>NW_004443956.1:10395829-10397299 GCF_000243295.1 Trichechus manatus latirostris | reverse complement strand
AGGGCCATTTTTGCTCCACTTACTAATGCATCTCTGAAAAAAACACACATCTCTGTCTAAGGCCCCCAGCAGAAAGGCAGGCAGCTTCTGCTGAAATCATCATCATCTGTCCTACCAGAAAAGAACTGAAAGTTGAGCTTTCGGACTACCCAGATATCGGATCATAGCAGGTTCCTATTTTAGAGTTAGTTCTTCTTGGGGCACCTTGAGAAATAAGAGTAATTCTCATAGTGTAATTTCCAAAAAGGGTATGATTGTCTAGTTTTAGTTTGGGTTACTGAACCCCTAAATGTGCTCAAAGAAAACCATCTACCCTCTGCAGAAGGATAACATGTCATCTTCTTCAACTAAGTTAGCTAAAAGGGAGTGATGCTCAGGGTGGAAATGTCCAGAGGAATTGTTACACCAAACTTAATACTACCTGACCAAGTGCCAAGAAGTTCCTGAAACCATGCTATACCCCACTTAATTTCTACAATAACCCTATGAAGGAAGAAACTTGCAGAACCCCATTTTACAGATGAAGAAATTAAGACTCAGAGAAGTACCAGATCAGGGAGACAGAGCTGGTTAGAGGCAGAGCCATACTTCAAATCCAGGTGTGTCTGGCTCCAGAGCCTGTGTCCCTCAGTGAGACCGCGGTGGTGAATCACCGGGGTCCTGAGCAGTGAAATCAAACCAGGGTGGGGGGAGAGGCAGAAGCTCTGGTATATGGCTGTCATTGTAGGAAGGCACAGAGCTGTACTGAATACCAAGTTCAGGAGGAAAACGGGAAGGTCTGTACAAGAAACAGGTTGCTGGATGGGTTTCATTAAGTCAACGGAATTAAGATTCTCAAAGATACTGCTTCATCCTTTTTATCCTAGGTTCAGCAGAAAAGCAGCATTTTTTTTTAAAGGAGTAAAGAAATGTAAAACTCTTTGCAGCAAGAACAAATGCCCAAAAGGACAGTTCACTCCGTAACTCCATAGGGCTGCTCTGTGAGCAGAAAGAGAGGGAAAAAAATACCACCTTATAAACATTAGCATATTAACACAGCAGCAGTAACAAATGTATAAAAGGCTCTAAAAATATAACCTTCTTCCATTATTTAATATTAACCTCAGCTGGCACCAGACAAAACTGCCTGCTGTAGCCCATCCTGCTACAGTGGGCTGTCTGCAGCTCCTCTCCAGGGAGAAAACACAAGGCCTCCCTTGATTAAAGACACACCATGCAGGAATAGCAAAAGAGAAGAAATAAAACACTGGGGATTAATAAGATGACCTATGCAATGAAATACTATTCAATGACTGAAATGAATGAATCAGCCATCAAAACATACAAATGTAGATATATTTCCAAAGCAAAGCATAGACAGTGAAAACGACCAAGTGAAAGAAGAACAAGATGAATACATGAGGGAATTTATGCACACTTAAACAGAAACTAAGCTGATGTATCAAAACAGTTTGGAAGGGCGCATGCCAA
>NW_004443956.1:10392286-10394148 GCF_000243295.1 Trichechus manatus latirostris | reverse complement strand
GTATTACATATGCCTCCAGCCCAAGGGCATTACATCAACAAGCAGGCTTTAAATATCCATCCATGTGCTTAAGCACTGCCTCCCAGCCCTGCATACTGGCAATCATATTGGATTATCTTTGCAGAACAGGTAAGCTCATGGGAAGAGGGGCATATGCAGTTTTTCATCTGTGGACTTTTTACAAGGTTTCTGCCAGGTGGTTTAGTTCGATGTCAGGTTTCTGTTCATAAAAATCAAGTTTCTGCTCACTCACTTCTGACATAAATGACTAAATCTGCAAGTTATTTCTTAAAAATTAAGTCATTGTTTCATATCATATCTATATATACATATAGATACACACACTCACACACACACACACATATAGAAGATCTGGTGGTGCAGTGGTTAAGCGCTTGGCTGCTAGCCAAAAGGTCGGTGGTTTGAGCCCACCAGCCGCTCCCAGAAAGGAAAACACTAGAGATTTTTCTTCAAGCATGTTGCCCAAACACATTATCTTCCTCCACCCCCTTCAAGCCACAATTTATTAGCTCTCCTTAAATTATTCCTGCAAGTTTATTGCTATAAATTCAGTTGAAACCTTGCAAGGGGTAGAATTTATTTCAGTCAACCCACTCATGCTCCTTCTAACAACGTAATAGTGCTTAACAGTTGAGGATACATTTGAGTTTAATGGAATTTACCTCATAGCAATAGACTTCTCATCACCTCTTTATAGAGGCAGTTCTGAGCGACCTGGCTAACTCAATCTCACAGGCTCCCCTGTCACACTGGCACGCCGAAGAAATGACTTGAAGAGCAGGAAACGAGCAACCTTTGCTGTGGGGACCCCCGAGATCATCTCTGTGGCATTTTGAATGTTCTCTGTGCAGGATGATAACTGGTGTCTGGCAGACTCCAAGTCCACTATCGTGTTTAGAAAGAGACTTCATTCTTGCTGATGAATAAAATATTAGCGCTATGGAAGATGAGATCTTAGAATTCTTTTAAAGAAAATGACAACGTTGTAGAGAGTTCCCCTTTTTTTCACATTTCCATTTCAAATCCCTATTTATGGGAGAAATTACAATCTCAAGTATTAAATTCCACTTCCCTCCTAATATAACATATAAAATGTGCTAGTTATGAGAGAAGCACATGCCAAATCTCTCTTTTCGTGTTAGTCAACTCTTCTCTTGCAATATTTTGACTTTCTTCAGCCACAGTGGGGCACAGGGAAAAACTAAATTCTGCCTTTATCTGTATGAATAACTCATAAAAGTTAAATTTAAGGCAAGTTTTCAGAAAACTAGATACGACAATGAAACTTCAAAATAATCCCTGAAAAGTGAATTTACACCACAGTGTAAGATGGATGACATTCACTTTCCTCCAGGAAATGTTTGAAGGAAATACTGCCACTCACTTGGAAGTTCACTGTTATGAGGGAGAAGTCAGAAAGGCATACACAGACAAAAGGACAATCTGACACTTAATATCTAAGCAGTAAAGGAGCAGCATTATAATCATAGTATATATACCCTTTTAAAATTGGGGGATTCAAAAAAACTAAGAAATATCAAATAAGTTTAATCCTAATGATTTTTCTTTCAGAAACCTACAGTGAAATGCTGTATGACATTTCTACACTTTTAACAACTGGTCCAGACTAAAAGCTAAAACAGAACATGAGACACACACACGAAAGTTAAAAAAAAAACAAAACGATGTACTGCTTGACAATGTCATGATGACAGTTTCAGAAGTTCATACTGAGACATGGGCTTAATATGGTGAGGCTGAAGACCTGGTAGCCCAGCCACTGACTGGCAAGTGACCTTTTCCCTGGTTTCCTTATGTTAAATGAGAATATCAACCAGCAC
>NW_004443956.1:10378294-10379739 GCF_000243295.1 Trichechus manatus latirostris | reverse complement strand
ACATGCATTTGGAAGAAACATTTTGACAGCCTTTTTGGGTTGAATGAATGAGACACCCAGCAAGGCAGGTTTAAGTAAATCACAGTCAATAAAATTCGTTTTAGAGAAAGGAATCAGCATTTTGCTGAGTGATACTCAATCTGGGGACAGAGTTAAACTGCCCCATATAATGTGGGAGAAGCTGTTCAGTGCATGGTAAAAGGCTGCAGGAGAGAAGAGATACATCTGATGAGAATGTTTGAGGTAGGCTGTTGTAGGGTGTGATATCCTTTCACAATTCCCCACTGTAACCTTCAGCTGAATCTACTCCCTAATGCTTTGGTGTAAAAGAGTTCTTTCTACCAAACATTGAAGAGGTGCTGAACCCCATATCAAGTTACACATTGGCAAGAACAGACAACATCGTGTGCTAGGAAGGTCAACTTCATGGGGATTACAACACTCTTATTCTGCCACCTGACACCTTTTCATCTTGCAACCCTAGAAACTGAAAAGATAAATTATGTGGTACAGCTATGATTTTGCTTGTAAAAAAAGGGGAGGTGTAGGATTCTGGGATTCAGACGTATGTATTATAAGTATATAAGTTACTACACTTTGATTACTAGAAAGGAATAAAACCAGTTTTATAAAGCACACATGAAGAATCGTTCCTAATTATCCACTCTCCATATTTTAAAAGAAATGTTAAAATAAATTCTAATTGCACTCAATTGTTTACAGTATTTGTAAGAAATATAAAGCCTTAGTCACAAACACATTATGGATAGAACTGAAAAAACATAATTTAAATTGTAGAGTTGGTAGATCTGTTAGGTAGAAAGATACTGATGGTCAAGGACATTAAACATAGAATACAATAAATTTCTTCCTTTGGTAACCATTAAAATATAAAAGATATTTATATCAATGCTAATAGCATTTAGTAAGCACCTACTATGCAATAGAAATGGTTTAAATGAGGTTTTATAGGAAGGCAACAGGCTAAAGGTTCATTCATTCAGTATACTTTTATTGAACTCTTCTATACTGTGCTAAGTGCCTAATATACAAAGACAAATGGCAAAGTCCTTACTCTCAAGGCACTCCTGGCAGCAAGAATGAAAGATACATGGCGCTTGAGCTAGTACTCTCCTAATCGCAACCTATGACAGACGTCACTGATCTAGTACCTCCTTTTCCCCAAAGAACGGCCTCAGTCTCAGAATCCTCATCGCACAGCGCTCCACAAAGACACCATCAACTTGCAACACAAGGTGAAACCTACCTGCCATCTCCAACCTAAAATAACTAGTTGCCACTGAATCGATTCTGACTCATGGTGGCCCCAGGTGTGTCAGAGTAGAACCGCACTCTATAGGGCTTTCAAAGGCTGATTTTTTGGAAGTAGACTGCCAGGCCTTTCTTCTGAGGTGCCTCTGATAGACTTGAGCCTCCAAGCTTTC
>NW_004443956.1:10376197-10377250 GCF_000243295.1 Trichechus manatus latirostris | reverse complement strand
AGACTGAAAACTTCACCCAGGGGCTCTCACGTCCAAGTTTTGTGCACTTTCAGCAGATCAACACACACACTAGTGTACTTGAGAATCAGAAGATTTACTATAGTTCATTCTCTAAAATTACAAAAATGAAAGCAGCGTAAGAGGCTCCAGATGGTAAACTTCATTTTTCTAAGCAATTTTATGGCGATTCCAGAGGCTCTCCTTCTCCTCACGCGGATAACATTTTTATTATCAGAATGTCTCAGGAGCAGATACTAATTTCCACAAATCCTCATCCGTATTAAGAACTGAAAGACTGTGTCCCATTTATTGCTGGAGAGAGAAGAATAAACATGAGTAGACTTTCCTAGCCTCTTCTCATCATTGAACAGTACCAGGTCCATAAGCAGCAGCACCAGTTTTTTCACATACAAAATTTGCTTAGCTCAGTTTACTGAATAAAGCAGCCTTTTAAAATGTTTATTCATATTTACAGGTGTGGCTTATAAGATCGATACAAATTATATGCATGGACCATTGCACCGGAAACTGGCAAGAGGACTTACCTCTGTGGAAGGGAACATGGGTACAAAAGATTTAATATTCACTATAAATCTATGTATATTTTGAATTCTGTAGTAAAGGCATATATTATCTTTTCAAATAAATAACTTCCTCCAGGAAATCTCGTCTAACTCCCTAAACCAAGGGTTGACAAACTATGGCCCGTGGGCCAATAGCCGACTCACTGCCTATTCTGTAAATAAAGTTTTGTTGGAACACAGTCATGCCCGTTGGTTTACGTATTATCCATGGCTGCTTTCACATGACAGTGACAGATATGAGTAGTCACAACAGAGACCTTAAGTCCTACAAAGTCTAAAGTATTTACCATCTGGCCCTTTATAGAAAAAGTTGCCAAAGCCTTATCAGTTAAACTATCTCATTACAACTCACCATTTTCCTTCATAACGTGTTGTTATGGAATGAATTGTGTCCTCCAAAAATGTGTGTCAACTTGGCTAGGCCATGATTCTCAGTACTGTATGACTGTCGGCCATTTTGTCATCTGAT
>NW_004443956.1:10369728-10372736 GCF_000243295.1 Trichechus manatus latirostris | reverse complement strand
CAGGTATTGCATATTTTAATTAATGGGCTTAAGCCAGAAACCAAAAGGCAAGAACAAATTAATAATGAAAAAAGTGTTTTTAAGGTTATTCAAAAGGACACAATTTTTTTTTCTAGCTGTCTCGCAGACGCATTCAGGTAAAATTTCCCTAATTCCATGGTAGATGAAGTACTTACTAGCAAAATGCATTTATTAAATATTTATTATATCAATATTCATAAACACTGTAGTACACTGCAATCAGTTTCTGTAGTAAAGTCATTTACACAGAGGTCAAACCTTTAAAACACAGCAAAAGCAAACTGAAGTTTGCATGTTTTTAAAACCAGTTCTAAACCAAAATCTACACAGACACTATAACCTGACTCCTTCATTCCATATTTCATTTCATGCTCTGTAACCTGTGAAACAATGTAATGGGTATAATTCCAATAATCTTCTCCCCAAGTTTATATGAAATTAAATATCCCATAATGAAATGCCAAAAAAATACTTAGTTGTAGTAAATATCAGTTAAAGAATAAAGCTTCCTGCCAATGTCTGTGTTCAATAAGTTTATCTGCCAAGAATAAAGCCAAACTTCATTACACAAATAAGGAAAAATAACTTTTTAATGGACAGTTGTTTAATGCACTGTGCAAGCTGGGAAGTACCCTCAGAGAAAAAGTGGATAAACACGGGTCTCACCCTTCAACAATGGAATTTTCTTCAGTTCTGCCTAACTTTGGCTACTTCAAATATGGGTTTTTTTTAATACTGTAAAAATATTTTCATATTTTTCATACTTTGTCCAGTTTATCACTGTTTTGTGTGATACCTATTAGTCTAATGGAATGCCTGAATGATGTAAACAGTTAACACATTCAGCTGCTAACCAAAAGGTTGGAGGTTAGATAGAGTCCAATCAGAAGAAAGGTCTGGTGATCTACTTCTAAAAAATCAGCCACTGAAAACTCTACGGAGCACTGTTCTACTCTGACACACACGGGTTGCCATGAGCCAGGATGACTCAATGGCATCTGATATTAGTGCAATACAAGCTAGTCCATCATTACTGGAATTAAGCATCCATTTAAAACTGTAGTGCTCAGAAGGGAACAAATTTTCAGACGTGGTCTGAACAATACAGAACAGAGCAGAAATATTGGGTCTACATCCTGGACACCCTCCATATACTACAGAAGCCTAATGCTACAACAGGAGTCCCTGGGTGGTACAAACAGTTAACGTGTTCGGCTGCTAACTGAAAGGTTGGAGGATAGAGTCCACCCACAGGCACCTCGGAAGAAAGACCTAGCGATTTATTTCCAAAAGATCACAGTGACCGAAAGCCCTACGCAGCACGGTTCTTCTCTGACACACATGGGATCGCCATGAGTCGCATTCAACTCGACAGCAACTGGTTGCTTTTAATGTTGTAACAGCTTCTATTTGTAGCCACATAATCTAACAACTTCATAACCAGTACATCATAGTGCTTAGTGTATAATAAAAAGTTCTTTGGTGCCACATTAGACAGAAATTTTTCTTTCATTTGCCAATTCTTGACTAGAACCACTACAGTCAAGGTTATAGTCAAGAACCCGTGGGACCCTGAACAAATTTCAATGATTTCAGTCCAAAGTAAACTATTAATTCACTTACAAACTTTACTTTCATCTTTTCATTCTAATTACTATATTTAATAATTTGCTCCCTAACATAAATAAAAATTTCAATGGTATTTTAGCTACACAGTCAGGAAACAATTGCCTAGGTAGAATCTACCTATCTGAGAAAAGCTAACGTCTCACTCATTATTTAGCCCTTTAACTAAGGGGTTCAATCTTTCAATCTTTGCGTGTATACCTGGTTTCTTAACCTTTCCTCCACCAAGTTCACATCAGTAAACTTGACAGCACACAGTAACAGAAAAATGGTATCTTTCACATCTACCTTGCTCAGGAATCTACTAGAACAGAGTCCAGACGATAGCAGCCTCCCAATTCTAACTACACTTGAGTGTGTGCACATACGTATATATACACACACTAAATTATCTCCCCCTTCCATCTTGGCTCCTGGCTCTACCACTTAATAGCTA
This sequence comes from Trichechus manatus latirostris, assembly GCF_000243295.1. Lineage (NCBI taxonomy): Eukaryota > Metazoa > Chordata > Mammalia > Sirenia > Trichechidae > Trichechus > Trichechus manatus. Next base: position 10,370,653 of record NW_004443956.1, on the reverse strand, counting down.
TGTGTTTAACCCCTCTGTGCCTTAATCTCAACTGTAAAATGTGCATAATAAAATGGGATTACAGGTAGTGTGCCTAGAACAGTGCTTCTCAGGTAATTAGAGCTTATTAAATATTACCAATTAACATTTATTATTACCATCATTTTAACATTATTCAATACCACTTCCAATGCCATTCTAAAGAGCCAGCAAAGTAACATGAGGTTACCCATGACACTAGAATGCATGGGGGCCATCTTCACAACAGACTAGAAATTGTGCAACAGAAGTAGGAATTGTGCCAGAACCCATCAACCTTAAAAGCTCATGTCAAACTCCTGCCTTGGCTAAGGCTTTGCACTAGTTATGAATTTTTTAGACTTCCTGCCTGCCTTTCTGAGCCCAACAACTGTGAACTAAGCATCAAAACTCAGACAGGCAACTGAACAGTGGGAGAAAAACATATTTACATTGTATGTATCAGACATAAGTGAAAATAGCTGAGTTCTAAGTGAAGAGTGATTCATGGGTGACACATATTCAGACTCAAACTGCAAACTCTGTCTCTTGGGCAGCAGCTCAAGTTTTAGTTCCGTTCTTTTTTTTTTACCTTAGCTGGGCCACTTGCTGTCAGTCTTACGCATGTGTCGTTCAGGGGCTACCTCATGATTTGGGCAGAGTTTATATACAGAATCCAGGGCTTCCCTTCTCTGACACTCTCCGTACTCCCTCACTTCCCAGCAGCTGTAGTTATCTGGCCAAATTCTGTCTTTTGGTTCTTCAGGCCAGAGAGGTTTTCTATTGAAGTTTTAGCCACTATTGAGGCCTGTGCTCAAGACAATAACTATAAAAACTGGAAACTCACCATATGCCAGCAGTGCAACAGGTTTCTCTTTATATATGGCCTTTCTGGCCCAGGGTTTGTAGTTCTGCCAAGATGAATTAC
>NW_004443956.1:10366125-10369400 GCF_000243295.1 Trichechus manatus latirostris | reverse complement strand
GCAGGAACCAGGAGACCTGCACAAGATGGCGGCGGTGGCTTCCTGACCCATGGAGCAAAGCCAGCCCATGAAGCAAGAGAGTTGAGTACCTTCAGGCAGGAGCTTGCTGGCAGAGTGGGTTGCCTCCAAGCACCTGTCCATGGAGCTGAAGAGCTGACACTTGCCTGAGCAGGGCAGAGGCCAGTATGGCTGAGAGAGAGGCCTGCTAGCCCAGCTGAGAAGCGTGGCCTGCCTGAGGGCACAGCCAAGAAGAAGCTGAGAGCTGTTCTTGGGTAGAAGCTGTCCTGATTGGCAAATAGTATCCTGTCTCCTGAGCTGTTCCTGTTACTTCCAAGTTAATCCTGATTTTGAGTTGTAACCTGTTACTTCCTTATTATATCTCATAATTCTGAGTATGGTCTGTGAGTTCTGTGTGGCCACTGCAATGAATTATCAAACCCAGGAGAGAGGTACAGAGTGCCGTGGGGATGACAGCTGGTGTCAGAACTGGTAAAAAGACTACAGAGTGGCGCTATGGCTGACTTTCACCTCATAGGAATCAGCTTTGGGCTGTTTTTTTTGTTTTTGTTTTTAATTTTATTTTATTGTTGTTGAGAATATACACAGCAAAACACACCAATTTAACAGTTTCTACATGTACCATTCAATGACACTGATTACATTCTTATAGTTGTGTAACCATTCTCACCCTCCTTTTCTGAATTGTTCCTCCTCCATTAACATAAACTCAGTGACCCCTAAGGTTCCTATCTAATCTTTCAAGCTGCTATTGTCAATTTGATCTCATATAGACAGCTCTTAAAAGCGCAATATTCAAGGCAGACATTTTTCACAAATTAAGCTAAACTACTGTTTGGTTTTAAGAAGACTTTAAGGTTAAAGATTATTTCAGGGCAACAGTTTCAGGGGTTTATCTACCCTCTATGGCTCCAGAAAGTCTAGAGTCCATGAGAATCTGAAATTCTTCTACATTTCCCCCCTTTTGATCAGCATTATGCTACAGAATTTTTTATCAAAACGTTCAGTAATGGTAGCCGGGCAATATCCAGTTCTTCTGGTCTCCTAGCAAAGGAGGCAATTGCTTCAAGCAGGCAATTAGCAACACATTCCATTTCCTCCTCCTATTCCTGACTCTCCTTCTTCTGTTGCTCCAGGCTAACTGAGGCCAATTGTTGTGGTTTGGATGGCTGCTTGCAAGCTTTTACAACTTCAGGCACTATGCAATGAACTAGGAGGTAGAACACAAGCACTGAACACATTATTAGGCCACTTAGCTGGTATATCCCATGAAACCATGACCCTAAACCTCCAAACCAAGAAACCAAGTCCCATGTGGTGTTTGGCTGCACATAAGCAGTCTCAGCAGCTACTATCTCTCTCTCTCTTTTTTTTTTTTTTTTGTCATTTTTATAAATATATCCATCATATAACTTCTGCCCAACTCAATTTTTAATAGGTGTACAACTTGTTGGCAGCTATTACATTAATCGGCCATGCAACCTTACCCTTAATCAATGAGATTTTTCCATCACTGTAAACCAAAACCCTGTACTCCATAAACAGTACAGAGGGGAAGATCTTAATCCAAACAGATAAGAAATGTAGTCCAAATCAGGAATTAAAAAAAAAAGGCAGCTGATAATGTTACTTATTCAAGAGGTCCTGGAGTTATAATGTTTACTAAGGGGGACAGCAAAATTTAGAACCAAGAGAGCCAGCATCAGGACCAGGGATGGCAAAGAGCCTGCTAACTCTGACCAACTAGGAGTGGCTGCATGGACAGCTATATGAAAAATGTCCCTGAGACTCATTCTGGGCCCATCACAATAGTGTCATGATTGATTATTGATGTTTGCCGTAAAAGAGAAAGGGGCAGCACAGTCCCATGTATTCACAAACCAGAATCAAGAAAAAGGTTATGGAATTTAGAAATAATAAGATGGAACAGATTCGTAAACACTATCATTATTAATACTGTGTCTCTTCAATATGCCCAGATGATGTTTAGGGTAATTCAAATTTAAGTGAAATTAAAAAGGAATATCAGCCAGGCTAAAATAAAAAATTGCCTTGAACCTTAATAAGCCCACGGTACATGAACTGCCTCTAACTAGATTCAGCAATATGACTCCTTTTGAAACCAACCAAGAGAAAATACTTATTCAGAAGATTTCAATGAAAAATTAATAACCACCTGGTTCCACTTTATCATGCACAGATCTCAATGGCAGATTTTAAAAAACGAAAGTACAGTCTGCCTCAGAGAAATTATACTTCTGAGTCCTTGAGCTAGGACATTTTAATCAATAAGGTGTAAGAGCAATTTACTGACTTACATAAATGAACAAAATACTTACTACCAAAAATAAGTGAAGCCTGTCACTGAAATTGTTAAAGGTTTACATAACTATACAGGCAGTCACCAGATTATGAACGAGTTCCATTCCTAAATCTATCTTTAAATTAAATTTGTACGTAAATCGGAACATTTAAGTACAGTTCTTATCTAACATCAGTTAGTCAAACGTTTGTCTTAGTATATAGTATACAGTATACCTTTCTATGCATAAGAAACTAATATTAAAGAAACACTTCCAGATATATTAAAACGTCTTTAACATAATAATACGGTAATAATGGCGCCCATTTGTTATTACGAACCATTGTATGTACCTCGAATTTTTAATATAATAGGCTTTACAGGGGTTGGTTGTACATTAAGTCGAATGTTCTTAACCCAGTGACTGCCAGTACTACTAAATGAACAAAGGAAAAAGTAGGCAAAACCTGTCCTCTAACCTTATCTTCGTGCTCCAGTTAACCAATTCTTTATCTGGATAATTGTGGTCACGCATTTTAGAAGCCATGTGGCCTGACATCTTTCTTTTTCAGAGAAACGCGACTTACCCAAGGTAAGCAGTTACAGAAAAGGAGCATCTATGCCTCTGATTTCTGGTCCATGCAGCTTTCCCCTATACTACATGACTTCCCGAAGATGATCGAAGTAATTAAGAGCATAAGTTTCACAACTAAATAATTACCACAAAATTAGCAGCACGGTAACCAATCAGTAGAAACAGCAAGCACAGTGAGAATTTCTGAGGTGCCAGTAACTTTCTATTTTAGTTCTGGAGAGTGGTTTCACTTTATAATTAAAAGTTAAACTGTATACATATGCTCTATGGACTTTTTCGGGGTATATTAAATTTCACAATTTTAATAAAGCTTTAAAAAAGGTATAAGCAAATGGGGAAAAGACAGTCTTTTTAACAAAT
>NW_004443956.1:10346808-10362812 GCF_000243295.1 Trichechus manatus latirostris | reverse complement strand
ATAGGTAAGTCACTGTCATTCTACCTCTGGATTGCCTGATATTTGAATACCAAAAAACCAAACCTGTTGCGGTCGACTCTATTCCAACTCATAGCAACCCTACAGGGCCGAGCAGAACTGCCCCATAGGATTTCTAAGCAGCAGCTGGTGGTTTTGAACTGCCTATCTTTTTTGTTAGGAGCTGACCTCTTAGTCACTGCTCCATCAGTTTTATTATCCATTTGGGATAATAAAACCAAAAAACCAAACCCATTGCCATCCAGTCAGTTCTGACTCAATAGATAATATAGTCTTTATTATTTAAGCAGTTGGAGTCAGAGTTCATTACTTGAAGCCAACAGCATTCTAATTGATAGAATGATATTAGAGTGTATGGATTTCAGTTTCCTCAACTATAAAACTGGAATATTAATGCTGAATTTGCCCAGCTGTAGTAGGTTTAAGGAAAAAAAAAAAAACAGACCTAAAGCATAAGGACAATATCTGTAACTATTAAGTATCCAATAAACTGTCCCTATTTTTTCAAAAAATACTCTCAAAATGAGTTCTCATGAAAAAGTATTAAAATATTTCTTTCCTAGAGATGACCAGGTCAGTGATTCTCAAACACTAGTGCAGAAGATTTTTGTGAGGGGCATGTTAAAATGCAGATTTTTGGGCGTCTGAGGAGGCCAAGGAATCTGCATTTGAACAAGTGTCCCAGGCAATCCTGATGCAGGGGGTCTAAGGATCACACTGGGCTCTTTTCACTTGACTCTCGAAGCAGCCTCCTAATTCTCATCTCACCACCTCTCCTTTTGCCATGCTACAGTCTTTTCTCTATACCAAATGGTCTTCTGAAACCTGAAACCCACTCACTTGTCTTCCAAACCCTCCAATGGTGAAACACAATTAAAATGCTTAACTGAGCAACACCGCTTGAAACAACCTCAGTCCCCCTCCCCAATCCCAATCATTTATAAATACAGGAAGAACCTGAGATACATCCATCAGGTTATAAGAATTCAGTTTAATGAGGAGTTTCATTTAATAAACCTAGCTCGACCTACATGGCCTTTATTTGCATTTACAAGGGTTATTTTAGATGCCTCATGCTTTGTGAGCAGTTAAACGCTGGAAAACAAGAAATATCACGCAAGCATCCTTGTCGCTGTAAGACTGGTGTCAGTGTGCTCAGGGTTTACTAATTCATAATACTGATTATCTCATGGATCGCTTGCATTGTTTTCATTGATTTCTTCAGTATACTCTATTTTTTCAATGGGGCTTACATTAAAGCTTCAATTACATAAACATTGAGTATCAAATGAATACTAAGTAAGTAGAATATTAAGTGCACTATATGTAAAGCTAGGAAAAAGCTGAAGGAACATAGGTAACAAGCTTGTTAAAGGATAAATAATGAAAAGAAACTGACTTCTTATGTCATGTTATGATGACTGATGTTAACTTGTTAACTCCTGAAGAAACAAGTGCCCATTTTAATTGGATTTAATGTTGTTTAGCATAAATTGGTGTTAATTTTGGAGTTCAATCACGAATTAAAAAATTACCTACTGAACTTAATGGTAACTATATCTTTAATTTATGAAAATTTAGAATTTGTCCCACGAAATTTTCAGTAACAAAGTCCTTCTTAGGCAGAGAAAGACAATAATGTTTGCTTTGTGGCAGACGAAAAAAATGTATGATTTTTATAGTATCAGAGCAATGCAACTTGAAACAATGAAAGGTTATTTCCCATCTAACAAACTGAACAACTTTTTTTAATTATCACATTCAATGTTGGTGAGGCTGCTGAAAAGCATGAATTCTCATAAACAGTGCCTCGATTTCCTTATCTCTAAATGAGGCGAGAGTCCCTGGGTGGTGCAAATAGTTAAAGCACTTGGCTGTTGACTGAAAGGTTGAAGGTTTGAGTCCACCCAGGGGCACCTCAGAAGAAAGACTTGGCAAACTACTTCTGAAAAATCAGCCACTGAAAACCCTATGGATAATAGCTACTGCAACACATGGGGTCAGCATGAGTCAGAATCAACACAATGGCAACTGGTATGGTAAAAAGAGGCTAGTGTTGTGGCAGGAATAAATGAGTTAATCCACACAAAGTGCTCAGAATAGGATGTGGCGGATATAATAAGCTCTCAATAAACAGTAGCTATTACTATTGCTGCTGTTATTGTTCATCAGCATGGATAGAAGTGTAAATTTGTGCAGCCTTCCAGGAGGGTAATCTGACAGAACATCTCAAGAATTTGATTAGTCAACAGGAATTTATGTTCAAGAATATTCATCACAGAATTAAAACAGTGACACATCAGAAACAGCACAAATGCCCACTAATAAGGACATCACAAAATACATGATGGCATCTATATGAGTACAGCCTCCTTTTCCTCCTCTGCTTCTCTGGCATGAGAAATAATATCTGCAATTTATTTTTAATGCATAGGGAAGCACTCCTGATTTAATGTCAAGTGAGAGAAAAATAACAAAATTATCTAATTAATGTCAGCCTAATTTTGTAAAAAAAAAAAAAAAAAAAAAAAGATCCACACATAAATAATGCACACATGTGCAAAATAATGACAAGATCCTCACAATTATTTACAATGGTTCTCTCTAGGGTAAAAAATTACAAGTGACCTTTATGGAGTTTTAATATATTTCTGTAGTTTCCAAGTTTTCTAAAATAAATGCAAGCTAAATTGTCTTAATCAGAAATAAAATTTAAAAAGATGCAGTAGCGCCTCTTTAGATCAGATATCTAAAATATCTGATATCCACAGATTTTCCCCCCAAGATTATACTTTTACACTAATCATTTTATGTCAGCAACTTGGTACCCTCGAAATACTACTTAATCATCAACAACATTTTAAAGCACTCCCTCTTCTCAAATTCCTAGCAGAACTGAAGTTTGAGTGCAAAGCCAATTGCTATCTGTCAAGCTAGAAGACATCCTACTTTGAGGTACTTAATAAAAACTGAACAGACTAGCAACAGAAAAAGCCAGAATTGTAGGACAAAGAGGCATAAAATATTTAGAAAAAAGAAATCAACGGTTTACCTGAAATAATTAGATTTCATATGCAAATATATGAAATATTTTAGAAAAGATTATCTTTCAGCTCGCTGTCCCTTCAATTTCTTATCTTATTAAGAGTCATTCATTCCTTTATTTCATACTATAAAATAAATGAAAACACCACTGGCCACCACGTAAACTCAGGAAACTGACACAAAGCTACTATTATAACCAAAACAACAACAAAAAAGAATGTATGTCCTCTATGAAACAGACCTCACATTAGAACCAAAAGCACCTCCAACAATGCTAGTGTTTATTTTCAATATGGTCATTTAGTACAATTAATTCTAATGCACTGAAATCATGCTAAGGTAGACACTGTAGCAGTCCAAGGATGGTGCAAACAGTTAGGTGCTTGCTCAGCCACTAACTGAAAGGTTGGCAGTTCGAACCTACCCAGAGGCACCTCGGAATAAAGGTCTGGTGATCTGCTTCTGAAAGGTCACGGCCTTGAAAACCCCATGGAGCACAGGGCTACTCTGCACACATGAGGTCTCCATAAGTCGCAATCAACTTGAAGGCAACTGGTTTGGGTTTCTTTTTTGTTTTTTGTTAGAAAAGAAGTGACAACTAGAAGTATACCATTAAGTCCCCCAGCCCTGAAAATTAAAAACAGGAATTAAACCATCAACTCTTAACTTCTCCCTTACAATCTATTCCAAATCACACTGATTAAAGAGCTCCTCAGGTAAAAGAGGTAATTGGTTTTTCTCATGTAGGGGGGAAATGGCTGGAAGCAATATCCGATTATTCTCTCAATTAAGTTTTTAAGTTATTTCTGGGCACTTTTTCATTGAATGAAAAATAAGATTATTCCACCTACTTTTCCAGTTCGATGATGTTATTTGTTGTCTAAACATTTTTCCTGGATAATTTAAAATTTACTAATTATTCATCAGAAAGGAGCCGGCGCGGCACAATGGTTAAGCGCTGGGCTGCTATCCAAAAGGTCGGGGGTTCAAAGATGTGGCAGTCTGCTCCTTCAAAGATTACAGCCTTGGAAACCCTATGAGGCAGTTCTACTCTGTCCTACAAGGTTGCTAAGAGTTGGAATTGACTCGCCAGCAAAGGGTTTGCTTTTTTGGTTAATTATTCATCAAACGCAGAGAACTCCCTGCCTTCGATAACTGTAAGCCTCTGTTAACCAGCAATTCTACCATGTATTCAACAGAACAAACATTCATAAGCCAGTCATGTGTTAGATGGTGGCGATACCAAGAGGAAAGAGGCTCAGCCAAAGAAGAGGTGGAGGGCAAGCAGTGGGAAATGCGAAAACACATTAAAAAAAGTACCATTTGGGCTGAATCTTGAAGACATTAAGGAGATATGTTAGGAAAAGGCATTTCTAGCAGAGGAAAAATAATGTGCAAAAGCACAAGGACATGCAATATTTGAAGGGACTCAGTTCAGTATGGTTAGAACACAGGGGTGTGTGTGTTTGTTTGTATGTAAGTCCACATGTAGGAAGAGAAAAGAGACGAGGCCAATAGTGGGTTGGAAGAGGAATATGAAAGCTGTGTATACAACGTGGTACCAAGGTTACTCTCTAAGACATCCTGCCAGGTAATCCAGAGAGAATATCATCACAATGGATTTTTACTTTCCAAACTGGTAAGTTTATGTGGTATTTATTCTAAATTATTTAGCTTGATTTTTTTTTTTTTTTTAATTTAGCTTGATACTTAAGAAACCACCAGCATCAGCTGCCATCGAGTAGATTCTAACTCATGGTGACCCCATGTTGTGTGTCAGAGTAGAACTGTGCTCCATCGGGTTTTTAGAGGCTGATTTTTCAGAAGTAGATTACCAGGCCTTTCTTCCAAGGCACCTCTGGGTGGAATCAAACCTCCAACCTTTCAGTTAGCAGACATGCATGCTAACTGTTTGCACCACCACAGGGACTGGTTATTTAAGAAAGCATATCAAATAATCCAACCTTACAGCAAGCCCTTATGTAAAATGATACACTAAGAAAATCTGTATGTTCTCAAAGAACTTATTAAACAAAAATACACATATTATTATTGCTATCATTAAACTAGTATTAATACCGTCACCATCATGACCATTTATTGAGCACTTATGCTACATGCTCGGCAGTCTTTAGCTTTTTGAGTCTTCACAACAACCTTGTGTTTCCACATTTCACACACAATGAAAATAAAGTTCTGAGAAGTAACTTGCCTAAGCACACAGAGCTAGCAGAGTCAGGGCCTGGATGTGAACCCAGGAGTCTGCCATGAAAGCTTACAGTTTTAACCCACCTAACTATATATACTGCCTCATGATCTTAGTTACAGTATTTGTATCTAAAGCTGGGAAAAAAAGAAAAAAAAAACAAGGTCTTTAAAACACCAATTCGATTCAGTCTAACAGCTATACTCTTGTGTAAAAACACAGATTTCTGTTTTCATGACTAGAAACAAATTTTCTTTGCCCATATAAAACCAGCCCTGGCTTCTGTGTTAGGACTGAATCATTTCTGAAAGTCATTACAGCCCTAAGATTCTATAAACCACCACAGAAGAATCTACTTGTGGGATTCTTAAGAGAGTCAAGGTAAACTTGAGCTTCTATAAATTTTTTCCTAAGAGACTATCACTTCTGATGCCAACTGCGTAGCTGCAGTTCTCTGACCCTAGCCACCTAGAGCGAGGTCAGATCTCAAAAGTTAAAAGGATATTGTCCTTTTAGACTACCAAATAGGCAGATGCTAATTCCAGGTTTAGGGGTCCACACAACACCTTCACTTCTGACCTGTTGTTGCTGTTAGGTGCCCTCGAGTCGGTCCCAACTCATAGCGACCCTACGTACAACAGAATAAAACACTGCCCAGTCCTGCACCATCTTCACGATCATTGTTATGTTTGAGCTCACTGTCGCAGCCATCATGTTAAGGGTCAATCCATCATGTTAAGGGTCTTCCTCTTTTTAGCTGACCCTCTACTTTACCAAGCATGATGTCCTTCTCCAGGGACTGGTCCCTCCTGATAACATGTCCAAAGTATGTGAGACGAAGTCTTGCCTTCACTGCTTCTAAGGAGCTTTCTGGCTGTACTTCTTCCAAGACAGATTTGTTCGTTCTTCTGGCAGTCCATAGTGTATTCAATATTCTTCACCAACATCATAATTCAAAGGCATCAATTCTTTTTGGTCTTCTTTCTTCTGACCTGCTGGCTACAAATTCAGGGTTTCCCTCTATCCCTTCAGGATATCAACTGCAAGCTTGAGGGTGCCCTCTGCGCTCCATCACTTCTGACTTGCTGGCTCCTACAACTCCTTTAGGTTCAATAATTAGCTGGCACAACTCACAGAACTCACGGAAGGTGCTAAACTTCCAATTATACCTTTACTGAAGGAAGAAAGGGCACAAAGGAAGAGACACATAGGACAAGGTCTGAGAGGGTTCCCAGCACATAGCTTCCATGTCCCAAAGGACACACTACCCTCCCATGTATATCCATGTCTTTCACCAATCAGAAAGCCAATGGAGCTTCCATGTCCAGAGCTTTTACTGGCTTCACTATGTAATCATGACTGGATGAGTCCCTCCCTGCTTCGCCCCCAGAAGTTAGTTCATCTCAGGCCACGTGGTGATCTTTCTGGTCAGACGAGCCCCCATCCATTAGCACAAACCTCCAAGTGTGGTCTACAGGTCTAGATAACAAAGGTACTTTAAATACTCAGGAAATTTCAAGTATTTAGTTGTGTCAGGGAGCCCTGGTAGCTCAGCGGTTAAGTGCTCAGCTGCTAACTAAAAGGTGCGCAGTTCGAACCTACCAGTGGCTCTGTTGTAGAAAGATGTGGCAGAAGATTTCCGTAAGATTAAATCCATTGCCATGGAGTCGACTCCGACTCATAGGGACCCTACAGGACAGAGCAGAATGCCTCATAGGGTTTCCAAGGAGCAACTGGTGATTCAAACTGCTGACCTTTTGGTTAGCAGCCTGAGCTCTTAACTGTGCCACCAGGGCCTCTCATAAAGATTACAGCCTTGGAAATCCTACGGGGCAGTTTTATTCTGTCCTATAGGGTTGCTATGAGTCGGAATCAACTCGACAACAGTGGGTTTTTTGGTTCTGGGTAGCATAGCGCTTAAGCGTTCAGCTGCTAATCAAAAGGTGGATGGTTGGAACCCACCAGATGCTCCACGGGACAAAGATGTGGCAGTCTGTTCCCATAAAGATTATAGCCTTGGAAACCCTATGGAGCAGTTCTACTCTGTCCTATAGGGTCGTTATAAGCCAGAATCGACTCAACAGCAGTGGGTAGAGTTCTCTCTCAGGAACCAAGGACAAAGGCCAAATTACTTGAGGTAAAGTAATTCTTTACCTTGCAGAGACACACAGAAAGGAAGCTGGGAGAAAGAAATCTGTTACTATGATCCATCTGAACCTATTTCAGAATTTTTCAGTTGATCAACACGCTATACTTATTACTGAGATTATCAGTGATGGGTACGTTCTCCAGATTCCTATGGTCTATTGCACTTAAAACTGCAGGAAGAGTTTCCAAACAAAAAGTACATAAACTGATTTCACCTAAATACCAAGTTTTAAGAGTAATATCCTTTTTAATGGAAATGCCCAGAAGAGCTAAGTCAGGGTTTATTAACTCAAGGTCCATGCAAATATTGAGCCAAATGGTCAAAGTCTTCTTCCAGATTAGCAAAAAGGTCCTTGACTCAGAAAAGCTTAAAAACCTAGCAATACCGTGAAGAGACACCAAACCACTGAGTTTACGTCAAAAACAAAATATATCTGAAGATCCAAATACATTTATTTACCTCACTGGAGGAGAAAAGCTGAAGACGCCTTGGAGTAGGAATCAAAAGATGCGGGTTCAAGATCAGCTTTGATCAAGGCAGCACAACTGGTCTCCCACACTTAACTTCCCTGCAGTCAGCTGCTCTATCTTGTACAAGATGATGTCAAAGACCCTAACAGTTCTAAAATTCTAGAATTCCATCAGAAGAATTAAAACCTTTCTGGGGCAAATCTCTCCAATAGAGGAAGGACAGCCTTTTCAACAAATGGTGCTAAAGCAACTAGACATCCACAGGCAAAAAAAAAAAAAAGAACCCTGACTTAATCTTCATACTTTATGTATAAATTAACTCAAAATGGACCACAGATTTAAATCTAAAAGATAAAGCAATTAAAAAAAAAAAAAAACTTTTAGAAAATAACGTAGGATAAACAAAATCTACTGGACCTAGGGCTTGGTGAAGAGTTCTTAGACACAACACAAAAACACAATCCATCAAAGAAAAAAACAGACACACTGGACTTCATCAAAATTTTAAACTTTTGCTCTGTGACAGACTCTGTTAAGAGCGACAGACTCTGTTAACGGTGTGAAAAGACAAGCTACAGGTGAGGAAAAAGTATTTGAAAACCACATATCTGACAAAGGATCAGTATACAGAACATATAAAGAAATTTCAAAACAAAACAAAAAAAAACAATTCAATTAGAAAGTGAGCAGAAGACAGGAAGAAACATTTCAAATAAGAGGATATACAGATGGCATATAAGCATATAAAAAGATTCAATACTCACCAGCCATTAGGGAAATGCAAATTAAGACCACAGTGAGATATCACTATATACCGATTAGAACAGCTGAAATAAAAACAGTGACAGTACCAAATACTAGAAAGAAGGTAAAGATTTTTGTCTGTTTTGCTCTCTGTTGCATCCCTGGTGCCTAAAAAAGTTCCAAAGTCCTTGAATATTACTTGCTGAATGAATGAACTAAAGACAGATGAACTAAAAATGGTACATATGGGACACTGCTTGTTGTAGTGTTTCCCAAACTTCAGGTCACCCACATACCAACTTCCTGAATTTTTGCTACAGCTGCTTACCACAAGTACAAGTATTTTTACTTACATTTTTTTTAAGTCTACTCTCTGTTTTACTTAAATGTCTACTTTAGTCAGGTCCTAAGCAACACGAGTATTTATGAAATTACAGGTTTGAAATACTAGTTATACTTTTTTTTTTCCTAACATACAGTGCATAAAAATTAACATTTAAAATGGCCACCTAAGATCATCTTTGGTGCCACAAGCAGTCTGCATCTGGCACCAGTTTTGACAGCAACTATTTCTCTTTCCCACTCCACAATAGTCTCCAGTAGGCCTCTCTTGTCCCTCCAATTTGCCATGACCAGGGTAACTTAGCATCACAATGAAGCAAAGAACCAAAAACCAAACCCGCTGCAGTCAAGTTGATTCCAACTCACAGCGATCCTACAGGACAGACCAGAACTGCCCCATAACGTTTCCAAGGAGTGGCTGGTGGATTCGAACTGATGACCTTTTGGTTAGCAGCAGCCCTATCTCTTAACCACTGCAAAGCATGAGCCCTATAAATAAGGTTAAATTTGGGAGGAAACTCAGGTGAGAGTAACAGCCAAGTCACACTGAACCTCTAACACCAGCTGGCAAGGTACATTCTGACCCTTTCTCTTTACAATCACAAAGCAAAAGACAATAATCCTGGTCATCTGCTTCCATAAAGATTTCAGACAAGAAAACCCTATGGAGCTCTACTCTGTAGCACATGGGGTCACCATGAGTCAGAACTCACTGGATGACCACGGGATTTTTTTTTTTTTTCGGTTATCTATGTGGAGTCCTTCACAGTTCACTAAGCATTCCTCATCCGTATTATAAATCTCGTATCTACTCTTGAAGTCACACTTATTATTCATATTCTATAAATGAGGAAACTGAAGTTCAGAAAGGTAAACTGATTAGCTCAAGGTCACACAATTTGTGATTTTAGCCAACACTGTCTGAGCTCTGTATTAGTTCAGATAGGGTAGGTTGCAGTAAATAAGCCCAAACAGAAGGTGGCTCAGCACAACAAAAGTGTTCTTCTTGCTAAAGCAACAGTCCTGGGAGGGTGCATGGGTAGGCAGGATAGGTCTCCACAGCAGTCGTTGAGGGTCCCAGGTAACAGAGGCTCTGCCATCTTGCTTCCAAATCATCTTGGTCTTCACTGTCAGCCAACAGGTAGGGAAGAGCATAAAAGAAACCACACACAAATTCTTTATAAGCTGGACTGGCCCAAAGCACTTCTACTTATATTCCATTAGCCTAGAGCTCAGTCACATGGTCATGCCCAGCTGTAATGCAGGCTGGGAAACACAGCACAGCCATGTGTCAAGAGGAAAAGAGAGAAAGCTTTGGGTAACACATGATAGTTTCCGACCATGAGTGCTTTCTTTGTGTCAGGACCCACTTCTGTGTGTTTTTTATTAATGCATATTAGGAAATATTTATTTATATATAGGGTTGCTATGAGTCAGAATCAACGCTACAGCAACAGATTTGGTTTGGTTTATATATAGATATAGCTCAATAACCAATCAAGCTCATAATTTCAGGAGTATTATTGCTTAAAGTGAGGCTTAAATATGGATTTAATTTTTTTTTAAATGGTGAGTAGATTTAAAGAAAAACGTTAAGTAAAAAATACAGATACTTAAACCTCACAAAAACCCAGGATACAAGTACTACTCTTATTTTACCCTAGAAGAGGAAGCTAAAGCACAAAAGCATTAAACTAAATGTCCAAGGAGCACAGCTAGTAAGTGGCAGACCCAAGATAGTAGACAGATGCTTTCAATCGAACTCCAAAGCTTCTCCCATTATACCACCAAAAGCAAACCGTTGCCATCAAGTTGATTCCATCTCACAGCGACCTCACAGAACTGAGTAGAACTGCCCTGCAGGGTTTCCAAAGAGTGGCTGGTAGATTCCAACTGCCGACCTTTTGGTTAGCAGCCAAACTCTTAATCACTGTGCCACCAGGACTCCCATTGGCACACTGGCACTAAAAAAGGAATAATTTCAATAGAATTGTGGTGATGGCTATACAACTTTGTGAATATACTAAAAACCACTAACTTTTTTTAAATGTTAAAAAAAAAAAAAGACAAAGGAAGATGCTACACACATGCTCCAGTGTGGCAATCCAGAACAATGGGTGTGCATGAAGTCCAACCCTCCCAGCAATTCAGAGGCAATGGCACACCTCATCTATTAAATCATGGCAGTATGGGTTGTCAGCAGATAAAGCAAAAGAAACTCCTGGCAGTGCATTGATTTTGGCCATTCTGCTCTACCTAATGCTGTAAATATAAAGACATGTTAAGACAATGGAGGCTGATGATTTTCACATTGTCTGAAGAAAATTAAAATATTAAAAATGAAAAGGGTTTTCATTGCAATACTCTCCAAATGAGCTAAAAGTAGCCACCTAATTTGACAAAAATACATCCACAAAAAATAATGAGAAATTATTTTATAACACTGGCAGTAAATGAGCATAAAAGCTTATAATGTACATAAAATACTGTCTTCAGGAAAAGGGGTGCCCAGACAGAAGACAAGTCAGGCAATTGTAAAGCAGCTAGTTAAAAGATCAGAAAACAACACAAACCATCAGGCTTTTATTTCAAGATCTGCTAAAGATCCCCACTGAATTTCTTTTAATTTTCTATTGTAACCACAATATATACTATCAACGTTATTTGGTATCAGCGGTTTAACAGGGATGCTGAGATATCTGATTAAGAACCTTCTACTTCCAGTACTTTTTAGTAAAGAGAGTCATTGTCCAATATTTAAAATCTATCAATATACTTCCCTATGATAGAGAATTAGGAATATGGCTTTTTTTTTTCCTGACCAAATGTGAAAAGCAAGTTTAATGGTAGCACCTTCCAGAACTGTTATTTTCAACTCGAAGAGCAGTAAGTGAGCTTAAAGATCAACTCCAACATTGTAGAGTAAAATGGCAGAAAAAGGAAAAATGAAGAAAAATTACTCCTTAAATCCCGATTCTTTGGGACCTGTATTAATTTCCTATGGCTGCTACCACAGACTGGGTGGCTTAAAATAGCAGAAATTTATTCTCTCACAGTTCTGGAGGCCAGAAGTCCAAAAGCAAGGTGTCAGCAGGGTTGGCTCCTCCTGGAGGCTCTGAGGGAGAATTCGTTCCATACCTCTCTCCTGGCTTCTGGTGACGGCTGGCAATTCTTGGTGGTCCTTGGCTTGTATAGGCATCTCCATCTTCACATGGTCTTCCCCTCTGTATGTCTCTGTTTCATCTCCTTTTCTGTCACTTTTAAGGACACTTACTGCATTTAGGGCACACCCTGTCCAGGATCATCTCATCTCGAGATACTGAATATAATTATATCTGCAAAGACCTTGTTTCCAAATTACATCACATTCACAGGTACCAGGAGTTAGGACTTGGACATCTTTTGGGGGGACCCCAAGCTAACCCACTACAGGCCCTCTAATGTACAATCATTTGTCTGGCCATAATACTGCAAAGTATCTTTGAAGTTCAACCACAGGTGCATTTCTTTTCTGGGAGCTTAGAAAGATTACAGAAGGCCCTGGCTACAATGGTTTTATGTTTTGCTATGAAAGTTGTCAACCATCCAATAACCTAAAATGAACATACATTTATGTAACATGTTGGTGAGTGATCACTTCATTATGCAAGTAGTTTCTAAAGGATGGTCAGTCATAAACACACACACACACACACACACACACACACACACAGGGTAAGAATACAAAAACTCATTATACAGCTGGCTTACATGTCACCTCAGCTCTGGAAGGGACTTGTATCAGATGCTGACAATGCTCTCTGCCCACATGCCCTCGGATCCCTCCGCTATTTTTGCCCAAGGGCTCCCTATGTGCTCTCACTCCCAACAGCCCCTGTGGCTCTCTATCAAGGCTGCCTTTGGGCTGCTGAAGCCCACTTGCCCTTGAGCATGAAGAACGGAAGTGCCCAGGAATTTATATCCCCTCAGGAGGGGTGGGAGTATACACAGACCCCAACTCCCCTGACCCTAATGGGAACAACTCTGACTTATACACTGTCTCCAAAGCTGCCCTGTTGAATTAAATCAAAGTTACCCTCCTTGCAACTGTTTAACAGCACACCCTTCCCTTCTCAGCCTCCTTCCCTTACCGGTTTCATCTCTCCATTCTCCTTCCAGGTTTCCCTGGGCATATCTCCTAAAATATTACTTTCACTGAATTTTTTTCTGAGAGTCTGCAGTCTGGGACTACAAAGTAAGAGAAGACTTAGGGTTACTCTGGTCTAATGTTCCTCAAATGACAATCATACAAAATTGTTGCTACATCCCCAGAATGCTAAAACTAATTAAAAATATTAATAATATTTCTCTTTATACTGATCTTTTAAACTTAAATTTATTTTAAAAGGGTACTTTATATCACTGCCTGTGCTGTGTGTGGAATCAGAAGGTAATTTCAAAATTATTTAAAAAAAAAAAAAAAGGTATTGAATTCTGGCTAACCCATGGGAATGACTCTGAACCAGAGATCTTAAAGGCACATGCACAGGACAGAAAGATTCAGTTCTAACAGAATCAGGGCAAATCCTAAGGTCTGAAAGACAATTTAAAAGACAGTAACTTGTTCACTATGCGTCATTGGCATTTGATGCTACATTCCTGTATTGCCCAAATTTGTCTTGTGTACTGCCAATGGTGTGCACACTCACACCGGGAAGTAATGCTTTACTAGCCACTTTGCAGTTGTGTATATATCTAGCACATAGAACAATTCCTGGTACACAGCAGATGTGCAATAAATGTCAAAGAGTTCAATGAGGAAACTGAGTCTCCGAGAAGTTGAGTGTCTTACCTAAAGCCACAAAGCTGTTTAGAAAGACAGAAATGGATACGCAAAATTCAATTTTTTCTTTCTACATGATCTGCTAGCATCTAGAAGGGAAATGTGATTCTTAAAAACCCACTATGACTCTTCCCAGATGACTTCATTTGTGGCAGTAAATTTACGGCAGTATATAAATTTTTACTCTCTCATAATGACTGTTTTCTCTTTCTCCCAAAACTCCGAGAATTCATGAAACATTCTTGCTGGCTGATTTGCATCCACTATTTGCCTATTAGCATAACCATACTGTCTTTTTATCACTCTTTTTTCAGCTACTGCTATTAGCCCTTTTTTCTTTCATTACAACCCTCAGAAACGATTTCACTTTTATGTTCATTATTGTTCATTTATAATCAGCTTTTGATTGCACGCTGATTATTCTTAAATTTCAACTTTATATTACTGAAGAAAAACAGTGCTTGATGTTATGCTTCTGAATACAGGATCAGTTGGAGTAAGTTATGTAACTGTTTTTCAAAAGGCCTGAAACACAGGTATTAAAATGTAGATTTTTTGTTTAACCTTGGATGAGCTGTCTGAGTAATGAGAATGCTGAAGAAGTGGGTGAGATCAGAAAAGAATGAAGTTTGTTTCATTTAACCAGATGAAAAAGAACAAAAGTGACACATCGGAATGAGTAAAGCTCTGCGATTATTCCAATTTTTGCTGCTGCTCAAAATATTTCTAGGACTCCTATTTGGGAAGTACAACATTCTTTAGGATATTCTCCTCAATAGCAACTCTTCTTCCTTTAAGCCGACTTGACTTTCAGAAATGGTCACAAGCTTCTCAAATTCAAGACTGGAGAATAAGGTAGATGGAAACAATGTTTCGGTTCAAAAACAAGTACAGTCATGTGCTGTATAACATCTGTTCGGGCAATATCTCATCACATATACATTTGTGGTCCCACAACGTTATAATAGGGTTCAGAAATCCCAATCTGAGAACGGGGAGAAGCGGACGTAACCAGACGTAGCAAACACAACAGCTTCCTGCACACAACATGTTTCATGTATACAGGCAGTTCCCAGGTTATGAACGAGATCCATTCCTAAGTTTGTCTCTAAGTCGAATTTGTAGGAAAGCTGGAACCGGTACATATGGTTCTTATTTAGCGTTAGTCAAATTTCTGTCTTAGTATATAGCATATATTTTACCTTTCTATGCACATAAAACACTTAAACACTTCCAAACCACACAATGTTTCCATGAGCATCACAAAGTAATGCACGTGTTCATTATTATGAACGACTGTATTTAACTCAAATTTTTAATATGATAGGCTTTATGGCAGTCCGCTCTTTAAGTATCAGTTGTCCCTAAGTCGGACGTTCGTAACCCTGGGACTGCCTGTTTGCACACCGTCCAAACCACATAATGTCCTATTTCACAGAACGTACCGTGGACGATAAGCAACGCATGACTGTATATAAAGGATAAAGTAAGAAGACCCATGGTTCATCAGCCAGCTCTCTAGGTAGCTAGAAAAGAAGACATTTATCTCCAGGATATGTTCAAAGACTCCAGAAGTGCCTAGGTTGAAAAGCAAACGCTCATCTGATCTGGTCACATAATTTCAGGCATGTTTGATCAGAAAAATCAGTCACACCTATCTGTCTCAATGAAGGCTGGTCCAGAGGCTTTGGGGGTCCCAAAGGTCCTCCCTGCTCTCTGGAGGTCTGCAAGGTCAGAACTATTTTCATAGTAGTATTAGGATGCCATCTGCCACTCTCCTCTCACAAGAGTAGAGAATACAAAAAGTCCATTCACATGGTTTCAAAGTCTACATTTCAACTAACTTTTAAGAAACCAACATGGATCGAGTTTTCGTGTAGTATCAGGGAAGAATATTCACAATTATCCAAAAATCTATTAAAATACACCTCCCTTTTTCAAGAATCTATCTGTGAAAGGCTGGATTTCCTTCATGTACTTCAACCAAAATGACATATCCAACAAGTTGAATGCAGGAGCAGATATGAGAATCAAGCCATCTCTGATTAAGCCAGACATTAAAGACATTCGCAAAATGAAAAAAAAAAAAAAAAAAAATGCCATTCTCCTCACTAAAATTTTTGCATTGACAAATACATTATTTTTCATAAAAATGTATTTATGAGGGTACTGTATATGTGGTTATTATTGTTTCTTTAATTTTATTGT
>NW_004443956.1:10344405-10346443 GCF_000243295.1 Trichechus manatus latirostris | reverse complement strand
CTGATTATAAAAGTGACATGTAGAAAGTCCAAAAAGTACACAAAAGCATAAAGTAAAAACCATTCACAGTCCTTCCATTCATAAATATACTTTATTAATATTTTAGTTTATTTTCCTTTTGTCTCTGCAAGCATACAACTGAATTTGAGTCTCACATATACATATACTTTTTGTTTTAGAAATACAGAATTTTCTGTGTTTATAGTTTTGTCTCCAAGTCTTTCACTTAACATTTTATCACTAAACTCTAAGTTCTATATGAGCATGAACAAAGTTTATTTTGCTCAGCCCAGTACCTGCACAGGATCTGCCATTTAGGAAGCCCACTGATGCTGAAATATTCAAATTTCCCATGTAATCAAAGACTTCATAAACCAGTTACTGACTCTCTATTATCCCACTGTCTGGAATATCACTGACCTTAAGATAATCTTGGTATAATCTTCAAGGAGTCACCTTTAGTTGAGAACAGGAGTAGCACGGTGGTTAAGAACCTGGGCTCTGTAGTCAGACAGGCCCTGGGTGTGAATTCTGGCTGCACTCTAGAGCCCCCCTGTATGATCAAGCAGCTCCTGCATGCACAGCATCAGCAGACACCATTCACAGACCACAAGGCGAGTGGCTTCCCAAGGATTTGTGCAAGGCAACAGCTGTGACGACAGGGAAGTTGTTTAAAGTCTCTGAACCCCAGTTTGCTCCTCTTTAAAATGGGCTTAGGTAGATAGATAGCACCGCCAAGTCGACTGATTCATGGTGACTGTAAATACAACAGAACGAAATGTTGCCAGTCTTGTAACATCCTCAGGATTGCCAACATGTCCAAGCCAATCCATCTTACTGAGGGTCTCCCTCGACTTCACTGGCCCTCTACTTCACTAAACATGATGTCCTAGCAATCGATCCCTCCTGATGACATGTCTGAATCGAGTGAGTTGAACAATGTTCTGTTGTCATCCATAGGGTTTCATTGGCTGATTTTCAGAAGTAGATACCCAGGCCTTTCTTCCTAGTTTGTCTTAGTCTGGAAGCTCTGCTGAAACCTAATCACTATGGGTGACCCTGCTGGTACCTGAAATATCAGTGATGTAGCCTCCAGCATCACAGCAACACGCAAGCCACCACAGTATGACAAACTGGCAGATGGGTGGAAGAAAATGTGCGTAGCAAGGGCAGTAATAATGCCTGGCTCCTAGGGTTATCATGATAATTCAATGAGATAATCCATGGCAAGTGTGTAGCACTAGACTTAGCCCATAGAATGTGTTTGATAAATGTCAGCTGTCTGTTTTTGTGTCCAACTTCAAGTTACCGAAGCAGATGCCATTGTGTATGCGAGCCCAAGAAAACAATACAGCTCTATTCCCACAGGGCCCTGGGAAGCCCTCTCACACCACCGAACACATCTAATTACTCATTCCTGTCAGTCACCCCATCGAACTACACTGCAAGTTCCCTGAAGGCAGCAAATGTCTCATATCCTCCAAGCTTCCTACCAATCCACCATCTCCTGGGCCTAACAGTGCATACAGTTTGCACTTATCAAAAACCCACTAAAAGAATAAATAATTATGAATATTTAACAGAATAGCCTGAAGAGTAAAAGTACTTCTTAACAGATATTTAAACTGGACAGGGGAAACGGAAAATGTAGCCAAAACTATACATTAGGTGACTATTAACTTAAAAAAATTCTATTCAGTTCCAGCAAAATGGCACTCTAGGCAGAAGCACCATGCCGTCCCTCCACAGCAAAGATCCATAAAATTAAGCCGAACAGAGAATACAACA
Source organism: Trichechus manatus latirostris (assembly GCF_000243295.1). Taxonomy (NCBI): domain Eukaryota; kingdom Metazoa; phylum Chordata; class Mammalia; order Sirenia; family Trichechidae; genus Trichechus; species Trichechus manatus. Next base: position 10,344,655 of record NW_004443956.1, on the reverse strand, counting down.
ATCCTGAAAACCTAAAACATCAAATGAACAGATAAAGAACTCAGCCAAGCACCAAATGGAGTGAGAAAACTAACAGAGAACGGAGAGCGAGGAGAGATTCATGCAGAGGTCCGCTACCAGCTAACGCAGCGTGAATCCGCCATCTTGGACTCCTATCGGAGACCAGCAAACAGGGGGTACGAGAAAGCAGCCTCACGGAGCTTCCAGCGGGAGACAAAACAACCGGTAATTGGTGATATATGCTTTCTCA
>NW_004443956.1:10332896-10333889 GCF_000243295.1 Trichechus manatus latirostris | reverse complement strand
AAGGTCAAGAAGGGAGAGGGTTGACATGTCTTTGGGTTGTTAACCAATGTCATAAAACAATACGTGTACTACTGTTTCATGAGACGCTATTTGTTTTGAAAACCTTCACCTGAAGTACAATTAAAAAGAAAAAATTTTTTAAAGAATTCTATTCAAGTGAACATTACCATAAAAAAAGTTACTATTTTTAGAACTCTAGAAGGTTGGGAAAGCAAAAATAAGGATCTGCAGGCATAAATATGCTGGTCCAAAGTTTGAATCTAAAAGACAGTTCCTTTGCCACCTCCCCCAATACCCAAAAAGTCAATCACAAAAATCCCACTTTGCATTAATAATTAATTTTACTTTAATTATGACAATCTTGCATATTTAAAACTTTAAAGTTCTAGGAAAGGGACTCTTTTTTGACCTAAAAAGGCTCTGAAGTTTTTTTTTGGGGGGAGTGTGGGGGAGTAGATTCATCCTGTACATAGAACAAAATACAAAATATCAAAGGAAGGAATACTTAACTCATAGATTACTATAAACATAACACTATTGGTACACTGCCAATGTTAAGAGAAATGAAATGCTGTCACTAAATGTACTCACTTGGGGCTATTTAATGAAAAAGAAAACTGAATGTATTCCTCTCATTTTTATAAAGTTTAACTTTATAAGTTTTTTCCCCTATTAAAATTTTATTTTATATAAAATATAGTCATAAAATCCATTTGTACGCCACTCACAATGGTCTCACCATAACCTTGTAACAAACAAACAAAAAAAAGCATCTATTACACTCACAATATGTCTTCCCAGGGGTGTTGGATGTGGTCCTCTAATCCTAAAAGCACCCCAGCCTCCTCCAGGACCAGTCAGAAACACCTCTCACTTCATTTCACACTATCCTACTCAACATTGAGCCATTCAATCCTCCTGCATTATTTTTAAACTAGTGAGGATAATCTCTTTGAAGCCTCACCACCAGAAAATTTACTTGCTTTTTTTCTA
>NW_004443956.1:10303208-10331407 GCF_000243295.1 Trichechus manatus latirostris | reverse complement strand
AAATTACCACATTTTATAACATTTAAGAGTCTAACAATTATAAGATACACCATTGTATGCATCATTGGGGGAAAAAACACTTCAGTCAATCTGTGATACAAGTATAAAACAGTCAACTTTCAGAGAAGTTGAAACGTGAAAAAGAAAAAAGGTGTGTCTTAAAAATAAATTATGTAATTTTCACAAGATCATAAAGCTAATAAGTACTGAAGGCAAGATCTGAACCCAAGCAGTCTGATTCCATTCAAAGTTTATGCCTACTGTCTTGGAATAATAATTAACAGCGCCCCGTCTCATTCTCAAACATGTCCCAGTATTAAGGATAAAGTTCATGGTCCCCCTATGTGGTACATGGTTTAAATGAAATGAACCTCACCACCTTAGGCCCAGGTGACTGTACCAGGGACTGATGCATGAGCCAAGGCAACCTGAAAGAGCAAGGAAGCCATACCCAACTAAGGAGCAACTTACTGAGCAGTGCCAAACTGACCCAAACAATTCTCCTCTCCGGGAAACATAAACAGGAGGTAAATCAAGAAAACTTGAGCTATTTCGAGTCAGACTATTATTCCAAGCAAAGTCGGACAAGTGTTCTAGGCCTGTAAAAGCCTGTTGTCCACCCTTTTCCTGGACTTGGCTATTTCGATGGATAAGCAGACTTCTACGATACCTCATCTTAATAATTCTCTATCCCTGAGAATTATTTTTCATTATTTTAATAAGAAGACTATCTAAAACAAGACCCACTGCCACCCCCTTGAACTCCATGATGAATTAGCTCAGCTCAGACTAGAAAAGTGAATAGTAAGAGAATCTTCAGAAATTTGGGAAAGTGAAAAACGAAACAAGGCAACCATGAACTTGAAAACTTGGAGATAAGGAGATGGACAAGTTGGCAGTTCATAAAAAATAGAAAATAAAGTGATGCCCTAAATGGTCAGGCTGTCCCACTGATTCTACACCCAGAGCCCTGCTATTTGGATGGCCACAGTACTGCTCCTCTCCACAGACCTCCCCACTGCACCGTAGGACAGGCATGGATACCTTCTGCAAAATCAGCCAATCTCTGGCTGGCCACTCACCCAAAACTGAGTGGAAAAAGATGAGTGTCTTAGGCTGGGTTCTCTAGGGAAGCAAAACCAGTAAAGCATATAAATATACATAAAGAGAGATTTACATCAAGGAAATGGCTTACGTGGTTGTAGAGGCTGTAACATCCCAAGTCTGTGGGTCAGGAAAGAGGCTTCTCCTGATTCACGTAACCACAGGGGCTGGTGAACCCAAGATCAGTAGGCCGGAGAGCAGGGCTGTTGCTCACAGGCTATGAAGATTGACAAATCCCAAGACTGGCAGGCAAGACCACAGGTAAGCTGCTAGCTCAAGTCCCAAGAACCAGAGATCAGACGAACAGCAGCCAGGTGCAGCATCCAGAATGAGCAAAAGCCCCGAGCCCTACCTGAACATCCACCCACACTTCATGCAGGCCACACACCCAAGGAAACTCCACTTAACTGACTGGCTGCTCACAGCAGATTCCATCATGGGGATGATCACGTATCAATTCTCAACAAGGACATGATCACAACATTATATGACTGAAAAAACACTGAGAATCATGGCCCAGCTAAGTTGATACACATTGTTACCCATCACATTGAGCTAGACCAATGAGATTCTCTTATTAACAAGAACTATAAAATTCTGGGAGACAAAAACTGCATAATGGGAGGCAGAGTGGGTGAGGTAATGGACAGCCAAAGTCACATGCAGGTAGAAGTTACAAAGAGATGTTACCATGAGTAAGCAACCAATTAATAGAATAGAAAAAGAAAACAGAGGAGCAGACACCAAAGATTCGCGTTGAGTTCTAAAACTTGTCCTTTTCTTTCTTGAAAACAAGTCTCTTTCTTTCAACCAAAGAAGCCTTAGTAACAACTGTATCCTCCACACAAGATCAGGAATACAGGCGGAAATAATCTAAACCAGACTGCATCATTCCAATAGGGACTATAATGTCATTAACGTAGGATAAGGCAGGCTTGGGCTTGGGAAAGGTCTTCACTGTGCTTAAGTTTAGAAAAGTTAGCTTTGCAAGGCTTGCACATTTATGGGCCTTTCTATTTCTCTTCTTTTATTTGCTGATTCTTTTTCTGAAGCCATAACAACATGTCGAAAGAATACATGGGTGTAGGGGCAGAGTACACGGTTCCAACAGCAAAGGTAAGCAGGGTATTTTATAACTAGAGGAGTTCCTCACACCTTCGCCACTCAGGATAGTAAACAGTCTTTTATCAGCTTTTTGCTATATGACAGAGGACAGGAGATGCCAGAACGGGGACCTGGCAGGGTAATCATGGGTCCTGTCCTATTTCCTTAACAACTCTTGATCTTTCTCTATCTCCATTGCCACCATTTCATCCACTTTAGTTAGAGTGCTGTACATTCAGTTTTCCAGGGACAGTCCTGGCTTCTACCTATTGTCCCAGTGTAAGTGTTTACAGTGCTCACATTCACTCTCAAGAGTGTCCCAATTCACATCTAGGTCAACTGGCATAACAAAGCTTATTAAGAAAATGTTCTGCATCCTACTTCAGTGAGTGGCATCTGGGGTCTTAAAAGCTTGCAAGCGGCCATCTAAGATGCATCAATTGGTCCCAACCACCTGGAGTAAAGGAGAATGAAGAATACCAAAGACACAATGAAAGTATTAGCCCAAGAGACAGAAAGGGCCACATAAACCAGAGACATCATCAGCCTGAGACCAGAACTAGATGGTGACCAGCTACCACCAATGACCTGACAGGGAACACAACAGAGAGTCCCTGATGGAGCAGGAGAAAGGTGGGGTGCAGAACTCAAATTCTAGTAAAAAGACCAGACTTAATGGTCTGAGAATGGAGGAATCCCGGAAAGCATGGCCCCCAGGTTCTCTATCAGCTCAAAACTAAAACAATGTCCAAGGCCAACTCTTCAGACAGGGATTAGACTGCACTGTGGGATATAAAGCAATACTCATGAGGAGTGTGCCTCTTAGTTCAAGTAGATACAAGAAACTAAACCAGCAGCTTCGGTCCAGAGGTGAGATGGGAAGGCAGAGAGGGTTAGGAGCTAGTTGAATGGACATGGGGAATCAGGGGTGGAAAGGAGCAGTGTGCTGTCACAGTATGGGGAGAGCAATTAGGGTCACATAACAATGTATGCATAAATTTTTGTACGGGAGACTAACTTGAAAGGTAAACTTTATTTAAACTACAACAATTAAAAAAAAAAAAGTGTCCCAATTCGGATGATAAATGATGTGGTCACCCTAATTTTGGTCCAACCCCATCTTCTCCCATTTTATACACCATTGGGGAAAAAAACCTGCCAATTAATCTATGACACAAGTGTAAAATATATACAGCTTTAAGAGATGTTAAAATGTGAAAGAGAAAAAGAAGTATATCTTCTAATAAAATACATAAATAAGTATAAGATCACCAAAGTAGTAAGTGTTGAAAGCAAGACTTGAACCCAGGCAGCCTGATTCCAGCCCTAATTTGTGCCTATCATCCTTGCATATACCATCACAATTGAACAATATCATTAATATCACACACAAGTAAAATTTTGCTGAAGATCATTCAAAAGTGGTTGCAGCAGTACATCAACAGGGAAATTCAAGCTGAATTCAGAAGAGAATGTGGAACAAGGGATATCACTGCTGATGTCAGATGGATCCTGGCTGAAAACAGAGAATACCAGAAAGATGTTTACCTGTGTTTTATTTACTGTGCAAAGGCATTCGACTGTGTGGATCATAACAAATTATGGATAACATTTCGAGGAATGGGAACTCCAAAACACTTAATTGTACTCATAAGGAACCTGTACTTATACCAAGAGGCAGTCATTCAACAGAACAAGCGGATACTGCGTGGTTTAAAGTCAAGAAACATGTCCGTCAGGGCTGTATCATTTCACCATACCTATTCAATCTGTATGCTGAGCAAATAATCCAAGAAGCTGGACTATATGAAGAAGAATGGGGTATCCGGATTGGAGGAAGACTCATTAACAACCTGTGATATGCAGACGACACAACCTTGCTTGCTGACAAGTGAAGAGGACTTGAAGCACTTACTGATGAAGATCAAAGACCACAGCCTTCAGTACAGATGACACCTCAATATAAAGAAAACGAAAATCCTCACAACTGGACCAATAAGCAACATCATGATAAAAGGAGAAAATACTGAAGTTGTAAAGGATTTCATTTTACTTGGATCCACAATCAACACCCACGGAAGCAGCAGTCAAGAAATCAAACAATGCATTACACTGGGCAAATCTGCTGCAAAAAACCTCTTTAAAGGACTGAGGTGTGCCTGACCCAAGCTATGGTGTTTTCAATCACCTCATATGCATGTGAAAGCTGGACAATGAATAACGAAGACTGAAGGATTGATGCCTTTGAATTATGATGTCGGTGAAAAATACTGAATATACCATGGACTGCCAGAAGAACAAATCTGTCTTGGAAGAAGTACAGCCAGAATGCTCATTGGAAGCGAGGATGGCAAGACTTCGTCTCACATACTTTGGACATGTTATCAGGAGGGATCAATTCCTGGAGAAGGACATCACGCTTGGTAAAATAGAGGTTCAGCTAAAAAAGAGGAAGACCCTCAACAAGATGGACTGACACAGTAGCTGCAACAACGGGCTCAAGCATAAAAACTATTGTGCGGATGGTGCAGGACCGGGCAGTGTTTCGTTCTGTTGTACACAGGGTCGCTGAGTCGGAACCAACTCAATGGCATCTAACAACATCATCATCCTGGCATAACTAATAGCACTGAATCAGTACAATAGTCTCCTAATTGATCTCCATTACTATCTTCCTCCAGCTCTCTCCACACCATATGCAGAAAGAGTACTCTAAGGCATAAAACTGTCCTTGCCACTCTACTGTCTAAAACCCATTAATGGCTCCCACTGCCCTCAAGAACAAGCCTTAACTCCATCACCTGGCTTTACAAGGACCAGCAGAACTCTACTCTGCTTACCTCTCCCGCCTCATCTCTTGCTATTCCCCCACTTCAAACTCTACAGGGTAGCTCTCCTGAACTTTCTCAGCACCTTCAAGTCACAACTCTGGGACTAAGACAACCCAGAAACAGAAATGGAACAAGCGTGTGGAGAAATGGATGAGGTTAGAGAAGAGGATGACAGACCACCCACCCACAGCACCCAAACCTTCCCAGACCTATTCTTTGTGTTTTGTTATGTTTCCAAAATCGACTTATACATTGCACCAAAAGCCCTCCAACTCTGAAATAAAAATGTTAGAAGTCAATGTTAGAAATCTACACCTTCATGGCTAGTGCCTAAGTGCTATTCTTTTGGAATCATTTCTAGAAGGGGGCAAAAGCCAGCTACTTACTCAGCACATTCAGATCAAAGTCTGAACTCAGAGGAAACACCATCCTCCATTATCATCCTCCAAAGTCCACTCCGCAAAGGCAATGGATCTTCACAATTTCCTCAGCATTCCCAAGCCCCTGAGGGCAGTGCTTGGCACAGGGACCAACAGTGAAGAGCATGTCCCAGTTGCCCTCTGGTACACGTTGTGACTATAATGTCTTCTCTAGGTACGCCCCCCCCCGCCAAGTATTTGATGCACATGAGGTTCAGAGCCATCACTAATAAATCAACACAGAGACATGTAAACATTTCTGGAACTTGTAACACCCAGAATGGTGTAACTGAGCGCCCCATGTGACATTCCCCACTGCCACCCAGGGGACTAACCAGACCTTCATCCCATCGTGGGATACTGAAGATAACTGGGAGCAGGGGGCAAACCTTCACTACTTTGAGTCTCAGGTTCCATATGTAAACTAGGGAATAATCACTTCTGTCTCACATGGTTGTTACAAGGATTAAGTGAATAAAATATATGTCAGCACCAAGCCAGTGTCTAATTCTGAGATGGAACATAATAAGTCTATATTGAATCTAGAAAAGGAAAATTATTTTAGCCTAATAAAACGTAAACAAACAAAAAAAATTCTAGTAAAATGTAACTTCCACTTACTGTAAGGGAAATAATCACTGTTTTTTACATATCGATTTATTTCATCTTTATAACCATCTGTGAGAATTATCCCCTTTTCAGTGAGCAGTAACTGAGGTGCAGTGAAGTTCAGTAATGTGCTCCAAGTTGTAGGGCAAAAACATGGTGGACACAGGATTTTAACTCAGTTTATTTGACCCAGAGCTCATGCCCCTAAACCCTCTGCAACTCTATTTCCCAGGCCCTAAAGCCAGGTGGGAGCCCTGGTGGTACAGTGTTAAGGAGGGAGTGGATGAGATCCCAGAGATAGCAACATGCCACATTGACTGGTATGTCCAGGTCAGCACAAGCCAAAAAGACCAAAGACACCTGTCACTCAATGGCAAAGAGATGGAGAAAGGCAAACTAACTGGATGGTTCAGCCCAAATCGGACCCTTCAGTAATATAGCTTAATGGTTTAACAGCATAAGCAGTTTACAGCATGAGGCAGGTGCCCCCTGGCACAGTGAGTATAGGCAAGTCCCATGACCCCTTTATGCATCTGTTCCCTTACATGGAACATGGAGACAGTACAATCTCCCTTGCAGTAATGCTGTAAGGATCAAAGAAATAACGTGCAGAAATCACTTCACACAAATGTTCAATGAATATTATGAAAGGTCATTCACAAATGGACTTTCTAGAGCCCCTCCCTCATTCATCTGAATTATCTGCATCATCTCATACTTTCTCCTATTTCTTATCTGCCTCTCCCTTCTCTGTGCACCCCACTTGATTAGGTTCATTCATTTAGACCACAAATGCTTATTGAATACCTATTTCTCCAGCTGGAGAAACAGCCGTGCATAACAAAAATCTTTGCCCTTACGAAGCTTACATTCTTACATTTAGAGGAGGGGAAAGAAGCAAGACAATAAACAAAGAAACACATTAATAAAATGCCAGGTAGAGTTAAGCATTATAAAGGACAATAAATTGGGTAAGGGGATAGAGAATAATCCCTGAGGAAAGAAGGAGTCAGGCAGATAATTAGGGAAAAGCCTATGTGAAGAACTAACAGTGAAGCAGAGAGCTGAATGGAGACACAAGGCATGAGATCAGAGGGAACAGCAAATGCCAACTGGAAGGACAAGCATAGTATCTTAAAAGACTAACAATGTAGCTCTACTGCATGGCTCATTATTGTTGTTAGTTTAGCCCTCCAGTGGATTTCAAATCACTTCAACCCCATATGTACTGTAGTATAATTACTGGTTTATACACCAATTTTGCCACTAGGCTATGAGCCCCCTAGTGGCTTCACTCTGTACTCAGTCATACAACACTCATTTTTTAGTGCATCAATAGACCCAGAAGGCCCCTGGGTGGCACAAATGGTTTGCACTTGGCTACTACCAAAAGGTTAGTGAGTACTCAGCAGAGCCATGAAAGAAAGGCCTGGCAATCTGCTCCCCTAAAGATTACAGCCAAGAAAACCCTATGGAGCAGTTCTACTCTGTAACACGTGGGGTCACCATGAGTCGGAATCAACTTGACAGCAACGGGTTTGTTTTTTTCTTTTTTCTTTTTTTTGGCTGCATGCTCAGCATTCTCGTAAGCACCGGGTTTACAGTGAAGAACTAAATCAATATGGTCTCTGCCTTCGGGGAGCTTACAATGAATAGCACTAGGCATATAGTAAGCACTCAAAAAATATTTGCTAAACGAACAAGATCTGCTTGACTTTCAGTTACGTAGTTTTATGCCCAGCCTAGTTCTGGGCTTTCTACAGCCTCACCTCGCCTTCCTCGCTTGCCTAAAAGATCCATATCATCCTTTGGACTTCTCCTGTCACTGACTCGCCTCTCCCTCCTCCATACAAACTATTCACAAGGACTCCTCTAAACTCCCCACATCCTCACTCGCTTCTGCCTGTGCATGCAGTCCACCGCACCTGGAATGCCCTCCCACTACCAACCTTCTTCACCAGACTAACTCTCAGTATTATTTCCCAAAATTTCATTAACATATTGATTTTATCATTTGTTCTAACTTGTATAAACCTCTCAAGCTCTTCAGGGAAACTTTTCTATGATGTAACAGAAAGCTATGTACCAGGTGACAATACCAAATTAAGTAGTAAAGAGAGTTGAAGGACAAATAATCTGAGGTTACTTATGTAATTTCTCTTCCTCCCAAAAATACGACTTAGTCCAGTGACTTTCTGGGCATTGTGCCTGCAGAACTCGGCCAAGGTACAAGGGCAGCAACGTTCTCACTACTATAGGTCTGCTTACTCAATCACTTGCCCATAAAAGAAATGTTTCATTTACAGTAAACAAAACCAATTTGGGACACAAGCTATCACTTAAAGGTCTTCCCCGCAAAGAAGGTCAATAGTTTAGCATCTAAATTATTTGAGATGGATTCTCTAGTCTAACAGCAGAAATATTGCATTTAAAAAAAAAGAAAAGAAAAACGTCAGATACTTATTCTTATAGACAAGAAGGCAGATACAGGTAAGTCACAACTTACAACACAGCCTCCACAACTTCATTTAGCTGATAGCACATAATCTTTAGTCCCTCATTTCTAAAAGCCACGCATCCATCTCTCTCTTCCCACTTCCGGAAAGAGCAGAAAATTAAACTGGAGTCATCCGCTTTGAGGTATACAACAGTGGGGGCATGGGTTTAAGCAGTTTCTTCTGACAATATTCATTCCTCTCCAAGTTCCTGGACAGCGCTGGGCTTCTTTCAGAACCACACAACAATGACTCTGAAGCCAGGGGCCTGAGAGGCAGTGTTTTAGACACTGCCTATGCTTCTCTTACAACAGAACAGTCGGTGCACTTTGCCCAGCCACAGTGAAGGGGGAAATGTCTTAAAAGGCAACAACACCATGCTCAGACTTACTGTTAACCATTTAAAACTCAGGGCCCTCAGTCAAGATTTCCCCTAAGACATGAAGATAGACTGCTCATCATGCCTGTGCCTTGCTGCACACTGTCGTATACCAGAGCACCCTGTCCTCCTGGTTGTTGACGATTTGGCAGCAGGCCCCAGTCTGCCATTTCTAACAATGGTTAGACCTTTACTGGATCTTTGAGTTCTCTGAACAACACTCCTAAGTTTCAGATCCAACCTAGATTTATACATGGGGAGTGTATAGTTCAGTGATTAAATGCCTGAGCCGTGGGAACAACCAGAACTGGGATTCAGATCCAGCAGCTTTTCACTACCTGTGTAACTCAGGGTAAGTCACTTAACCACTCTAAGCCCTTAAAAACTCCTTACTACCCCTGCAAGTCTCCATGTGATCTGGCCCCTGCCAGCCTCTCAGACCTGGTCTACCATCACTCTCCTCCTATTTCACTCTGCTGGTACATGCGCCAAGCTCATTCCCACCTCAGGGCCTTTGCACTTGGTGTTCTCTGCCTAACACACTTTTCTCCAAGTCTCACTTGGCTGCCTACTTTTCATTACTCAGGTCTCAGCTCAAACGTCAAAAAGTCACCTCCAGATCTCATAATGTTGAGCAATTATGAACATGTGAGTGGATACTACATAATTCTATTTATGTAAGTATAAAAAGAAACAAAACGAGTGTATAGTGTTGAAAGTCAGGGGACTGGTTAACCTTTGGGGGAGAAAAGAGTGACTGGACAGAGCACCATGGGGCTTCTAGTTTGCTGCTAAATGATTAGCTTCTTGATCTGGATTTGTTTATGTGGGCACGTTCCGTTGGTGAAAATTCATCAATCTGTTCACTTATGACATGTACATTTTTCAATATATGTGTTATATTTCTATTAAAAAAAAAAGATCTGGAACAAAACAAAAAAGCCATATAGGCTTCCCCTTGATCACCCAATTTACATTTATCTTTCTGCTAAGCTACTCATCCTCCATCCCATAACTGTTTTACTTTCTTCACAGTATGCATCACTGGCTGAAATCATCTTCATTATTGTTTACATGTGGACAGTCTAACCCTCCCCTACCCCTAATAAAGTGTCAAGTGGCCAAGGACTCTTCCTGCCTTGTTTAACACCCCAAATTCCCAGCAGCTGAAACAGTCTTGCCAGATGGAATGGGCTGAATAAAAAAATACGTAAAAAGTAAGAAACGCCTAAAAGATATAATCTCAAAAGTCAAAACAGTGAAGCCAGGAGTAGAGGTAACTGAAAATTTCAGTGATATTAAGCATTAGGAAGACCTGACAAATGTTAAATTTCACCGGATTTCACCAGAAATATCCTCCTATGGGTATCTTTGTGAGACGGGTTAAAGTTACTTCTCAAAGCAGAATTTTGTCTCTGTATACCCAACAGTTTTGTACAAGGTCTGGCACATAGTAGGTCTGGGCAGAGTGGCAACAGATTTCTGAGACACTGGGTGAGGATTCTTAAGTTATATATAAGTTTGGTGGAAAAAATGGGTCATGTTGAACTACAATGTCTGCCATGGGCAATGGGCTTAGGTACAATATCAAATCAGGCTTACATGGGGAGATACCAAGAACCACTCAAAATTTTGAAAATGGGGTTCCTTCAAAGTCATGAGCAATATTCCCCTAGTTTTACTGCCAACTGTAGGATGTTTATAAAGAAAAAGTTTTTAAAATGTGTCTGCAGTGCTAGTGACTTAGAATGTTATATAGTTATTTCTGGTATGTAGACGTACATGCTAGCATAATGTATTTTCATGAGGAAATCCACATTCACCAAGGAATAGCCTTGTGTAATGGCAATTTAAAGGGAAACATTTACTTTGGGATTAGCTATGCCACAATCTCTCTATATATAATCTCGGAAAAAATCACTCAACTTCTTTGGCTCTCAATTCTTTAGGTCTCAATTTTCCTACCTGTGAAATGAACTGGTTGTATTCGATGTCTGCAAATGCCATTTCTGGTTCCTGGGTATTGTGTACTATTCTCATCTTTAAAAAGATTCTCATCTTCTAAGCCTTGTGTTTACAGAGTAACAAACCATTCACAAGCATGTAAATCAAAGTAACCACACAGACGGAGGTAAAAGATCCATTTACCCAGTCTTCTTGCCAAAGCAAGGGTATCTATATCCCCAATCAGATAACCTCTGGTGATGTGTCCATGCTCCCATTTCTAGGTCAAACAAGAAGTCTTATCATACTTTAGCTAACCACTCTGTATTTGAGGTTTCTCTGTGAAATTCTTTCCTTTTCTTGCATTTTCACAGCCCTAGGCCTCATACTGCTCATCAATTCAAGTCTACATTCATAGTTAGCACTGTAGTTCTTGTTTTTGTAACACTTAAATAATGAATAGGACTTGATCACCTGGAGGTATTCTCCTTACTCTATTACAATAGTTATTAGTGATTTTAATTAGACAAAATTTCTTTTGCTACCCCACCATACTGTCAACTGCCTATTAAGGATATTACAGTAATAAGTATTAGCACCTTTTAAATTTACATTAACAAAAACAGAGAAATGGGAAGTCAGGAAATGAAAGAGGGGAAAAAAAAATACCACAGGTGTCATAATTAGCTAAAGCTTAGAGCAACTCGAAAAATCATTAGTTCCCTCCCCCCCTTTTCTTAAAAACTATACTATGCATATCCTGGTTAAAATTGTAAGAGTGATAATTTGCCTCTCATCAGTTAAAAATGGGAAAATGGACAAGGACATCGCTCTGCTGTGGCTGAGACCCAGACTATCCTTTCTTTAGAAGGGGAGAGAGATTATCCACAGAGAATAAGCCAAGTGGTTGAGTGGTTTCTCCAAAAGTCATTACCAACTCATGGCCTGCCCAAGGGCCTTCTGCCTACTGCAAAGTTTGCCACGTGCAAAAAGTGAAATCTACAAAAGGTCATGTTCAAATGCCTATTCCAGTATCTACCACTGGCCCTCTTAGGTCTATTTTCCATAAACAAGAAGTGGACAGGGCCAATGATCTGATGCGTTTTAGCAATGGGACTGATTTTTCATTGAAATGAAGAGGGGGAAGAGTTTCCCACTTTTCTCCTGACCCATGGATCTCACCAACGCAGGTAAACACCCCTCCCCCCAAGTCTGTAAAAGCAGATAGCCTTACAAAAAGTTTCTCTCGAGCAGTATGTAACTAACGATGGGTTTCGGGGCATGTTTATTGCGTGTCCTAAAAAAAAATGGGCTCAGGGCTAGAAATGTTCAAAGATGGAACTGGTAAAACAGATAGTAAAGCCCCGTGGACTCCACAGCTCGGTCCAAGGAACCTTCTTTGAACCTGCGACCAGTGTCCGGTGCCGTGCCCCGCGCCTCTGCGTGCGCTCGGGAACCCACGTCAGCCACTCAGGTAGTTGGGCTGTTCACACTCTGGGGCTCCCCAGTTGTCGTCCCCCTCAGTCTTTTGCTCCCAACCTCAACCCACACCCGGGCAGGGGTGCGGGGCCCTCCCTGCGCCTGGGCGCAGCCCCGCGCGTCGCCTCCTGACAGGACGCCGGACGCCGCCACACAGGCCGGGACAGGGCAGGGACGAGAAGGCGGTTGAGAAGAGCCGGGCGGCGGCCCCGCCAGAGCCCTTCCCGCGGCTCCACCATGGGCCCGCTCACCTGAGACCTGGCCGCCAGGAGCGGGCGCCGGAGCACCAGGTCTCGCAGAAGTTTCCTGGTCTGTGCTGCCACGGGGGACGCCATCTTAAACCGGAAGGCGGGCGTGGGGGCGTCCGACTGAGAGCTGCGGGTGAGAAGGAGGAGGCGGGCCCGGCCGTCCCACCGCCGGGAGCCGCCCCACCGCCGGGAGCTGCCCCTGTGCTCCCCGGGATGGGGTTTATCCTGGGCTCCTGGGGATAAGTCGGCCGCTCCGCCAGGGGTCGCCCCTGGGGTCCCGGGGGCACGGGTGTTCCTCCGCCAGGGGTCGCCCCTCCGCTCCCGGGGTTGGAGTCGCCCCTGTGCTCCCAGGGCAGTGATCCAGTGCCCGAGGCGCCCGCTGCCTGTCAGGCAGGACGAGCTATGTGAGCGGCCAAGCCTCTCTGCCCACGACGGCCCGTCCCCAAATTTACGTTTAGCATTTAGAAGGCCATTCAGAAGGCCTGGTGTACCCCTAACCGTTCTATCCCCGGGTACAATTGTGAGCAAGAACGGTTCGCAAACCCTGCGGTCGTGCAACTTTTAAAGTGTATCACAGAGACAGACCAGCCACTATTAGTCATTGCCGAGGGAGTTCCACGGGTCGGCCCTCAGAGCCAAAGCCGTCTTATAGGCCCCGCCCGGTGCTGGGGGGCGGTCTAGGGGAGCCAGGTTTGAGCTGAGACTCGAAGGGTTAAAGGGTGAGGCAGGGTCTTGCAGCCCAGGGGCCAGTGAGGTCGGTGGAGACCCTGTAGGCCTTGGTGACATTTTTTTTTCTTCTTTCCTTTTTTTTTTTTTTAGTGTCATAAATATACAGGTGACAAAATGTTTACGATTTCTAGAATCTTCACATGTATAGTTCAGTGGTATTATGTTCATCATGTTCATCTATCACCACTAACCTATTCTTGGTGACAGTTTTTATCCTTAATCTAAGATTAATGCAAAGCTATTGAAGGATTTTAAGCAGGGGTGGCCCAGTAGTTATGATAACATACTTGGAGTTTACTGTGCATTTGGTCTGTCCATATCTGAGCACTGTACATTAATAAAAACGACAGTAGCAAACATGTTTTATATGACAAAACTTTACAAATATAACCTTATTTTGTACTCGTATCAACGTTTTTAAGTAGATGCAAGTGTAAAATCCTCGTTTTTCAGAAGAGGAAACAGGCACAGAGAGGTTAAGTAACTTGCTCGAGATCACAGAGCTATTAAGGAGTAGAGATGAAATTCAAATCCAAATTTTTCTCCCCCTCCTCCTATCAAGTGCTATTTTAAAATTTTTTGAGCATATCATCATAAAAAAAGGTTCAACATAATGGAAGTAGGCAACTATTGTCCATAGTTACCTCCCTTCATGCCTTTTTTTTGGGGGGGATCTTTTTATTTTGACATAATTTCAAATTTACAGAGAAGTTACAAGAATATTACTAAAACATGCCCAAATATCCTTTACCCAGATTCATCAATTATTTACATTTTACCCCATTTGCTTTACCATTACAGATAGATGGATAATAGATGTAGACAGATGTATAGCCCACTGGTCATCAAAATTTTACCTATTACAGAGGGTCCCAGCAGAGCTGGAGAAAAACGTAGAACAAAATCCTAACTCACAAAAAAAGACCAGACTTACTGGCCTGACAGAGACTGGAGAAACCCCAAGAGTATGGCCCCTGGACACCCTCTTAGCTCAGTAATGAAGTCGCTCCTGAGGTTCACCCTTTAGCCAAAGATTAGACAGGCGCATAAAACAAAACGAGACTGAAGGGGCACACTAGCCCAGGGGCAAGGGCTAGAAGGCAGGAGGAGACAGGAAAGCTGGTAATAGGGAACCCAAGGGAGAATGTTGACATGTCATGGGGTTGTTAACGAATGTCATAAAAAGAAGTGTGTACTAACTGTTTAATGAGAAGCTAATTTGTTCTGTAAACCTTCATCTAAAGTACAATAAAAAAAAATTGCCCATTAGATTTAATATCCATTGATGATTCTTGCTTGAATCAGTTATTACTACAATGATTGGAAAATAGTGGTTTTCTAACGCCATCCTTCTACATACGTTAGTTTATTTACATTCTCCTCTAAGATAAGCTTTGCCTTCTCCCCTATTTCTTTATTCTTTTGTTCACTTGTATCAATATGGGCTCCTGGATTTTTTTTTTTTTAATTTCATTTCCTACTATGCTCTGCTGCCTCTGGATATGAATCATTTAATCTTCACCGGAACCCTTCTAAGAGAGCCCTACTGTTAACTACCATTTTGCCAGAGAGAACTGAAAGAGATTTTATAAATTGCCTAGGGTCACACAGCTTCTGATCAGACCCAAAAGCTGGATTCTAACCACTCCACTCCACTCCACTCCACTCCGTCCTCTTGATATGAGAAGACTTGAGTTTCCATCTCCTTCCTTCTTTGCCACCCCTACTTGGTCTGCCATTGAGCCAGGCTCGCACAAAGACCCTTATTAATGTTTGCAGAATCTGTCAAAAGGACAGAGAATTAATCAAAGGCTGTTTATTCAGATCTTACTGTGGTAAGAAATCTACCACCATCGCTTTCCCTTCAGGGTTTGAAAGGAGGGTGAGCTTTAGAGAGCAGAAGGAGGAGGTCTAAAGACAGTCTCTGATGGATGAATGTTCTGCTAGAATGCAATTTTTCTATTAGGGTAGAGTTTTTGGAAGCTAAGAGGGGAGAGGTTTTCTGACTGGCACTCAAGTATATCTGGCAATCTTTGATTGGTTCACTGGTATATAACAAGGTGATTTCCAGGCTGGGTAGTGTCACATAAATTTGCCTTTTCAATTGAAAGATCTGTTCCTCGGCTTTGGGGTCCCAGTCTTATGTAAGCAATACCTCAATGTCTTTGCCCACATTCTCTTATCCTGCCGTTTCTACAGTGCAGGCAGAAGAAAGCAGGGAATAACCATTCACCTGGTATCTTCAGTGCCTAGCACTGAGCCAGGCTTAGAGGAGATGCTCAGTATATACATGTAGAATGCCTCACATTTACTGAGTACTCCTAAGACTTCTCCGAAGCAGCCCCGGTGGTGCAGTGGTTAAGCTTGACTGGTAACTGAAAGGTCGATTGTTCAAACCCACCAGCTGCTCTGCAAGAGAAAGATGTGGTAGTCTGCTTCCATAAAGATTTACAGCTTTGGAAACCCTATGAGGCAGTTCTACTCTGATCTATAGGGTTGCTATGAGTCAAAGTCAATTCAGTGGCAAGTGGGTAAGACTTCTCCATATTTTTCACCCCTTTCTTTCCAAATAGGAAGCTCTTTGAGGACAGGGAACCTGGATTCTACCCCATAGTTCTCCACTGTGCTTGACTGGGACAAGCACTGGGTTTCCAGTCAACTAGTTTGGGTTTAAATTCCACCTTTATCCTCTTGTATGCCTAGGACCAGGGGAAGCACCTACTTCATAGGGTGGTAGTTAGGATTTGGTGAGTTATTGTGTGTAAAACCCTTGCATACAGTGGGGCTTAATAAATGGTTTTTTTCCCTCTTATCGGCTTTTAGGAGCCCTGGGTGCCACAAATGGTTAACCACTCAGCTACTAACTGAAAGGCTGGCAGTACAAATCCACTCAGAGGTGCCTCAGAAGAAAGGCTGGTGATCTGCTTCGAAAGGTCACACCCATTGAAAACCCTGTGGAGCACAGGTTTGCTCTGAAACACATCAGGTCACCGTGAGTCGGAATCACTCAACGGCAACGAGTTAACCAGTAACGATTAACTGGTTACTGGTTAACCTGTTGCCATTGAGTCAATCCCAACTCATAACGACCCTATAGGACAGAGGAGAACTGCCCCATAGGGTTTCCAAGGAGCACGTGGTGGATTTGAGCTGCCTACTTTTTGGTGAGCAGCCGTAGTTCTTAACAACGACGTCATCACCAGGGTTTCCCTTGCCACCAGGGTTACTGATTAGTGGGGTCTTAACAAATATTTGCTTGACATCTAATATGGAACACTCAAGCCAATCTCAAATGTGAGCTAGAAGGTCCCTGACACTTTGTAACTAAGCCTGATAGCACTGGAGTACTGTGGAGATGTGTGAATGTCACGAGAAAATATTAAGAGTCTCAAGTGGTTGCCTCTAGGAAGAAGGTGGAGGGAAGTCATCAGGGAATGATGATACTTTGTTTTAGCGCTTCCAAAATGCAGATTCCTGGACTCCACCCTACCCAAGCCATGGTATTTTCAATTGCCTCATTTTCAATAATCTTGAAAGCTGGACAATGAAAAGGAAGACAGAAGAAGAAACGACACATTTGAATTATGGTGTTGGCGAAGGATACTGAATATACCATGGACTGCCAGAAGAATGAACAAATCTGTCTTAGAAGAAGTCAGCCAGAATGCTCCTTACAAGCAAGATTGGTGACTTCCTCTTGCTTACTTTGGACATATTATCAGGAGAGACCAATCCCTGGAGAGGGACATCAAGCTTGGTAGAGGGTCATGGAAAAAGAAGAAGACCCTTGTCTTAGTCATCTAGTGCTGCTATAACAGAAATACCACAAGTGGATGGCTTTAAGAAACAGAAATTTATTTTCTCACAGTTTAGGAGGTTACAAGTCCAAATCCAGGGTACCAGCTCTAGGGGAAGGCTTTCTCCCTCTGTTGGCTCTGAAGGAAGGTCCTTGTCTCTTCTGAGCTTCTACTCCTGGGCAATCTTCATGTAGGTTGGCATCTCTCTTCCCCCGTCTTTGCTTCCCTGGCTTGCTTGTTTAATCTCTTTTATATCTCAAAAGAGATTGACTCAAGATACACCCTATACTAATCCTGCCTCATTAACATAACAAACACAACCCATTCCCAAAATGGGATTATAACCAAAGGCATAGAAGTAAGAGTTTACAACACATTTTGGGGGGACACAATTCAATCCATAACAACCCTCAAGAAGATGAATTGACACAGTAGCTGCAACAATGTGTTCAAACATACCTATTATTGTGAGCATGGTGCAGGGCGGGGCAATGATTCGTTCTGTTACATATAAGGTCAGAACCAACTGGAGGGTACCTAACAGCAACACCCTAGACTTAGTAAATCAGTATCTCCTAGGGTAGGATTGAGATCTGATTTTAAATAATCTTTTCAGGGGATTCTTTAGTTTAAAAACTAAAAACAAACAAACCATAGTGATCATGGTTCATTAAAGGAAAGAGAGTGTAGACCACTCTTTCAAGAAGTTTTCTGGTAAATGAAAAGAGGAATTACTCTGCTGCCCCCTCACCCACCATCTTGTTTCTAAATGTAGAAGGAAGAGCTGATAAAGCAAAAATGGAGGTACTAAATGCTGCATTCAGAGAGCCTTGACATGTTGTTATAAAACTCAGCTTCTACTACGTATGTAGGTCCACCAGGACAAGAGAGGAAGCACTGGCTAAGGGTTAATAAACAGCTATTCTATGGTTTTTCTTTGTCAAAACCGAAATGGTGGACTACTTGAGTGGTAACTTGAATAGGCAAGAAACAACAACAACAACAAAAAATTACCGTTGGGTTGATTCCAGCTCATAGTCAGAACAGGTCCGACAAATTGCAATCCTATAGGACAGAGTAGAACTGCCCCATAGGGTTTCCAAGGCTGTAACCTTTACAGAAGCATATTGTCACATCTTGCTCCTACAGAGCAGCTGGTGGGCTTGAACTGCCAACGTTTTGGTTAGCAGCTGAGCACTTAACCACTACTCCACCAGGGCTCCTTTAAATAGGCAATCTCACTGCCATGGAGTCAATTCTGACTCACAGCAACTAGACCTATTGAAAGCATTCTGTACCATCAGAAGCATAAATGTAGGCATCAGATAAAACCGAGTTCAAGTCCTGGATATGATTTAAGGGCTCTATAACCTTGAGCAAATTCCTTAACAGCCTCAATTCCTGTATCTGTGAAAAGAGGATTATAACAGTACCTATTTTGTCAATGAGTCCCTGGGTGGCAAAAATAGTTAAGTGCTCAACTACTAGCCCAAAAGTTGGCTGTTCAAACAGCAAGAAGCTGTTTCTTGCTTCGGAAGAAAGGCCACATGATCTGCTTCTGAAAGGTCACAGCCTTGAAAACCCTATGGAGCTGTTCTAGTCTGCACACACGGGTTTGCCATGAGTCAGAATTGACTCAACAGCGACTGGTTTGGGTTTTTTGTTTGTTTATTTGTTTTTGGCATTTTGCCAATAGGATGCATTGTCAAGTGCTTGAAATCCCAGTGGCTGTTATCTACCATGCTGTCATTACTTGAACAAGATATCCTTTTGGTGTTTATTTCTTTAATATTTACATCTGCAAGCCTCACTTTCTCCCTCGGTATATGCAATAAAGTCCAGGTATGACAGCACCTTATATGAGCTGGGTGACAACTTGATGCAACACTTCTCCTAAAGTTTGCATACACTTGAAATATTAAGTTCTAAAACTCCCTGATCAAACTTTGGATTTAGAACACCCTGCCTACACGGTTTCTTGTTCAGTTAACCGTTCCAGGAAGGAAAATAAAACATCAGTAAGTCCACACACCTTCTCCTTCATCTTAGCAGTGCATGTTAAGAGTGAAATAATGCGCTCATTTTCATATCCACACTGATTACTCCAGGGGCCCTGATTTGCCAAAGAGGCTGTCATAAAACCTAGCACAGGGATAGTGCATCTCACAGTTCCCATGGTTGTTTATCATTACCTTTTCATTTAAGCATAAAAATCATTTGACAAATACAAACTCATTATAACCAGCCGAGCTGAATAGAATTTTTTAAGAAACAACCCTAATTTTCGTGAATAACATATTTGAGTTCGTGCTGCTTCCTGTCAGGAACGAAAATCACTATTACGATGATGAAATAAAGGGCATTTGTGGATTTTGTTTGGTTATTTCTTTTTTTTTTTTAGTGGATAATAGATTTCTTGAATTTACAAGGAAAAAAAAAAGCAAAAAACTTTGGCCTTTCATTATGTACATAGGAAATATCCCTGCTGCTGCTTGTGACAGCCATTTTAACCAGTGCTTCAATTGAGTTATTTGCCACTGGCATAGAAAGAACTTCCATTGTGCTAAAGTTATTTTTCCCTCTTCAATAATGCATTAAAATGATTAATTTTGATGGCATTTCTCAGCAGCTTATTTAAATTACAAGGTGCCCAGAAGAAAAGGAATCTAAAAGTTTCTCTGACAAAACAGTGGCTTGAGAGAAGTTCTCACTACATCAGGGAGAGAATTCAGGGGAGACAAGTTTAGAGCAGTAACGACAGGTCAGGTCAAAGTCAGGATGAAAAAGGAGGAAGAGTAAGGAGCATCATAAACCCAGGGAAGGCGCAGTCTGGGACAAGGCCAGCTGAAAGACAAAAAGTGGAAAACAAGATGGAATGGTAGAAACAAGGGCGATGACACTCTATTGGTGGGGAGTTTGGAGAGCGATGAAGAAGATGGTAAAGCCCACACGGAGAGCATTTACCCAAAGGACAGCTGAAGGACATAGACTGAAAGAGAAAAATGGTAGCAGATTGACCGTGGGAAAGAAGTTTCCTTCAGAAACAAAACCTAAATTCCCATTGCAAATGAAAGTCCTGGAATTCAGCACCTTAAATATAATTGGCATCCTTTCTTTAAATCCTAAAATAAAAATTAAAAGAACATTCCATTTCACACGTTCTGCTTCATTAGAAAGTAAGAAGCCACAGCAGTGGTTCTTAAACTTAAGTGTGCAATGGAATCACTTCAGGTCTGTTTTAAAAAATGTCTTTTGAAGGCCATGCTCTCTAGATGTTGTGATTCAGTAGGTCTGTTTGGGGGCTCAGGGATCTGCATTTTTATGAGTAACTCCTCACTACACCTGTCTTTGTTGTGTTGGTTCATGTAGGTGGTCCATGGTCCACAGGGGGAGAAACACTGACCTAGAAATTGGGACTATCACATGGCTTAAGAGGAAGGACAGAGACCATCCAGTTCCCCTCTTTATCTCTGCTTTTCTCTTCCCTTCCTTACTCCACTTCCACTATCCTTAATCTTTCCCCAGCCCCTCCAAAATCCAATTTACTACGTGTGTGAAATGTGGAGTGTGAAATGAGCCTTCAAAAGAAGTCTCTATTCTTGCAAAAAGTTGGAAACAACCTAGATGTCCATCAACAGATGGATGGATAAACAAACTTTGGTACATACACACAATGGAGTACTATGCAACGATAAAGAACAGTGATGAATCTGTGAAGCATCTCACAATATGGATGAATCTGGAAGGCATTATGCTGAGTGAAATAAGTCAATCACAAAAGGACAAATATTGTATGAGACCTCTACTATAAAAACTCATGAAAAGGTTTACACACAAAAAGAAACAATCTTTGATGGTTACGAGGGAGGGGAGGGGTGGGGTGGAAAAACTCTAAATAAACAATAGATAAGTGGTAACTTTGGCGAAGGGTAAGACAGTACACAGTACTGGGGAAGTCAGCACAACTTGTTCAGGGTAAGGTCATGGAAGCTCCATGGGCAACTCCAAACTCCCTGAGGGACTGAATTACTGGGCTGAGGTCTGTGGGGACCATGGTTTCAGGAAACATATAGTTCAATTGGCATAACATAGTTTATGAAGAAAATATTCCACATTCTACCTTGGTGAGTAGCGTCTAGGGTCTTAAAAGCCTGTGAGCGGCCATCTAAGGTACTCCACTGGTCTCACCCCTTCAAGAGCAGAGGAAAATGAAGAAAACTAAAGACAAAAGAGAAAGATTAGTCCGAAGGACTAATAGACCACAACTATCATGGCCTCCACCAGACTGAGTTCAGTACAACTAGATGATGCCCAGCTACGACCACTGACTGCTCTGACAGGGATCATAATAGACAGTCCCAGACAGAGCTGGAGAAAAATGTACAACAAAATTCTAACTCAAAAAAAGACCAGACTTACTGATCTGGCAGAGACTGGAGAAACCCTGAGAGTATGGCCCCTGGACACCCTTTTAGCTCAGTAATGAAGTCATTTCCTGAGGTTCACCTTTTAGCCAAAGATTAGGCAGACACATAGAACAAAACGAGACTAAAGGGGCACACCAGCCCAGGGGCAAGGGCTAGAAAGCAGGAAGGGACAGGAAAACTGGTAATAGGGAACCCAAGGTTGAGAAGGGAGAGTATTGACATGTCATGGGGTTGTTAACCAATGTCATAAAACAATATGTGTACTGTTTAATGAGAAGCTAGTTTGTTCTGTAAACCTTCGTCTAAAGCACAAAAAAAAAGAAGTCTCTATTCTTTTCCGTCTACCTGGAACTCCCTTTCCCCTTTATACCAGGCTTAGGCTCCCTCATCCCTGCGGTTTCACGCACTTCCTTTAGGAAGCCAAATTCTAGGTCAGTGTTGTCCAATGGAACTTTCTGCAATGCTGGAAATGATTTATTTCTGTGCTTCCCAATACAGGAGCCATTAGCCACATGTAGCTAATAACCTCTTGAAATGTGACTAATGCAACTGAGGAAATGAATTTTTTATTTTATCTCATTTTAATTAAATGTTGAATAGTCACACATGACTAGTGGCTACAGTCTTGACCAGTGTAGGTCTAACCTATAAGAACTCTGATGTACAAACTCTTCCCCATCACATTATTTTCTTAGTTGGATTCCTCCCTTAGCAGTTCCTAAGATAAGGATATGGGCACAAATACCTTACTTAAGAGGTGATACTGGGCAGCAGGTAAAGGAGTGGGGAAGTGAGACGGGAAAGTGGGTGTCTTCGTTTCCTAGGGCTGCACAACCAAGTATCAGAAAGTGGATGGCTTTAAAGAAAAGAAATGCATCGCCTCATTGTTCTAGAGTCTAGAAGTCCAAATCAGGATGCTGGCAGGACCATGCTGTCTTTGTCTGCTCTAGGGAAAAATCCTTCGTAGTCTCTTTCAGTTTCTCGTAGCTCTGGGCATTTCTTGGCGTTCCTTGGCTTTTAGATTCATCTTCACATGATGTTTTTCCCGTGTGATTCTGTCTCCAGGTCCATTCTCCACCTTTATAGGGCACTACAGTAGTCCTCTCTTATCCATAGCGGATAGTTCTAAGACCCCCAGTAGATCAGTGGATGCCTGAAACCTCAGAGAGTACCAAATCCTATTCCAATGCATACATACATACATACCTATGATAAAGTTTAATTTATAATTTAGGTACACTAAGAATTTCTTCTTCCTTCTTCACAATTGCACGAATAGAAGATTCCTTTTTACCGTAGATCTTAGCAAACTCGGCATACCATTTTTTTTTCTTTTCCTCAGTAAGTCGAGAACTTTCACTTTTTCACTTAAAAGAAGCACTTTGTGGCTTCCCTTTGGCATATCCGAATTGCAAGCATCATTACTCTTGCACTTTGGTGCCATTATTAAGTAAAATAAGGGTTAATTGAACACAAGCACTTCGATACCATGACGGTTGAGCTGACATCGGAGACGGCTAAGTGACAAATGGGTGGGTAGCAAATACAGCATGGATACTCTGGACCAAAGGATGATTCGTGTCCTGGGCGGAACAGAGCAGGACAAGTGATTTCATCATGCTACTGAGAATGGCACGCAATTTAAAACAGATGAGTTGTTTATTTCTGGAATTTTCCATTTAATATTTTTGGACTGAGGTTGACCACAGGTAACTGAAACCGTGGAAAGTGAAACCACAGACAAGGAGAGACTACTGTACTCAGAAGTGGTTAGGACCCACCCTACTCTAGTATGACCTCCTTAACTTAACTGATAACATCTTCAAAGAAAGAACCTATGTCCAAACATAGGTTCACAGGTCATAGTTGCAGGTACAGGGATTAGGATTTCAATATATCTTTTTTGGGAACACAATTCAATCCATAACAGTGGGACGCCAAAAAAGACCACACTAATGAGATGTGACAATTGGGGTTCATCTTCTCTGGGAACCCTCTGAGAGAATGTTGTAGAACATACCTCAAAATTGTCCCACTGAGAGGTGAGGAAGTGATCAAGTTTATGCAGTAACTCCCATCCCTCATTGGTTGAGGATGCACTCCTAGGGGCACTCACACACACACCCACCCCTGTCCTTCTAGCCTGCCTCCCTGTGGGACAGTCATACTCCTGTAGCTAGATAAAGTCTAGGGCAGAGAGACACAGGTGCTCAGGGCAGGGACTGCCTTCCAAATCTGCAGGTGACATCCTGGTGTTTCAAGGGGATGTGGGATTAGCTAAACTATACTGCCTCTCACTTTAAACAGACCAGATTAGCTCATATTGGTGTTTTATACGAGGTGGGAGGAAAGATACTTAAGATGGTGTTGATAAGAAATGTTCTGCTATTTAAAAAGAAAAATTTTAAAACTACAGCATTAGACTGTGCTCATGTGTGTTTTCCTGACCACCTCGATTACTGAATTTCATCCTTTTCGATATCATTTCTAGCTCGGCATGGATGGTCTAAATATCCCTGCAGTCTGGGCCCCATAATGTACCAATAAAATAGCTGACCCTGGACTTTCTCAGTGGAGACACAGCAGGACTCAAACATTCCAGAAAGCATTTGTTTGGTTTTTATTTGTTATATATAAACATATTAGAGACAGCGAGAGAAGAGAACCAGGGAGAAATGATATATGTTTTTTTTTTTTTTAAAAAAAAGAGATTTTACAGCAGAAATAGATACGAGTGGTACAAATAATGATTTCTCCTCCTCTGATATCAAGCTTTGTTGAGCTCCCAGAAAAGGAAACATGTAATCATGATAGAAGTAAATTGACCAAAAGTGATCAGTTTCTGAAAGAGATGCACTCGCTTCGGTGAAGAAAGTGATGTAGAGAGGTCTGGCCTCTTGATCTAAATGGGCCTGCTGGTCCTGACAACCTTGACTAAAAATGTGGAAAAAGCACAAAGTTTAAAGTTCTGTCAGAGACAATTGTGGGTCAGGAAGTCTAAGGAGAGCTGATCTACCACAAAGAAGAACTTCCTGGAGAGATTTCTTCAAGCTACAAACTTCCATAAATTTTCTTTCAAAATTTCTTTGTAAGAAAATAGGAATAACCTCAGACCAAAGTTAGGACAAGAGCTTCCAAAAGGGTAAATCCCATACTATCACAAGGGAAAAATAGGAGACAAGAGCAACAATTTTATATGGAAATATTTCAAGTATCTGGAAGCCCTTATAAAAATAAAAAACACACAATAGACAAAAGAGGCCCACTGCCTGTCTTTGTAAATAAAATTTTATTGAAACTCAGTCACATCATTTGTTTCTATACTGTCTTTGACTACTTTCTGGCAGAGTTAACTAGTTGTGACAGAGACCATATGACTAAAAATATATACTATCTGGCCCTTTACAGAAAGTTTGCCAAATCAGGCACCAGAATATAAACTCATTAGTATGTAAGCTCAGTGGGTGCAAATATTTTTGTCTGCTCTGTTTGCCACTGTATTTCTAATGCCTAGAACAGTGCCTAGCACATAATAGTTGCACAATAAATATTTGTTGAATGCATGAATTCTATCAGTTGCTCCTACTAATGTTCATTCATTTTGTTTCCAGGTTTGATATTTTTTTGGGTGAATGGAGAGTATTGCAACTAATGCTTCAATGAACACAGACCTTTGCTTACATCTGCAACTATATCAGACACAAAATTTTTGAAAAATATTTACTAAAGTGACAAAATACTATTAATATAGCATTTTTTAAAAAAGGCTATAAAGTTTTATAAATTACTGTAAATTTTGTTTTTAAAAGTGTTTGTGTCTGTGTTTATGTGTGGTAATGCTAAATAATTTGAGGGCTAGAAGATAGGATTGGGGTGAATTTTATTTTCTTTATTCTTTTCTAAACTTTCTATAATTAACAAATATTAATTTATAATAACTCAATGACAACTGACTACAACAAAAATTGATTGTAACAAACAAAACAATAAATTTTATTTTTAAAGGAATCAAAGATGATTTTCATCCTGTCACTCCATTTAGAAACATCTAATGCTTCAATTGACTCAATGACAATGGGTTATGGGAATGCTGTCCCTGGAGCCCTGGTGACACAGTGGTTATAGCGCTCGGCTGCTAACCAAAAGGTCGGCAGTTCAAACCCACCAGCCACTCTGTGGGAGAAAGATGTGGCAGTCTGCTTCTGTAAAGATTTACAGCTTTGGAAACCCTATGGGGCAGTTTGACTCTGTCCTATAGGGTCTTTATGAGTCGGATTTAACTTGACAGCAATGAGGTGTTTTTTAGTGTCTGTGCTTTTTTTTTTTTTTTTTTTTTGGAATCCTTCCCCTAACTGTAAGTTAAATCCAAATTCTTCCACCTCATGTTTAAGGCTAATGAGCCTCTGGTTTAAATATATGTTTCCAACTTACTTTGCTATTGCTTTCCTGCATAGATGGTTTGCTCAGCTAGACTGTTATACTCCTTGTCCCCAGAAAAGGACCTATAAATTCCACCTTGGCATGCTTATTCACAGTTTTTGTCCTGTCCAGAATGCCATCCTTTCCCCTACCTTCCTGCACCCCGCTGCTGCAACATCCAGGTCTTTTCAGCAACCGTCCTAAGTCCTTCCCAGCTACTTCCTCCTCCTCTATGCTCCTACAGCGGCTACTGTCAGGGTGGCAAACCTGACTGCCTGCAGGAGACAATCAAGAATCCTAAATGAATAAAGTAAGCCAAACAAGGCAATTAGGAGTGATGGGGACTGTGCCAGCAAGTACATGTCCCATCTAAAGGCAATCAAATGAAAAACAATTTAAACCAAGGGCAGACCAAACAAATCCAAGGCTGCTGACAAAATTTGACCTCCAGACCTTCAGTTTACACTCTCTGACCTTATAAATTGCCTGACACTTTTCTTTAAAGTCTGTAAGGTTCAGGGATGCAGAGAGGGTTGAGAGAACTGAGGTTCGGGAATAGAACATAAGATACGTTGAGAATGAAGGATGGGTCTGAAATTAAAGAAAGGGGATAGGGTAGGGTTTAAGAATGGAGTGAGACTGTCTGTGGCATAAATCACAGTCATTTTTTAAAATGAAATGCTAATAATTTTTTTAAACTACATCAAAACATTCCCAATGTCAACACGGTTTCATTAAAACAGTCTAAACAAAAGCTTTTGCTTTAGCTTCATCTCCTATGCCTAGGTCAAAATTCTACTCATGTTAATAAAAGCAGCTATTGCTAAGTAGTGGTGGGTCTTTATTATGTGCAGTTACTGTGTTAAGCACTTTTACTGAGAGTGAGTGTCTATCTCATTCAGTTCTCAAAATAGCCCTGTCAGGTAAGTGCTCTAGCTTTGTCACAAGATTAGAAGATAAAAGTACAGAAGTAAAGTGATTCACCTTGGATCCCATGGCTAGGAGGTAGCAGGACTGATGTTTGAACTGAGAGTCCAGTCCACCGGTCAGCCCTTAACCGCTGCAGTGTACAACTCAGAAGTGGTGAAACAGACCTTTGGTAACAAGGGTATAAATTAGGATTCCTCACCTTCAACACTATTGACATTTTGGGTTGGATAATCCTTTGTTGTATGTAGCTGTTCTGTTTCTTTGTAGGGTGTTTAGCTGCATCCCTGAGCTCCACCCACCAGACACCAGTAGCACCAGCCTACCAGTCGTGACAACCAAAAATGTCTCCAAACATTACCATATGTCCCCTGGGGTGTGAGGCAAAATTGCCCCCAGTTGGACCATTGATGTAAATATCTGTCCTTAGAGCAGAAATTCTTGAACACTTAATATCCTCATTCCCCCTTTTTTTGGGACTTTAATAATCCCAGATGTATTTTCTGCCCACCAAAACTCCAACTAAAAGCAACAAAGATTATTGCATAAAATGTAATACATTTTATATAGCTTGTCTTTTACTGGGTTAATTAAAGAAACATAATAGCAAGAGGGAAGCAAAAAATCTTAAGTCATCAGGCCACCATTAAATGAATTAAAATAGTAATTCTCGTATCATTAGTTTGATTTTAGCCAAGCTGAGGAAGGTACTATTCTAATATTCTGCATGAAATAGCAAATTGCAGTTTGAAAACCCTCCAAGCAGTTAATGGTCCTGCTATCCATCTGATTTAGTAAGGGTTCAGAGCATTTGTGAGCCAAACTTTCTCAGGAAGTAATTTTTATATTACCAGCATTAGTCCGTGCCATTAAGGTCATTTTTTCCTTGATAAAATGAGTTTTTATGTTATTGTTCTGCATCTTCGGAAAAGTATAATTTTTTATGGAAGAAACCTAAGATTAACCTCCAAATTCCCACTATGTGGTTTCATACCATCAGTCTGTGCAAGGGGAAAGTTTGGTATTCTAAAGAAAATCGGTTTAAGTTATTAAAAACAACTTCTATTGGAGTATGGAAAATGTTTGTTAAACATTTGATTATATCTCAAAAGTCAAGTTGTATTTCTAAGCTAGAAAAAGAAAAGTGAAATCTATTTGAGCTCTAATTCTGAGAAGCAAAATTTTGAAAGTTCAGCATAGACTATTTCCAATGGTCTAATTAGATAATTCACTTGTTTGGTCCAATTTGTTATAACCTGTCCATCTGGCTAATTCATACAGCAAGGGC
>NW_004443956.1:10301758-10302665 GCF_000243295.1 Trichechus manatus latirostris | reverse complement strand
GAAGTTCTCCCAGTAGAAAATGGTGAGGGAATGGGGAAAACGGGAGAAGAAGGGGAAAAGGGCCAATCAAAGCTACAATTTCAAATGAAGTCTCATCTCAACTAGATCCCAATGGGAGCTCTGGAGCACAAATGGCGTGACAGAGTTTGTCCCCGTCTCGAGGCAAGGGACCTGGGCTTTTGTACCAATCATTGCAATGGTTGCCCTGAGGGGATGTAATCTCCTAGGCACTTTTCAGCTCCCTCTCTCTGTATAGATAAGGCCAAGGGCAATCCTCTGAGAAAGGTTATAGTTGCCAGCCTTTAGCAGCAAAGCATGCAGAAGCTGGGGGCTGGGCACACAACAATGGTAGAAGGGATCTGAGAGGGATGCATGATATCTGCTATACATGTCCATCCCCAAGTGGCCAAATGATTTGGTCTCTATGATTGACAACCCCAACAAGAATCATGTTTTTAAGCTCAGAAGGAGTAATTTATCAAAATAAGGAAGATCCTATTACCTGAAGGAAGAAATGACGGATGCACAAAATAATGAATGACACTTCTACAGGACTTCAACTGATTTGAACTCACCAAATTTGACCCCAACCAAGTTGAATCAAGGTCAGATAAACACACATGTAGAGAAGGAAAATCACATTTGCTGAGAATCTACTGCGTTACTAACACTATTTTGTTCACAGCTTTATTGAGGTATAATAAGATACATAAATGGCACATATTTAAAGTGTAGAATTTGATAAGCTTTGACATGTGCACACACCCATGAAGCCATCACCGCAATCGAGATAATGAACATACTCATCATCTCAGTACTTTCTTGCACTCCTTTGTAACTCATCCCTCCTGCCTGTCCTGCTCCTCCAGCCTCAAGCAACTACTCAGCTGCTTTCTGTCACTATAGA
>NW_004443956.1:10298462-10299804 GCF_000243295.1 Trichechus manatus latirostris | reverse complement strand
AAGTGCAAGAGGGTAAATGCTCCCAGAAGCAATCCTTAACCAATAATGCAGAGTTGGTGGTTAAACACCCCAGCTCCCTCGCCTCTTGGGTGAGAAAACTCTGAAGCTGTTCTACTTTGTCTCCCAGAGCTCCCCAGTGGGACTGAGCCCCAGTTACCTGCAGCAGTCACCTGCTCAATAAATCACCCTTTACTGGCTTTCTTCCATTCCCTTTCTCACTTCCCAACTCTTCTTTTGAAATAAACTTCTTGCGCTGAAATCCATTTCTCCCAGCCTGCTGCTAGGAAAAACCAACCTAAAAGAGACTTTAACTAGAAAAGAAATAGCAACCACTGTTGCATGCCTACAGTATTGGATTAAGTGCTTTATATACATTAGCCTATCTAATCCACATAATGAAGGTCAGAGGTAGGTATTTTTATTCCCATTTGACTAATGAAGGAATCAAATCTTTGAAAAGATGAGAAACTTACCCAAGTTCATACAGTAAGTGGCAGAGTCAAGTTGCTCCCAGCTCTCAGTGAATCCAAACCCTATGTTTTTATACACAATCAGTACTCTTAGGCCAGCCCCCTTGGCATTGTGGAGTGTGGAGTCAACACAACCTCATGTAGTGGCCCTGAAATTCTCCAACACTTTTATTTTTTTTAACCTTTTGCAAGTACCCAGGTCAGGACTAGGAGGTACCTTGTAGCTTCCAGTAAAAACTAGTTAAATTGCAAGAATTTTTTCTTTCTTCATTTGTGACTCTTGTGAAAACTTAGTATGCAGTCTAAAATGGGCATCAGCTCTCCTAGTTGTGTTTGCGGAATTGTTATCAAAATGGTATCTTGTTCATGTTTCCACCAGAGTAACACCCACCATTCATTCTGGCCTCACTGATGCTGTGCTGATGAAATTACTGTAAGTGAGCATTCTCATTCTGCGTCTCTTGTTATTGAGGAAGGAAACCCAAGGAGTTCCCAATTCGTTTTATTTTTTCAATATGATAACACGCATACACCATTTTACTTGTTCTTGAATGCAGGCAATTTATCAGAACAGGTTACATTTCTTATTCACTTGCTTTTATTCCTTTCCCATCCATATGCCAGAGAGAAGGAATTTTAATCACCAAAGGAGCGTTTGTATAATACAGGTGATCTCTGCAATTCCTTCGGTGAAGAACGTGAATAAATGATCTGTACAATTTTAATGCATTGCCCCAAATATGAGTTTCAATTTGCACAGGAGTTTCATTAAATTGTTTTGTGTCCCTAAAGACCTATAGATGTCTCATTGCAAAGGATTCCATTTAGAAAGAATTTTGTTTATGAGTAATATATTCTCTGCACTTTTATCC
>NW_004443956.1:10296337-10297662 GCF_000243295.1 Trichechus manatus latirostris | reverse complement strand
CCTTAAATTTTTAACTTAGATTTTTCAGCTTAAGAATAAAAATTATGCACTTCCATATCAAGAATACCATTTTCATAATTGTTCATAAAATTTTATACAAAAAAGGAGAGAGGAGGGAGCCAGCATACTTCTTACTTTATTGAACCTGTAGCATGTGCTTGGCATGTTCCAAGGTGTTATTTCCCGTCATTTTACTGTGGTAACAGCTTTGAAGAGCAGGTACTATAATATTCCACACCCATTTTACCAAGACTCTGAAGAGGTCAAGGAATCGTCCCAAACCAAAGCCACTTGGAAGTGGCAGGGTGGGAATTTGAATCCTGGACTATCTAACTTCACAGTCCAGGAGATTTTTTCATGCCTGTGTATCCCAAAAAAATGGATAGCACAGAATACAAATTTAAAGATGTCAATAGATGTTATGTGACTGTAACATTTTCATATAGGTCAAATCACTTTGGGGAACAGTAGGTGAAACCAAGTTAACCAGGTTTCTTTATGCAGGATTTCTCAGAGTTGGCAGCATGCTAATTCACAAACTGAATCTCCACTCAGAGATAATAGTAGTAAACAGAATTCTAAGGTGGCGCCCAAGATCCCTGCTCCTTGCTGTACCCGTTCTGTATAATCTCCTCCCCTTGAGAGAGGGTGGGGTCTGTGAATATGATGGTATATCACTCCCATTAACACCCTACATTATATGGCAGATGTAAGGGGTCCCAAATCAGTTGACTTTGAGTTAATTAAAAAAGCTATTATCCTGGATGGGCCTGACTTAATCAGGTGAAAGCCCTTAAAAAAAGGGACTGGGCTCTTCATGAAGAATGAGATGCCCTTCTGCTGACCTTGAATGATAAACAATGATGTTGTGACAGCCTATGGAGAGGGGGTGGCCTCTACAAGCTGAGGACCTCAGTCCAATAACCACAAGGAACTGAATTCTGCCAACAAGCTCATGATCTTGGAAGACGACCCTGAGCTCCATAAAAGAACACAGCTTAGCCAACACCTTGATTTCACTCCTGTGAGACTCTGAGCAGAGGGCCCAACTAAGTCAAGCTTGGATTCCTGACTCATGGAAACTGTTAGATAAAAAGTGGGTGTTGCTTGACTTCCGGCAAAATGGCACTCTAGGCAGAAGCACCAAACTGTCCCTCCACAGTGAAGATCCGAAAAACTAAGCCAAACAGAGAAAACAGCAATCCTGAAACCTTAAAATATCAAATGAAGAGATAAAGAACTCAGCCAAGCACCAAATGGAGTAAGAAAACTGACAGATAACGGACAGTGAGGAGAGATTCATGCAGAGGTCCCCTATCAGCTAA
>NW_004443956.1:10286571-10287992 GCF_000243295.1 Trichechus manatus latirostris | reverse complement strand
CAGGTATATAGCATGTAATTGCCATAATCCCCCCCCCCCCATTTTATTTTGGCAGAGTATATTATGGGACTGGTGTTCTGTAACATCAACTTTTGGAAATGCTGCATTTTTTATGACATTTTTCTCTCTTTCAAAGAAAAGATAATGGCTGGAACACAGTATTTGCTGCCAGCAATAAGGCGGTTGTTCTACTGCAGAGGAGAAAGAATGCGTGCTCCTTTGGGCCTTAGACTTGGTGTAGGATGAGGGATCAAGCTGATGGATTAGCAAGGCCAGGTCAGATAAGAAGCAAAATGACCACGTTTAGCTGGGTTTACGATGACAGAGAGTGGTGGAGGTTTGCAGTAATGGGTGGGATACTCAGACAGATATTCACACAGTGACATTTATCCCGGGGAATCATTACAGTTGAGGCACTTCCATTTTCAGCTTGAAATTATGAAATTCAATCCATCAATGCCCCAGAGTCGATGAGTGATGCCATCCAAAAACACTGGAGGAGGAAACCAAAATGCCAATAATTTACAATGAGAAGCACAACAGTCGAGCAGATCAGCTGTCGAGTGGGTCACCTCCTACTTGTGGAGAAGCAGCATTTGATGATGGTTTAGGCATGAGGAGTAATGAAAAGGGCTTATCCGAGAGGATGGTTGGTCGTGGCCATTACTGAGACAGGACCTCAAGTTTAGTGGAGAAAGATCGTTTGTTAAGTTATGTTGAACTTAAGATGCCTTTGAGACATCCAAAAGAAGATGTCAAAAAGACAATTGAATAAATGGTCTCTCCTGGGCTAGAAATATACATATGTGAGCGATCTGAATAAAGGTCATGATTGAAGCTGTGATCGTGGATGAAATTATCCAGGGAGGGAGATAAAACAAGAGGGCCTAGGATCCTTGAGGAATTCCTTCAGCTAACGGGCTAGTAGAGGAGGAAAAGCTTGAAAAGATGACAAGAACCTTCTGTAAAAGCTTCATAAGGAGACAGTTCGAGCTCCTACTTGAAGGATAATTAAGCTTCTGATGATAGAAATCAGTAGGAAGAATATTCAGGGATGGAGGTAACATAATGAGCTAAACCATTCAGGACAAAATGAGCAGGGCAGATATGGGGAAGAGCAATTACAAAGTTTGATCGTTGAGGCTGAAAGGGACATAGAAATAAAAAAAAAAAGGAGATGGCTGTCATATGGTGAGCATCCTAGAATGTCAGTGTAAGGATTTGTATTAATTTAGCAGATTTGTGACTTTTAAACTCAGGAGATGGAGTGTCAGAGCTCTGGACATCTCTCCCACACCTCAAGGACAGCACTTTGTGGTTCATTGGTAGAATTCTCGGCTTCCATGTGGGAGAGCTGGGTTCAAGTCCCAGCCAATGCACCTCAGGTGCAGCCACCTTCCATCTGTCAGTGGAGGCTTATG
>NW_004443956.1:10273360-10285646 GCF_000243295.1 Trichechus manatus latirostris | reverse complement strand
TGAATAAGGAAGACCGAAGAAGAACTGACACCTTTGACTTATGGTATTGGCAAAGAATATCGACTACACCATGGACTGCTAAAAGAACAAACAAATCTGCCTTGGAAGAAGTTCAGCCAGAATGCCCCTTAGAAGGGAGGAGGGTGAGACTTCATCTCACATGCTTTGGACATGTTATTAGGAGGGACCAGACCCCGGAGAATGACATCATGCTTGGTAAACTACAGGGTTAGCGAAAAAGAGGAAGACCTTCAACCAGATGATTTGACACAGTGGCTGCAATAGTGGGCTCAAGCATAACAATGATCATGAGGATGGCACAAGACTGGGCAGTGTTTCATTGTATTGTAAATGGGATCGCTATGAGTCAGAACTGACTTGATGACACCTAACAACAACAACATCCCCCCAAAATAGGGGGATTTCTCCAGTTTGGAGAGGGATAAAGGGAGGACTGGTAGGTAACAAGTCCTCAGAACGATGGCTGTGTATGGGCAGACATGACATGGAAGCAGCAGAAAGCCTTTGTAGGCACAGTGACCTACACTTGTCAGGACCACACATGACAGAACTGAGAAAGCCTCTCTTTTCTTCAATGCTTTGGTTTTGCTTATGATCCCAGGACTATGGATCAACTCTAGGAAAATGGGGGAGATCACTCGTTAGAGGTTTTCTTTTCTCCTAGAAAAATGACAGACTGTCAGACATTAAATTATTTTGAAAATAATTTAAAAAAAAACATGATATGACAAATTTACCCACCTGAGTCTGAGGCCCAAGATTCATGTCTGCTATGTACATTCTGGAGCTCCACAGAAGACTTGTTTGGGAACAAAATAGGCTTACTGCTAAGGGTGACCAACCATCCTGGTTTGCCTGGCACAGGAAGCGGGACTTTGAATGCTAAAACCAGAAAAGTCCCAAGCAAAATGGGATGAGTTGGTTACTCTATAGCTGCCAATGATATGCTTGTAAATTAGTTCCCAAAACAAGGGTAGATTTTTGAAGAGTAGAGTGTTATAATGAGAGCCGCGCTTTGGGACGATCAATCTACTTATTTTGTGTAGGATGAATGTGGAGAGAAAAGAGGCTCTGAGGCCAGTTCAGGTTGTACAGTGGCTCTGATGAGAGACAATGGGGCTTGAATAAGGAAAGAGACTGTTGGAATATGACGAGGGGCAACATTCAGATGATACTATAGCAGTAATGGCCACACCACTAAATTTGGACTACTAGAGTCAAGTTTTTGTGACTAATAAAACCCAGTGCTGGTTGATTTAGGCAGTGGCTCCTTAACAAATAAGAACCAAAGACCCTAGAGTTTCTGGAGCCATGGAGGCTGGGTGAACCCCTGAAACTATTGCCATGAGATCATCTTTAAAACTCAAACCAAAAATACCCCCTGAAGTCTTCTTAAAACCTTTTCATGACTGGTGGAATACAAGTTGCCCACCAACATTTTCTGCCTCTCAGGCTCCTTGGGAAACTGGTTTCCCACTGACAGTGCATGATGTCCCAAGACAGGGGCTTTTGTAACTATTTGAAAAATCTGGCATGTGTTGCAAATTATTGTTTCTACAGGGTGTTGCATGAAGTGTGTGCATTTTTGATAGGAAAAATAGAAATTTTGAAAATGTTTTTTGGGGGGACACACATGTGCCAGTGGACTCGGCGGGGGGGGGGGGTGCTTAGAATTAATGGGACAACATATGTACCTGTGAACTCTAGGGTAGGCATGTGGAAGGGGGCAAGAAAAAAAATCCATACTATCTACCAAAAATTCAACAATACTCAAAGATTCAGCATGCTTCCATTAATGAAAACACATAGTATCAACAAAAAATTCAAAGCAGAAAATAATTGGGTCTTGAAAGGGTTATTAAAATCAAACAACAGTTCAGCTTAACTAGTAAAAAATATCTGACTGGAGCATTGTGCACTTTAAGAACTATCTATATGGGATCAAATTCACAACAGCAACTCAAAAGATTAGATAGGAACATTAGGGGGCAGTGAGTTTATGTTAATGAGGAAGGAACAACTTAGAAAAGAAGAGTGAGAATGGTTGCACAACTCAACTAATGTCATCAATGTCACTAAATTGTACATGTAGAAAGTTTTGAATTGGTGTATGTTTTGCTTTGCATATTCTCAACAATAACAAAATGAATAAATTTTTTTAAAAAATGAAAAAAAGTTTTATTCGTAGCTACCAGGGGCAGGAAGGAGGGGGAAAGAAGGAGTCATTTTTTAGGAAGCAGTGAGTTTCTATTTATGGTGATGGTAAATTTGGCAACAATTATGGGTAATAGCTCTACAGCATGATTAATGTCATTGATATAACTAAATTGCACACATAACAAACATTGAATTGGCCAATGTGTTATACGTATTTTTACAACAGTAAAAAATATTGCCACACCTAAAAAAAAAAAAAAAAAAAAGAATCTTAGACCCTAATGATATTTTCTGTTTTCGGTTCTGTCAGTTTATGCCTACTATTTATGAAGACTTGGGAACGTACTCACCAACAGACTACGTCAATGGTTCTCAACCAAGGCTGATTTTTACCCCCACTCAGGAGACATCTGGCAATGTCTGGAGACATTTTTGGTTGTCACAACTGGGAGATGCTATTGGTATCCTGTGGGTAGAGTTCTTGGATGTGGCTGAATACCTTACAATGTACACCCTCCTGAACAAAGGATCAGTGGGCCCTAAATGTCAATACCATCTGTCTGTCACTTTGTTGTACTCTGGTAGCTTGTGTGTTGCTGTCATGCTGGAAGCTATTTCAAATACCAGCAGGGTGACTCATGGCTGACAAATTTCAATGGAGCTTCTAGACTAAGACTAGGAAGAAAGGCTTGGCAATCTACTTCCAAAAATTAGCCAATGAAAACCCTATGGATCACAGAATATTGTCCAAGACTTCTACTGGATTATTTTGGATGTATCATCAGGAGGGACTGATCACTCTAGAAGAACACTGTGTTTGGTAAAGTTGACACAATGGCCTCAACAATGGACTCAAACATTCTAATGATCATGGAGATGGCACAGTACTGGGCAACGTTTCATACATGGGGTCGCCATAAGTCAGAGCTGACTCGACAGCACTGACAGCAACAACAAATGCCAGCAGTTCTGTGGATGAGAAACTCTGGGGTATAGAAAGAGCATAAGGAAAACATTACCTTTACCGTATAGAACATCTAAGTTTATATAATGATGGATGCTTTTATGGAAAATATTAGTTAAATTAGACAATCACCTTTTTCAAGTCATGTCTTTCAAGTCATGTTATCTAGTGCTGCTATAATAGAAATACCACAAGTGGGTGGTTTTAACAAACAAATTTATTTTCTCACAGGTTAGGAGGCTAGACATCTGAATTCAGGGTGCAGGCTCTAGGGGAAGGCTTTCTGTCTCTGTTGGCTAAGGGGGAAGGTCCTTGTCTCTTCAACTTGGATTCCTTGGCTCCTTGGTGATCTTCACGTGGCATGGCATCTGTCTTTCCCCATCTCTGCTTGCTTGCTTGCTTGTTTAATCTATTTGATATCTCAAAAGAGATTGACTCAAGGCATACCCTACATTAATACTGTCTCATTAACATAACAAAGAAAATCCATTCCCAAATGGGATTATAACCACAGGTATAGGGGTTAGGATTTACAGTACTTTTTGTGGGGGACACAACTCCACTCATAACAAGTCAGATATTTTTTACCTCTGAGTTTCCAGAACCACATAATAACCGAAACCAAATCCGGTGCCGTGGAGTCCAACTCATAGTGACCTCAATAATTGTTAAATAAATAAATGATACATGCTACCATTTGTTGAGCTCTGACCTTGTGTCAGGCACTTCCAGGCACTTCTTTAAATATCTTAATCTTCATTACAAACTTCGGTATTATTATCACTTCATTTTACAGATTAAAAAAAAATGAGAGTCAGAGAGATAAGTCACTTTCTGTTAAGAAAAGGAACCCAGTACTGGAACTCTTGCTTATATGACTCTAAAATTTATTTTATTAATCATTACATTGCACCATTTCTGTTTTAACATGGATCCAAAATGTGTGGGCCATAATCAAATTTCCAATTACCCAAATGTTGGAATAAATGCCTTTATAAGCTTCATAAATTTTGCCCTCTATTTTTTTTTTTGTTTGTTTATTGCTACTCTCTAAACTTGCTACCGCCATATGCACACTGAATTTATAAAGTACCATATTAGTCAGGAACATTTTATTTTTTTATAGCACAAACATTTCCAGATGTATTCCTGGGATTTATGCATTAATATCACCAGTTGGATGGTGTGTTTGGTATCACTTCAGTATATAAAAATCCTTGAAGGGAGGCTTGATGATAACAGTGAACAAAGATTGCCACTCCTTTCCTTATTTTACAAACCTCATTCTACTATTTTGGGGTGAAATGTAACCCAGAACTTTTTCATTTTATTCACTGCTTATATTGTGTGCTCAGTAAGTTTATCGAGGAGGAGAAAAAAAAGTTAACTGAGATGGGGAAAATTCAATAGCAATGTACAGTAAGCTGTGAAGAATGTATACTGTCGTTTACCACCATTTGGCCGCCTGATGGTTGATTGCTTTCTGAAAGCTCTAAAAACAGGAGATCAATATGCTACAAAAGTCTGTTTTAGTATTGCAGGAATTTTTACCACACTGTAGTGGTATCAGCAGGTGGCTAGAATGGACTAATCCTGCAAATAATTCATAAAAATCATTCCACATTTCTCACCATCTGTCCCTAAACTACCTTTTTCATCTCATCTTCTGTCCCTACCTACATTCCTGACTCATAACATCAAATGCCATTGACTGAATGTGCCCTGAATATTCAACCTTCCTGGACATTTGGATCTTTAGGTTTTGAGTGTTCTACTCTCCTAGGTGAAAAAGCTGTTAATTCTTCAAAATTATATTCAAACACCATGTCATATGTGAGGCCTTTCTTCACCTGTTTCTCTCTTATTAGCATTCACTCACTCACTCATTCATTCAATACATTTTATTGAGCCCTATGTCGGGTGCTGTTGAGAAAGTGGTGAATAAGACAGATATGGCTCCAGCCCCCATGGACTATACGGCCTAGGGGACTCTAGCAAAATTAATTCTGCCTTCCCTGAATTCCTACACTGCTTCTTTTTAAATCTCTATTTATATGCTATTATATCTCTATTTTAGATTATGAGACCTCCCCTTAGTATCATGAGCAATTTAGTGTTATTCATCTTTGCATTTCCAGTCCAAGCCAATGCCTATAACATGGTGGACACTCAGTAGACTCAAACGTAGTAATGCTGGATTTTCTATGTGACAACTCAGAATTATCAAACAAGTAAATGAAATAATCCTATGGCTTCCTTTATTTTCTCATTCTTACCTTTCTAATCATTATTCCAGATTCGTAGCAGAAAAATAAGCAAACAGACCTATCCATTCAAGATAACTTGGTTTCTTCTGGTTTAAATCAACCCCAGGGTTTAAACTCAGTTTATTCTAGGTCTGCACTGTCGAATACATGTGGCTATTGAGCACTTGAAATGTGGCTGGTCTGAAGTGAGATGAAATCCAGTGAAATACACACTGGACTTCAAAGATGTAATACTTTTCATATTGATTGCATATTGAAATGATAATATTTTAGTTTAAATAAAATATATTATTAACAGAAATTTTACCTGTTTCTTCTTACTTTTTAAAAATGTGACTACTAGAAAATTTTAAATTATGTATTTGCCTTGCATGATATTTCTGTTGAACAGAGCTATTATAGATTCCTGCCCTCCCACTTCACCAGCCTTTCTTCCTGGGGCAATCCCTTTGAGGGAGCGCCTATATCATCCTGGTATTTGGAGTGAAAGTCCTCAAAGCTGGCTTTGATTGGATCTAGCTTATTTTATTTCACCTGGTACGTTGGTATCCTAAGATGGTATCCACTAGGCATGGCTGGGATAACTCAAGGATCTGAATTCTTGCCTTCTGTTTCTTGTCTCCACCAAGATTCTTCCTGTTCGTTCTCCAGAATGTGGAAAGGTCTGTTCTTACATCATATCTGTCTCCTTTGCTGGGACAATCAGCCTTAGCCTCTTGGCCTTAACTTCATGGCAGAGAACCAATCCCTCCCAAGAAGCAAAAATGCATTTTGATTTTTCAAATTATCATTCTCTCCATATTTGTATATTGCTTGACTGAAAAATTCAAGCCATCGAGCCATAGCTGTAGTTTATTGCATGGAAAACAAATCTTAACTTTATCCTCTTTTTCATGGCCGCAAAGCATGAAAGGAAACCACGTTTTGGCATTGTCTCTTTCACTAGCAATGCTAGAGGATTTTTCAGATAGAATAACTCACTGACTAAGCCCGTCCATTTATAATCTTCCTAGGATTTAAAATCTCAGGCAATGCGAATTCTGTTTTCACCTGTGAAAGGATGGAATAGAAGGATTCCCTCTAGGATTACTTGCTTTACATACTTCATAGCACTCAGGACTCCAGCTCACATTCTTAATTCAACAATCCAACGTGAAATATTTCCTCCTCGCAGGATTCCACCTATCATTAGGTTGTAGCTGTGTGCAGGCTATCACTGTCAAAGCTACTTGGATGAACTCCCTTAGGGACTGAATTGCTGGGCTGAGGACTGTGGGTACCGTGGTCTCAGGGAAGATCTAGCTTAATTGGCATGATGTAGTTTATAAAGAAGACATTCTACGTTCTACTTTGGTGAGTTGCATCTGGGGTCTTAAAAGTCTGTGAGTGGCCATCTAAGATACTGCACTGGTCTCACCCCTTTGGGAGCAAGTGAGAATGAAGAAAACTAAAGACACAAGGGAAAGATTAGTCCAAAGTACTAACAGACCACAACTACCACGGCCTCCGCCAGACCGAGTTCAATACAACTAGATGGTGCCTGGCTACCACCACTGACTGCTCTGACAGAGATCACGATAGAGGGGCCCGGACAGAACAGGAGAAAAATGCAGAGCAAAGTTCTAATTGAAAAAAAAAAAAAAAGACCAGACTTACTGGCCTGACAGAGACTGGAGAAATCCCGAGAGTACGGCCCCTGGATACCCTTTTATCCCAGTAATAAAGTCACTCCGGAGGTTCACCTTTTAGCCAAAGATTAGACAGACCCATAGGACAAAATGAGACTAAAGGGGCACACCAGCACAGGGGCAAGTACTAGAAGGCAGGAGGAGACAAGAAAGCTGGTAATAGGGAACATTTAATGAGAAGCTAGTTTGTTCTGTAAACCTTCATCTAAAGTTCAATAAAATAAAAAGCTACTTGGATGTAACCTTTTCAAAATATTTTTAAGCAAAGTCTCAATTCTATTTCATAAAATGACTAACTATTGTCCATGGATGCCTGCTCTGCCCTTTTAACTTCTAATCTGTAGTACTCATCAAAGAGCTGTATTTTCTCCCTGTTGTTATTCATCCCATTTCTCCCCCTGGCAAATGTGACTGTTGTTATTTTCCTCAGATGAGTTTAAATTGTGAATTACATCAGTTCATCACAGCCAAGCCTCTTTTTAATTGTAGATCTCAAACGTCCCCCCTCTAAATTAAAATAAAATGCATAAAATGCTGCCAACTAGTTCTCAGCTCTTCCAAAATGGAGTATATTCAAAATGCTACAGAGTGTTCTGATTTATTGAGCCACCTTGAGACACATAAACATTTAAAATCACTTATATCTTTTTCTTCCTCTAAATTTTATTTATTTATTTTGTTGTTGTTGTTGAGAATATACACAGCAAAACATAGCAATTCAACAATTTCTACATATACAATTCAGTGACATTGATTATATTCCTTGAGTTGTGCAACCATTCTCACCTTCCTTTTCTGAGTTGTTCCTCCCAAATTAACAAAAACTCACTGCCCCCTAAACTTCCTAACTAATCTTTTGAGTTGATGTAGTCAATTTGATCCCGTATAGATAGTTCTTAAAAGAGCACAATGCTCAAGGCAGACCTTTTTTACTAGTTAAGCTAAACTACTGTTTGGTTTTAAGATAACTTCAAGGGATATTTTTGGGTTAAGGTTTAAAGATTATCTCAGGGCAATAGTTTCAGGGGTTCAGCCATCCTCCATGACTCCAGAAAGTCTAAAGTCCATGAGTATTTGAAATTCTGTTCTAATTATCCCCCTTTTGATCAGGATTCTTCTATGGAATCTTTGATCAAAATGTTCAGTAATGGTCACTGGGCATCATCCAGATCTTCTGGCCTCATGGCAAAGGAGGCAGTTGTTCATGGAGGCAATTAGCCAGACATCCCGTATCCTCCTCTTATTTCTGACTCTCCTTCCTCTGTTGCTCCAGGTGAATAGAGACCAATTGTTGTGCCTTAGATGGCACCTTGCAAGCTTTTAAGATCCCATACAATGCACCAGAAGGTAGAACAGAAGCACTAAACATATTTTTAGGCCAATTAACAATTAACTGGGATGTCCCATGAAACCATAAGCCTAAACCTCCAAACCAAGGAACCAAATCCCATGAGGTGTTTTGTTGTATATAAGCAGCGCTTACAACCTTTTTGCTGTTTGGGAGAAACGTTAACATCTGTGTCATGGAGGTTGCCTGTGAGGATGAGTGTATGTCTGTGGTTTGCCATTTGTGTTCCTTTAAAGTTAAAATGAGTTTTGTCAATTTTCTGTAGTCAGCCACTGAGATTTCTATCCATTTGTGATCAGATATTGGATGCTGTGTTGCCTATGAGAAACAACAGAGCTGTTGGAGATGACCACTTTACTAGCTGTTTGACCTTGGGCTTATCTCTTAACTTCTATGAACTTCAGCATCCTCTTTCATAAACTACGGATGGCAATACCTGTCTTGCAGGATTTGCAAGAAAATGATAAATAACAAATATAAAGGGCCTGATCCAAACAGGTCCCCAGAAATGAAGCTATTATGAGGATCTTCAAAATAACAACCTCTGAGTATCCCATAATAAGTCTGGCCCCCCAGATCTTTTGGATTTAATAAACCAAAATAATTTCAAAAAATATTTTGATGGAACTCATAGAAAATAGCCAAATTTTACTTTTATTGTGTTAAGCAAAGGTGATGAAGAAAGCAAAACCAACTGTCATTATCTTTCATGTAAAAGAAAGGACTCTTGGCAACAACAACAAAAAAGGAAGGGTATAATCTAAGAAAATAAAATGACCTTTTAAATCAAACAAACGTAGCGTCTTGAAAAATGTCCTTACTTTTTTCATTTCACTATGAATGGTAAAAACTTCATCTGAAGCCAGCATTGATTAGACTTAGAAGTATTCAGGAAAGACTAGAACCCCTTTCTTTGTTGATATAGTTATCC
The DNA here is from genome assembly GCF_000243295.1 of Trichechus manatus latirostris. Taxonomy (NCBI): domain Eukaryota; kingdom Metazoa; phylum Chordata; class Mammalia; order Sirenia; family Trichechidae; genus Trichechus; species Trichechus manatus. The sequence continues at coordinate 10,276,270 of NW_004443956.1, read as the reverse complement.
AGCGCCATTTTTCTCTCCTTTGCTTGGGCTCCTCTTGATTTCTGAGCAATGAACATATCAGAGTCGTATCTTCTCAGAGAAATGTGAGAGTGGGGAGCTTTTTATCCCATTGAGTGTGAGTGTAAATTCTATTCTTTCAAATGCACCCCTGTCAGACTACTGTGCTTTCTGATCTATTTTCAGTGACTCTCCATCTGACCTGAAAACATGTTTGCTGCCTATCACTGATGCTCCCATCTGTATAGATCTGCTTGTATTCTCTGATTTTACAAGCCTTATTTTATCAACTTTCATTTTCCCCTCCCATTTTCAGAAAGTCACAGGTGAACTCCCAGAAAATGTTATCTTTGACTTTGTTCACAATTTCTTTAGAAATGTTGGTGGCCACAGGTATTCATTTCTCCCCTGTGGTTTGCACTGATTCTTTCCTTAATTTTTGAAGTCATAAATACTACAAAGTTGGACATTTGGTTTAACATATGTACCAACAGAAGAAGCGTGCATTCTGTAACCATGGAAAAACACATGGGATTGTCTCCATAAGAGTGAAAAACTTAGAGGAAGACTGTCATAATGTTATAGAATCAGAATTTTTGAATTCAAAGATAGCCTTCTTGATAATATATACACCAAGACTCTTAATTTCAGATGGGAAAATTACAGTCCAGAGAGGTAAAAGGCTTATCTATGCACAGGGAGTGTTAGATCATGGATGTTGTTGTTGTTGCGTGCCATTGAGTTGATTGCATTTCATAGATTACTACAAAACGGTGTTGTGATGGATATCGTATTTGTGATTGAGTTGTTAAAGAATGTTTAATATTCTAGAATTACTCATCTAGTACTGCACTTACCAACTATTCATGTAATAATGACCTGTTGTTGTCATTAGCTACCATAAAGTCACCCCTGACTCATGGTGTCCCTATGCACAATGGGATCAAACCACTGTGATCCACAGGGTTTTTACTGGCTGATTTTCAGAAGTAGATCACCGGATCTTTCTTCCAAATAATGACCTCCATATAACATTAGAAGGCTCTTCAAAAGGTGCTGGTCCTGAAACTGAAAGATATTAGTCTCTTCCTTTAGCCATTGAGTGGATTCCAACTCATAGCAACCCTATAGGATAGGGTAGAACTGCCCCACAGGATTTCCAAGGAGTGGCTGGTGAGTTTGAACCACCGGCCTTTTGGTTAGCAGCTGACCTCTTAACCACTGCCCCACAAAGGCTCCTTAAGGATTTTAATTGCCCTAAAACTGAGGTCACAGTTACAGAACAGAGTCAAGAAGAGACCTGAGAAATAGTCAATCAAGTATAATGGTTGCATTTGCACCCTAAACCCAATTTCAGGTTAGACAATGTGCACATACTGGTAATTCAGTATGCAACAATAGCTAAAAGGCTTGAGCTTTAGTGTCATAAAAACCAGAGTTTGAGTCTTGGCTCCAAAATGTATTGTTTGTATGAACTTTAGCAAGTTATTTAACTTCTTTAAGCCTAATCTCTAAAATAATAACATTAACTTCAGGCATTTTAGTACTCTCGTAACAAACAAGTAGGGTGTATTAGGTCATGGGAGTAAGGTTATATTTTGAAGGCCAGTGCTCTGAACACTTTTTGTTTGAACAGGATATTAACAGAACTTTGGATGTTCAAAGTTAGGTGGTCAGATATTCAAAATTACGGGGAGAATTGTGTGAAAAATTTGAACAAGATTAAGTATATAATGAAAGCGCAGAGGATGGCTTACGGCATCATATGTAATGGTACATGGTATATGACAGAATTTAATAAGGGTCAGCAAACTACAACCCACAAGCCTGCAGCCTATTTCTGAAAATCACGTTTATTGGAACACAGCTATACCCTTTCATTTATGTATCGTCTATGGCTGCTTTTGTGCTACAACGTCAGAATTGAAGAGTTGCAACAGAGACCGTATGGTCCAGGAAGTCTAAAATATTTGCTGTCTGAACCCTTACGGAAAATGTTTGCCGACCTCTGGTATATAATGATGCTGATGATACGCGTTTGTTGTCTTTTTCATTGGGGAGGCAACAAGTCATCAAGCAGCCCTGATTTCCTTAGCATTCTCTGCAGTGCCTCGCTCAGCGTTCTGCATGTATTAAGCAACCGATAAACATTCTGTGGAGTGATTTTACTCTCTATTTCCTGTAACTGTAGTAAAATAAATCATTACATAGGATGGTGCGGTAGCCAAAGCACCTGCCTAACCAGGGCATTGTAAAGAGCTGATTATATTTCTGAAAACTGATTCATAAAACCTCTGTCCCACCACATATCTTTTTGGTTTAATTCAGTGGTTCTCTAACTTCAGCATGCATCAGAATCACCTGGAGGACTGGTGAAGTCACAAGTGACTGGGCCCAACCGTCTGGATATCTGATTCAGTAGGTCTGATCTGGGCCTGAGAATTTGCATTTCTAACAATTCCCAAGTAATGCTGATGCTGCTGGTTCACAGACCTCATACATACAGCTAGATTCTCTGCACAGGTTGATTGAATTGTAATCTTGACAAGGGCTTGAAAGTATATATTTTATTCATTTAATTATTCCCAGCCTTTATCATGGGCCTGGCCCATCTTTACTCAGCACTCGACACATATTTGTCAAATGGGTGAGTAAAATGCCACTACTTTGTCAAGAACAATTAGCAGCTCATGAGTCATGAGACAAGACACCCAACCCGCACTCTTTTAGAAAAGGAGCCTTGGTGAGGCCTCAGCACGTTTAGATTTTGACTAGAACCAGAAATAAATGGAGGTCATTTTGTAAGATTTCCATAGATTAGTAGCCAACATCCGAAGCCTGTGAACATGAGATGAGAGCCAAATGGCTTGGTGACCCTCTCTCCCTCAACTCCCAATAAATCTTTTAGTTTTA
>NW_004443956.1:10262040-10266918 GCF_000243295.1 Trichechus manatus latirostris | reverse complement strand
TTCTTTGGAATAGGCATAAATATAGATCTCTTTCAGTCCGTTGGCCAGAAAGCTGTCTTCCAAATTTCTTGGCATAGAGTACTTACTCCCAGTACTGCAACCATTTGTTGAAACATCTCAATTGGTACTCAGTCAACCTGGAGCCTTGTTTTTTGCCAGTGCTTTAAGCGAAGCTTGGATCTCTTCCTTCAGTACCATTGATTCCTGATCATATGCTACCTCTTGGTTGGACATTGACTGATTATTTTTGGTATAATATCTCTGTGTATTCCTTCCATCTTCTTTTGATGCCTCCTGCATTGTTTCATATTTTCCCTGTAGAATCCTTCAGTATTGCAACTTGAGGCTTGAATTTTTTTTCAGTTCTTTCACCTTGAGAAATGCCAAGACTGTTCTTCCCTTTTGGTTTTCTAACTCCATGTCTTTGCACATTTCATTATAATACTTTACTTTGTCTCCTCAAGCCACCCTTTGAAATATTCTATTCAGCTGTTTTACTTCATCATTTCTTCCTTTTGCTTTAGCTACTTGACATTCAAGAGCAAGTTTCAGTTTCTTCTGACATCCATTTTTTTTCTTTCCTGTCTTTTTAATGACCTCTTGCTTTCTTCATGTATGATGTCCTTGATGTCGTTCCCCAACTTGTCTGGTCTTCGGTTATTGGTGTTCAACACATCAAATCTATTCTTTTGATGGTCTCTAAATTCAGCTGGGATATACTCAAGGTCGTACTTTGGCTCTCGTGGACTTGTTCTAACTTTCTTCAGCTTTGACTTGAACTTGCACGTGAACAACTGATGGTCTGTTCTGCAAGCTGGCCCCTGGCCTTGTTCTGATTGATAATATGAGCTTTTCCATCGACTCTTTCCACAGATGTAGTCAATTCAATCCCTGTGTACTTCGTCTGGTGAGGTCCACGTGTATAATTGCTGTTGATGTTGTTAAAAAAAGGTATTTGCAATGAAGAAGTCATTGGTCTGGCCAAGTTCTATTATGTTCTCCCTGGCATTGTTTCTATCACCAAGGCCACATTTTCCAACTACCGAGCCTTGTTTTCAACTTTTGCATTCCAATCACTGGTAATTATCAATGCATCCTGATTGCATGTTTGATCAATTTTAGACTGCAGAAGTTGGTAAGAATCTTCAATATCTTCATCTTTAGCCTTAGTAGTTGGTGGGTAAATTTGAATAATAGTTATATTAACTGGTCTTCCTTCAGGTGTATGGATATTATCCTATCACTGACAGTGTTCTACGTCAGGATAGATCTTGAAATCTTCTTTTTGATGATGAATGCAATGCCGTTCCTCTTCAAGCTGTCATTCTCAGCATAGTAGACCATATGTTTGTCTGATTCAAAATGGTCAATATCAGTCCATTTCAGCTCACCAATGCCTAGGATATTGATGTTAATATGTTCCATTTCATTTTTGATGACTTCAAATTTTCCTAGATTCATACTTTGTATGTACGTTCCACGTTCCTGTTATCAATGAATGTTTGCAGTTGATTCTTCTCATTTTGAGTCGTGCCACATCAGCAAATGAAGGTTCCAAAAGCTTGACTCCATCCACATCATTAAGGTTGACTCTACTTTGAGTGACTTCCAACCTTAGGGGCTCATCTTCTGGCACTATATCAGACAATATTCCACTGCTATTTGTAAGGTTTTCACTGACGAATTCTTCTCAGAAGTAGACAGCCAGGTCTTTCTTCCTAGTCTGTCTTAGTCTGGAAGCTCAGCTGAAACCTATCTGTCATGGATGACCCTGCTGGTATTTGAATACCAGTGGCATAGCTTCCAGCATCACAGCAACACACAAACCCCTGCTGTATGACAAACTGACAGACGTGTGGGAGTTTACAAATTTATGATCATTTTATCTATTTACTTTTGTAATCCAATTTCTTGACTTATGACAATGTCATTAAATATTCTTCTAAACCAAGGGCTGGCAAAAACTTCTGGAAAGGGCCAGATAGAAAGCATCTTAGACCTTATGAGCCACATGGTCTTTATATCAACTACACGTCAACTCTGCTATTACAGCACAAAAGCCACCACAGGTAATATATAACAAGTAAGCATGACCGGTTCACATTAAGCAGTGACTCAGATTTGATCCACAGGCAATTTTTTGCTGACCTCTCTTCTAAACCATGATTTTTTTTTTTTTAAAACATTACGTGTAAATTTAGTTTTGGTTGGCTGTTGGATAAAGTATAAGTCTCAGTTGCTTATGAACATTTTCCATAATTATTTAACCGAGGAACACTGGAAATGTACAAAAGATAACATTAACTTATTTGTTGCTTTTACTGACATTTCTTGGGCTCTTGACTCTGCGAAAACGAATGGGTATATCAGTTCAGATTTACGTTACTTACCAATTACAGACATCTAAACCATGATACTCTTAGTGACTGCATACAAAAAAAAACAGTTGCGTTGAGTTGATTCTGAATCACGGTGACCCGTGTGCTTCTGAATAAAACTGCACTCCATAAGGTTTTCAAGGGCTGTAACTCTGTGTGAATTTGAATCCCCTACATTTTGGTTAGTAGCCAAGTGCTAACTGTTTGCACTACCCATTAACTGCATTAAAAAAAAATCCATTGCCATTGAATCTATTCCAATTCATGGCAACCCCCTAAATTCCATTATATGGAAATATGTACAATCACTGCCTTTTTATAAATTTTCATTATATTACAATAAATGCATGGAAAACTCATTGCTGTGGAGTTGAATTTCAACTCACAGTGACCCACAGAACAGAGTAGATGTGCCCCATAGGGTTTCCAAGGCTGTAAATCTTTTCAGTAGCAGACTGCCACATCTTTCTTCCACAGAGCAGCTGGTGAGTTTGAACCACTGCCCTTTCGGTTAGCACCTGAGCTGCTTAACTGCCATGCCACCAGAGCTCCTGTGTATTGAAAAGTGTATATATCTTATGTAATAGCTTAATGAATTTTCATAAATTGAATATACTCATGTAACCAGTACTCAGACCATAATCAGAGTGGCTTGAGTGGCTGTGCCTCTGAATGGACACTCAAATTATTTCCAACTTAAGGCTATTACTAACAATGCTGTTATAAGAATGGTGCCTAATCTACTTTACTTTATTGCTACATCTGTACACTGGTTGTATTAGTTTTCTATTGCTGCTGTAACAAATTACCACAGATGTGGTGGCTTAAACAATACAAATTAATTATCTTATACTTCTATAGGTCAGAAATCTGACCTGGATCTTGCTGGACTAAAATCAAGGTATTGAGAGCAGAGTTTCAAACCAGTTTGAACTGGTTCTGTTGTGGCCAAAGAAGCGAAACCAGAAGACACCCGAATTTTTACAGTTTGGGTCACCCAGAATGATAAACAGAATGGGAAAAATCATAGGTTGAAGCTCTAGAACGGGTGACTCAGAAGAGGCATAGTGAGCTCTTTCAGGAGCCTGACGCATGAGCTTGGATTATTGCTGGGACTGTGGAGAGCAACACACATTGAAACCAGTGTGGTTAGCTGCCATCTTTGAGCCAGGCAGCGCTGTTTTGGACTCTGCTCAAAATCCGATGGGCAAGAGATTTGGTTGCTATGCAACACGTACACTGCCTTTGTTTTCTAAGACAGTGTGTATGTTTCTAGCTGGGCTTCAACTCATAATTTTTCCTGTTCTGATTATTGTCCTGGTTCACCCAAATTTAAAAAATTCTGATCTGTTCCAATGCTGCTTCCTCGACCATGACTGAACTGGGAAGAACTGGTTAAAACCACTGGTTGAGTGGGCTTTATTTCTTTCTGGAGAATCTAAGGGAGAGACTGTTTCCTTGGCTTTTCCAGCTTCTAGAGACCACCCACAGTTCTTGTCTTTTGCCCGTCTTCCTCCATCTTCAAAGCCAGCGACCCTGAATCTCTGATCATTCTTCCCTAGTCTCATCTCCTCAACCACAAGAAAGGTTCTTTGATTTTAAGTACCCAAGCGTGATGGCTAATCTTATGTGTCAACTTGGGTAGGCTATGATTCTCAGTGGTTTGGCAGACACTGTGTAATCATCTCCCATTTTGTGATCTGATGTGAGCAGCCAATCAGTTGGAAGAGTTTCTTTAGGGGTGTGGCCAGCATTCAAGATATAAATGGATATTCTGGCAACGCTTGCTCTCTCAACCCTGTGTCTGACCTCTGGTTCTTTCGAAGTAAGCCAGCAGAGGCCTCCAGCCTATCTCCTGACCTGTAGGTTTTGAGTTCATCCGCCCCTGCCACCAAGTAAGCCAGCAGAGGTCATCAGCCTGTCATCTGACCCGTGGATTTGGGACTTGCCAACCCCCACAATTACATTAACGATTTCCTCACAATTGCGTGAGCCATTTTCTTGAAGTAAAATTCTCTCTATATATCTATAGACACTTCACAGGTTTTGTTCCTCTAGAGAACCCAAACTAAGATACCATATGATTAGACTGGCCCACCAAGCTAATCCAGGATAATCTCCCCATCTCAAGGTCCTTAATTTAATCACACCTGCTTTTTGCCATGTAATATATTCACAGGTTGTTAACAGACTAGAATGGAGTCCCTGAGTGGTGCAAATGGTTAATGCAGTCAGCTGTTGTCATGAATTCAATTGTGTTCCCAAAAAATATCCGTCAGCTTGGCAAGGCCATGATTCCTAGTACTGTGTGATTGTCCACCATTTTGTCATCTGATGTGCTTTTCTTTTTATTTATTTATTTATCTTTTATTGTACTTCAGCTGAAGGCTTACAGAACAAATAGTTTCTCATGAAACAGAAGTACACATGTTGTTTTATGACATTGGTTAACAACCCCACAACATATCAACCCTCTAACTTCTCAACCTTTTTTTTTTTT
>NW_004443956.1:10209154-10250790 GCF_000243295.1 Trichechus manatus latirostris | reverse complement strand
CCGTTCTCTGTCAGTTTTCTCACTCCATTTGGTGCTTGGCTGAGTTCTTTATCTCTTCATTTGATGTTTTAGGGTTTCAGGATTGTTGTATTCTCTGTTTGGCTTTGTTTTTCGGATCTTTGCTGTGGAGGGACAGCGTGGTGCTTCTGCCTAGAGCGCCATTTTGCCGGAACTCAATCCTGATGTGCTTTTCTTATGTGTTGTAAGTCCTATCTCTATGATACTAATGAGGTGGAATTGATGGCATTTATATTAATAGGGCAGGACTCAGTCTATAAGACTAGGCTGTGTTTTAAGCCAGTCTCTTTTGAGATATAAAAGAGGGAAGCAAGCAGTGAGACAGGGAGACCTCATACCACCAAGAAACAAGAGCCAGGAGAACAGCGCATCCTTTGGACCTGGGGCCCCTGCACTGAGAAGCTCCTTGACCAGGGAAGATTGATGACAAGTACCTTCCCCCAGAGCCAACAGAGAGAGAAAGTCTTCCCCTGGAGGTGGTCCCCTGAATTTGGACTTCTAACCTCCTAGGCCGTGATAGAATAAACTTCTGTTTGTTAAAGCTATCCATTTGTGGTATTTCTGTTAAAGCAGCACTAGATAACTAAGACAGCTGTTAACCTAAATGTTGGAGGTTCAAGTCCACCAAGAAGTGACTCAGAAGAAAGTGATCTACTTCTGAGAAATCAGCCACTGACAACCCTAGGGAGCACAATTTCACTCTGACACACATGGTGTTGCCATGGGTCAGAACTGACTCAGTGTCAACTGGTAAAGATTAAGATTTTTTTTTTTTGAGGTAATGCTAATATTCTGCCTACCACACAGTTTTTGTGAGGCAATTAGCAATCATATTACCTTAGTTTGCAGGAGAGCTGAGTTCTAGGATTTTTCTAATGTTGCTTTTCAATTTCTAAAAACAATACAAGAAGACTCAGTACCATCATCACTTAACTGACATGGTTTATCTAGGTAATAAATTGTCTTGCAATAAGAATATTTATGAAAGCATCATTTTCTCTTTCAGTTTATTGAAAAAAAACCCAACCCATTCAGCTTAGAGTATAAGCTGTACTCTATGTAGAGCTCTAACAGAAGGCATTCTTTATATTGCTATTCATCTCTTGACCAAGGCACATTCTGACAATAGTTTCTTTACATCTTCTCTTTCACTTGACAAGCTCTTTGTGCTCTCATTCCAAAACCAGAAAAACCAAACCCATTGCCGTCGAGTCAATTCAGACTCATAGCAACCCTATAGGACAGAGTAGAACTATCCCACAGGGTTTCCAAGGAGAGACTGGTGGATTCAAACTGCTGACCTTTTTGTTATCAGCTGAACTCTTAACCACTACACGTCAGGGTTCATTTTTCATATAATTGTTTGTTGGAGCTTCGTATGTACGTGTTCTGCCTGATCTCTTTCAGGGCAAAAGTACACAGGACAGAAATGCACGGCTTGGGTGTATTTTTCACCCTGAGATCACAGGCCTGAAGAACATGGCAACATTTCAGTCTTTTTGAACTTCTTCCCAGGGGATGATGCAAAGGGAAAAAGGACAGAATTTTGTATTTGTAAAAACGAATTTTCCAAAAGCTCTTCAGGGTCTTAAGAGAGCTGTTGGTTAGAGGCTCTTCATAGCCAGGTAACTCTAAAACGAAACAGAAGGAGCAGAAGTGTATTCAGAGAACACAGACTGTGTCCCCCCAAAATATGTCAACTTGAATAGGCCATGATTCCCAGTATTGTGTGGTTGTCCTCTATTTTATGATGAAGTATTTATCCTATGTGTTGTAAGTCCTAACCTCTATGATGTTAATGAGGCAGTTAAGAGGCAGTTATGTTAATGAAGCAGGACAAAATCTACAGGATTAGGTTGTATCTTGAGTCAGTCTCTTTTGAAATATAAAAGAGAGAAGTGAGCAGAGAGGAGAGGGATCTCATTACCACCAAGCATGAGGGGCCAGGAGCAGAGCACTTCCTTTGGCTTTGAGGTCCCTGAGTTGAGAAGCTCCTAGACCAGGGGAAGATTGATGACAAGGACCTTCCCCCAGAGTCGACAGAGAATTGTTGTGATTCCCCTCCCTCTAATTTCACTAACTAGTGGAAACTCAAGCTAAGTGAACAGGCAAACCATCCAGGTCCCTGTGTTAACAAGAACTATGAGTAGATGAGAGCCAAGAACATGGATTACAGCAAACACCACTCAGCCATGATCTACCTCAGTGACCTTGGGTAACACTTCTTCTTCCTGCATGTCTTAGACTGGGTTCTTTAGAGAAGCAAAACCAGTAAAGTATATAAATATACATATATAGAGATATTTATATCAAGGAAATGCCTCACGAGGTTGTTCAGGCTGGAATGTCCCAAGTCTGTGGGTCAGGATAGAGGCTTCTCCTGATTCACGTAGCTGCAGGGGCTGGTGAACCCAAGATCAGCAGGTTAGAGAGCAGAGCTCTTGCTCACAGGCTGCAAGGATAGATGAATCCCAAGATCAGCAGGCAAGACCAAAGGTAAGCTGCTAGCTCAAGTCCCAAGAACAGGAGGTCAGATGAATAGAAGCCAGCTGCAGGATCCAGCAAGAGCAAAAAGCACCCAAGATTTGCCAGAATATCTGATTATATTCGATGCGGGCCACACATCCAAGGAAACTGCCTTTCAACTGATTGGCTACTCACAGCAGATCCCATCATAGGAGTGATCACATATGGATTCTCATCAGGGAAGAGATCACATTATACAACTGCCAAAACACTGAGAATCATGGCCTGGCCAAGTTGACACACAATCTTAACCATCACACTGTACCTCCATCTACTTCTCGAGAGGGCATGTTTCCAAATTGTGCCTCAGGAAGCCCTGAAGTTCCTAAACTCTTCCATTTTATTTACCTCTGTATTCCCAATTTTTAGAATAGTACTTGAACTTTAGTAGATCCTCAGTAAATATTTTTAGAATGAATTAATTTTTGTTCTAAAATCTTCACATGTACATTTTAGTGACATTACGTTCATCATGTTGTTCAACCATCACCATTAACCATTCCCAAAATGAATCAATTTGTAAACTTATTGGACATATATAGAGACTTTACTAAGGTTCAGTTGATAAATACAGCTTGAAAACCTCACAACTGCTGCAGTGTTTTCCAACTTCCAGGCCATGGCCAGGCTACATTAGAATTACCTGAGGATCTTAAAATGCAGGTTCTTTGCCCTGAGATAATCTTTAAACCTTAAACCAAAAGTATCTCCTGAAGTCTTCTTAAACCCAAACAATAGTGTAGCTTAACTAGTAAAGAATGTCTGCTTTGAGCATTATGCTCTTTTTAAGAACTATCTATATGGGATCAAATTGACAACAGCAACTTGAAAGGTTAGATAGGAAGCTTAGAGGGCAGTGAGTTTATGTTAATGAGGGAGGAACAACTCAGAAAAGGAGGGTGAGAATGCTTGAACAACTCAAAGAATGTCATCAATGTCACTGAATTATACATGTAGAAACTGTTGAATTAATGTATGTTTTGCTGTGTATATTCTCAACAACAAAATAAAATAAATTATGTAAAAAGAAAAAAAATGCAGATTCTTGAGCTTGTTCCTGAAGATTTTGATTCAGTCAGCCTGAGGATTTGTATGACATATTTATTTTTATTATTATTGTAGTCATGGTTGTTATTTTGCATTTGTAGTGTTTAAAAGCACTTGGCTAGGTATTTATTAAAGTCCTTCTCCACTCTAACAGTGTATAGTCCTAGAAGATAGTGAGAAAAATAATGCTGAGAGATTCCAACTAAGCAGCTATGAGATTTGTTCCCTTCAAGTTTTGTTCTCTTTACAAGAAGTTGCTGATAATGTCTGAGAGGATTTTGCTTCCTTGCTTTAAGGCTGGGTTAAAGATCCCCTGAAGTAATTTCACCGCCTTGTGATCAAAGAAAACGGCAACAGAAGGGGAGACCCTGAATCTCTCTTAGGTTTCTAGGATTTTGGGGGGATAGAATTCCTCGTTTATTAAAATATCTTTGGTGTGCTTCTCCCTTGTGGCAGGCATTATGGATCAGGCAGTGAAGAAGGTAGACAGGATTTCTGTTCTCACAGAGCTTATAGTCTAGTAGAGGAGATAGATATTATATAAACAATTACACAAATAATGATTTAAATGTCTGTTATGACAAATTTCTTACTTGGGAATACAGCTATTAAAAGGAAATAATTAATATTTATCTTGTGTTTCTTCTATGAACTGTATTTTAGCATAACCAAAGAGCCCAGGTTGACAAGGTAAAGTTGTTCGTTATGAAAGAATCCTTTATAATAAAGAAGAAAGGTGTGACAGAATCCAAAAATCACTGTTTTATTACCTTTAAATAAATAATTAAAACAGGCAATGATCATCAGGGATGAAACCATTAGAAGGAAAGTTGGTGAGAAACTTGGCAATGAGAGACCAGGCTGTTACCACCTGAATCCTTAGATCAAACTTAGAATGACTAATGTTGGACAACCAAACATTGTGTGCCTCCTGATGGGATGCGTTACGAAGCACCCGGCATCACTTAGGATAGTTCCTTGCCATTGAAGTTATACTGAATCTAATCAAGCCTGAAGAGTTTATGATTATGGAAATATCGAGGGTAGAGAAACAAATGAGATGATTCTCTAAAAAGGCAAAACCAAAATGCAGAACATCTTACATGGTATTTTCAATGGTCATGTTGTTTATTGTTTTTAAAATAAATCTGTGGTATAAACAAAGATGAGGGAGGACTGTTCTAGATTAAAAGAGATTTAAGAACATAATAGTCCCTGGGTGGTGCAAAAAGTTAAACACTTGACTACCAGCTGGAAGGTTGGCAGTTTGAGCCCACCCAGAGGTACCTCAGAAGAAAGGCCTAGAGATCTGCTTCTGAAAAGTTACAGGCTTGAAAATCCTATTGAGCAGTTCTACTCTGTCACATATGAGACCACCATGAGTTGGTATCGACTTAAAGACAACTGTTTTTTTTTTGTTGTTGTTGTTTTCTGTTTTCGGAACATAACAACCAGGTGGAATTTGTGCACCTTGCTTAGATGCTAATTAGAAACAATCAGCTCTAAAAATACATTTTTGAGACAACTGGGGGGATTTGATTTTGGATAGGATATTAGATGACACCAAGGAATTGGAATGGATTTTGTTAGCTGTGACAATAGCATTGTAGTTGTGCCCTGCATCACGTTCCCTCAATCCAGCTGTTGCATTGTACCCACAGATGTGCAGGTCAAACCCCGTAGAACAGCTCCTAAATTTCACCGGAGATCTCTCACTTTCTGCTTTGAGCTTCTCTGTGGGGACCTTCCCAGTCATTTTGTCTCATTCTGAAGCATTCCATTGCAGGAGCATAAGATACCTAACACCCGGTTATCAACTGAGGTGTGTTCCCCAAAAAGATATAATGAAGTCCTGGCCCCTGGTCTGTGAACATGATGTTTGGAAATAGAGTCTTTAAGGTTAATCAGTTAAGTTAACATGAGGTTATAGTGGAATAGGGTGGTTTAAAATCAGGAAAGATTTGCATCACAGTTGTATTATTTCACTATACTTATTCAATCTGTATGTTGAGCAAATAATCTGAGAAGCTAGATTATATGGAGAAGAACACAGCATCAAGATTGGAGGAAGATTCATTAACAACCTGTGATATGCAGATGATACAACCTTGCTTGCTAAAAAGTGAGGAGGACTTGAAGCAGTTACTGACGAAGATCAAAGACTACAGTCTGTGGGGATATATGCCATTTAAACATGGCTGCACTATTGACAACTGCAGCCCCCACAGGCCTCTATGCTGCACAGCATGTTGAGACTTGTTCCCAACATGTTGAGACTTGTCACGATTTGTTTTCCCAAACCTATTGTCCCTTTACTGATTGGTTTGTTTACCTGAATTCCTTCTCCCTTGCCCGCACCCAAAGCCCATTGTTTTGTTAATTGCTTTATTGCTTGCTTGTATTGACTATAAAATAAACTCCTGGGACTGAAGCGGGGTTCGACTCCTCAGAGTGACCCTCCTGGCCCCACTTCTTTGTAGGAGTTGTGGCATGGTTACTGTCTCCGCTGCGCCGCTCGCTGCGACAACAGTCTTCAGCAACATAAAGAAAACAAAAATCCTCACAAGTGGACCAATAAGCAACATCAAGATAAATGGAGAAAAGATTGAAGTTGTCAAGGATTTCATTTTACTTGGATCCACAATCAACGCCCATGGAAGGGAACAGTCAAGAAATCAAATGACGTATTGCATTGGGCAAATCTGCTGCAAAAGTCTACTTAAAGTGTTAAAAAGCAAAGATGTCACCTTAGATGAGGACTGTCTCAGTCATCTAGCACTGCTTTAACAGAAATACCACAAGTAGATGGCTTTAACAAAGAGAAGTTTATTCTCTCACAGTCCAGTAGGCTGTAAGTCCAAATTCACGGCATCAGCTCCTGGAGAAGGCTTTCTCTCTCTGCCGGCTCTGGAGGAAGGTCCTTGTGATGCGTTAGTCTTCCCTTGGTCTGGGAACATCTTAGCACAGGGACCTCAGGTCCAAAGGATGTGCTCTGCTCCAAATACTGCTTTCTTGGTGGTATGAGGTTTCCATATGTCTCTGTTCACTTCTCTCTTTTATATCTCAGAAGAGATTGGATTAAGACACTATCCAACCTTGTATACTTCATCAGTACAACTGCTGCTAATCCATCTTATTACATCATAGTGATTGAATTTACAACACGTGAGGAAATCACATCAGATTACAAAATGCTACACAGTTATACAATACTGGGAATCATGACCCAGCCAAGTTGACAGATGTTTTTGGGGGACACAATTGAATCCATGACAAGGACTAAGGTGGGTCTGACCCAAGCCACGGTATTTTCAATGGCCTCATATGCTGGACAATGAATAAGGAAGACAGAAGAAGAATTGATGCCTTTGAATTATGGTGTTGGTGAAGAATATTGAATATGCCATCGACTGCCAGAAGAATGCACAAATCTGTCTTGGAAGAAGTACTGCCAGAATGCTCTTCAGAAGCAAGAATGGCAAGACTTCATCTCACATATTTTGGACATGTTATTAGGAGGGACCAGTCCCTGGAGAAGAACATCATGCTTGATAAAGTAGAGCATCAGTGAAAAGAAGGAAGATCCTCAAAGACACGGATTGACGAAGTGGCTGTAACAAATGAGCTCAAACATAGCAAGGATTGCGAGGGTGGTGCAGGACTGGGCAGTGTTTCATTCTGTTGTACACAGGGTCACTATGAATCAGAACCAATTTAACAGCACCTAACAGGAACAAAAACAAGGGTGGTGTCCTTATAGTGGAGCCCTGGTGGCATAGTGGTCAAAGAGCTTGGCGGCTAACCAGAAGGTTGGCAGTTCAAATCCACCAGGCACTCCTTGCAAACTCTATAGCGCAGATCTACTATGTCCTATAGGGTCACTATGAGTCAGAATATACTCGAAGGCAATGAGGGTTTTTTTTTTGTGTGTCCTTATGGGAGCCCTGGTGGGGCAGTGGTTAAGAGCTCCACTGATAACCAAAGGGTCAGCAGTTCAAATCTACCAGCCACTCCTTGGAAAGCCTGTGGGGCAGTTCTACTCTGTCCTATAGGGTTGCTATGAGTCGGAATCGACTTGTTGTCAATGGGGTTGTTTTTTGGTTTGATTTGGTGTCCTTATGAAAGGAGAAGAGACACATAGGGACATGCAGAGGGAAAAACGCCATGTGACGAGGGAGACAAGAAGTTGGAACTATGCTGCAGCTGCAAGGAATGCCTGGGGCTGCCAGAATTGGTAGAGATGAAAAAGAATCTTCCCTTAGAGCCTTCAGGGGGAGAGCATGGTATTACCGATACCCTGATTTTGAACTTTAACCTTCAAAACTGTGAGACAATAAACTTCTGTCATTTTAAGCCACCCACTTTGTAATAATTTGTTAATCCACTCTAAGAAACTAATACACATCCCATGGGGCAAACCCTGACTATAGAGTATGGGAAACAGTGGGTATGCACTCCTCATTTCTGTCACTCAGTGGACAATCTGAATCTCATTCTACACGGCTCCTTGCAGGGTCCTCAGTGAAGCCCCACAGGATTGATCCTTGACAATGCATTTTTGGATTGGCTTCTTCATTTTCCCTGTACTGCATTCTTTTCTGGACTCATTTTCCCAAATAACCACATAACAACCTGCATGCAAGCCCTTGTTTCAGGCTCTGCATTGAGGAGGGGTGGTGACAGCTGGGAGGGGGACCCAGGCTGAGACAATGGCTATGACACAAATTGGTCGTTTTTAAGACCTGCATATTTAAATGTTTAGAGATGAAGTGGCATGATGCTTGGTATTTGCTTTAAATATTTCACCAACATAAAAGAAGAAAGAAAAGGAAAGGGATTGATGAAGCAAATGTGGTAAAATCATAATGACTGTTGAACCTAAGTGTTAAGTATATGAGAGAATATGCTTCAATATTTTTTAAAAAATTGTAACAAAAGGTTTAAGAAGTTAAAACTATTACAAGGGCTGAGAAGCAGAGGAACAGAGGGCTAGCTTAGGTGGAGGATCAGAAAAGAACTTTCTGAGTCAGTGGTTTTAAACTGTGGCTTTTTCAGAACTTTTGCCCCAAGGCACTTAAGGTAACTTGGTAAATCTGGCCAGAGTTGCAGGATCACATCTGGAATCTTGCTTAGAACATTGGGTACAAAGGCTGTCACCCATGCCCTTCTACAGCTGCCTGTCTTGTAGCACTTCCTGCTTTCGAATGGTTCGTTCCCTTTGTGTTCCATCTGCTGTTGTTGTTCGCTGCTGTAGAGTCAGCCCTGATTCATGGCGACCCCATGCGCTGATGAACGAAATTCTGTCCATTCTGAACCTACTCCCTAATCGGTTGCACAGATCAGACCATTTTGACCCATAGGGTTAATGCACTCAGCTGCTAACCGAAGGGGTGGAGATTCAAGTCCACCCGGATGTGACTCAGAAGAAAGGCCTGGCAATCTACTTCCAAAAAAAATCAGCCATTGAAAAGCCTATGGAGTACTGTTCTACTCTGACACGCACAGCGTCGCCATGAGTTGGAATCAACTCGACAGCAACTAGTTTTCAATATGCACAGAAGGTGGTAGGTAAATCATTTTGCTTGAAATATTTCCATGGTCTCTTAGATACCTACTGTATCTTCAGCTGACTCTTTGAAACTTAACTGCTTCTTTTCTTTCTTGTGAAAGTGGACAGGAAATAGGGGGTGTATTGTAAGATGGTCTAAAGTTGCATTAACTCCCTGTTAAACTTGATTAAGTAACTGCCTTCCTTGGCTATTTGAGACGCCCAAATGCTTAGATCTATTTGATGCGAAGAGATTCAAAGCTCAGTGCTCTGTGCGGTCATTTTGTGCTGTGAATGAAGCTGCTGGAAGAAACGTTTCCCCTGTGGAGCACATTCATGCTCTCCATGCAACAAACAAAGGGCCATCTCATAGCCATGTAACCCTCGCAGGGCTAGGAGAATGCCTTTTGCCTATAATTTCCATAAATAACCAGTGAAATCATTCTTTTTAATTTGCTTTATTTTGTTGTGCCTTATTTACAGCCTGATAATGACATTTAATTCCACAGGCTTACTGATTTGTACCAACACCCTTCTGTGATGTTTTCTTGGACATTTAGCTTGCTTTATGGATCACAAGTTGCTTTTGTAACTGTATCGTATTTAGTCCTCGCAGTAACCCTGTGATGTTTTTGCCTTCCTCCTTCCCTTCCCTTCTCTTTCCACTTGTCTCTACTCTTTTCTACTTCTTTCCTTTCCTCTCTTTCGTTCCTTTTCCGTACCCCTTCTCTCCCTCCTTTGTCCCTTTCTTCCCTCCCTCCCTTCCTTTCTTACTTGTGACATATATTTTTTGAAGGTTGGCTTGGAAGTTGAATAGCCTAGGTTCAAATCCCAGGTCAGCTATTCCCTGTCTATGTAAGCTTAGGTAAGTTACTTGAGCTCTAAGACTAAATTCTCTCTCCCATAAAACTGGGATAATAATAATGTGCTTTAGCAATGAGGTAAATGCTTCCTGAAGTGTTTACTGGGCTCAGCCTCTGGCAGATGAAAAGCACTGAAAATAGAAATATTTTAGTACTTATTGCTATTAATATTGCTCTCTTAAGTTACACATCTATGACTAATTTGACACACCCATGTAGTTCATAACGGAGCTATTGACAAAACTGAGGCATGCAACTGTTAATGTTGTTAAATTTACAAATCAGTAAGGATTCTTTCTATGTTTAAAAAGTAGTCTCAGAATTCCTGATAATTGCCTGTTGTTATTGTATCTATGTTATCATAGCTATATCTAATAGCCAGTCAAGTCATTCTTTTTAATTTGCTTTCCTTTGTAATTACCTGATACCCAGAACCTGCTACTACATAGGTCAAGTTTTTGCCCTCCAGGAGTTTGAATCCTAAGAAATGAGAGTCATTGAACCAGCTATTTTGATAAGAATATGATTTAACACTTGTCTCAGTTAACTTGCCTATTTTCTAGAAAAATGTGGCTAAAAGTTTAATGTTTCTTTCCCCTAAGTCTGCTTATTTATTAAGAAGGTACAGTGAAAAAAAGCTATAATTTCACACGGTTGCTACTTGCCTCAGTGAATAAATGGAATCCTCATTGCCTTGACAGGACAAGTGATTGAGAGAATAAAGAAACACAGAATTACCTGCTGATTTCCTGAATAATGGCAGCCATTCAGCATGATTCTGGCCCAAAGTTCTTCTTGTTCCATGTCTTAGCCTCCTAGCATTGCTGTAACAGGAATACAACCAGTGGGTGGCTTTAAAGAACAGAAATTTGCTATCTCACAGTTTAGAAGGGTCGAAGTCTGAAGTCAGGGCACTAGCTCTAGAGGAAGGCTCTCTCTCTGTTGGCTCTGAGGGGAGGTCCTTGTCTCTTTTAGCTTCTGTAGCCTCAGTGTTCCTCAGTCCTTGGTGATCTTCCTGTGTTACCTGTCTTCCTCCTATTTGTACTTGCTTGTCTCTGGGTCTGTGCTGCTCTGTATAAATCAGAAATGATTAGGACACACCCTGCACTGATATGCCTCGTTAGCATGACAAAGAAAACCCTATTCCCAAACGGGATCATACCACGGCTATGTTGTTGTTAGGTGCTGTCAAGTCAGTTCCGACTCATAGCGATCTCATGCACAACAGAACAAAACACTGCCTGGTCCTGCGCCATCCTCACAATCACTGCTATGTTTGAGTCCATTGTTGCAGCCACTGTGTCAATCCATCTCGTTGAGGGTCTTCCTCTTTTTCAGTGACCCTCTACTTTACCAAGCAGGATGTCCTTCTCCAGGGACTGGTCCCTCCTGATAACATGTCCAAGGTATGTGAGATGTAGTCTTACCATCCTTGCTTCTAAGAAGCATTCTGTCTGTACTTCTTCGAAGACAGATTTGTTTGTTCTTTTGGCAGTCCATGGTATATTCAGTATTCTTCACCAACACCATAATTTAAAGACATCAACTCTTCTTCTGTCTTTCTTATTAATTGTCCAGATTTTGCATGTTTATGAGGCCATTAAAAATACTATGGTTTGGGTCAGGCCCACCTTAGTTCTTAAGGTGACATCTCTGCTTTTTAACACTTTTAGAGGGATCTTTTGCAGCAGATACGCCCAATGCAATACCTAGTTTGATTTCTTGACTGCTGCTTCCATGGGTGTTGATTGTGAATCCAAGTAGAATGAACTCCTTGACAACTTGAATCTTTTCTCCATTTATGGTGATGTTGCTTATTAGTCAAGTTGTGAGAATTTTTGTTTTCCTTATGTTGAGGTGTAATCCATACTTAAGGCTGTAGTCTTTGGTCTTCATCAGTAAGTGCTTCACGTCCTCTTTGCTTTCAATGAGCAAGGTTGTGTCATCTGCATATCCACAGGTATAAACCCAAAACCAAACCCGTTGCCACTGAGTTGGTTACGACTCATAGAGACCCTATAGGACAGAGTAGAAGTGCCCCATAGGATTTCCAAGTCTGTAAATCTTTACGGAAGCAGACTGTCACATCTTTCTCTTGTGGAGCGGTTGGTGGGTTCGAACCACCAACTTTTGGTTAGCAGCCAAGTGCTTTAATTACTGCACCACCCACAGGTATCCCTCCATAGATATAGGGGTTAAGATGCCACCTTGTATTTTTGGGGGACACAATTCAATCCACAACATTCCATAACAGTACTGCTACTGGTAGCGTCTCATCATAACCTGTGGGGTGTGGAGTGTATGTGTCCCATTGCCACTGTGGGCACTCTGTACAAACGGAGATTCACAGAAGCCTTATCTTCTACATGCTTATGATCCAAGCAATTATTATTTGCTTACACTTTTCATTGAAATCTAGTGTAGTATAGTTGTTAAGAATGGGAGCTTAGAGCTGACAAGACCCCTCCTCTTTTCCTTACTAGCTGTATGACCTTTCTGAACCTCAGTTTCTCTTGTGTAAAATGGAGATAACAATGGTAATAACTTCATAGAGTTACTATGAAGAATTAATGAGAAAAAATGCACAGAAAGCATTTTGTATAGAGCTTGGTATATAGCAAGCAGTTTTCACCACTTATTCATTCATTTAAGTGTTTTTAAATATCTACTACGTACTGGGAAAGAGCCCTGATGGCACAGTGGTTAAGTGGTCGGCTGCTAACCAAAAGGTCGGAGGTTCAAATCCACCAGCTGCTCTGTGGGAAAAAAGTGTGGCAGTCTGCTTCCGTAAAGATTGCAGCCTTGGAAACCCTATGGGGCAGTTCTACTCAGTTCTGTAGGGTCATTATGAGTCACAGTCGACTTGATGGCGATGGGTTTGGTTTTTAGTTTATGTACTGGGCCTGGGCCAGGTGCAGGAGATACGAAGGTGAATAGAACCCTGTTTAATTTACCCTCAAAGAATTCGCAAAACATGGCAAAAACATTTGCAGATAGCAAGGTCAAATGATAAATACCAAAGTCTCCCAATCCACAGAGCTGTAGTGATACTTCCCAGTTGTATAGTCTGACAAGGCATTTAATTTGGCCCTTTGTATACCCATAACTGATTTCAGATCTGACGGTTTCCTTTAGAGTTAGATGCCTCATGCCTCCATTCATTCTGAAGAATTATCTTTCAAACAATACTTTGCAAAAACTGCAAGTTGGAACATTATCAAATAACCTAATGTAATTAGAGCCCAATGCTGCTGATGTGATCAATTTCAAAACCTCTAGCCTTTTGAATATGACACAGAATAATTTATAGTTAAACTCCAGTGGAATTTTCAAACTAGATTCCATGTTATTTTAGCTGAGTAGCAACTTACAGAGCCTCAAGGCACTAGGAAGATATAAGCAACTGAAAAATGAAATAGAACCTAGACTGACAGCCTTGCCAAAAAGCAATCAAATTTAAAATTTAAGAAAAGTGGGCAGTCACATATTGTTGTGATACCAGTTAATATCAAATCAATACTGGCCATAAACTGGGTTTGTTAATTATTACTGCCAGTTACTTCTCTGCAGAGGTCAAAGAAGGAAAAATAAACAAATAAATAAATGGTCATAAATGGGTGTATGCCAGCTTTACTGAAAAGTATTTGCCGGCTTTAGGGCAAAGCAATGAATCCTCCGAAGATCAACTTCTTCACCTCATCAACAACAGTTGGTAAAGGGACCACATGGTTTCTGTTTCTTTATCTGCAAAGGAGAGAACAAAAGAAAATTATCCCGGTAGCTTGAATTTAAAAATCAAAACCAAAATGGCTTGACCAATCAGGATTGATGTCTCAGTTTGTTTGTTTTTTTCATGAAAACATAGTTCCAATGAAATACAGTATGAGAAATTTGAAAATCAATTCATCTGATAAGCCAAGTATTTTATAGAAATGATCCATGAAGATAAAGTGAGATGAAAAACAAGCCATTTTCAGTCTTGAAACTTTACTATTTTCAGGAATAAACAATATGTGGATCTTCCCCCAGTACTGGCTTCTTAAGCCTCTTTACTTTCTAACATTACCCGGATTGCCCACATCTTTTCCCCTATCTTATCTGTGTAGATCAACTCAATTAATTATTATCCAGCTAGTATGAACAGTCTAGTATCTACATACATTTCCAGGCTAATTTTCCAACTGTTCCCATTCCACTCATTCTTCTTTTTGGCTTTCTAATATTTTTTGCTTTCCCCTGATCACATCTTAGTGTTGTAGGTCTCCACACTTTGGCATTTACTATTCACTGTTTTTTTTCCTACGTGTCGAACTCCTACTCATCCTCCAAGACTCATTTCTAACATTCTCTTCTCTATGATGCCTTCACTGTTTATATTACTCTATAAATAATCATTTGGTGTGTGTTTGCCCAACTGGACAGTAAACTTCATGAATAACAGGACCATATCTCATTCTTTTTTTTATTATTGTGGTAAATATGTACGTATATAATAAAACATTTGCCATTTCAACATTTTTCACACATACAAGCCAGTGACATTAATTATGTTTATCTTGTTATTCAATCATCACCGTTATTCATTTCCAAATTTTTCCATCACCCTTCACAGAAGCTCAGTGTTCCTAAGCAATGAGTTCCCCCCTTTTCCCTTTCTCTCTTCATCCCTGGTAACTCTCATTCATTTTTGTATCTCCAGGGCCCAGCACAGGCCTAGCACATAGCAGGTACTCACAGATGTTTGTTGCATTCAGGACTGCTATATATGGTGGTTAGTACTCTGCCCAAGACATGTGGCTCAGGGGCAGGGTGCTAAAATCCAGCTTGTCACGATGTGTACCCTGATGTAGGCCTGTATCAGCCCTAAAGAGAGACACTAATTTTTTAATTTGTCTACCCAGGAGGGCCCATTTGGCAATTTCCCTAGGGGCATTAAATGTGCTAATAACTGACTTGGTTAGATAGGTGGATAAACAAGTGAAAGAAGTTTCCCATAATCCCCTGGTGTTGTTAGGTGCCATGGAATCGATTCTGACTCACAGCGAGCCCATGTGACAGAGTAGAACTGCCCCATAGGTTTCCTAGGCTATAATCGTTATGGAAGCAGATCGTCAGGTCTTTTTCCTTTTGAATGGCTGGTGGGTTCTAACTGCCAACTTTTGCTTAGCAGCCAAGCTCTTAACTGTTGAGCCACCGTGGCTCCTTGAACAGTCTCTAAAACAAAACAAAACAAAAAACCCAGTTGCCTGCCATTCAGTCGATTCCGACTTACAGTGACTCCACAGGACAGAGGAGAACGACTCCATAGGGTTTCTAAGGAGCGGCTGGTAGACTGGAACTGCCGACCTTTTGGTTAGTAGCCAGCTCTTAATCACTGTGCCACTAGAACATTCTGTAGGGATACCAAATGTGTCCATCAAGAGTCCATTGGTTGTTACGTAAGCATCTCTGTGCTCTGTAAAAGAGGGTGGTCCTAAGATCTTAGTTATATAAGCCCTATTACAAACAACAAAAAAAATCAAATGTGTCTAGGCAAAGGCAGGCTGTTTAGTTGATTTAAAAAACATTTTAGCTAGAGTGAATTTGTTCCAGCATATTGAAAATACTACATCCTATATTGTAACACCTCATTAGCTATTATTAGTAGACTAGAAAGGATAATCTCATTCTGGGTATGATCTCAATCATTCATTCACTCATTCATTTATTAAAAAATATTTACATTGCCCCAGCGCTTAATGTAATACTTAACATAGAGTAGACACTCAGTGAATACGTGTTGACTTGAATATATTCATGTATGCATTCTTTTATTCTTTCATCAATATTTGTGGGACAGCCACCTCAGGTCAGATACTATGTTAAGTCCTAGAGATATACTGGTGATCAGTATACAGTCTCTGCCCTCATTGTGCTTGATCTGTTTTTGTAGCTTCCCCTCTGAATGATTGTTGTTGTTAGCTGCTAATGAGTCGGACCCCGACTCATGGCAACCTCCTGCACAGCGGGATGGGATCCTTGTGATCAATAGGGTTTTTTTTTCCCTCCAGTCCTTTCTTCCTGGTCCGTCCTAATCTGGGAAGAGAGTAGACCCTACTCTTAAATGTTCTTGGGAAGGAGACGTTAAATGAGTGGTTCTCAATCCTGGCCTGCACTTGTGAGAACCACCTGCAATACTTTTTAAAAGTACCCATATTTGGTCCTTAACAGGCCAGTTAAATCAAAATCAATGAGGGTAGGGCTCAGGCATTGCTACTTTTTAAAGCTTTCCCAGCGATTGTGAGAAGCAGTCAGGAAGGAGAACTACTAAGTGATTTCCTACTCTTCAGGTGTAGAAAAAGCTGTATTTTTTTTTTTTTTTTAAGAGCTAACTTAAAATTTTTCTGTTGCTTTTTGTTCCCTTTCTCTCCTGAAAATGGGCTGACTTATCTTCAAAACTAGATCTGATACTATCTCTCTGCTTCTTCCAAGGTAGGTTTATCTTTATTAAGAGTCAAAGTGTTGAAATGTAAACCACCAGCCTACCTGGAGCCAAACTCATATAGCCTGACTCCATGATGAATAATCAATATGCAATAATTCGACTTTCCAAACAATGCTCGGGGTTGACAGTAGCTGCTTCTGGCAGATCGATAAAGTACTCGAAGATACTTGTTTCAGTGGCTCTTTAAATTTTGCATCATCATTTGATTTGCTCCAACAACATTCAAGTCTTGCCTCTTTAAGTTATTGTTTTAGCAAGTTCAATTTACACTTGTTTTCAATATGAAAAGCTTAGGAGATTTAGTTTAATGCCTTATTAGCTGTAAAATCAACCGCTGTTGCAACTGCACGGTGTGAGGAGCAGTGAAAAGGTTTCTGTTCCTTGTTTAAGATTTCCCTCTGCGTTTCTGGCCAGTGACAGCTTCTTCAAATGCAGGCCTGTCCTCACAATACCTGCCTTCTAAGCTCCTAATCACTGGGCCCAAATTTGAAATACATTTCCCTCCAGTGTCAAAGGTTCCCGGGGGTAAAAACAAGCTACTGTGAACACAGATTACTCCCAGCAGTGAATTGTTCTCATCAAATGTGAATCCATACAATAGTTTCCAAAGCTTATCAAGATGCAGGTTTTATTTTTAAATCAAGGCATTTCAGCAAGCTGGCCTAATTGGGGGGAGAAGACCAGTAAAAAAGTAGTTGCCTTTGAGTAGATTCCAACTCATAGTGACACCATGTGTGTCAGAGTAGAACTGTGTTCCATAGGGTTTTCAATGACTGATTTTTTGGAAGTAGATTGCCAGGTCTGTAAAGTTATTTATTTATTGTTGCATAGCAAACTACCCCAAAACTAAGTAGCTAAAAACAAAAACCATTTATGATTTTTCTGGATTCCTTGGGTGGTTGGGTAGGTCTTCTGCTTTCTGGTCTAGGTGGGCTCAGCTGAGGCCGCAGGGATGGCTGGAAGGGAGGCCTCTTGCTACACATATTCTTTCATCCTAGACTTCTTCAGGAATGTCTGGGTGGTGTAAATGGTTAACGTGTTGGGCTGCTAACCAAAAGACTGGAGGTTTGAATCCACCCAAAGTTTCCCTGAAGAAAGGCCTGATGATCTACTTCTGAAAAATCAGCCAATGAAAACTCTACATAGCACAGTTTTACTCTGACACACATTGGGTCACCAGGAGTTGGAACTGACTTGATGGCAACTGATTAGGCTTCTTCAGACAAATTGACCTCAAGGCTCAAGAGGGGGAGAGCAGAAGCTGCAAGGTCTCTTAAGGCCTAGTCTTCGGAATTTGTACAAAGTAACCATCACCAAATTCCATTGATTAAAGAAAGTTACAAGGGCAGCCCATTTAAGAAAGTAGAGAAATAGATTTCACCTCTGATGGAAAGAGTGGCAAAGAGTTGTGGGGACAGGAAAAAGGAATTCACTGGGGGAGAGGGAGGCATTATTATAAAGATCTGTCCCAAGCTCCAAATGATATATTTTTGTGCAAATATCCCATCTGACTTATACATAAATGTAAGCTTCAGAGACATAAGATTCATACCTTATATATTAAAATCTCAGACATTTGCATTTCTACTGTCTCTCATGATACCCTGCACACTGTAGATACTCAATAATTGCCTCAATGTGTTTGTTGCCACTACTGTATTTATATTGCTGTATTTAGGATAGCTTTTATTTTTACACTCACATCACTGGATGTACAGAGATTCTTGAGCTCTTAACCACTGCACCACCAGGGCTCCCCAAAGACTTTAGGGTACATCGTTTCAAGAAAAATGGGAGTGGATTCTGAAATAAATTATATTGATTTTAATTCACACATTTAAATTTGTTTTGTTTATTGCTTTTGCAATTGAAGAATTGATCTCAACAAAGCAGACAGAGTGAAAATAGATTGGTTTTATTGAATTCACAGTGACCCGATTAAAAAACGTAGTAGTTACAAGAAAAATAATCTTACTTCCTGTTTTATTACAGACCTTTTTTCCTTCAAAAATTTATTGGTTTAATATAGTACGTAAAGAAGACAACTTTTATTTAGCATTGTGCAGAATGGTTTGGGGTAGTTAGAAAACATATTTCTTAGAATATTTCTTTTTTATTCAGATGATTGCAAAGCTTATTTTGTTAAGAAGGTGCCTTGCAATCTTTGATGCTTTTCATGTTGAATGAACAACCATCTGATAATCAATCAGACAATTCACATTGATATTGATTTGGATCTTTATTTCCTAAAAGAAATGTTGAAATATGAGTCTCTACTCAAATGAATTCTTTTCTTAAAACAAAACACTCATGTCTGATTTAGAAAATTTCTAAAATACAGAAGGGAGTGGAGAAGAAAGTAAAAGTCTCCTGATCTTCTGACATCTCATCTTGACTGTTAATAATTAAAATATAACATCCAATATTTAATTAAATTTTGAGCTTACTCTGTTTGAACTCAGGAAAAGAATAGATCTGGATATATTTTCTGATAATTCCTTCACTATCCAAACTGCTATTACTTACTATCCAAAATCAGGAACCAAATAGATTTGGATAACATAGAATCCCTTGTTATCTAAACATGTTCTGCAAGCTCTCACAAGCCAATAACAGATTTGGATAGTGAGGGGATACTTGTATGTAGGTTATCTATGCTCTTTGCAAGGAACCTTGGTGGTACAGTGGTTAAGGACTCAGCTGCTGACTGAAAGGTCGACAGTTCAAACCCACCAACTGCTCCCGGGCAGCAAGATGTGGCAATCTGCTTCCGTAAAGATTACAGCCTTGGAAACCCTATGGAGCAGTTCTACTCTGTTCTATAGGGTCGCTATGAGTTGGAATTCCTTGATGGCACACAACATCATGCTTTTTAAAAAAATCAGTATCATGAGGATGATGCAGGACCTGGCAAGGTTTTGTTCTGCTGTACAAAAGGTTGCCATGAGTTAGAATTGACTCTATGGTGCCTATCTATGTAATTAGTAACGGATATTAAGGTTTTTTTCCTCCAATCATCTGCTAATACTAAAAATGCTATAATTAACAACTATGTATATAAAAACCAAAACCAAACCCACGGCCGTGGAGTTGATTCCAACTCATAGTGATTCCATAGGTTTTCCAAAGCTGTGAATCTTTATGGAAGCAGACTGTCGCATCTTTCTCCCATGGAGCGGCTGATGGGTTCGAACTGCTGATCATTTGGTTAGCAGCTGAATCTTTAACCACTGTAGCACCAAGGCTCCTACATGCAGTGGTTAAGAGCTCGCCTACTAACCCAGAGGTCAGCAGTTTGAATCCACTAGCCACTCCCTGGAAACCTATGGGGCAGTTCTACTCTGTCCTAGAGGACGGCTATGAGTTAGAATCAACTCGATGGTAATGGATTGGTATATACATATAACCAAAAAAAAAAGCATAGTATATTAGCATATTTATAAAATATAAAAATAGATGGATAGAAAAGTGTCTGAAAGCTTTAAAAGCAAACAAGGGCTATCCCTGTGCCTCTGTGGACAGGGAGTAGGGAAAGTGGTGTGCCAGGGAGGATTTTACTGTTTACTTGACACGATTTATTGATTGTCTAAACATTCTTTCTCAAGTATTTTTTACTTTGAATTTTAGAAAATGAATTTAAAGATCAAATATATTTAAAATAGTGATTTAGACTCAGAGTTATGATTTGGATAGACAAATACATTTGGGAATGTCCTAGTGTAAAATCACCACAAAGCTATAGTAAAGCAAGAAGAAAGATTTTATTTGGCATATGTTCAAAGAGGCAAAAGTGGGCAGTGGAAGTGGGAAATGGACAAGCATGCTGCCAGAGGCATGACTGCCCAAGTCCAAGGAATGTTACAGATAATCATCAGTATGTATTAACATTACAAATGGGTAAAATCATTAAAAGTTTCACCTTTTCAAAGATTGGCTGAAAAACTGCTAAGTCACTGTGATTCTACATTTTGAATTGTCTTTCTTGATAATCATTGGTACAAATTTCAGTAACAACAGTCAGGAGGGTCTTCATTGGTCCAACAAATCTCACTATTTACTAAATACTAACAGAAAAAGGGAAACCCTGGTGGTGTAGTGGTTAAGTGCTATAGCTGCTAACCAAAAGGCTGGCAGTTTGAATTCACGAGGTGCTCCTTGGAAATTCTATGGGGCAGTTCTACTCTGTCCTACAGGGTCACGGGGAGTTAGAATCAACTGTACGGCAACAGTTTTTTTGCTTTTTTTTTTTTTTTGGTCTACTGGAAAAAGAGGAGCCCTGGTGGCTCAGTGTTTAAGAGCTTGGCTGTTATCCAAAAGGTTGGCGGTTCGAATGCACCAGCTGCTCCTTGGAAACTCTGTGGGGCAGTTCTACTCTGTCCCATAGGGTTGCTATGAGTTTTTTAACGGAAAAAGCTAAGGGTGCTAAATACGTGGGTCTTTTGTGCTCTAAGTATTTGTTTATGTGAAATGTTCTCTAAAGGTATTTTCCAAGATTATCCTAGCTATGGTTTTTATACCTCAGGGCCCAGTTGATGCGTTCTTGTGAGCCCTTGTGGCTCCAGCTCCAGCTAGGTCACATTCTTTATACTCAAGGATAGGGAATAATGGCTCCAATTTCAACTCCTAAAAACAGCAAGTTGGCACTGGAAAGAAATTTTAATGGGAAATCGCTCACTTCTAAAACCAACTCTCCCTCCCTTTGGGGGGGGGGCGCGGGGGAGTTGCAGATAAACATTTGTATTACAGGAAAAAAAGAAAAAGAGTTCTGTGCTTTAAGTGCCCTATTCTGGAAAGAAATGACACTTCGAACTTCATTCTGTTCTTTTGACTGTCAAATTACTCAGCTGGAAGCCAGGAAGAATGAAGGCTAGTGGGCCAGGATTTTTATAGCTGGTAGAATTCTGCAGAGGTAGACATTTAATATCTATGTAACACCCTATCTAGAAGCATATTTATTAATCAACAAGTGTTACTTCCCTGGAAAATAAAGATTAATACTTTTAAAATGATTTATTTCATTACATGTTGACATCCAGACTTTTTACTGTATCTTAATACTTCACACTGTAATGCTTGATCAGTTTGAATATTGAACATCAGAAGGGCTATGAACATTTATGAAAAATGACATAATTTATTTTGTGAAACCAATTCCAAATACATGAAAACGTGGGGCTTGAATTAATCCATCAAGAATATCAATAAGCTGATAAAGCAGGGGCATTTTCATTTCAATCATAATCTTTAAGCTATATTCACAGAAAAATTACTTATTAAAGGAGCCGTATGTGTGATTAATGGGGTGGTTGTGGTACTAATTACTCATTAGAATGCAAGGATTAAAATACACTAGGACTTGAAAAAAAATGCAGTGATTTTCATTAAAAGGGTTGGCTAGGTCCCAAAGTCTCAATGGGTTTGTTTTCTGAGCTACAAGGGCATTGTTTCAATCTAAAACGAGAGGAAAATAATCTTAGGAGGGTTAAATTGATCCTAATGTAATGAAACCCCACTTTCTTATATGCTTATTTGATCAAAAGTGTCCTCTTTCAGATAAATAGCCAGCTTCCCATTTGCATATATGTATTTTAAGAGTCAAAATCTTGGAATGTGTAATTTTTTTTTTCAACTGAATGCTTGATCATTTACACACAAACTTTTCCCCTTTTCCTATGGCTAATTATATAGGAGCAATTGTACAGCGGTGGCTGATGGGGCTGTTTAAACAATAACCACACTTCAAAATTCGTAAATTCAATTGAGCATCAGATTAGCAGCATTAATCATCACTAGAAGACAAAAAGTGCATGTGAGGATGACTTTCTTACATATTAAAAATATTTTCTCCGTCATTACCACTGACCCCTGAGGTTTGGAGTGAGGACAGAGATTAGGTAGAAGACAACCTCCTAAGTAAAGATGAATATTCTGAAACAAAATCTAAAAATAAGCCATCTGAAGGAAAGTAGATTATTTTATGTGTTGGGTACCACAATCATGTTAAAATTCTAAGTACCAGCTGTAATGTTCACATTTGTAACACCATTAATATTCACAAACAATAACAACACAAAACTCCACCCCACAAAACCTTCTCATTTTAATTAAGCACCGTAGAGATACGTGCTGAGTTACAGTGATATTTGCTTTTGACACGAGATAAAGAAAAGAGAGCCTGATGCTTTACTTTTCTTAAAAAAAAAAAAAAGTCAAGAGGGATTCTAAATATATCAAAGAATACCTTAAAAACATTGTAACTTCAAGGTAAGATTGAAGATGTGAGAGAATATTATCTTGGGAGTGAGGGACCTGGTGAAACTTTTTGCTGTGTAGTGTTAAACTAAAAATTTTATTAAGCCAATAATAGATCTCGAAACACTCTTGTATCAAATCTTATCAGCACTGCCATGGAAAAAAAGTGGGAACCGAACCGATAAACAAATTTGTGGTCAGGAAAGATTTTCATGCAGCACTGTCTTGAAGAACAATTAAAATAATTACTGATTTACCCTAAACATAGCTCCCAGTCTGACCCTTGGAGTCTGTTTCCCAAAACTGAATTCTTCAAAGGATGACAATGTCCAAAGCAGAAAGGTATTGCCAGTTTATCTGGGCCATTGTTTGACTCAAAGATGGCTTTTAGGAGCCAGTTTTCTCAAGGCTCACAGTTCAAAAGGACACCTACGGGCAATGGCCTGTATGAAATACCCCAACTTCCATGAAAGCCAGAAACCTGGATTCCAGGGAAATTAAAACGATTCTGTCAGTATAAAACCAAAATCAAACCCATTGCCACTGAGTTGATTCTGACTCATATCAATCCTGTAGGACAGAATAGAACTGTCCCATAGGTTTTCCAAGGCTGTAATCTTTATAGAAGCAGACTGCCACATGTTTCTCCCAAAGAGCAGCTGGTGGGTTCAAACCTCTGGCCTTTTGGATAGCAGACAAGCGCTTAACTACTGCCTCACTAGGGCTCCTTGTGCAGATTACAGAGTTTAGAAATTCTACAATTTCCCTGTACATGGGTGTGAGGGTGGCAGGAAAGAACAAAAGCCTCACCACAAGTAAAGACATAAGAAACCACAGGATGATGTGAAGAAAATACGGGGTGTTAATTTGGATCTTCCCCTATCCATAAATTTAATTAAATGTATAATTTTAAGATGATTTAACATAACACATGAATATGTAGCAAGACACAATGTATGCTCTTAAATAGGTTAATTATAATTTTATTTTCTTTTTATTTTGGAGGGAGTGATTTATTAAAATAATTTGTTATTCTATAAGGACAGTGGGTCAAGATTTCATTGGTAATAGAAAACTGAAATAATAATTCTTATGTTTGAGATTTTCAATGCTTGACCTTTCAAAAGACCAACAGAAAAAATCTGTTGATCATGCAAAGCTAAGTTTATTAAACCTACTGCAGTAAGGAAGCACACCTCCTTTACAGAGTCTTAGTACTATCTGAAAGAGCCTTGGTGGTGCAGTGTTCAAGCGCTTGGCTGCTAACGAAAAGGTTGGCAGTTTGAATCCACCAGCTGTTCCGTGGGAGGAAGATGTGGCAGTCTGCTTCTGTAAAGATTACAGCCCTGGAAGTCCTATGGGACAGTTCTACTCTGTCCTACAGGGTTGCTACAGTGTTGCTATGAGTCAGAATCGACTCTACCGTAATGGGTTTTTAGTACCGTCTGAAGATGGCGAAACTGGGGGAGGACATTTATAGAATTTTAGTGCTTGGGTTGGGTGATTTTAAGGTGGATATTGCCAGACAGGGAACTAGATGTGATTGTGAAGGATCTGTGATATATTAGCTTTGGATTGGTGTGCACAGCACAGTAATAGTCTTGAAGTAGCCTCAATAAGTGAGATGTTAGTCTTGCTAAGAAAAGCTATTTTAGTAGGTTTAGACTCTTCCAGGGGCAGGTATTTCCTGGAGCAAACCTCCATCTTATTTTTCTTTGTTCTTATTGTTGGTTAACATCGGCAAAGTTTGCCCCATCCCAGAACCGTTTAACACAAGGTCAGGAAAGAATGCAGGTCTCAGTGTTGTTTAATGCGGGGAGAAGGAATCAGCTTGTATGATAGGTAAGCCTCTGAAATGGCCCCAATGATCCTTGCCTGCTAACATGCCTGCGCTGATGCAGTCTTCTCCCCTTGAGTGTGGGCTGGACCTAGGGACTTGCTTTGATTGAATAGAACAGAAAAAAAAAAAAAATGGTGGATTGTCACGTCTGAGACTAAGTTACAAAAAGCTGTTGACTACTCTGTTGCTGTTCTCTCTCTCTAGCTGCTGTGTTGTGAGTAGCCCCATGGAGAGGCCCCTGTGGCCGGGAACTGATGCCACCAGCCAACAGGGATGTGAGGGAGCTCGGTAGCGGTCTTTCGCCATTCAAGGTACGAGATGACTGCAGCCCCACTTGATAACGTTGATTGCAGCCTTGAGAGACCCCCAAAGCAGAGGCGCTCATCTAAGCTGTGCCTGGAGTTCAGACCCTCAGAAATCATGAGAGAGCAAATGCTTGTTATTTTAATTTGCTAAGTTTTGGGATAATTTATTAAGCAGCGATAGATAACTGATGCATGTTCGTTTCAGTTTTCAGAAGAAAATGAATGCACTTTCTCCTGCAATTTCTACTTGTTTCAGAATAAGCAGATTTAAGGACAGAAATATTGGCTACATTTATTAATTCCACAAAGTGATACTGAGACTTGAGAGCTGGGCATCATGTATTATGTTCATTCTGAACAACTCCTCATTTTGCTGTATAAAAGCTGGTCAGATTTGAAGCAGAGATTGACTGTCCTGTGGAGGAACAGCTGAAGGGACTGATGTGGGACTAATGTCACTTGGACCATTTGTTTCTTTTTCCTCATTCAACATGTTCACAGATATCGTAAGATTGGGGGTGGATAGATAAATAACACGTTAATCCTTGATGGGCATACTTCCTCGATGAGCTTAAAACCAATTTAAAAAACCAACTGCCCTGGAGTTGATTCCGACTCATGGTGGCCTCGTGGATGTCACAGTAGAACTCCATAGAGTTTTCAATGGCTGATTTATTAGAAGTAGGCCATCAGGGCTTTCTTCCAAGGCACCTCTGAGTGGACTTGAATCTTCAGCCTTTAGGTTAGCAGCCGAGCACATTAAAGGTTTGCACCACTCAGGGACTGTTTGATGATCTTACTCCCTTGAAAGGAGCCACCGTTTTACCTCAGGAGCATCTCCCTGCAGCTCTGCCTCTTTGACTGTTGGCGGGCCTGAAGTCTATTGGAGAAGA
Source organism: Trichechus manatus latirostris (assembly GCF_000243295.1). Taxonomy (NCBI): domain Eukaryota; kingdom Metazoa; phylum Chordata; class Mammalia; order Sirenia; family Trichechidae; genus Trichechus; species Trichechus manatus. The sequence goes on along the minus strand of NW_004443956.1, from coordinate 10,225,014 downwards.
GCAGCTGTACGCCCGGGGCTGTGTCAGATGCAGGCTTTCTCAGCCTTAGCCTTAAAAGAGCAATGCTCGAGGCTGTGTTGAGTGAGATCTGTCTTCTTCTACTACCTGTAATTGACCTCTACACCATCCACATAATTTATAACTGCTTAAAGAAGTCAGTTTCTTCTCTCATCACCAGTCTTGGGAAATTCAGTTCTTGGGAGGAGACACCATTTAAGGCCTTTAGCACTGTTTAGTAAGGAGGCCTGGTGGTGCAGTGGTTAAGCATTTGGCTGCTAACTAAAAGGTTGGCAGTTCGAACCCACTAGCCGCTCCACCAGCTAAAGGCCTGGTAATCTGCTCCCATAAAGATTATAGCCTAGGAAACTCTATGGGTCAGTTCTACTCTGTCATATAGAGTCGCTATGAGTTGGAATCGATTCAGCGGCACCCAACAACATTGTTTAAATGGAAGAGAAAACACGTCAAGAGTGTTATTCTGAGAAATTTTAAAAGGGACATATGGTTACTAACTCTGGCAAGAAAAACTTGAGTGCAAACCTCAGACAAGCTATGACTTCCTTGATTCTAGGATAATTTGTGAGGCAAGAGTTGTCAAGCTTGTCCTGGAAAATTTCAAGATACCAGAGTTTCTCCAAGCCACTGACACCAAGCTAATAAATTCAACTGTTCTTGGTGAGGTGAGAGGCAGGTAAGAGCAGTCAGAATTCATTTGTGTTCTCTGTGTTTCCCAGTGGGCTTTGGTCTGAAATTTGGATTCAAACAAAATGGTGGCTAAATTCCATTTCTTTCCAATATTCACCTTATTTGGGGCCATATGCATCCACTTTGTCTGTTTTTCAGCATGTGGATCCTGTAAGCTCTTTTCCATCTCTATTTTTCTTTTCTCAGTCTACCAACTTTAGTGCCATTTATCTATCCACCCCCAATTTTACGATGTCAGTGATCATGGTGAATGAGGAAAGAGTGACATTTGGTGACTATCCATGGGTAATATCCACAGAGCAGGTACTATCCAAAGAACTTTGCCATACATTAGCCCATCTGTTCTCACAACAGCCATATCCTTCAGGATAGAATAATCTCAGCCTCACCCCTAACTGGCTGCGTGCCCTTGGTTTTCTTACTTTCTGAGCCTCACTTTCCTCATCTGTAGTCTCTTCTGCCAGCTTGAAAGAGCTTAACTGATACACAATCCACACTGAGAGTCTTTTCAAGTCATTGCTGAGATCGTTACTTATGAAAGTAGTGTTTTCCCACTCTGTTCATATTTTCTAATTTGTAATATTTCTTGTGAATAGGCCTCACATCTACTCAGGTGGGCTGTTGCTAAGGCGGCTATGAAGTTGGTTTCAGAAAAGCTTCCGGTGTCCCAAATGTCTGAATTCCTATTGCAGTCTGCTTGGAGCTGAGGCATCAAAGGCCTCACTTGGAATCATTACATCAGAAAGAAAAGCTGATCCTTCATTAGCCTCTAAAAGCTTTGCATAGATACATCTTCCAGGTGATCCAGAAATTCTAACCAATTTCTTAGGCAGCCAGATTCAGGCTGAGGGGTTTGAAGGGAGAGGGGGTGACTTAGAGCCTTGGACATGGAATAGGCATAGCTTTGCAGATGGAGGTTGGTGATGGGAAGCACCTGGGCAGCCAGAGTTTTAACTGAAAGACGAGATAATAGTGCAGTGGTTCCCAAATTGGTTGAACATTGGAATCACCAAGGGATCTTTAAAAACATATTGAAGCTGGCTACCACCTCCAGAAATTTAAATGTATGGAGTGTGATCTGGGCATCAGAATTTTTAAAAATTCACCACTCAGTTCTAATGTGCAGCAAAGTTTGAGAACAACTAGAGTAATTGTTAAAGGATTAAGCTTTGGATTCAGGAAGATTTTAGATCTCAGCTTTGCCACTAGACTGACTTTGGACAAGTTATTTGACCTCTCTTAGCTTCACTTTCCTGTAAAATGGTGATAATAATAGTAACTGACACATAGGGTTATTATTAATATTAAATAGATGCAGTGCATAGAACATACGAAGCACTCAGATGACAGACTAACGCTGGTACTGCCAGGAGTTTCAGGGTTAAAAGGAGATTTAATGGTGGTTCAAATGAAGCTAAGGAGCCCTGGTGGTGCAGTGGTTAAGCACTCATCTGCTAACCGAAAGCTCAGTGGTTTAAACCCACTAGTGGCTTCACGGAAGAAAAGACCTAACAAACTGCTCCCATAAAGATTACAGCCTAGGAAACCTTATGGGGCCATTCTATTCTGTCACATGTGGCCCCTATGAATTGGAATCGACTTGACGGCATGCAACAACAAGAAAGTGGAGCTGTATATGGGGCCCAAGATAGCATGGAGTGGAGGGAAACGTGGTTTCCCTCCTTACCTTGCTTCTCACTATCCCTGCTTCCAGGAACCAGGCAATGGGAATACTTCACAAAGCTTCTGCACCTACTCTGCAGGGGTTCTGCCTTGTGGGATCTCATCAATCAACCCATTTGACTTACTGCCATTATGTGTAATTTTGAGGGTGGTGTCAAAAGAACAGGTTTGCCATGGCTGTTTTAATTACAGGGAAATCAGATAATATATATTCCACATGTATTTTTATGGCAGGTCATTTAGGAAACAGAGTCAATTTCTAATAATTTAACAAAGGAACTGGGGGTGGTCTAAGGCTTAATTAAACCATTTTAAGTGTATATTGGACTAAAGACTTATGGAGCCAGATATTTCAAATGTGTTGAAATAGTTAATATTTCAAATTTTGTTGAAAGCAGCTGAGAACATATTCAGAATCATCAATATTTAATTTGCAGATAAATATGTGTATTTTAGATTCACGTTGTACTTTATTTTATTTTTAACAAGAGCTAAGTGTATGTTTTGCAGTTACTCTTTTGTTGGTAGCAGATGTCTCTATTTACACTAGCGAACCGTATCATTTTATTTTTAAATTAAACCTTTAATTTTGAGATCCTTGTGATTATCTCAAAATGCAAATTCATATGAAAATGCAAGATTTATCATGCACCTTTTACACAGTTTCTTCTAATGGTAACACTGTGAAACTATAGTACAATATCACAGCTAGGATATTTATATCGATACAGTCAAGTACAGAACATTCCATCACTATAAGATTCTTCAAAGGTCCCTGAGTGACATAAACGGTTTGTGCTTGACTACTTACTAACCTAAAGGATGATGGTTCAAACCCACCCAGCAGCGATGTGGAAGAAAATACTGACAATATGCTGCCATAAAGATTATAGTCAAGAAAACCCTATGGAGCAGTTGGTGTTGTCAGGTGCCCTCCAGGTGGTTCTGACTCATAACGACCCTATGTACAACAGAGCAAAACACTGCCTGGTCCTGCGCCATCCTCATGATTGTTGTTATGCTTGAGGCCAATTTCTGTAGCCACTGTCTCAGTCCGTCCCATTGAGGGTCTTCCTCTTTTTCATTGACCCTCTACTTTACCAACAATGATGTCCTTCTCCAGGGACTGATCCCTCCTGATAACATGACCAAAGTATGAGACGAAGTCTCGCCATCTTCACTTCTAAGGAACATTCTGGCTGTACTTCTTCCAAGACAGAATTGTTCCTTCTTTTAGCAGTCCATGGTATATTCAAAATTCTTTGCCAACACCGTAATTCAAAGGCATCAATTCTTCTTAGGTCTTCCTTATTTATTACCCAGCTTTCCCATGCATTTGAGGTGATTGAAAACACCATGGCTTGGGTCAGGTGCATCTTAGTCCTCATCTAAGATGACATCTTTGCTTTTTAACACTTTAAAGAAGTCTTTTGCAGCAGATTTGCTCAATGCAACACATCATTTGATTTCTTGACTGCTGCTTCTGCGGGCATTGATTGTGGATCCAAGTAAAATGAAATCTTTGGCAACTTCTATCTTTTCTCCACTTATCATGATGTTGCTTATTGGTCCAGTTGTGAGGATTTTTGTTTCCTTTATGTTGAGGTGTAACCCATTCTGAAGGCTGTAGTCTTTGATCTTCATCAGTAAGTGCTTCAAGTCCTCTCCACTTTCAGCAAGCAAAGTTGTGTCATCTGCATAATACAGGTTGTTAATGAGTCTTCCTCCAATCCTGATGACATGTTCTTCATCATATAGTCCATCTTCTCAGATTATTTGCTCAGCATACAGATTGAGCAAGTATGGCAAAAGGATACAACCCTGACACACACATTTTCTGACTTTAAAGCATGCATTGTCCCCTTGTTCTGTTCAAATGACTGCTTCTTGATCTATATACAGGTTACTCATGAGCACGATTAAGTGTTTTGGAATTCCCAGTCTTCACAATGTTATCCATAATTTTTTATGATCCACATGGTCTAATGCTTTTGCATAGTCAATAAAAGACAGGAACAAATCTTTCTGGTATTCTTTGCTTTCAGCCAGCATCCATCTGACATCAGCAATGATATACCTCATTCCACATCCTCTTCTGAATCCAGTTTGAATTTCTGGCAGTTCCCTGTCAATGTACTGTTGCATCTGCTTTTGAATGATCTTCAGAAAATTTTACTTGTGTCTGAGATTAATGTACAATAATTTCTGCATTCGGTTGGATCACCTTTCTTTGGAGTAGGCATAAATATGGATTTCTTCCAGTTGGTTGGCCAGGTAGCTGTCTTCTAAATTTCTTAGCATAGATAAGTGAGTACTTCCAGCACTGCGTCCGTTTATTGGAACATCTCAACTGGTACTCCATCAATTCCTGAAGCCTTGTTTTTCACCCACGCCTTCAGTGCAGCTTGGACTTCTTCCTTCAGTACCATCAGTTCTTGATCTTATGCTACCTCCTGAATTGATTGAATGTCGACCAATTCTTTTTGGTACAGTGGTTCTGTGTATTTCTTTCATCTTCTTTAGATGCTTCCTGTGTAGTTCAGTATTTTGTCCATAGAATCCTTCACTGTTGCAACTTGAGGCTTGAATTTTTTCTTCAGTTCTTTCAGCTTGAGAAATGCCAAGTAAGTTCTTTTGGTTTTCTAACTCCAGGTCTTTGCACATGTCATTATAATACTTTACTTTGTCTTCTCTAGCCACCCTTTGGAATCTCTGTTCAGCTGTTTTACCTCATCATTTCTTCCTTTTGCTTTAGCTACTTGACATTCAAAAGCAGGTTCCAGAGTCTCTTCTGACATCCATTTTGGTCTTTTCTTTCTTTTCTGTCTTTTTAATGACCTCTTGCTTTCTTCAGGTATGATGTCCTTGATGTCATTCCACAACTCTTCTGGTCTTTGGTCATCGGTGTTCAATGCGTCAAATCTATTGTTGAGATGGTCTCTAAGTTCAGGTGGGAAATACTCAAGGTCATACTTTGGTTCTCGTGGACTTGTTCTAATTTTCTTCAGTTTCAACTTGCATATGAGCAATTGATGATCTATTCCACAATTGGCCCCTGACCTTGTTCTGACTGATGATATTGAGCTTTTCCACGGTCTGTTTCCACAGATGTAGTCAATTTGATTCCTATGTATTCCATCTGGCGGAGTACATGTTTATAGTTGCCGTTTATGTTGTTGAAAAAAGATAATTGCAATGAAGAAGTCATTTGTCTTGCAAAATTCTATCATGCGATCTCCGGCATTGTTTCTATCACCAAGGCCATATTTTCCAACTACTGATTCTTCTTGTTTACAACTTTTGCATTACAATCACCAGTAATTATCAATGCATTCTGATTGCATGTTTGATCAATTTCAGATTGCTGAAGCTGGTAAAAATCTTTGATTTCTTCATCTTTGGCCTTAGTGATTGGTGGGTAATTTGAATAATAGTCATATTAACTGATTTACCTTGCAGGCATATGGATATTATCCTTGCAGCTGAAACCTGTCCACCAGCATTGTACTTCAGGGTAGATCTTGAAATCTTCTTTTTGACGATGAATGCAACAGCATTCCTCTCTTCAATTTGTCATTCCTGACATAGTAGACCATATGATTGTGTGATTCATAATGGCCAATATCAGTCCATTTCAGCTTGTTAATGCCTAAGATATCGATTTTAATGCGTTCCATTTCATTTTTGACGATATCCAATTTTCCTAGATTCATACTTCATACGTTCCTTGTTCCGATTATTTATGGATGTTTGCAGCTGTTCCTTTTTATTTTGAGTTGTGCCACATTAGCAAATGAAGGTCCCAAAAGCTTGATTCTATCCACATCATCAAGGTTGACTCTATTTTGAGAAGGCAGCTGTTCCCCAGCCATCTTTTGAGTGCCTTCCAACCTAGGGTGTTCATTTTCTGGCGCTATATCAGACAATGTTCTGCTGTTATTCATAAGGGTTTCACTGGCTAATTTCTTCCAGAAGTAGACCGCTGGGTCCTTCCTAGTCTGTCTTAGACTGGAAGCTCAGCTGAAACCTGTCCACCATGGGCAACCCTGCTGGTATTTGAATACTGGTGGCATAGCTTCCAGCATTACAGCAACACTCAGGCCCTCACAATATGACAAAATGACAGACACATGGGGCAGTACTACTCTGTAACACATGGGGTCACCATGAGTTGGAAAGACTTGAGGTAACAGCCAAGCCAAGATTCTTCATCTTGCCCTTTTATAGCCATACCCAGTTCCCACCAGCCCCTTCCCCCTCCTGAACCCCTGGCAACCACTAATTTGTTCTCCATCTCTATAATTTTGTCATTTCTAGAATGTTACATAAATGAAATCATACAGTATATAACCTTTTGGGGTTTATTTTTCTCATAGAGCATAGTTCTCTGGAGATTCATGCAGGTTGTTGAGTGAATCAATAGTTTGTGGCTTTTTATCGATCCCTTGGTATGGATGTCTCATGGTTTGTTTAATCATTTACCCACAGAAGTACATCAGGATTTTTTCTAGTTTTTGGCTATAACAAATAAAGCTGCTATAAACTTTCATGTCAGGTTTCTGTGTGAACGTAAGTTTTCATTTCTCTGGGATAAATACCCAGGGGAGCAACTGCTGGTTTGTATGGTAAGTATATGTTTATTCTTTTTTTAAAGAAACTGTCGAACTGTTTTTCAGAGTGGTGGTACCATTTTACATTCCACCAGCAATATATGAGTCACCCGTTTTCCTGCGTCCTCAACAGCATTTGGCATTGTCACTTTTTTATTTTAGCCATTCTGAATAATAGCCATATTAACTGATTTGTTTTGAAATCTCATTGTGGTTTCAATTTGCATTTCACTAATGGCTAATGATATTGGACATCTTTTCATGTGCTTATTTTCCATCTGTCTATCTTCTTTAATGAAATGTCTCTTCATGTCTTTTGCCCGTTTTCTAATTGGATCATTTGTTTTTTTACTGTTGAGTTTTGAGAGAACTTTATATATTTTAGATACTACTATTTTGTTAAATATGTGGCTTGCAAGTATTTTCTCCCAGTGTTTACAAAACAAATAGTTTCTCATTAAACAGTTAGTACACATATTGTTTTATGACAATGGTTAAGAACCCCACTACATGGCAACACTGTGCCTTCTCAACCTTGGGTTCCCATTTACCAGCTTTCCTGTCCCCTCCTGCCTTCTAGTCCTTATCCCTGGACTGTTGTGCCCCATTAGTCCCATTTTGAAACGTTTTTAATTTTGATGAATTGCAACATAGCAATGTACTGATAAGTTTTGGGTCTAAGAAATCTTTGCCTAGCCCTAGATCTCAAAAATTGTCTCCTATTTTTTAATAAGTTTTGTAATTTTATATTTTAGTTTTCAGATTGTTATTAGTTTTGAGTTAATTTTTGTGTACGGTATGAAGTTTAGGTCAAAGTTTTAAGTTTTTGCCTATGGATGTCTATTTTCTCCAGCACCATTTATTGAAAAGGCTATCCTTCTTCCACTGAATTGCTTTTGAACAGTTGGGCATATTTGTGTAGGTCTATTCTGGGTTTTGTATTCTGTTTTGTTGAACTATGTGCTGATCCCTCTGACAATACCACACTGTCTTGATTAGTGTAGCTATAAGTCTTGAAGTCGGTACATTGATTCCCTCATTTTTTACATTATTCTTCTTTCTCTAAAATTTTTTAGCTATTTAAAATAGAATTTCAAAATTTCTAAAATAGAATGTTCCTTTGCCTTTCCATATACATTTTAGATTAGTCTTATCTACACCTACAAAATATCTTTCTGGGATTTTTTATAGGAATTATATTAAATTTATATATTCATTTGGGGAGAATTGCCATCTCTAATATGTTAGGTGTTCCAATCCAAAAACACAGCACCTCTCTCCATTTATTTATATATTGTTTGAGTTCTTTCATCACAGTTTCTTAGTCTTTAGCATACTAGTCCTATACATGTTCTGTTAGATTTATACCCTTTCTACTTCATTTGGAGAAATTATAAATGGTATTATCTTTTTACTTTTGGTATCAGCATGTTCATTGCTAGTTTATAAAAATGCAATTGAGGTTTGTATGCTTATCTTTAAAATCAGGAAAGGTGCGCATCAGGATTGTTTCTTTTCACATACATATTCAATCTGTATGCTGAGCAAATAATCCAAGAAGCTGGACTATATGAAGAGGAACATGGTTTCAGGATTGGAGGAAGACTCATTAACAACCTGTGAAGAATATTGAATATACCATGGACTGCTAGAAGAATGAACAAATCTGTCTCAGAAGAAGTATAGCCAGAGTGCTCCTTAGAAGTAAAGATGGTGAGACTTCATCTCATATACTTTGGACATGTTATCAGGAAAGACCAGTCCCTCAAGAAGGACAGTATTCTTGGTAAAGTAGAGGGTCAGCGAAAAAGTGGGAAAACCCTCAATGAGATGAATTGACGCAGTGGCTCCAACAATGGGCTCAAATGTAGCAATGATAGTGAGTATGCTGCAGGACGCGGCAGGGTTTTGTTCTGTTGTGCATGGGGTCACTATGAGCCAGAACCGACTGGAGGGCACCTAACAACAACAGCATCTTATGTCCTGTGAACTTGCTTAACTCACTTATAAGTTCTACATACTTTTTTTTTTGGTAGATTTCCTGAGATTTTCTATGTAAACAATCATATCATCTGCAAATATGGATAGTTTTATTTCTTCCTTCCTGACCTCTATGTTTTTTTATTTCTTTTGTTGTCTTGGTGCACTGGCTAGATCTTGCTGCACTGTGCTGAATAGAGTGGTGAGAGGGGACATGTTTGTCTTGTTCTTGATCTTAGGGTGAAAGCATTTGTGTTTCACCAGTAAGAATAATAATGTTACCTGTTGGATTTTTGTAGATGTTCTTAAGTGATTTGAGGACATTCTATTTTATTCTTATTTTTCTGAGAGTTTTTTTTTTTTCTTTCAGGAATGGGTGTTGAATTCTGTCAAATGATTTTTCTGCACTGATTAATATGTAGTGTGATATTTCTTCTTTAGCCTATTAATATGGTAGATTGCACTGATTGATTTTGAAGAATTGAACCAGACTTCATTCTGGAATAAATCCCCCTTGGTCATCCTATATGATCCTTTTAATATATTGCTCAATTCTATTTGCTAATATTTTGTTAAAAATTGCTGTGTGTATATTCATGAGGTCTACTTGTCCATATTTTTGTTTGTTTTTTTAATCGCACTTTCTTTTTCTGGTTTTGTAGCAGATTTATACTAGCTTCATAAAATTAATTAGGAAATGTTGACTTCTCTTTTATTTTCTGGAAAAGACTTTGTAGAATTGGTGTTGATTTTTCTTTAAACACTTGGTAGAATTCTTCGGTGAAACCATATGGGCCTAGAGATTTCTTTTTTGGTAGTTTTAAAATTGCAGATCCAATTTCCTTAATAGTTATGTGGCTATTCAAATGATTTATTTCATATTGGGAGATATATGATAGTTTGTGCTTTTTGAGGAATTGGTCGAGTTCATGTAAATTGTCAAATTTATGTGTGTAGAGTTGTTCATAGCATCCTTTTTTCATACTTTTGATGTCTGCAGGGTCTGCAGTGATATCCCCCGTTTCATTTCTCATATTGATTATTTGTGTCTTCTCTCTTTTTTCCTTTGTCAGTCTTGCTTGAGGTTTGTCAATTGTACTGATCTTTTGAAAGAACTGGCTCTGTTTCATTGATTTTCTCCATTGTTGGTCTATTTTCAGTTTCATAGATTGTTGCTCTTATCTTTATTATTTCCTTCCTTCTGCTTGATTTGTGTTTTATTTTGCTCTTCTTTTTCTTGGTTTGTAAGGTGACAGCTTAGATTCTTGATTTGAGCTTTTCCTCTCTTCTGACGTCTGCCTTTTATGTTATAAAATATTCTCTCAACATCGCTTTGGCTGTGTCCCACAAATGTTGATATGTTGCATTTTAATTTTCATTCAGTTCAGTGTATTTTTTTTTTTAATTTCTCATGAGATTTCTTCTTTAATCCCTGGATTATTTAGAAGTATGTTGTTTGGTTTCCAAGTGTTTAGGCATTTTCCTGTTATCTTCCGGTTACTGAGTTCTAGTTTGATTGCATTTGGATTGGAAAACATCTGTATGACTTAAATTTTTAAAATTTGTTGAGATTTATTTTATGGCCTAGGAAGTGGTTCATCTTGGTATATGTCCTGTGGGCACATGAAAAAATGTGTACTCTACTGTTTTGGGGTGGAGTGTTCTATTAAGTTCTTGTAGTTGAGTTCTTCTATCTTCCTGCTCATTTTCTATCTAGTTGTTTTATTAGTTGATACAAGAGGGGTGTTGAAGCCTCTGACAATAATTGTAGATTTGTCTGTTTTCCTCTCAGTTCTATCAGTTTTTGCTTCTTATAGTTACAGTCCTGTCTGGTGCATGCACATTTAGGTTTGCTATGTCATCTAGGTAAATTGATCCTTTTATCATTATGGAATGTTTCTGTCTATCTCTGCTAATTTTCATGTGCTGAAGTTGATGTTATCTGATAATTATATCTGCTTTCTTTTAACAGATGTATTTAGACAACTTATACTTAATGATTGATTAATTAGTTGTTGATATGTTAGGACTTAAGCCTGCCATTTTATTTTTTGTTCTCTGTTCTTTCTGCTTTTTTTTTGGTTTCTCTGTTTTCTTTTTTCTGCCTTCCTGTGGGTTACTTAAATATTTTCTAGAATTCAATTTTGATTGAACTACAGTGTTTTTAATTGTATCTTCTTGTGTGGCTTTTTTGGTGTTTCTCTCTCTCTCAAATATATAAATATAAAATATAAACTGTTATCACATTTAAGCATATAAAATCTTATCATAGTCTACTGGTTTCATCATTTATTGATTGAGTGAAGTACAGGAATCTTACCCCCTTTACATACCTTTTTTAATTCATAATATAATTGTCTTAAATATTTCCTATGCATACATTTAAATTCACATCAGACAGGGTGACATTTTTTGCTTCAACTATCAAACATAAATTAGAAAATTGAGAAGAGAAGGAAAGTTTATTATATTTATACAGTAAAACCTGCAAAATCTGGAAACTGTGTAAGGTGAAAACCTGTCAGAGAAGGAAAATGCAAATATTTTCCACTAATAGTCAGCAATAAAAAATGGTAAGACTGCCCCTTGTGAAAGGTGGAAAACTTGCAAGACCCGGAAAAACAAGGGATTCCCATCGAGTTCTGGCTTTCACAGGTTTCACTGTATATATCTTTGCTTACTATGTTCTTTCTTCCTTTCTGATGTTAAAAGTTCTTTTATTGTTTATTTTCTGTTTAGAGAACATCCTTTAGCCATTCTTTTAGGATAAGTTTGCTGGAGACAAATTCTCTTAGTTTTTTTATGAGAATATCTTGATTTCGCCTCCATTCATAAAGGATATTTTCTCTGAACTTAAGAGTCTGACTTGGCATTTCTTTTTTTTTGAACACTTGGAAAATATTGTGCCAACACTTTCTGGCTTCCATGGTTGCTGCTGAAAAATCTGGTGTCATTCAAATTGCATTTCCTTTATAGGTAAAATGACATTTCTCTCTTGCTGCTTTCAAGATATTTTCTTTGTCTTTAGTGTTCAGAATTTTGACTATGATGTTTCTTAGTATTGATTTTTTTTTGTTTGTTTGCTTATCTTGTTTGATGTTCTCTAAGCTTCTCGAATCTGTAGGTTTATTTCTTTTGCCAAATTTAGAACAATTTCAGCCCTTATTTCTTCAAGTACCTTTCAGCTTCACCCTCTTTCTCTTCCCCTTCTGGGACTCCAATGGCGTGAATATTAGATATTTTTTGTAGTGCCACAAGTTTCTGAAGCTCTGTTTATTTATTTTTAAATATATTTTTTTCCTGTTGTTCAGACTGTATAACTTCTATTGTCCTATTTTCCAGTTAACTGATTTCTTTGATCTGTCTTTTTCATTCTGTTTTTGAGCCCATCCATTGAGGTTTTTTGTTTTGGTTATTGTATTTTATCTGTTCTAAAAATTTCCATTTGGTTATTCTTTATATCTTCTATTTTTTTTGGTAAACCTTTCTGTTTCTTTGCTGAGACTTTGTATTTATTAATTTGCTTTAAGTGTGTTCTTAATTGTTCATTGAAGCATTTTTATGATGGCTGCTTCAAAATTTTTGTCAGATAATTCTAACATCTTTGTTATTGTAGTATTGACCTCTATTGATTTTTAAATTCAATTTGAGATCTTCCTGTTTCTTATTATGATGAGTTATTTTTGGTTGAAACCTGGAAATTTGGATTTTATGTTATGAGAACTTAGCCTTGTTTGAATCTTTTGTTTTAACTGGCTTCCTCTGACACTGCTTTGTCAGGAGAGAGGGGAGCACCACTTTGTTACTGTCAGATGGAGGTAGATGTCCATGTTCCCCACTTGACCGTTCCTGATTCCCAAGTGGCAGGCTCCTCATTACTGCTGTGCCAGGTGGGAGTTCCAGTTCCCCACTAGGCTTTTACTGTAGGAGAGGGAGGCTTGTTACTGCTCTGTGGGGATAAACATCTTGTCTGCCTACTCTGCATTCTGACACTGTCCAGTAGGGGGGGTTGAGATACACTGTTACAGCCTGATGAGAGTGGAAGTCTAGGATCATACAGACTTTGCTGCTGTGAGTCAGGAAGGGGCCACAGTTTTCTCCTGTGGTGTATGACTGGAGTAGAGGAGTTATTTTCTAAAAGTTTTCCGCCTTTCATCACTGTCCATTTCCTAGTTCTAAGCCTAGAGAGAGCAGTATTTTGTTGGGACTTCTTTTGTCTGCACGTATGAGAATTTCTGGGTTGCCAGCTTCTTCAGCTCCAAGTATGGCATATATGAGGCAAAACGAAAACTGAAGAACTCACTGTGTGTTGTTCCTTGGGTCTCAAAGTCCCTAGATCATCTGTCTTCTTCTGTCTACATTTCAGAGTCTTTCTTAAGTTTCTTTTTATAGAATGTCCAGGTTTTTAGTTGCACTTAGCAGGAGGACTAGGGAAAGTTATGGCTACTCTATCTTCTCTGAAGTGAAAGTCCCCTGAACGCCATCATTTTAAGATCTAGTGTTTTTTAATTTATTACAGTGTGGATTTTGACTTTTCTAAATTAGACACATAACAAACATGGATTTTCTTTTTATGTGTACATCACTTGAGCCAGAAAAGAACCTAGTCCACTTGCCAAGCTTTCTGTGGCAGTAAGTTTAGCCCTGTCATTCTACCAAAGGGAATATGTTGTCAAAATATTATATATACAATTCAGGGATGAAGTTATATTGTTGCATTTAAATTTGTGTATATTGTGTGGTTTTATATCCTAAGTACCTTGTTAACATCTGCCAGCAACTCATTCCATTTGGATATAAAACCTTTCTGTGAACATTAAATGGTTATAGAAAAAGCAAAAACCAGACTATGAAATTGGTTTGGTTTTTAACCAAATATTAACTAATTACTCCAGTAGTTTTTAAATTCTTTCTCATTTTAACCATGGTTAAGTTCATTTTTAGAGGAAAGAAAAAACAATCCTCTGTCATAAAATACCTCTTCTGCCCTCCCACCTCCTCACCCCATCACTCCTTATAATGAAAAGTTAAGTCCTTCCTCATCTGAGTTTTGCTATAGGAGTCACATGAACAACCAAATTATTAAGCTTAGACTTCTTGGGTACGTTCATGAAAGTGAAGATTACAGCACTCAATTAATGGGCAATTCCTTAAGAATTCATGAATAGCTGATATACAAGTCCCTGTCTGGCCTGATGGTACCAATGGGATACCACAGGGATTCATTTGATTCAGTGTCTCTTCCCAATCACTTTTTTCCCCTTCACCGGGATTATGTCCAAGGCATGCCCAGTTTTCCTGTTTTTCACTGCTCTCTGCTCAGCTGATTACATCTCAGGAAATTCCTTCCTTATTGGTACCTATGCCTTTATTTAAATCTTAGTCTACAATCCTTTTCCTTTCCAACTTCAGTTACCTTAGAAATCTCAGAATCGTAGTTGCTTCTTATACAAGTACAGAAGCAAAGACCTAGAGAAGTTAAAATGGCTTTTCTAATATATATATAGTGGAGAGAGGACAAGAGCTCATATATTCTAACAAAAAAATATTTCTTTCTGTCTTTGTTACATCTCCATAACTCCCCTTTCTCTTTTTGTTATATTTCAGTCATCTCCCTTGGGGTAAGATGAGATAAAACATCACTAATAATGATTAATCAATGGTGGAATAGACGCAATGCAAGAAAAGGAAAGCTGCACATCCCAGTTCCAGTTCTAGTTGCTATCAAGTTGCCCCAACTCTTGGTGACCCCGTGTGTATCAGAGTAGAACTGAACTCTTTAGGGTTTTCAATGGCTGATTTTTTGGAAGTAGATTTCCAGACCTTTCTTCTGAGGTGCCCCTGCATGGACTTGAACTTCCAAAGTTAGGGTTTGCAGCCGAGCACGTTAACCATTCGCTCCACCCAGGGACCTCCAAGCTGCACATAGGTGAGTGAAATTTGACAAAATAACCAGTGTCCTCTAATTTAAATCTTTTTTGAAGTCTCTAGAATTCAACCCACCTGGTGTCAGAGTTTGGGGAGGAATTTTGTGCGTTCTTCTTTGTATGCCATAGAAGTAGTGAAAAATATATACTATTAGTTGACATTTATTATAAAATAAATAAGTTATTTTGGTTGACAGTGACAGAAAGCCAATTAAAATGCCTGAAATATTAAGGGAAAATCATTGGCTCATGTATTTAAAATATAGGCTTCAGGCACAGGTGAATTCAGGTGTTTATAAAAGTTGTGGTCTTAGGAATGTGTCTTTCTACACCCCTTATCTACTTTCCTCTGTTGGCTTAATTTCTAAGTAAGCTCTTCCTTTTTAAAAGCAGTACCAAGCTTGCATCTTACAAGCTTAGAAACTAGGAGAATGAAGATCTTTTCCCCAAAAGTCCCAATAAAAGTTATAAACATTTGCTCTGACTGAAACTACTTGGATCAAGTGCTCATCTCTGGAACACTCAATGAGGCTTTGAGTGGCCGGCCCAGGACTAAATTCCTGGTGCACTTTTTTTTTTAATTGTGCTTTAGATGAAGGTTTACAGGACTAATTAGTTTCTCATTAAACAATTAATACACATATTATTTTGTGACATTGGTTGCCAAACCCATGACGTGTCAACACTTTCCCCTTCTCAACCTTGAGTTCCCCATTACTAGCTTTCCTGTCCTCTCCTGCCTTCTCGTCCTTGCGCCTGGGCTGGTGTGCCCATTTAGCCTCGTTTTGTCTTGTGGGCCTATCTAATCTTTGGCTGAAGTGTAAACCTCAGGCATGACTTCAGTATTGAGTTAAAAGGGTGTCCGGGGGCCATACTCTTGGGGTTTCTCCAGTCTCCATCAGACCAGTAAGTTTGGTCTTTTTTGTGAGTTAGAATTTTGTTCTAGTTTTCCTCC
>NW_004443956.1:10155686-10209054 GCF_000243295.1 Trichechus manatus latirostris | reverse complement strand
CCATTAGTCCTTTGGACTAATCTTTCCCTTGTGTCTTTGGTTTTCTTCATTCTCCCTTGCTCCCGATGGGGTGGGACCAGTGGAGTATCTTAGATGGCCATTCACAAGCTTTTAAGACCCTAGATGCTACTCACCAAAGTAGCATAAACTATGTTATGCCAATTGAGCTAGATGTCTCCAGAGACCATGGTCCCCAGCCCTTAGCCAAGTAATTTAGTCCCTCAGGGAGTCTGGATGTGTCTGTGAAGCTTCAGTGGCCTTGCCTTGGTCAAGTTGTGCTGACTTCCACAGTATTGTGTAGTGTCTTCACCTGGTGCACTTCTTGACCTCAGACATGAAGTCAGTTCTATTTAAATATGATGAACTGAGACTAAGGGAGAAATATTTCCCATAGGAAAATCGAGATGCTATCACAGAAGACAGAGGAAGGAATGCCAGGAAGACATATCAACATCTACCTCCTATCCGCGGAGGAGGTGGTAAAATGAGTAAAAAATGAGGTAAGGGGAGAAGGAGAATGAATCCTGTGAACAGTAAGGCTATCCTTGCTGGTGTTGGTTTCGTACCTCTTCTGAGTTGGGGATAGACTTCTAAATGTTCAAATTTTGCCAAAAATCTGTGTCAGAATCTTTCTAAAAGTCTTTATCTCATCCTCTTTCATTTAAAGCTACCATTTTCCAAAGAATGAACTTTCAATAGACATTTTTTAAAAAAGAAACTTATTTCTCATTCAATTTTATTTCTTCTGCTTTGTTTAACCATGAACCTCAAGGCAATGTAAACCCAATTTATGAATATACTTTATTCTGGCAAAGTTACCGGCTAAATAAGTTTGAGGGGCTTGACTGAAAACTCAACCACATTTTATAACAAGTTTATTATGGAAAAATGAACTCAATCTCTCACGTAACTGATTTACAAATGAACCTTTAGAATACAATCCATTTGCAAGCAAATACTTCTAAGAAATCTAGCAGATACGTCAGTGAGCTTTAACTACATGTAATCATTTTGATTAACTTAGTCTTCTTCCTGTACTCTAGCAACCAGGTATCTTCCTGGAGCAAAGTCATAGAAGATATGATCAAATATACAAGAGTTAGGGTCAACCATCTTTATTTATATAGGTGACCTAGAGATGACCCATGCCTTGGACAGAACAACTACCCTTCAAATGAGTATCAGGAGAGTTTAGGAAGACAGTTTCATATGCAGTGAATTATCAGGAAGCCCTGTTTCCATTCTATAAAGATAAAAGCGTATTAATGAGTCTTAAGATAGGCAAAAATCTTCATTCAACTGATGGCTTTTGGAGAAGCCCCTTAAAGAATATAATTCCCAAAAGAGAAGCTCCCAGTGGTGTAAAAAATTAGTTTGTATTGGTTGCCCTTGTCTGCTATATTTGAATTCTTGACTTGAAGGATGATGGTAATGATATTAAAGCATGATTCAGTGTTTTGGGGAGAATATACTTATTTATTCATTCATTCAGAACACAACTTACAAGACTCATGAAAGATGGGGCCAACCAGGACATTGGGTCCCAAGCCTCAAGCTTAAAGGAACTTTGAATTTTGACATCTGCTCAGTTATAAATGTGTATGAGAATAGCATGAGCTCTCATCACAAATGTTGATCCCCACTGAAATTCAAGGGCTGGAAGTATAGCTAGGCTGTAAGTATAGCTAGGCAGTAATCTTTATGGGAGCAGACTGCTAGCCTAGGAAACCCTATGGGATGGTTCTACTCTGTTATATAGGGTCACTGTGAGTCAGAGTCAACTTGCCAGCATACAACAGCAAGTAAGTACAGCTTAATTGAAGGAAGTAAGGCTATCCCAAACCTGAATCTAAAAGCTGCATGACTCAAAGAAGGCTTTCAGAGGGGTTTTTAGAAGTTGTGATGAAAGAATACAAAAATATGTAAGAACAGATCTCAGGAATTCACAGCCTAATGGGGGTGGTTGATGCGCAAAACTTCCATTATAATACAAAGCCCAGAGAAACATCTGCTATGTTGGAGGTACAAGCTTTCAGCCAAGGAAAAGCCCTGAGTTCTTTTTTTTTAAATTGTACTTTCGATGAAAGTTCACAGAACAAACTAGCTTCTCATTAAACAGTTAGTGCATGTATTGTTTTACGACATTGGAAACCCCATGACATATCAGTACTCTCTCTTCTTGACCTTGGGTTCCCTATTACCAGCTTTCCTGTCCTCTCCTGCCTTCTAATCCTTGCCCCTGGGCTGGCGTGTCCCTTTAGTCTTGTTTTGTCCTATGGGTCTGTCTAATCTTTGGCTAGAAGGTGAACCTCTGGAGTGACTTCATTACTGAGCTAAAAGGGTGTCTGGGGGCCACACTCTCAGGGTTTCTCCAGTCTCTGTCAGGCCAGTAAGTTTGGTCTTTTTTTGAGTTAGAATTTTGTTCTACATTTTTCTCCAGCTCTGTCCGGGACCCTCTATTATGATCCCTGTCAGAGCAGTCTATGGTGATAGCCAGGCACCATCTAGTTGTACTGGAGTCAGGCTAGTGGAGGCCATGGTAGTTGTGGTCTATTTGTCCTTTGGACTAATCTTTCCCTTGTGTCTTTAGTTTTCTTCATTTTCTCTTGCTCTTGAAGGGGTGAGACCAGTGCAGTATCTTAGATGGCCACTCATAGGCTTTTAAGACCCCAGACGCTACTCACCAAAGTAAAATGTAGAACATTTTGTTTATAAAGTATGTTATGCCAGTTGAGCTAGATGTTCCCTGAGACCACGGTCCCCAGCCCTCAGCCTAGTAATTCAGTCCCTAAGGGAGTTTGGATTTGTCCATGGAGCTTCCATGACCTTACCTTGAACAAGTTGTGCTGGCTTCCCCAGTATTGTGTACTGTCTTACCCTTCAACAAAGTTACCACTTATCTATTGTCTATTTAGTGTTTTCCACCCCCACCCCTCCCCACCCACGTAACCATCAAAGATTGTCTCTTTTTGTGTGTAAACCTTTTCATGAGTTTTTATAGTCGTGGTCTTATGCAATATTTGTCCTTTTGTGACTGATTTATTTCACTCAGCATAATGTGCTCCAGATTCATCCATGTTGTGAGATGCTTTGAAGATTCATTGTTGTTCTTTATCATTGCATAGTATTCCACTGTGTGTATATATCATAGTCTGTTTATCCATTCATCTGTTGATGGACGTCTACGTTATTTCCATCTTGTGCTTTTGTGAACAATGCTGCAATGAACATGCATGTACATATGTCTATTTGTGTGATGGCTCTTATTTCTCTATGATATTCCGAGGAGTGGGATTGCTGGATCATATGGTATTTCTATTTCTAGCTTTCTAAGGAAGCGCCAGATCGTTTTCCAAAATGGTTGTACCATTTTGCATTCTCACCAGCAGTACATAAGAGTTCCGATCTCCCCACAGCCTCTCCAACATTTGTTATTTTCTGTTTTTTTGATTCGTGCTAGTAATGCTGGGGTGAGATGATATCTCACTGTGGTTTTGATTTGCATTTCTCTAATGGTTAGTGATCATGAGCATTTCCTCATATGTCTGTTAGCTGCTTGAATGTCTTCTTTGGTGAAGTGTCTGTTCATTTCTTTTGCCCATTTTTTAATTTGATTATTTGTCTTTTTGTTGTAGAGGTGTTGGATTTTCCTGTAGATTTTAGAGATTAGACCTTTGTCTGATTGGTAATAGCCAAAAAATTTTCCTCAGTCTGTAGGTTCTCTTTTTACTCTTTTGGAGAAGTCTTTTGATAAGGATAATTGTTTAATTTTTAGAAGATCCCAGTTATCTAGCTTATCTTCTGGAGTTTGTATGTTGTTAGTTATGGTTTGTATGCTGTTAATGCCAAGTATTAGGGTCTCTAGCATTGATCCTATTTTTTCTTCTGTATCTTTATAGTTTTTGGTGTTATATTTAGGTCTTTGATCCATTTTGAATTAGTTTTTGTGTATGGTGTGAGGTATGGGTCCTATTTTTTTTTTTTTTTTTTTTTTTTGCAGATGGACATCCAACTTTGCCGGCACCATTTGTTAAAAAGACTATCTTTTCCCCATTTGATGGACTTTGGGCCCTCATCAAAGATCAGGTGAATGTAAGTGGATGGATTTACATCTGGGTTCTCAATTCTGTTCTTAGTCTATGTGTCTGTCATTGTACCAGTACCAGGATGTTTTGACTACCATAGCTGTATAGTAGGTTCTGAAGTCAGGTAGTGCAAGTCCTCCTACTTTATTCTTCTTCAATAATGCTTTACTTATCCAGTGCCTCTTCCCTTTCCATATAAAGTTAATGACTGTTTTTTCCATCTCTTTAAAAAATGTTGTCTGTATGTGGATCAGGGTTGCATTGTATTTGTAGATTGCTTTGGGTAGAATTGTCATTTTCACGATGTTGAGTCTCCCTATCCATGAGCATAGTATGTTTTTCCATTTATGTAGATCTCTTTTGGTTTCTTGCAGTAGTGTTTTGTAGTTTTCTTTGTATAGGTCTTTTACATCACTGGTTAGATTTATTTCTAAGTATTTTATTTTTTTAGGGGCTATTATAAATGGTATTGTTTTCCTGATTTCCTTTTCATCATTCTCTTTGTTGGTGTATAGGAATCCAATTGATTTTTGAATGCTTGTCTTGCATCCTTCTGCTGTGCTGAATCTTTCTATTAGTTCTACTAGTTTTCTTGTGGAGTCTTTTGGGTTTTCTATATATAGTACCATATCATCTGCAAAAAGGGACAGTTTTACTTCTTCATTACCCATTTGGATGCCCTTTATTTCTTTTCTTGCCTTATTTCTCTAGCTAGAACTTCCAGCACAATGTTAAATAAGAGTGATAATAAAGGACATCCTTGTCTTGCTCTTGTTCTCAAGGGGAATGTTTTCAGCTTCTCTCCATTAAGAATGATGTTGGCTGTTGGTTTTGTATAGATGCCTTTTAGTATGTTGAGCAATTTCCCTCCTATAGCTATTTTATTGAGTTTTTTATCAGGAATGGGTGTTGGACTTTGTTGAATGTCTTTTCTGTGTCAGTTGAGGTGATCATGTGATTCTTTTATTTATGTAGTGGATTACTTTGACTGATTTTCTAATGCTGAACCATCCTTGCATACCTGGTATGAATCTTACTTGGTCAAGGTGTATTATTTTTTGATATGGTGCTGAATTCTATTGGCTAGAATTTTGTTGAGAATTTTTACATCTATATTCATGAAAGATATTGGTCTGTAATTTTCTCTTTTTGTGGTGTCTTTGCCTGGTTTTGGTATCAGGGTTATGCTGGCTTCATAGAATGAATTTGGAAGTATCCTTTCCTTTTCTATGTTCTGAAATAATTTGAGTAGTATGGTGTAAGCTCTTCTCTGAATGCTTTGTAGAATTCGCCAATGAAGCATCTGGGCCAGGGCTTTTTTTCGTTAAGATTTTTTTTTTTTAAATTACCTTTTCAGTCTCTTCTCTTGTTAAGGGTCTGTTCAGATTTTCAACATCAGTTTGTTGTAGTTTGGGTAGGTAGTGTATTTCTAGAAATTTATCCATTTCCTCTAGGTTTTCAAATTTGTTGGAGTACAGTTTTCATAATACTCTGCTATGATCCTTTTTATTTTATTTTATCCTTTTTTTCAGTTGGGTCTGTTGTAATGTCCCCCATTGCATTTCTTATTTGAGTTATCTGCATCCTGTCTTGTTTTTCTTTTGTCAGTTTGGCTAATGGTTTGTCAATTTTGTTGATTCTTTCAAAGAACTGGAAATAAGCCTGACAAGAAGTAGCGAATCGGCCCACCAGGAAGCAGCGAAGTTTGAGCAGGGGGAGGCAGAGTGGGGGTGGGGGGGGTGGGAAAGCATATCTTGCTGGTTACTGGCGTGCTCTGTCTCCTGCTGGGAGCTCTGTGAATCTGCTTTCATGTACTTTTTGTCTGCCAATCTCTGACAGGAGTCCAAGATGGTGGATCTGTGCTGCGTTAGCTGTTAGGGGACTTCAGCTCGTAACTCTCCTTGCTCTCTGTTCTCTGTCGGTTTCTTATTCCATTTGGTGCTTGGTTGCATTCTTTATCTCTTCATTTGATGCTTAGGGTTCCAGGATCGATGTTTGTCTGTGTTTTACTTAGTTTTTTGGGTCTTTGCTGTGGAGGGACGGCACAGTGCTTCTGTCTATAGTGCCATGTTGGCTCCACCTCAGCCCTGCATTCTTTTATTTGATTTTTAAAATTTTTTTAGCTGTACTTTAGATGAAGGTTTACAGAACAAATAGTTTCTCATTAAACAATCAGTACACATATTGTTTTATGACATTGGTTAACAACCCTGTAACATGTCAACACTCTCCCTTCTTGATTTTGGAGGACATTTTTTTTTTTTTGGTGAAAATATATGTAGCCAAAGTTACACCATTTCAAAAACGTCTACATGTACAATTCAGTGACATCGATTACATTCTTCCAGTTGTGCTGCTGTTCCAAATTATTCCATCACCATTATCTTCAACTCACTGCCCCCTTGGCTTCCCATCAAACTTTTTGATTTGCTGTTGTAAATTTGATCTCACATTATCCAAAGATACTTCTTTTTTTTTTTTTGTACCTTAGATGAAGATTTACAGAACAAATAGTTTCTCATTAAACAGTTAGTACACATATTGCCCTATGACAATGGTTAACAACCCCACTACACGTCAACACTGTTCCTTCTCAACCTTGGGTTCCCTATCACCAGCTTTCCTGTCCCCTCCTACCTTCTAGTCCTTGTCCCTGGACTGCTGTGTCTCATTAGTCCCATTTTGTTTTATGCGGCTTTCCAGTCCCCAGTAGAACGGTGAACCTCGAGAGTGATTTCACCACTGAGCTAAAAGGGTGTCTGGGGGCCATACTCTCAGGGTTTCTCCAGTCTATCAGGCTGGTAAATGTGGTCTTTTTTTGTGAGTTAGAATTTTGTTCTACATCCTTCTCCAGCTGTGTCCAGGACCCTCTGTTGTGATCCCAGTCAGAGCAGTCAGTGGTGGTAGCTGGGAACCGTCTAGTTGTACTGGACTCAGTCTTGTGTAGACCGTGGTAGCTGTGGTCCATTAGTCCTTTGGACTGATATTTTCTTTGTGTCCTCTTCTCTTCATTCTCCCTTGCTCCTGAAGGGGTAAGACCAGTGGAGTACCTTAGATGGCTGCTTACAGGCTTTTAAGACCCAAACGCTACTCACCAAGGTAGAATACAGAACATTGCCTTTATAAACTGTGTCATGCCAATTGAGCTAGATGTTCCCCGAGACCATGGTCCCCACAACCCTCTGCCCAGCAATTCAGTCCCTCAGGGAGTTTGGATGTGTCTGTGAAGCTTCCATGACCTTTCCTTGTACAAGTCAGCCCTGCATTCTACAAGCTAACAACCTTCAGCTCCTACCACCTCTGCTTTCAACTCTTTGGTGAATATGTTATTCTGTATAATTCCTAACAAGGAGAATCTTTTAGGTCAGAGATTTGCACATTTTCTTGGTTCATGGTTACCCTTAGGGCAAATAAATACTTAATAGTTTTGTTTATTAAATAGTTAGTCCAAATAATTTAAAATGTATAATGTCCTAGCAAGTTAGTAGCCACTTAAAAAATACACACAGATTGAATGAAAAAAAATTATATTTCATTCTTAAATAACCACAGTTATTTACTAATGGAATGTGTGTGCCTGTACACAACTTCTCAAACCGTGGCGTCAAATGCCCTGTTCTACTTTGATTTTTGCATGATACTGGCTTTTTTTGTTTTTTTAACTCCCATTTCCCCTTTCCCTCAGACATGGTAACCACTAATCTTTTGTCTGTATGGATTTGCCTATTTTAAATATTTCATATAACTGGGATCATTTGTCCTTTTATGTCTGAGTTAGTGTTTTCAAGAGTCATCCATTTCGTCTCATGTATCAAAATTTCATTTCTCTTTAGTGCTGAATAATATTCTATGGTATGTATGTACCCCATTTAGTTTACCATTCATCTATTGACAGACACTTGGGTTGTTTCCACCTTTTGGGCATTTTGAATAATGCTGCAATGAACATGGGTTACAAGTACCTCTTTGAGTCCCTGCTGTCATTTCTTTTGTGTATATACCAAGAGTGGAATTGCTGCATCATATGGTGTTATGGATTGAATTGTGTCCCCCCAAAATATGTGTTGTAAATCCTAAATCCGATACTTGTGAATATGATCCCATTTCGAAGAAGATTTTCTTTGTTATGTTAATGAGGCCATATCAGTGTAGGGTGTATTTTAAGCCAATTACTTTTAAGATATAAAAAGAGCAGATTAGGCATAGAGAAGGAAGTACAACAGGAGAGATGGATGTCACATGAAGATCACCAAGGATCCAAGGAAGAGAATCTGAAAGATACAAGGACCTTCCCTCAGAGCTGACACATAGAGAAAGGCTTCTCCTAGAGCCAGTGCCTTGATTTCTGACTTCTAGCCTCTTAACCACCACTCATCTGTCAGTTTGTCGTACTGTGGTGGCTTGTGTGATGCTGGAAGCTATGCCATCAATATTTCAAATATGAGCAGGGTCACCTACGGTGGACAAATTTTAGCAGATCTTCCAGAGTAAGACAGACTAGAAAGAAGGACCTGGCAGTCTACTTCTGAAAAATTGGCCTGTGAAAACCTTATGAATAGCAGTGGAACATTGTGTGGTATAGTGCCAGAAGATGAGCCCCTCAGGTTGGAATGCACTCAAAATACAACTGGAGAAGAGCTGCCTCCTCAAACTAAAGTTGACCATAATGATGTGGATGGAGTCATGCTTTGGGGACCTTCATTTGCTGATGTGGCACGACTCAAAATGAGAAAAAATAGCTGCAAACATCCATTAATAATAGGAATGTGGAATGTATAAAGTATGAACCATGAAAATTGGAAGGCATCAAAAATGAAATGGAATGCATAAAGATCGATATCCTAGGCATTAGTGAGATGAATAGACTGGTATTGGCCATTTTGAATTGCACAATCATATGGTCTACTCTGCCAGGAATGACAATTTGAAGAGGAATGGCATTGCATTCATTGTCAAAAAAGAAGATTTCAGATCTATCCTGATGTAAAATGCTGTCAGTGATAGGATAATATCCATACACCTGAAGGAAGACCAGTTAATACAACTATTACTCAAATTTACCCACTGACCACTAAGGCCAAAGATGAAGAAATTGAAGATTTTTAACTAACTTCTGCAATCTGAAATTGCTCAAACATGCAGTCAAGATGCATTGACAATTATTGATGATTGAAATACAAAAGTTGGAAACAAAGAAGGATCAGTAGCCGGAAAATATGGCTTTGGTGATAGAAACGACACTGGAGAGCACATGATAGAATTTTGTAAGGCCAATGACTTCTTCATTGCAAATACCTTTTTTCCATAACATAAACACCGACTATACACTTGGACTTCACTGGAAGGAAAACACAGGAATCAAACCTACTACACCTGTGGAAAGAGATGATGGAGAAGCTCAATATCATTAGTTAGAACAAGGCCAGGGGCTGACTGTGGAACAGACCATCAATTGCTCATATGCAAGCTCAAGTTGAAGCTGAAGAAAATTAAAACAAGTCTACGAGAACCAAAATATGACCTTGAGTATATTCCACCGGAATTTAGAGATCATCTCATGAATAGATTTGACATATTGAACATTAATGACCAAAGACCAGATGAGTTGTGAGATGACATCAAGGGCATTATACATGAAGAAAGCAAAAGGCCATTAAAAAAAAACAGGAAAGAAAGAAAAGACCAAAACGGATGTCAGAAGAGACTCTGAAACTTGCTCTTGAATGCACAGTAGCCTCAAGAGAATGGCAGAAATGACAAAGTAAAGGAGCTGAACAGAAGATTTCAAAGAGTGGTGTGAGAAGACAAAGTAAAGTGTTATAATGACATGTGCAAAGACCTGGAGTTAGAAAACCAAAAGGGAAGAACATTTCTCAAGATGAAAGAACTGAAGAAAAAATTCAAGCCTCAAGTTGCAATATTGAAGGTTTCTGTGGGGAAAATATTGAATGATACAGGAAGCATCTAAAGAAGATGGAAGGAATGTACAAAGTCACTATATCAAAAAGAAATGGTTGGCGTTCAACCATTTCAGAAGATAGCATAGGATCAAGAGCCAATGCTATCAAAGGAAGAAGTACAAACTGCACTGAAAGAATTGGTGAAAAACAAGGCTCCAGGAATTGCTGGAAAACCAACTGAGATGTTTCAACAAATGGATGCAGTGCTGGAGGTGCTCACTCGTCTATGCCAAGAAATTTGGAAGACAGCTACCTGGCCAACTGACTGGAAGAGATGCATAGTTGTGACCATCCCAAAGAAACGTGATGCAACAGAAAGCAGAAATTATCAAACAGTGTCATTAATATCATACGCAAGTAAAATTTCCTGAAGATCAGTCAAAAGCAGTTGCAGCAGTACATCAACAGGAAACGGCCAGAAATTCAAGCCAGATTCAGAAGAGGACATGGAACAAGGGATATCATTGCTGATGTCAGATGGATCTTGGCTAAAGCAGAGAATACCAAAAAGATGTTTACTTGTGTTTGTTGACTATGCAAAGGCATTTGACTGTGTGGATCATAACAAATTATGGATAACATTGCAAAGAATGGGAATTCCAGAATACTTAATTGTGCTCATGAGGAAACTAGGTAGACCAATAAGCAGTTGTTCGAACAGTACAAGGGGATACTGCATGGTTTAAAGTCAGGAAATGTGTTCATCAGGGTTGTATCCTTTCACCATACTTATTCAGTCTGTATGCTGAGCAAATAATCTGAGAAGCTGGACTATATGAAGAAGAATGTGGTATCAGGATTGGAGGAAGCCTCATTAACAACCTGCAGTATGCAGATGACACTTCCTTGTTTGCTGAAAGTGAAGAGGACTTGAAGTACTTACTGGTAAAGATCAAAGACCACAGCCTTCAGTACGGATTGCACCTCAACATAAAGAAAAAAAAAATCCTCACAACTGGACCAATAAACATCATGATAAGCGCGGAAAAGATTGAAGTTGTCAAAGATTTCATTTTATTTGGATCCACAATCAACACCCATTGAAGTAACAGTCAAGAAATCAAATGACATAGTGCATTGGGCCAATCTGCTGCAAAAGAACTCTTTCGAGTGTTAAAAAGCAAAGACGTCACTTTGAGGACTAAGGTGTGCCTGTCCCAAGCCATGACATTTTCAGTGGCCTTATATGCATGCAAAAGCTGGACAATGAATAATGAAGATGGAAGAATTAATGCCTTTGCATTATAGTGTTGATGAAGAATATTGAATATACCATGCATTGCCAGAAGAACAAACGAATCTTTCTTCGAAGAAGTACAGCCGAATGCTCCTTAGAAGTGAGGACGGTGAGAATTTGTCTTATGTACTTTGGACATGTTACCAGGAGGGACCAGTCCCTGGAAAAGGACATCATCCTTGGTAAAGCAGAGGGTAATTGAAAGAGAGGAGGACTGTCAATGAGATGGATTGACACAGTGGCTGCAACGACGGGCTGAAGCATAGCAAAGATTGTGAAGACTGTGAAAGATTGGGCAGTGTTTTGTACCGTTGTACATAGGGTTACTATGAGTTGGAACCGACTCGATGGCACCTAACAACAACAATAGCAGCCTCCTAAACCATGAGAAAATACATTGCTGTTCGTTAAAGCCACCCACTGTGATATTTTTGTTGCAGCAGAACTAGAAAAATTGGGCATGTGGTAATTCTATATTTAACTTTTCGAGGAACCTATGAGCTGTTTTTCACATTTGGCTGCAACATTATACATTCACACCAGCAATCCTCATGCATTCCAATTTCTTGATATTCTAAGTAACACTAGTTGTTTTGTTGTTGTTGTTATTTTGTTTTTGTTTTTTTAATTTTGTAATAGTCTTTTTCCAAAAAAAAACCAAACCATTTACTGTAGAGTGAATAACCCTTCTCGTAGGTGTGAATTGGTATGTCATTGTGGTTTTGATGTATGTTTCCCTAATGAATGATTATGTCAAGCATTTTTTCATGTGCTTGTTGGCCATTTGTATATCTTCTTTGGAGAAATGTCTATTCAAGTCCTTTCCCCATTTTAAAAATTGTATTGTTTGTATTTTTGTTGTTGAGTTGTGGGAATTCTTTGTATATTCTGGATATTAAGCCCTTATGTGACATATGTTTTCCAAATATTTTCTCCCATTCTGTAGGTTTTCTTTTCACTTTCTTGATAATGTCCATGGATGCATAAAAGTTTTTAATTTTGATGGGATCCAATTTATCTATTTTCTTTTTTGTTTTTCATGCTTCTGGTGTCATATTAAAAAATCCATTTCCAAAAATAAGGTCCTAAAGCTTTACCCCTATGTTTTCTTCTAAGAGTTTTCTGGTTTTAGTTTTTATATTTAGGTCCTTGACCCATTTTGAGTTAATTTTCACATATGGCGTGAGATATGGGTCCAACTTCATTCTTTTACATGTGGAGATCCAGTTGTCCCAGCACCATTTATTGAAGAAACTATTATTTTCCCATTAAATGGAGTTTGTCCCCTAAAATCTCCCTTGAAAAGCCACTGGCCAGGGACATATGAGTAGTCTTGGTTTTTTATCACAGCAATTGCTGAAATCTCAGCTTTGCGAAGGTGTGATATCATTGAAAGGAACGTAGCTGGAACTAATGATGAAGCTGGCAATTCCCTTGAGCTAGTAGTTCATGCAATGTTGACAGATATCAAGTATCAGTATTTCCCTCAAAAATTTAAAATGCCCCATAGTGCCCCTATGAGTGTGCTGCAGCATCCCAGCATACAGTTTGAGAACCCAACCCTAGCTGTCCTTACTCTGTTCACTGTGGTACAAGAGTCTTTCTCCTAGTGCTCTCCATAGCTTCAATCCCGAAATCTTATCAGGTTTAGCTGGGGACTGGAGCATTCTGCTTAGTCAAAAACATGGAATCATAGAGTTGCCAATAAACTGAATAAACATCAGTTATGTTGAATTGAACTACACCCATGGGGGATGAACTATCAATTCTGGAGAGTATAACATAATACACTTGTTACTTAAATCCATAGTCAACATAAATTGATGTATTTTTATTTTTCATGATTCAGAAGCACTTCAGAGTCTTGAGGCCCTCACCATGAACATTTGTTAACACGGTTCTAGTGAGCTCACTGGGACCAAGCTTGTAGATTTACGTCATCAGAATGCTGGTTTTTATAGTAGCTATACTATACAATATATTATTTCTCCAATTTTAGTAATGTCAAATTAATCTAGAGCTGCAGACAACCTGGGATAACTGTGTTCTGGCAGTAGTGAAGGAGAAGAAGACATTGGTTTGTAGAACCAAGAAATCTGGTGAAAATGGGGACCCCATAGACTTGTCACAATTTTCTTTCAGAAAAGGGCATGTATAAAGGAATTAATGTCTTTGAAAATTAAAACAGATGTGTTGTTTCATTTTTAGTAAATCTTGTCACCCTGTGATTTCCTACCCAAAAAATCACTGAGATTCTTTGGTTTAGGGGAAGGACAGTTGCCACCCAGAACAAAGAGATCACTGCTAGACTCTGAGCCTCAGAGAGAATATTCTGGAGCCCCTACAATGATAGTTTTCAAACTTTAGTGAGCATCAGAATTACCTGGAGGGCCGATCCCTGGAGTTTCTGATTCAACATCTTTGGCCTGGGGCCCACGAATTTGTATTTCTAACAAGTTTCCAGATGATATTGATGCTGCTGATCTTTGGACCACACTTTGGGAACCACTGCCCTAGAAGGAAATAGTCTTGAAAGCCAAGTTCACTGAGAGAGAAAGGGGATTTATAAATTTCAGGGCATCCATTTACATAGCAAAAGCAAAGCCTGGCATTCTAAAATCAGGGTTTGACCATAAGTAGATACAAGTGGCATCACCATGTAGGACAGAAAGTCCCTTCAGCTGCTGGAGCAAGGTGACAAAGGGGTGAGGAAGAACAAAGGTTAACAAAATAACAAAAAAGAGACAGAAGGTTTCACTCCCTTTCCCCTACTATTACTGCAGAGTCTAATTTAAATTGTAGGAAGCAACAATCCCAGTTAATTTTGGGGACTCAAACACTATTCTAAGCTGGTACCCATTTTCTTGCCTTGAGAAGTGTCCGCTCTTTCATGAAACTTTGTTCCATCCTGGGATGAGTGTGGAACCAGCTCATGGGAGTACATCTGTGGGCAGCAAGTTGTTCTGACACACGGCTCTTTCTCTTCTATATGGCCTGTGTGTGGTGTGCAATAAATCCAGGTGTTCCTGTAAGATGCTGGGTGGAGGATCCAGAAGGTAGCTGAGAATAAAGAGTCAGAGGGCATCCCGGCAGACTGACAGAACACGGTGAAGAGATCTCAGGCTGAGCTTAGGGTGAACAACCTGAAGTGGGACAGTTTTGGCACTTGACAGGGTCTCAGAGGGTCAGCAGCTCTCCTGAGTCAAGCAGGAGACTGTCCCAGAAGCTGTCTTAGGGAGTTCCCACACTGAATGAACAGACCTATCACAGACACTTCAGGAGCAGGTGGTCCAAGGACAGAATCCAGGGCACAAAGAGTGCGGAGAGGAGAAACAGCACACCTAGAGGTTCCTGGGAGCTTGTGGAGAAAGTCAACACCAGGAGTAGATACTTGTTTCCTGAGCTCATAGGCACTCAGGGAGGATGAGGAGGGAAGAGAAAGCCTACAGGGCTGAACATCTAACCCAAAGCACTCAGTTTACCTGAATGAGGCTGTTATAAACTGGAAGAGACCAAACCTGTTGCTGTCAAGCTGAATCTGTCATGGTGACCCCATGTATGTAGAGTAGAACTGCTCCATAGGGTTTTCAAGACTGTGACCTTTTAGAAGCAGATCACCAGCCCTGTCTTCTGAGGTACCTCAGGGTGAGTTCGAACTGCCAATATTTCAATTAGTAGTAGAGTAATTAACCATTTGTGCTACCCAGGGACTCCTTGGAAGAGACCACATCCCCTTAAATTGACACATAGAAATGTGTCTCTTCACCACAACCAGTCAGAATGGGAGCTCTAAAGAGAAAGGAGGGCAGATAAAGAAAACAATGGAAGTACTTGTGTAGGGGTTATATTTTGACCATATCACATATTTATTTCCAGAAATGGTGTAATTCAGAGAAGTCCCATCAAATATTATAAACAAGATGATTTTTCAAATGTTTATGTGAAATAAACACTCTAGCAATCTGCACCAAGATGACAACAATTTACCCTGGAAACTTCTCTCTGGATACATAGGACTAAGATCTTGACAGGTACTGAAATCTTTGGCTGTCTCCATGATAGATGAGGTCTAGGCAGTGCCTACTCTTAGGCCTTGGACATTTCTGGGGAGTGTCTAGTGAACCGGTGAGGTGGATCGGGAGGCATTCATTGGAGGGAGCTAAGTAACCTCCTGGGAGGGAACACATTGTATAGAAGGAGAGTAGACAATCTGTAATTGTTCCTTTAACAAAGTTCTTGCCTGAGGGAGGAGTAAGGAGTGCATAGTGACAGTTACTCCAATTTATCCCTAGTCTTGCCTTCAGATGGATGTCCATATTTACAGGTATCTTAGTTATCTAGTGCTGCTATAACAGAAATACCACAAGCAGATGGCTTTAACAAAGAGAAATGTATTCTCTCACAGTCTAGGAGGCTAGAAGTCCAAATTCAGGGTGCCAGCTCTAGGGGAAGGCTTTCTCTCTCTGTTGGTTCTGGAGGAAGATCCTTGTCATCAATCTTCCCCAGTCAAGGAGCTTCTCAGCGGAGGAACCCTGGGTCCAAAGGACACTCTATTCTCCTGGTGCTTGTTTTTTGGTGGTAAGAGGTCCCCAAGTCTCTCTGCTCGCTTCTCTTTTATATCTCAAAAGAGATTGACTTAAAACAGAATCTAATCTTGTAGTTGAGTCCTGCCTCATTAACATAACTGCTGCTAATCCTACCTCATTAACATCATAAAAAAAAAAAAAAAACCAAAGCCCGTTGCCATCAAGTCAATTCCAATTTAGAGGCAGGATTTACAACACATAGGAAAATCACATCAGATGGCAAAATAGTGGACAATCACACAATACTAGCCTAGCAAAGTTGACACGTATTTTGGGGGGACACAATTCAATCCATAATAGGGCCCAAGCAGCACTTCACAGGTGCCCTTGGACAGAACAGAGGGACAGTTCTTCTTTCTTGCTTTGCCACCAAGTACCAGGAGCTCTGCCTTCAAGTGCCAGGAGGTTTGCCCGCTTGATGGCTAGAGGTGGTGTCCAGAGGAGAAATTGGATAGAATCTAATGTTCTGTGGGGCAGGGAAGCCAAGCTGCAGGGCCTGGTACATAAGAATTTGTGAGCACATTTCAGACACCTTCTAAAGATTCCCGGAAATACAAGGGAGGCATTTTGTAAGGGGCAAAAGTGCCTAAAAGGACAGATGAGGGTGAAAGCCGTGGTAAGTCTAGTCACAAAACTAAGAATCACTGATTCAAAGATTTTAATTAGAAATATTCTTTTATTCTTTCTTTTAAAAATGATTTAAAACTTAAAGTACTAGAAAAATGTGTCTTTATCTCTCAAGGCTGAGTAGGTATATGATTTGCAGGGCCAATGCCAAATGAAAATAGAGGACCCCTTGTTCAGAAATTAGGAATTTCAAGGCAGCAACAGGACAGCATTAAACCAGGCATGAGGCCCGTCTGAGCATGGGGCCCTGTGCCACTGCCCAGCTCACACGCCTGTGAAGGCAACCCTGTTATCACCTAACAGTAGAACATACAGAAATACAAAAATAAACTAGAACATATGCACAACTCATCTCTCACCATTTCTTAATCTTGTACTTTATGTTCCAGCCACATGGAGGTTAAGATTCTCTGGAAGTGCCTTAGGTTGGTGTATTAGTTTCTTAGGACTGCCGTAATAAAGTACCACAAACCTGGTGCTTAGAACAACAGGAATTTATTGTCTCACAGTTCTGGAAGGCCAAAAGTCTGAAATCAAGGTGTCAGTGGGGCCCCGCTCTCTCTGAAGGCTCTAGGGGTAGATAACTTCTTGTCTCTTCTGGCTCCTAGTAGCCCCAGGCATTTCTTGGCATTCCTTGGCTTGTAGATGCATCACTCTAGTCTCTACCTCTGTCTTTACATGGCCGTTTTCCCTCTGCATCTGTGTCTCTATGTCTCTTCTTCTCTTTTTATAAGGACACCATATTTGCTTAGGGCCCACCCTACTCCAGTATGACCTCATGTCAATTTAACCGATAACATCTGCAAAGACCCTTTTTCCAAACACGGTCACATTCACAGGTGCTGGGGATTAAGGAGCCATGGTGTTGCAGTGGTTAATTAAGCCCTCTGCTGCTAACCAAAAGGTCAGCAGTTCAAACCCACCAGCTTCTCTGTGGGAGGAAGATGTGGCAGTCTGCTTCCTTAAAGATTTACAGCCTTGGAAACACTATGGGGCAGTTCTCCTCTGTCCTGTAGGGTCGCTGTGAGTCAGATTGGACTCAATGGCAATGGTTTTTGGTTTGGGGATTAAGTAAGGTTTCAACACTTCTTTTGGAGGGACACAATTCAACCCATAATGGTTGGATTTCCTAGAAATAGATGCTGAGAGATGTATCCCCATGCAAGTGATTTCTTAAGGATGTACTCCCGAGACACCTGTAGGATACTGGAGGGTGCAGGACAGGCAGGGGAGGAAGGCAGGCAAGGGTGTGATTCCACCTCAGGCAAAAGTCTAAGGCTGAATGCTTAAGCCTGATCTCTCAAGGGAAATCTGGATTTTCAGTTCCACTTCAGAGGTGTCCCAGCCCAAGGTAAAGGAGCTGGGCTATCACACTCAGGAGCCTCACTGGACATTAGCTAACGGCTGACCAGTGATTGTGTGCAAAACTGCTCCACAGCCCCAAGTAATCCTGGAAGAGGGGTTGCAGATGCTGGCCATGGAGAGACAGGGAGAGATAACTCTATTTCTTTTTTTTTCTGAATTTATTTTCTCATTGAGAATACACACAGCAAAACATACAATTCAACAGTACGTGTATGTACAACTTAGTGACATTGATCACATTCTTT
This sequence comes from Trichechus manatus latirostris, assembly GCF_000243295.1. NCBI lineage: Eukaryota > Metazoa > Chordata > Mammalia > Sirenia > Trichechidae > Trichechus > Trichechus manatus. Next base: position 10,190,949 of record NW_004443956.1, on the reverse strand, counting down.
GAGGTGTGAAACCATTTTCACCCTCCTTTTCTGAGTTGTTCCTCCCTCATTAACATAAACTCACTGCCTCCTAAAGTTTCTATCTAATCTTTAGAGTTGATATTGTTAATTTGATCTCATGTAGGTAGTTCTTAAAAGAGCATAATGTTCAAGGCAGACTTTTATACTCCTGTTGTTGTTAGGTGCCGTTGAGTCAGTTCTGACTCATAGCTACCCTAAGTACAACAAAACGAAACACTGCCCAGTCCTGTGCCATCCTTACAACCGTTGCTATGCTTGAGCCCACTGTTGCAGCCTCTGTGTCAATCCATCTCATCGAGGGTCTTCCTCTTTTTCACTGACCCTCTACTTTACCAAGCATGATGTCTTTCTCCTAATTACCAGTTCCTCCTAATTACATGTCCAAAGTACATAAGCCAAAGTCTCACCATCTTTGCTTCTAAGAAGCATTGTGGCTGTACTTCTTCCAAGCTAGTTTTGTCTGCTTTTCTGGAAACCCGTGGTATATTCAATATTCTTCACCAACACCATAATTCAAAGGCATCAATTCTTTGGTCTTCCTTATTCATTATCAAGTTTTCGTTTGCATATGAGGCTATTGAAAATATCATGGCTTGGGTCAGGCACACTTTAGTCCTCAAAGTAACATCTTTAGTTTTTAACACTTAAAGGAGTCTTTTGCAGCAGATTTTTCCCATGCAATACACCATTTGATTTCTTGACTACTGCTTCCATGGGCGTTGATTGTGGATCCATATGAAATGAAGTCCTTGACAGCTTCAATCTTTTCTCCGTTTATCTTGATGTTGCTTACTGATCTAGTAGTGAGGATTTTTGATTTCTTTATGTTGAAGTGTAATCCATACTGAAGGATGCAGTCTTGATCTTCATCTAAGTGCTTCAAGTCCTCTTCACTTTCAGCAAGGAAAGTTGTGTCACCTGCATATCACATGTTGTTAATGAGTCTTCCTCCAATCCTGGTGCCTTCTTCATATAGTCCAGCTTCTCAGATTATTTGCTCAGCATACAGATTGAGTAAGTATGGAGAAAGGATACACCCCTGACACACATCTTTCCTGATTTTAAACCATGTAGTATCCCCTTGTCCTGTTTGAATGACAGCCTTTTTTACTAGGTAAACTGCACTATTGTTCAGTGTTAAGATGACTTAAGGGGGTATTTTTGGTTTAAGGTTTCAAGATTATCTCAGGGCAATAGTTTCAAGGGTTCATCTACCTTCCATAGCCCCAGAAAGTCTGGAGTCTATGAGGATTTGAAATTCTGTTCTGTATTTTCCCCCTTTGGATCAGGATTCTTCTATGGAGTCTTTGATCATAATGTTCTGTAATGGTAGCCAGGCACCATCTAATTCTTCTGGTCTTGTGGAAAAGGAGGCAGTTGTTTATGGAGGCAATTAGCTACACATTCCATAACCTCCTTTTCTTTCTGATGCTCTTTCTTCCTCTTTTGCTTCAAGTGAATAGAGACCAATTGCTGTGCTTCAGATGGCCATTTACAAGCTTTTAAGACCCCAGGCACTATACAAGGAACTAGGAGGTAGAACAGAAGCACTAAACATATTATTAGTCCAATTAACTAGGATGTCCCATGAAACCAGGACCCTAAACTTCCAAACCAAGAAACCAAATCCCATGAGGTGTTTGATTATACATTAGCAGCCTCAACAATTACTTTTTTTGTTGTTATTGTTAATATATCTATTACACAACTTTTGCCAATTCAGCTTTTTACAGGTGTACAACTTACTGACAGCAATTATAATAATCGGCTATGCAACTCTACCCTTAATCAATGTGATTTTTCTATCATTGTTAACCCATCAATTCCCCTTCCCACTTACCCCTAGTAATCACTAATAAAATTTGGTTGCTATACATTTGCCTTTTCTTGTCTTTTTATATAAGTGAGGTCATACAATATTTGTCCTTTTGTGATTGGCTTATTTTGCTCAGCACAATGTCTTCAAACTCCATCCATACTGTAGCATGTATCAAGACTTCATTTCTCCTACTGGCTGAGTAATATTCCATTGTATGTATGTACCACATTTTGTTTATCCATTCATGTCTTGATGGGCATTTAGGATATTTCCACCTTTTGGCTATTGTGAATAGTGCTGCAATGAACATTGGTGTACAAGTCTCTTTTTGAGTCTCTGCTTTCAAATCTTTTGGGTATATACCTAGGAGTGGAATTGCTGGGTCATATGATAGTACTATTTTTATTTTTTTGAGAAACCACTACACTGTTTTCCACAAAGGCTATATCATTTTGTATTCCCACCAGCAATGGATAAGGGTTCCAATTTCCCCACATCCTTTCCAACATTTGTTGTTTTCTGTTTTTTTATTCTTATTGTTTATTTTAGCCATCCTAAACTCTTTGTTGCTGAGTCAATTTTGACACATAGTGACACTATAGGACAGCGTAGAATTCCCCATAGGGTTTCTAAGGCTGTACATCTTTATGGAAGCAGACTGTCTTATCTTTCTCCTGCTGAGTGGCTGGTGGGTTAGAGCTTCTGACCTTTTGGTTAGCAGATGAATGCTTTAATCATTGTGCCACCAGGTCTCATTAGTCAACCTACAGGGAGTGAAATGGTATCTCAATGTGGTTCTCCTCTGTATGTGACTTTCGTTTTTCTCAAGCTGCTTTCAGGATTCTTTCTTTGTCTTTTGTTTTGACGAGTGTGATTATGATACGTCTTGGTGACTTTTTTTGGTGTCTGCCTATGTGGGGTTCATTGAGATTCTTGGATTGAAGTTATAAAGGATTTCATTTTACTTGGGTCCACAATCAACACCCATGAAGCAGCAATCAAGAAATCAAACGACATATTACATTGGACAAATCTGCTGCAAAAAACTTCTTTAAAGCATTCAAAAGCAAAGTCTTCTTAAGGACTAAGATGAGCCTGACCCAAGCCATGATGTTTTCAATTGCCTCATATGCATGTGAAAGCTGGACAATGAATAAGGAAGACTGAGAAAGAATAGATGCCTTTGAATTATGGTGTTGGCGAAGAATATTGAATATACCACAGACTGCCAGAAGAACAAACATATCTTTCTTGGAAGAAGTACAGCCTGAATATTCCTTAGAAGCAAGGATAGCGAGACTTTGTGTCACATACTTTGGACATGTTATCAGGAGGGACTAGTCCCTGGAGAAGGACTTCATGCTTGGTAGAGGGTAGGCAAAAAAGAGGAAGATCCTCAACAAGACGGATTGACACAGTGGCTGCAACAATGGGCTCAAACATAGCAACTATTGTGAGGATGGCATAGGAGCAGGCAGTGTTTTGTTCTGTTGTATATAAGGTCACTATGAGTCAGAACCAACTCGATGGCACCTAACAACAACAATTTATAGCTGAAGATTGAATCTCAGGAGTGACTTTAGTATTGAGTTAAAAGGGTGTCCAGGGCCATACTCTCGGGTTTCTTCAGTATCTGTCGGACCAGCAAGCTTGGTCTTTTTTTTTCGTGTGTGTGTGTGTGTGTGTGTGTGTGTGTGTGTGTGAATTGGAATTTTGTTCTACATTTTTCTCCCACTCCGTCTGGGACCCTTTATTGTTACCCCTGCCAGAGTAGTCAGTGGTCTAACTGGTGACCATCCAGTTGTTCTGGGCTCAGTCTGGTGGAGGTAGTGGTAGTTGTGGTCCATTAGTCCTTTGTGTCTTTGGTCTCCTATGCTCCAGCTGAATGGAACCAGTAAATATATCTTAGATGGTGTGTTTCTAGAAATTTTTTGATTCTATTGTTAGATTTCTTTTATTACCCAGTGGTTTTTAAGCAAGGTATTATGTGGTTTCCATGGATTTGATATTTTTCACTGCTCTTCTGTTATTAAATTCTACTTTTATGGTGTTGTGATCAGACAAGATGCTTTGTATTATCTCAATGTTTTGGATTTCATTGAGCGTTGCTTTGTGGCCTAAGATGTGGTCTATTCTGGAGAATGTTCCATGTGTGTTGGAAAAGAATGTGTACTTTAGTGCTGTTGGATGGTGTACTCTATATATGTCTATGAGTTCAAGAAGGTTGATTGTGCCCTTGAGATCTTCTGTATCTTTGCTGAGTTTCTTTCTAGATGTTCTGTCCTTTTCCAAGGGTGGCGTGTTGAAATCTCCTACTATTGTTGTGGAACTGTCTATTTCTGTTTTCAGTGCTTTAGAATTTGTTTTATGTATTTTGGAGCCTTGTCATTGAGTGCATAGATATTTATTATGGTTATGTCTTCATGGTGGACTGTCCCTTTAATCATTGTATAATGTCCTTCCTTGTCTTTTATGATGGATTTTGCCTTAAAGTCTATTTTATCTGAGATTAGTATTGTCACTCCTGCTCTTTTTTGTTGCTGTTTGCTTAATATTTTTTTTCCATCCTTGGATTTTTAATATATTTATGTCTTTGTGTCTAAGGTGTGTCTCTTGTAGACAGCATATTTATGGGTCATTTTTTTTATGCATTCTATCGCACTCTATCTCTTTATGGGTGCATTTAGGCCATTTACATTCACTGTGATTGTCAGTAGGTGTGAGTTTATTGCTGTCATTTTGTAGAGCTTTTTTTTGTGTTGCTGATGTTTTCTTTGTTCCTCTTACTCTCCTGTGCTGGTTCCTTTTGTTTGTGAAATTTCATTTCTTTTGTTATTGTAGATTTTGAGTTTACTGAGACTTTATGTTGTTCTTCTTTATTTTGTTGAGTAGGTTTGTTAACTTTCTTTATGGTTACCTTGAAATTTACCCTTATCTTCCTAAGATTGAACCAGTCTTTCATTACTTGATAGTTCCTTGACTTCCTCTCCATTTGGAAGTTCTATATCTACACCGTATATTCCCCTTTCTGTTCTGACATTGTCATCATTTATAGATTGACATCTCTAGTTCCTCATTTCGAATCTTTTCATTTTGTTTTATCCTTGAGAGCTCATTACCTAGGTCGGTATTTGGCTGATACTAATCTGTTCTTAGATTCAGGTTGTTGTCTAATGTTGGTTCTCTAACCAAAAGACTCTCTTTAGTAATTATTGTAAATTTGGCTTGGTTTTTACAAATTCCCTTAATTTCTGTTTATCTGGAGATGTCCTAATTTTGCCATCAAGTATGAGAGGAGATTTTGCAGGATATATTATTCTTGGCTGACAATTTTTGTCTTTCAAGGTTTTATATATATCCCCCATTATCTTCTTGCCTGCATGGTTTTTGCTGAGTAATCGGGGCTTATTTGTATTGATACCCCTTTGTATATAGCTTTTCATTTTTCTCGAGCTGCTGTCAGGATTCTATTTTTGTCTTTGGTTTTGGCAAGTGTGATTATGATATATCTTGGTGAGTTTATTTTGAGATCTATCCTATGTACTGTTCGTTGAGCTTCTTGGTAGTCAACTTTTCATTTTTCATAATATTAGGGAAGTTTTCTATCAGCAAATCTTCAATGATCTGTGTTTTCCATTTTCTCCCCCGTTCTGGGAATCCAATCATGTGCAAACTTTTGCTTTCGATTGTATCCTGCATAGTTCTTAGCTTTTAATCATTCTTCTTCATTCTTTTCTCTGATGTTTCTTCAAACCAAGTAGCATCCATGGATTTGTCTTCAATCTCACTGATTCTGTCTTCCATTGTTTCAAATTTGCTGCTAAAACCTTCTATTGTGTTGTCCTTTTCTGAAATTTTGATGTTTATCTTTTGGATGTATAATTGCTGTTTTTGTATGATTTCTGATTGTTTATTCATTTTTACATTTTGTTCTTATATTATTTTCTTGAATTCTTCTATTGCTTTGTGTTTTCATTGATTTTGTCTATGTTTTGGTTGGTTTTGTCTGTATTTTCCATTATTTTTTCTGTATTTTCCTTGATCTCTTTCCTGATCTTTTGGAAAGCTCTGAATATTAAAATTTTGAATTCTCTATCAGGTAGTTCCAGTCTTTTTTCTTCTGCTGAAAGGTCAGCTGGTGCTTTATTCTGGTTGCTTACTGGAGCCATCTTGTCCTGTTTTTTTTTTTTTTAAATATGTTTTGATGTTGTCTGCTGTCTCTGAGATGTTTAGGTATAGTTTTCTTTATTTATTGATTGTAGGTTTGTTTGTTTCAGCCTGCTTTTTCTTTTTTTTTTGGTTTGGTTATGTCTGGGCTGTGGGACAGGCATGCTTTTTTGCTAGATCTTCTGTGGACATGATAGTTCTCACCACCTTGTCCTGGTGTGCAGGGCTAGTCACGCAGCTATGTACAGCAGGGCAGATCCAGCAGGAAGAAAAGGAGTGGGGATGGGTAGTTTGTCTGCAGCATGAACCAGGCCAGGGACTGGAGCAGGGCTGCTGCAGTCTGCCAGGGGGGAGGTCCTGAGCCGGTGGGGAGGGGCCTGGGGTTCGGGCTGGGTCCCCTTGGGGATGTGGCAGGAAGTGTCTGGAGCTGGCAGGACATGGTCTGGGATCTGTGCTGGGTTCCCTCGGGGCCACAGTGGGTGGCAGGATGGGTCTGGAGATGTTAGAAAGGTGCCTGGGGTCTGGGTCGGGTCCCCTCATGGTAGCAGAAGGCATCCAGAGCTGATGGGAATGGGTCTGGGGTCCAGGCCAGGTCCCCTGGTTGTTCCAGTGGGTGGCGGGAGGGCTCTGTAGCTGGCGGGAAGGGAGTCAGGTTCTGCTTTGGGCCCTCTCAGGACTGCAGGTGGTGGCAGGTGGGGTCTGTTCTTTAAAGCCATCCACTTGTATTTCTGTTACAGCAGCACTAGCTAACTAAGACACAGTATCACACAGAATAATTCCATTACCCTAAAAATCCTCTCTGCTTCATCTATTCATCCCTTCCTCCCCGCCCCCAGCCCCTGGCAACAAATGATCTTTTTATTGTCTATACTTTTGCTCTTCCAAAATGTCATAAAATTGGGATTATACAGTATGTAGCCTTTTCAGACTTGCTTCTTTCACTTAACAATGTACATTTATGGTTTCTCCGTGTCTTTTTGTAGCTTCATAGCTCATTTCTTTTTACTGCCAAATAATATTCCATTGTAGGGATGTACCACAGTTTCTTTGTCACCAATTGAAGGATAACTTGGTTGCTTCCAGATTTGGGCAGTCATGAATATAAACATTCGTGTGCAGATTTTTGCATCGCCATAAGTTTTCAACTTAATTGTTATAAATACCTAGGACTATGATTGCTGAATCATGTGGTAAGAATATGCTTAGCTGTGTCAGAAACTGCCAAAACTATATTCCAAAGTGGCTTTGTCATTTTACATTCCCAGCATTGAATGAGAGTTCCTATTGTTCTGCATCCTTGTCAGCATTTTGTATTGTCAGCTTTGGTAATTTTAGTGATTTTAATAGGTGCTCTGTGGTATCTCATTGTTGTTTTAATTTGTAATTCCCTTATGACAAATGATGTTGAGCATATTTTCATATGCTTATTTTCCATTCGTGTATTATTTGATGAGGTATCTGTTTCTAACTTTAGCCAATTATACAAAGAATTCTCTGTATACCTTTGTACCTTTTGGATGCAAGTCCTTTCCCAGAACCCCATTATTGCCATTAAATGTTCTTCATTTTAAATACTCAAGGAGTCTGATTTCATTACATTGGCTTTTAAATGATAGATACTTCCTAAATCCAACTTAAAGAAAAAAATTTTTTTTTTTTTAATCTGTCACTAAAGACATTGCTGAAATGATTTAAGAGCAAATGGCTTTAAGTGCCCATGCTGGAAATGTGTGCAGTGCTTAAAGAGAATATCAATAATAAGGTATGTAAAAGAGTGTGAATTAAACCAGTGGTGTCTTTTGAAAAGGAGAATATTTATTTGGGGCCTCTGATCTGTGTTACCCCATGTCTCTGCTGACTGTAAAGATGTTCATTTTAAGGCACCTAGAAGTCTGAACTATTAAAAAGCTGTACTCCAGAATCTATGTTGGTTTTGTCTCCCACCTCCTCACAGACAGCCTTTCTTTCAAATCAATTCCTCTATGGGACTAATTGTTTAAAAGCCATGACTTCATTTCCAGGTTAAATACATGTCTGTACCATTCTGACAGTTAAAAAAAAAAAAAAAAGAAAAGGAATAAAATAAAAATGAGTCTTTGAGTATTATATTTAATTTACTAAAAAAGTCCAGAATACTAAAATATTTCCAAAGGCAAATCTGTGGTGTGACAGATGCATAGTAACACCCATGGGCTGAAGTGTCTTAGAAAAGCATCCTGTAGGTACTTTAACAAGAGTACTGAGTGTCATCTATAATTCATGCAAGTATATTGAAGTTTTCTGCTGCCATCCAAGAAAGATGGTTTTCAAAGCTACAGAGTGCAATAATCCAGTATTCCTTGTAGAGAGTTCCATACATCTGATATAGATTTTACACTGGAGATCATTTCCATGCTGAAGTCCTCAAGCACACAGTGTGATATTTTCAGAAAACACAGATTTATGCCATGTGCTATTTCTGCAGGCTTTGGGAACAGCCATTAGATCAAGTTGAGGATATATTTCTAGCTAGCCTTCATCAACAATGCAGTGTTCACTTCAAAACGAATGGGTATCTAAATGCTTCAACAACCTCTTTTTTGTGTTCGATATATTTTATGGTGGAAAATGAGTTTGACTATCTTAGTTTCCTCCCAGTAGAAGACAAAATGACTATATGAATAATTCAATCATTTCTTCTAGAGTATGGGACTTAGAAAATGAGATCAGATACTGTTGAATATTGTTTCAGACCAAAATATGTAAGCCTCCTACAGTGGCCTCATTATTTATCACTATTAGAAAATGGTAATGCCATAAAAAAAAACCAAAACCCACTGCTGTCAAGTCGATTCTGATTCATAGTGACTCTATAGGACAGGGTAAAACTGCCCCATAGGGTTTCAGAGGCTGTAATCTTTATGGAAGCAGGCTGCCACATCTTTCTCCCAGAGAATGGCTGGTGAGTTTGAACCACGACCTTTCAAGTGCTTATCCACTGTGCCACCAGGGTTTCTTCAAAAATCCACATTAGACAATAATTTTCAGATATTTAAAATCTAGTTAACATTTTTCTAATTTGTCCACAGACAGTATTTTAAGCTGGCGAGCCTTCCTGGTTCTTGGTCTCGAGAAATTCTTAATTCAACCAAGCATAACTAAGACTATTGAGTTACCAGGTCATAATGAACATGGAAAGATAGATGTTTGGAAGAACAAGAGATGATGCAAGAGCGTGGCATCTCAAAAATAACTACATATTAAATTACTGATGCAAAGCATTTGACTACTGTTCTTAAGAGTCAAGGACATCAACTGTTTAGACATGATCAGATATCAAAGTTGACAGGTTTTGCAATCTGATCATCTTGTTTCCCCTTTACCAAGGTAAAGGCAAGGCACTTTGCTGCACCTGATAGACTACAGACAGAGTCAGTAAAATCACAGGAACGATGTTGTTTTCCATGGGATGCACTAACCTTCAAAAACATTTTAAGAGATTGATGCAATTGTTTGTTAGTCTGTTTGTTGGGGAATATGAGTAAGTAAAAGTGAATATCTATCTCTAAATCCTTTGAGCCTTACTTCTTCCAAGGTACAAGTCATATCCTATGCTAAAAGTCACTCAAATTGATCTTAAGGTTTAGTGGCAACATGTTAAGAAGGAGAATTGAACTAGGTTCCCATACTTGATATGTTAGAAGTCATTGCTGTCTCACTGATTTACTTTTTGAATCATGTAGGACACAACTACTAGGGTTACAAACCAAAAATACCATAAAAATGGCCCTTGTATCTCACTGATATACTTACATGGGCAGCAAATTCAAACCTAACTATTTCTAGGTACCAACTAATGTTTTTTATTATTGGTGTAAATCTATTTGGAAGTCAGCAAAGTAGTTAATAAAATATTTCCTGTGAATTGCCTGATCTCTTAGCCTTTCAGTGTATCTGACTTCTAAAGAACCAAAATATATTAATAATCCTGAGATGGATTTGGTCTTATTTATTGATGCATGTTTATTTTAGATTTGCCATTTTTAACTGACTTGTCAACTTCTACTTCTTCCCAGTCTCCTAGGTATCTTTTTTTTTTTTTTTAAATTGATTATGGATTCCACTACCAGCATGAGGACCCCTGGTGGCACTGTGAATTTATGCAAAGGAGAAAAAGAGGAAAAATTAATATGTACTCTTAAATTCAAAATGTACTATTCAAATTCAATATAGTGTTTATTTTGAGGAGTAGTTATTGAGAGAGAGTAAGAGGAAGAGGATTGGATTGGCTGTAGTCTTTAGTTCTCGATCTGGGTGATAGTTACATAGGTGTGTTCAGTTTGTTAAAATCCGTGGACCTGCACTCTTATTATCTGTGACTGTATATAATACTACAATAAAAAGTTAAAAAATAATAGGCTCTTATAACTGAAAAATCCAAGCGTAGACCTCAGGAACAGCTCTATACAGTTACACAAATGATGCTATCAGGAGTCTCTCCTTTATCTGCTCTGCTTTCTTCTGTATTGATTATTATCTTGGACAGACGCTTCCCATGTAGTGTCAATATGCCCACTAGCAGCTCCACACTTATAACTTCTCTTGTTAGTCATACAACAGAAACAGTTCCTCCATTCTTCCTTACCATAAAGATCAAAGAATTCAGTCTCATTGGATCAGGCTGAGACACATGTCTATCACTGTACAAAGCAATATGGGCAGGATGTTGGAATACACTGGTAGGCAAGGACTAGGTCATGTGTCCATCCCAGGAGCATTATCTTATCATCATCATCATCTCTTTTGGTTCTGGATGTTGACTGGATTCAGATCCTTCCTGCTGGGCATTCCTCAGTACAGCTGTAGTCAGATGGTGGCTGGTGAGGAGTAATCTCAAAAGCATCCTTACTCATATATCTGGCACATAGGCTGGGAACACTTGAACAATGGGGGCTCCTTCTATCTCTATCTAGTCTTTCTTCATGGTCTCCATTAAGGCTGCTTCTAGGTGACCAGACATGGTAGCTCTGAGAGAGAAAGAGGGCCGGGCAGAAATCATATCATCCTTTATGGCCTAGCCTAGTCCTGGCAAACTATGGACTGTAGATCAAATCCAGCCCTCCACCTGATCTTATAAATAAACTTTTACTGGAACGCAGCCTTGTCCCCTCATCTGTGTATTATCTATGGCTGCTTTGATGCTACAATGGCAGAGCTGAGTAGATGCCACAGAGAAAATATGAATACAGCCTGCAAAGCCTAAAATATTTACCATCTGGCCCTTTACAGAAAAAGTTTACTGACCTCTGACCTAGTCTCAACTGCCATGTAGTATCATCCCCATTGCTTTCGGTTAATTAGAAGTAAGTCACTAAGGCTAGCCCATATTCAAGAGTAGAAAAATCTGGAGATGTTCTAAATCACCATGGAGGCGGAGTCCCCTAATATGTATGGACTAACACCTAAAACATATTTTCCATACATAGGAAAATTAGAGTGTGTTGGCTAAAGAAGAATAAAAGGATGCTGTGTAGACCAAAATGGAGAAACCTCTCTGAGGTGAAATGGCATGCTTCTAATTCTTTTCGGCAGGTTAACTGTGTTGAGAAGGTACAGACGATGCATTCTTCTTCCAAGTTTAGTTAACGCCACTGCCCACAGCAGGGTGGTAAGAGCAGAACTTGTTACCCTCCAAAATTATACCTATTGCTCAGGGGCACTTATGTTGAAGTCATTCTGACAGCTTTTACAATGCTCTAATTGAACTGCCTGGGCATAGAAGAATTGCTTCTTGCTAAAGGAAAATAGCTGGGAGAATTACAAAAATGGCATATCAGAAAAAATGTAAAGTATTCTCAGGCTTTTGAAATGTCAGACTTCTGGGCACCAATTTATCTGACTTACATTACAGAGCTACAAACAGTCAGCAACCCTTATTTGGTAATTTTTCACAATAAAAATACATTTCTAAGTGTTATTTTAGTTCAATAATGATTGCACAGATCTATTTATTTTGCATTTATGTATGTGTATGTTTAAGGGGGGGCCCCTAAGTAATACCTTGCCTTTGGCAATGTTTGGCAACAGAAGAGAATGTATTATATTGATCAGATAGGACCACTCGGATAGTGAGAAGAATTTAATCTGGATTTTAACAAAATACAAAGCATTCAAAATCCACATGGAAAATTAAGCAGTCATGCGTTCCTCCTGCAAGGATGTGTCACTGCCATCATCTCTCCAGGCTCCAGGGTAATGGAGAAGGCTGAAGGCCATTATTATAATCACGAAGAGATTTCTTCGCTAGTGTTATGGCCGGAGAGGCCAGTGGAAAAGGTGGGTTGGAAACGGAGAGGGTCTATCACTGCAGGAGAAGAACGGACTCCTTTCAATTGGCCATACTTCTCACATCAGTAGACGCGTTCTGTCTTAAGACAGAAATACTGGACAGCAAAGACTTTGTGAAACACAGGCCAGGTATTGACAGAAGTGGTATTTTTGTCAGTACTCACATTCAATTTTCTTGAAAATGTATTTGTTGAACATCTAGGATACATTTGATCTATATTTCAAGTGCTAGCATGGAGAGGAAATTAAAATAAAGACCTTTTGCTGAACAAGCTTGTCACCTAATAGAGTCAGGCAAGGCATAATAAGGAGAGGGCCTGATATAGTGCTGGAAGATGAGCCCCTCAGGTTGGAAGGCACTCAAAATATGACTGGAAAAGAGCTACCTCCTAATAGTAGACTTGACCTTGATGTGGATGGAGTAAAGCTTTCGGTATCAGCTTTGCTGATGTGACATGACTCAAAATGAGAAGAAACAGCTACAAACATCACTTAATAATCGGAATGTGGAACGTATGAAACATGAATCTAGGAAAATCGGAAGTTGTCAAAAATGAAATGGAGGGAGACGGAGCCAACATGGCACCCTAGACATCAGATCATACCGTCCCTCTGCAGCAAAGATCTGAAAAACTAAGTAAAAGAGTTACAAAAGTCAATGATGGAACTCCAAATGAAAGAGGAAATTGAAGGAAAACAGAAAATGAGGAGAGATACGAAGTGGAGGTCCTCTGCCAACTAATATGACACAGTATCGCCATCTTGGAGCACAGTCTGCAATGACCCCAGACAGGGAGTAAGGGGAGGCAACTTCACAATGCTCCCAGTGGGAGACAGAGCACCCGGTAACCAGAGAAATAGGCTTTCCTACCTCTCACCCTTCTGCCTTGCATGCCACCTCCACAGGACATGCTGTGCTGCTCTGCTAGAGAGCTACCAGTTCACCATCACCCCAGGTCCATCCTGCCCCTGCCTGCCAGCTCCTGCCACATCATCGTTTTTTTTTCTTTTTCTCTTTCTTCATTTTTTTTTCCCTCCCACCTAGCCCCGTATGCTACCTCTACCTCTTCCTACCAGGCTATGCCACACCACCATGGCTAGAGAGCCAATGGCCCATCACCACATGAGTCCACCCTGCACCCACCCACCAGCTCCCAACATGTCATTTTTTTCTTTTTTTCCTCTTTATTGGTTTTATTTCTCCCTCCCACCTAGCCCCATACGCCACCTCCCCGCTCTTGCTGCTGACCCCAAGTCCACCCTATGCCCACCTGATGGCTACATTTTTTTCTTTTCTTTCTTCCCCCTAACTAACCCCATACATTGCCCCCACTTCATGCCAGCCCTTGCCATGCTACCATGGCTGTCTTACTCATCTAGTGCTGCTATAACAGAAATATCACAACTGAATGGCTTTAACAAAGAGAAATTTATTTCTTCACAGTAAAGTAGGCTAAATGTCCAAATGCAGGGCATCAGCTCCAGGGAAAGGCTTTCTCTCTCGTCAGCCTTCTCGTCAGTGTTCCCCTGGACTAGGAGCTTCTCCACGCAGGGACCCCAGGTCCAAAGGAAATGCTCTGCTCCTGGCACTGCTTTCTTCATGGTGTGAGGTCTCCTGTCTCTCTGCTCACTTCTTTCTCTTATATCTCAAACTGTCTCAGGACACAATCCAGTCTTGTAGATTGAGTCCTGCCTCACTAACACAACTGCCACCCATCCTCCCTCATTAACATCATAGAGGCAGGATTTACAACATATAGGAAAATCACACAGTACCAGGAATCATGGCCCAGCCAAATTGATACACACATTTTTTGTGGGACATAATTCAATCCATGACAATGGTAAAAGCATTCCCAGCTCAGGCCCACTGCTGCACCAGGCCAGCACTGCCCCTCCCCTCCTGCCACTTGACCAGCTGCTGAACAATGGGAAGCAAGCCCATACCACTCTCTTCCAACACCCCTGCCTATCTGGCAAGGGGCTGTGAACACTCCCACACAGCTGGACCAATATCAGGAGGCAGACAGTGCCTACCCAGTCTACCCTCAGCCACCTTGCCAAACCAGTATACAGGAAAGTAGGCTTGACCTGCCTGCTGCTGTCCTGCACACCCATGCAAGGTCATAAGAGCTATCATGCCCATAGATGAACAAGCAGCACAGCATGCCTGGCCCACCTACCCTGAAATATCAAAAGAAAAGAAAAAAGAAAGATGAAACAAACTAACACACAATCAATCAGTAAAGAAAATAATACCTTAATGTCTTGGAGACAGCAGACAATATCAAAACATAAAAAAAAAAAAAGCAAGTGACCAAAATAAAGAATCAGATGACTTTCTGGTAGAAGAAAAGGAAGTGGAACAACTTGATACGGAATTCAAAACTCTAATATTTTGGGGCCTCCAAGAGATTAAGAAAGAGATCAGGGAAAACACAGACAAAATGAAGGAAAAAATAGACAAAATCAAGTAAAACACAGACAAAGCAGTAGAAGAATTCTGGAAATAATACAAGAACAAAATGTCAAAATAAATAAACAGAAACCATACAAAAACAGCAACTAGAAATCCAAAAGATAAACAAAATTTCAAAAATGGGCAATTCAATATAAAGATTTAGTAGCAAATTTGAAACAAAGGAAGACAGTATCTGCAAGATAGAAGACAAATCCATGGATATCACTTTCTTTAGGAAAAATCAGAGAAAAGAATGAAAAAAACCTAAGAACTATGTGGAATACAATCAAAAACAAAAATTTGTGTGCGATCAGAGTTCCAAAACATGGGGAGAAAATGGAAAACACAGAGAAGATTGGTGAAGATTCGGTGGCAGAAAACTTCCCAAATATCATGAAAGACAAAAAGTTGACCATCCAAGAAGCTCAATGAACCACATATAGAATAGATCCCAAAAGAAAGTCACCAAGACATATCATAATCACACTTGCCAAAACCAAAGGCAACGAAATAATCCTGAAAGCAGCTCAAGAAAAATAAAAAGTCATTTACAAAGGGGAAATAATAAGACTAAGCTCTGATTACTCAGCAGAAACTATGCAGGCAAGAAAGCAGTGGGATGACATATATAAAACCTTGAAAGAAAAAAACTGCCAACCAAGAATAATATATCCTGCAAAACCTGTCTCAAATGTGATATTGAAATTAGGATATTTCCAGATAAACAGAAATTAAGGGAATTTGTAGAAACCAAACCAGACTTAAAAGTAATATTAAAGGGATTTCTTTGGTTAGAGAACCAGTAACATTACACAACAACCAGAGTCTAGGACACAGGAAAACATCAGTCAGATATCAACTAAGCAATTACTCTCAGTAATAAAACAAAGCTAAAAGACTTAAAACAGGGAAACAGAGAAATCAGTCTCTAAATGATGACTACATCTAAACAATAAAAGGGGGAATAAACTGTTTAGGTATAGAACTTTTTAAGGAAAGAAAGTCAAGGAGATATCAAGTAATAAAAGACTAGTTCAAACTTATGAAGATGAGGGTAAATTTTAAGGTAACCCAAAAGAAAGTTAACAAACCTATTCATCAGGATAAAAAAGAAGAAAAACATAAAGTCTCAGTGAACACAAAATCTATAATAACAAAAGCAAAGAAAAGAATTCAAAAACAAAAGAAACTCAGCATAGGAAAGTAAGAGGAACAAAGAAAATGTCAGCACTACAAAAAAAAAAAAGCATGACAGTATGACACCAATAAAATCACACCTATTGATAATTACACAGAATGTAAATGGCTTAAAAGCACCTGTAAAGAGGCAGAATGGATAAAAAAGTATGGCCCATCAATCTGCTGTCCACAAGAGACACACCTTAGACATAAAGACTTCGAAGGATGAAAAAAATATATCAAGCAAACAGTAACCAAAAAAGGGTGGGAGTGGTAATACTAATTCAGATAAAATAGACTTAAAGGAAAAACCACAAAAGACAAGGGAAGACATCATATAATGATTAAAGGGACAGCACACTAAGAAGACAACCTTAATAAATATCTGCACATCCAACCACAGGGCTCCAAAATACGTAAAACAAACTCTAACAGCACTGAAAAGAGAAATTGACTGTTCCACAATAATAGTAGATTTCAACACACCGCTCTTGGTAAAGGACAGAATATCTAGAAAGAAATTCAACAAAGATACAGAAGATCTAAAGGCCACAATCAACCAACTTGATCGTATAGACACATATAGAACACACCACCCCAAAGCAGCAAAGTATATGCTCTTTTCCAATGCACATGGAATATTCTCCAGAATAGACCTCATTTGAGGCAAATAAGCAACCCTCAATAAAATCCAAAAATCACAATAATACAAAGCATTCTCTCTGATCACAGCATCATAAAAGTAGAAATCAATAATAGGAAGAACAAGGAAAAAAATTACATACATGGAAACTGAATAACATTTTGCTTAAAAACAACTGGATAGTAGAAGAAATCAAAGAGGGAATCAAAAAATTCATAGAATTCAATGAGAATGAAATCACATCATACCAAAACCTTTGGGACACAGCAAAGGCAGTGCTCAGAGATTGATTTATAGCAATAAATGCATACAATAAAAAAGAAGAAAGGACCAAAATAAAAATGTTAGCCCTACAACTCGAATAAAAAGAGAACAGCAAAAGAAGTCCACATCAATGAGAAGCAAGGAAATAATAAAGATTCAAGCAGAAATAAATGAAATACAGAACAGAAAAGCAATACAAAGAATCAACAAGACCAAAAGTTGGTTCTTGGAAAAGATCAACAAAACTGACAAACTATATGCCAAGCTGACAAAAGAAAAATGGGTAAAGAAGCAAATAACGCCAATAGGAAATGACACAAGGGACATTACAACAGACCCAACTGAAATAAAAATATAATAACAGAATACAATGAAAAATTGTACTCCAGCAAATCTGAGAAGCTAGAAGAAATGGACAAATTTCTAGAAACACACTACCTACCTAAACTGACACAAACTGAGATAGAAAAACTGAACATACCCATAACAAGAGAAGAGATTGAAGGGATACTGAAAAAATTCGAACAACAGCAACAACAACAACAACAAAAAACCCTGGACTGGGCGTCTTCACTGCAGAATTCTACCAAATATTCAGAGACAAGCTCACATCAGTACTACTCAAACTATTTCAGAGCAAAGAAAAGGAAGAAATACTCCGGAATTCATTATATGAAGCCAGCATAACTCTGATACCAAATCCAGGCAAGAAAAGACAGCACACACACACACACACACACACACACACACACACACAGAATTACAGATCAATATCTCTCATGAATATAGATGCAAAAATTCTCAACAAAATTCTAGCCAAAATAATTTAGTATCATAAACAATAATAGTAATACATCACAACCAAGTGGGATTTATACCAGGTATGCAAGGATGGTTCAACATTAGAAAATCAATCAATGTAATAAATAAAAGAATCACATAATCATCTTAATCGATGCAAAAAAGGCATTCAATAAAGTCCAACACCCATTCCTGATAAAAACTCTCAAAAAGATAAGAATAGAAGGGAAATTCATCAACATAATAAAGGACGTCTATAGGAAACCAACAGCCAACATCATTCTCAATGGACAGAGGCTGAAAACATTTTCCACGAGAATGGGAACAAGACAAGGATACCCTTTTTCACCTCTCCTATTTACCATTGTGCTGGAAGTCCTAGCTAGAGCAATAAGGCAAGAAAAAGAAATAAAAGGCATCCAAATTGGTAAGGAAGAAGTAAAACTACCCCTATTCACAGATGATATGATCCTATCCACAGAGAATCCCAAAAATTCCACAGAGAAACTTCTGGAACTAATAGAAAGATTCAGCAGTGTAGCAGGATAAAAGATCAACATACAAAATCAGTTGGATTCCTATACACCAACAAACAGAACTTTGAAAATGAAATCAGGAAAACAATACTGTTAATAATAGCCCCATAAAAGATAATATACTTAGGAATATATCTAACCAGGGACGTAAAAGACCTACACAAAAAAACTACAAAATACTATTGCAAGAAACCAAAAGAGACCTACATAAATGGAAAAACATACCATGCTCATGGATAGAAAAACTCAATATTATGAAGATGTCAATTCTACCCAAGGGAATCTACAGGTGTAATGCAATCCCAGTCCAAATACCGGCAGCATTCTTTAATAAGATGGAAAAACTAATCACCAACTTTATACGGAAAGAAAAAGGCTGCAGATAAGCAAAGCATTATTGAAAAAAAAAAAAAAAGAACAAAGTAGGAGACCTCATACCACCTGACCTCGGAACCTACTATACAGCTACAGTAATAAAAACAGCCTGGTACTGGTACAACAACAGATACACAGACCAATGGAACAGAATTGAGAACCCAGACATAAATTCATCCACCTATGAGCAGCTGATTTTTGACAAAGGACCAAAGTCCATTAAATGGGGAAAAGGCAGTCTTTTTAATAAATAGTGCCAGCAAATCTGGATGTCCATCTGTAAAAAAAATGAAACAGGACCCATACCTCACACTAGACACAAAAACTAACTCAAAATGGATCAAAGACCTAAATACAAAACCTAAAACGATAAAGATCATGGAAGAAAAAATAGGGACAATGCTTAGAGGTCATAATACATGGCATGAATCCAATACAAACTATAACTAACAATTCACGCACACAAGATAAACTAGATAACCCGGGGGGGCGGTGTGATGGATCACTCTTGTGTGGCCTTTCTAGCCATGGTCTTGTAACTCCCACCCCCCACAAGTGATTGGGTGGGACTGTGCAAATAAGATAATTGTGGCCAACCAAGGGATTGGTAAGGTTTGCCATCACACTGGGCTCGAAATGAGCCACCCCAGAGGCGGGAAAGGAACATCCCACTACCACCAAGGAAAAACAGGCAGGAGCCAAGAGTGTGTCTTTTGGACCTGGGATCCCTGCACTTAGAAGCTCCTGGAACCAGGAGACAGACGTAAAGAGAGCTTGTGAAGTGGTGGCAGAGAAACAACAGCAGGAGACAACATGGTGGACTTCCCAGCCAGGTAATAAGAAAGATGAGTGACTAGGGTGCCTCTGGGGACTTATTGGCAGGGGCTAAAACAGCTTTGTAACACTTGCCTGAGCAGGGCAGGAGCCTAGGGCCAAAGAGAGATGTGCCTTCGAACACAGCTGAAAAGAGACTGTCCTGATGGAAGAACTGTATCCTGAGTGTTCCTGAGCCTCAACTGTAAACTGTTACTTCCCTAATAAACCTCATGATCGTGAGTATTGTCTGTTAGTTCTGTGTGGCCATTGCAATGAATTATTGAACCCATCAGAGAAGTAGAGACTGCCTTGGGAGGGATGGTTGGTGTTAGAATTGGTAAAGATGATGGAGAGAGGAGGCACGTCTGACTTCTGCCTTATAGGAATCAGCCTTGGGCTGTTGATCTTGATTCTCCTTCCCCCTTGTGAAGTTAGAGGAGGCCAGACACCACTCCCACTCCGTTTTTACAGAGCTCCTAAAAATTAAACAACAGAAGGGAACACTGCCTGGTCCTGTGTCATCCTTACAATTGATGTTAAGTCTGAGCCCATTGTTGCAGCTTCTGTGTCAATCCATCTTGTTGAGGGTCTTCCTCTTACTCTTACCCTCTACTTTACCAAGCATGATGTCCTTCTCCAGGGACTAGTCTCTCCTGATAACATGTCCAAAGTACGTGAGATAGTCTCGCCGTCCTCACTTCTAAGGAGCATTCTATCTATTCTTCTTCCAAGACAGATTTGTTCGTTCTTCTGTCAGTCCATGGCATATTCAATATTCTTCATCAATTGTACCTTGGAGGGTAAATTGTCCTTGGTTGAAAACCAATAAGTTACGGCAATGACCTGGGTTCAAATCCACCTCTACCATCTACTGTGTGTGAACTTGGGCAAATTATTTACACTCTCTAGGTCTTAAAAAGAAGATCTTAATAGCACCTACTTCAAAAGGTTGTTGTGAAGATTAAAACAGAATTATATGAGTCAAGTACTTAGCAGAGTGCCCGGCACTTAGTAAGTGATCAATAATTGTAACTACTAGTCAGAAAGGAAAATATATGGAACTTTTCTTCAACCTCAATATGTGGAGTTCCTGGTTTGGTAGTTTCTAGAAAGTGGGCACTGTGAAATCTATGAAGAATTTTTTATTCGGTGGTATATTTCCCAATTCGTTAGAGTTAAATGAAGGGAAGGATATTTAACTGTATATTTGGTTTGATAACAATTGTGTCTGGAATGTAGATGTTTATATGTATTTTCATATGTAAATATGTGTGTCTTTGTGTTTAGAAGTATGATTGTGTGTGGGTGTATATATATATATAAATTCAATAACTGGAATCATGAAAATATTAATATCAATTATTACTGGGTGGTAAGATTATGGGTGAATTTAATTTTCTTCTCTATTTTTCTGTTATCTTTTATACTTTTTATAATGAATAAGTATTATTTTATAAATAGGGAATAAAAGTAAATATTATACAATGTCATCATTTAAGACATACAGATTGAACACCTACAGATTGAACGCCAAGAACTAAGAAACTAAGAACACAATAATGAGACACCCCCATGCACATGTACGTACACAGGACAACAAAAGTAACAAAACCCACAACAAACCAAGTGTACGTACAAGAAAGCTGGAACTTGACAAATCAAGTTCAAATGTAACAATGATATCCCCAAAGCAAGAAAGATGGTGAATTTTGCCAAAACCCACCATTTTTGTTGCTTTGGCAACACCATCCTAATTGTGACCTTAAATCTGACAGAAGATCCAAAAGAATTTTCTAATTATCCTACTTTGCAAGCAGTTCAGTAGAAAGTGCCATTTTTAGTGGAGAATTCTGGGAAGATGGCAGCATAAATAGACCATCATTCCAACCCTCCCCCACAAATATGACAAGAAATACAACAATGAAGTGATGCTCATCTTTGTGGGGGACTCTGTATTGGAGAGCAGAGGAAAACAGTGGAAAACTGCAGACAGGCAAGAAATCAACACATCAGTAATGAGTTGCATACCATAGGAAAATTGCTTCTCCCACTGTCCCTGCCCTCCCCCAGCCAAGAAGCCTACCGACTGCTGTGAACTGGGGTTGTGGCCCCAGAAAAAGAGCCTGCTTCCCCAACCACCACAGTCCCTGCCTGTACAAAGAGAGAGAACCCCAAGCATCTGCTCCGAAATCAACAAGGC
Source organism: Trichechus manatus latirostris (assembly GCF_000243295.1). Lineage (NCBI taxonomy): Eukaryota > Metazoa > Chordata > Mammalia > Sirenia > Trichechidae > Trichechus > Trichechus manatus. Next base: position 10,169,340 of record NW_004443956.1, on the reverse strand, counting down.
AGACCTCCCTGGGAGTCCTTTTGGAGTGTGCCAGGACCTCCTCTACCTAGACACTGTCAGCTGCAAGCCTGTTGTGAATTCCTAGAGAAAGCCTGTGCAGTGAAGTCTGCTCCCATAGTCAGAACTCTACCTGCCTCCCTGTGCACCCTATAGCTCTGGCTTCTGAAACCAACAGGACAAACCTCGCTGGGGGTCAGAGTTAGTTTACCCCAACTTCTGGTTGGCACTGAGGACGTGCTAACTGGGGCTGCTGTGTGCTAGAAAGCAGGAGATTTGAGAGGAGGCTGCACTCACAGCCAACAACTACTGAGGGGACTCTCTTAGCAACAAGGCAGACCTCCATGGTGATCTGACCAGAGTGTGACACCCCTCCCTCACTTGACATTTGTTGATTGCTGGGCTGTTTCAAACTGCTACAGAAGGCCCCCACAGTGGCATCTGCTCCCATAGTCAGCACTACCTGCCTCCCTGTGCACCCCATAGCTCAGACCTCTGAAACCAGCAGGACAGACCTCCCTGGTTATTGGTTTATGTCTGTCTGCTACGCCGTAGGTGCTGAGGACTTTGTACTAAGGCTGCTATTTTGCTAGGAAGCAGGAGTCTTGAGTGGAGGCTACAGCCATAGCCAATGTACTACATGGCAGGCTCTGGCAGCAACAAGGAAGGCCTTCCTGGGAGTTTGTTTGGAGTGTGACAAACCCTCCCCCACCAGTAACTGTTGGCTGCTGGACTGATATGCATTCTTACAAGAGGTTCCCTTCAGTGCAGTGTCTTAGGCTGGGTTCTCTAGAGAAGCAAAACCAGTAAAGTGTAAAAATATATATATATAGAGAGATTTATATTAAGAAAATGGCTCATGTGGTTGTAGAGACTGGAACGTCCCAAGTCTGTGGGTCAGGATAGAGGCTTCTCCTGTTTCACATAGCTGCAGGGGCTGGCAAACCCAAGATCTGCTGGTCAGAGAGCAGAGCTCTTGCTCACAGGCTGTGAAGATGGATGAATCCCAAAATAAGCAGGCAAGACCGCAGGTAAGCTGCTAGCTCAAGTCCCAAGAACCAGAGGGCAGATGAACAGGAGCCAGCTGCAGGATCCAGAGTGAGCAAAAGCCCATGAACCTTGTCAGAATGTCCACTTATATTTGATGCAGGCCACATGCTCAAGGAAACTCCCTTTCAACTGATTGGCTACTAACAGCAGATCCCATCATGGAGATGATCACATTATATCAAATCTCATCATGGAAGTGATCACAACATCATATGACTGCCAAACCACCAAAAATCATGGCCCAGCCAAGTTGACACACAACCTTAACCATCACAGTGGAATGAGGAGGTGGGTCACCTAAGTGGAGACTGCTTCCCCAACAGCCACAGGGCTACTGAGGCTCTGAAACCAATAAGGATCTACAAAAAGAGATATCTCAACTGAAAGGAACAATAACTGAAATGAGAAACACAATAGAAAGGATTACCAACAGTTTTAATCGAGCAGAAGAAAGAATTAATGAAGTAGAGGATAAGATTGTTAAAATTACAGACACTGAAGAGCAACAAGAATGGAGGTTTAGGAAGACTGAGCAGAATTTAATAGAATTATGGGACAACAACAAGAGACCTAATATATGTATCATGGGAATTCCACAAGGAGATAAGAGAGAAAAAGGTACAGAAAGAATATTTGAAGAAATAATGACACAAAATTACCCCAATCCAATTAAGGACATGAATCTACAAATCCAAGAAGCTCAAAGGACCCCAAGCAGGATAAACCCAAAGAAATCCACATCTAAACCCAAAGAAATCTACATCTAAACACACCATAGGTAGCCTCTCAAAAAGTAAAGATAAAGAGAGGTGGAGCAAGATGGTGAAGTGAGTGGATGATCCCATTTCTCCCGCGGCAGCTAACCCACAGAACAATGAATACAAACAAGCACAAGGTAAACTCTCAGAACTCCAGACAGCAGCTGAGGTGTAGAGTCAGGGTGAGTCTAGAATGGGGAGAGGAGGGGAAGGGATGGCAAAGAAGCTGGGAGAATCTACCCACTAATATCGTGGGCCTTCACTCATCACAGCTATTTGGGGAAGGGGCAGAGCAGCACCCCAAACAGGGAGCATCGAAAGTTACCTAAACTGAGGAAGCCGTAGTCTGATTTTTTAAGGTGGTGCAGATTGGTTGTGGGAATTCATAGGCAGCAAAACTGGGAGGGGGTGAAGGGAGACCATTATGCTGTGAGAGAGAGCTGTTGAATCTTACCGAGGCCCGAGAGAGAGGCAGGCACTAGGACTGGGAATTGGACCAGGAGGAACTGCAATGGCAGCAGAGCAAGGGGAATACTTCAGACAGACAGTGACACAGAAGCAAAAATGGCTAGCTCCCTGCCCACAGCAGGACACAGTGGGAGAGCCTGTGAATGGACATCCATGAGGGAAAGACGTGGAGAATGCCCCACTTTCACTTCAGGAAAGTCTAGCCCCACTGCTTATATCAGAGTCTGCCACCGGCTAACCCCTCCCTTCTCGAGCATGCATATTGAATTCCAGAGATCAAGCATCCAGAACTGAATCAGCACTGAAAAAACCGTAAGGATGAGTGCCCTCTAGTGGTTCTCAGAAGAAGAGACCAAGCCCACTGCAGCTGGGTCCATCCTGACTTGTAGCAACCCTGTGGGGCAGAGTGGAGCTGCCCCATGGGGCTTCCAAGGCTGTAAGTCTTTGGGGAGGTGGGCTGCTGCATCTTTCTCCTGCAGAGCAGCTGGTGGGTGCAGGCCCCAGCCTTTCAGCTGGCATCTGGGTGCTTGGCTGCTGTGCCACCAGAGTGTCCAATCAGAAAATTTTCCCACAAAAACCGGAATATAAAAATTAAAGTAAAAAAAGATAACAGAATGGCCCAAGTTCAACAAAAAAAAAATAGTAGAACACACAGTATCACAAGAGAAGAAGGACCAATGAAAAGTAAAACATGAAGAAGAGAAACTTTCTCATATGGAGGCCAGAATAATGCAAAGAATTGATAATTTTCAGACTATAGTGCTAAATATGTTTAAAGAAAGCAAAAAGCACACAGAAAACAAACTAGCAGAGATCAGGAAACAAATGGGGAACAAAAATGAGAGACTCAACAGGAAATTGAAAACATCAACAAGGATAGGGTTGCACAACTGATTATTGTAATGTAATAAATTGTACACCTAAAAAAGCTGAATTGGCAAAATTTGTGTAATAGATAGATATTATTTACAACAATGACAAAAAAAGAAAAAAGAATAGCTGATGAGGCTATCCTCATGGGATTTGGTTTCTTGGTTTGGAGTTTTAGGGTCATGGTTTCATGAGACATCCCAGTTAATTGGTCTAATAACGTTTTTAGTGCTTTTATTATACCTTCTAGTTCATTGTGTAGTGCCTGGGTTCTTAAAAGCTTGCAAGCAGCCATCCAAGGCACAACAATTGGTCTCTATTCACCTGGAGCAACAGAGGAAGAAGGAGAGTCAGGAAGAGGAGGAGGATATGGAATGTGTGGCTAATTGCCTCCATGAACAACTGCCTCCTTTGCCATGAGACCAGAACTGGATAGTGCCTAGCTACCATTACTGAACATTTTGAACATAGATGCTGTCATGGATTGAATTATGTCCCCCCAAAAATGTGTGTATCAGTTTGGCTGGGCCATGATTCCCGGTATTGTGTGATTTTCCTATATGTTGTAAATCCTGCCTCTATGATGTTAATCAGGGAGGATGGGAGGCAGTTGTGTTAGTGAAGCAAGACTCAATCTAGAAGACTGGATTGTGTCCTGAGGCAATCTCTTGAGATATAGAGAGAAGTGAGCAGAGAGAAGAGGGGGACCTCATACCATCAAGAAAGCAGTGCCAGGAGCAGAGCACGTCCTTTGGACCGGGGTCCCTTTGCCGAGAGGCCCCTAGTCCGGGGAAACACTGTTAAGAAGGCCGAGAGAGAAAGCCTTCCCCTGGAGCTGATGCCCTGAATTTGGACTTTTAGCCTACTTTACTATAAGGAAATAAACTTCTCTTTGTTAAACCCATCCACTTGTGGTATTTCTGTTATAGCAGCACTGTATAACTAAGACAGATGCTATAAACGAATCCTGATCAAAAGGGGGAAAATATAGAACATAATTTAAAATTCTCATGGACTCCAGACTTCTTGGAGCCACAAAGGTTGGGTAAACCCCTGAAATTATTGCCCTGAGATAATCTTTAAACCTTAAGCCAATAACATCCCCTGAAGTCTTCTTAAAACCAAACAACAGTTTAGCTTAATTAGTAAAAAATGTTTGCCTTGAGCATTATGCTCTTTTAAGAACTAACTTTATGAGATCAAAGTGACAACAGCAACTTGAAAGATTAGATAGGAACCTTCGAGGGCAGTGAGTGTATGTTAATGGGGGAGGAGCAACTCAGAAAAGGAGGGTGAGAATGGTTGTACAACTCAAAGAATATAATCAATGTCACTAAATGGAACATGTAGAAACTGTTTAATTGACATATATTTTGCTGTGTATATTCTCCACAACAACAGAATCAATAAATTAAAAATATATATATATAGCTAGTGTTTGGTACATGATAAGCTTGCATGGAACATCTGTCAAATGTATGGGAAAAAAAAGAAATACCATCGTCCTCTTGATTTTATGATTTGGTTCCTTTATTTAGTAATTCCTAATCTGAGAAAATATAATTTTCAATGTCAAAATCAACCTTGAGTCTGATGAGTAGGGACAGCTCCCCTGCAAACTATAATTTTCCACAGGCGACCTATTTCAGTAACAGAAGCCTTCCTTAGAAAGAACATAAGGGGTCTTTTATTTCAAAATAAAAATCCTTGCCTCCCTGCACATTCAGGAAAATTTAAAACAGTATGTATTTTTCAGAACTGAGCTCCCACAGAGTTGTGAAAACAACAATTTGGAAAATTTTCCAACATCTTGACTGTGCGTTTAAGAAAGATGGAAGTGCTTGCATTGGGCTCAGTATCATAAGGAGATTCTGGCTCAAAGTTGTCATTCTCAGTTTCAACTGGTGTCTCTGTGGTTATTGTTATTGTGTGCCGAGGGGTTGATTCTGAGTCATAACAATCCTATAGGACAAAGTAGAACTGCCCCATAGGGTTTCTAAGGCTGTAAATCTTTACAGAAGCAGACTACCACATCTCCCTCGACAAGGCTAATGGATTCGAACTGCTGACTGTTTGGTTAGCAGCCAAGCGCTTTAACCACTGTGTTACCAGGTCTCCTTGTGTCTCTGTGGAGAGTAATGGAAATGATCAAGTAAGGATGCTCGCTCAATACTCCGCATCTTTTTAAATTAAGTTCATACTGAAATGATGGACTTTATGCAGGTGACAATGTAGGCATTCTATGTCTGCCCCTTGTCCTTCATTCTCACTGCTCTTTTTCTGGAACTAGGCTTCATGTTCTGTCATTTTGAATATTTTAATACTTTACTGATCTCGAACGTGTTTTGTCTTAGAGAACGGAGGTAAAATCAAATTTTACAGTCAACAAAGCCCTTTATACTTGAAGTTTATTGCTTATTTTATATATTGTTCAACAACACATGACTCCTTGAGACTCTGAAATAGACATAGCTTCCTCAAGTTTCAGTTTGCTTGTGTGTGTGTGTGTGTGTGTGTGTGTGTGTGTATGTGTGTTTTCTTATTGAGGGTTGATTTGATTATCTGGATAGAAATAATTCCTTAAAATTGGCCAGAGTGGCTGAAATTCTACCAGGCCTTTTTCCAAAATTGTTATGCTCTTTTGTGCTAGAAAAATGCCCTGTTCTGTTTGCTTCCGCAATTCATACAACCTCCATCCTAAGTGGTTGTTTCCCTTTGACCCCCCAATTTTCCTCAGTATGGTGAAGATTTCATTCCTTTTCAACCAACAAATCAAGGAGCTGTCAACTGATAAAATAGAAAGGAACCCATTGACTCTTCATGTAGCTGACATTCTCAGCAACAACTTTCCTGTTGTTCGACTGGGGTTTGTAAAGGTATTGTTTTATAATAGTGACCAAACTATTCTTTTCTGTGGCAATTTTTTAAGAAATAATTAGCACTACATTTTCATTGCTCCCTAATTTGCAAAGTTGGTGTGTAGGCACCAAATGACAGAAAAATTTTAGTATGTTGCAAGAGATTAGAATAGCTTCTATTTTTTTTCAGATCATGCTAAATAATTGTCATTTTTTTTTTCTCTTCCATAGGACAATCCGTAGGGTGAATTTGCATCCCAGAGGAGTATAATATAATAGAAACACCAACGTACTGGCTTCAAGTCTCAGTTCTGATATTATTATCCAAATGGCCAAAATAAGTAAGTTGTTAAGCTGCCCATCAGTAAAAAAATAAAATGAATTGGATTGGATTTCTGAGGTGCCATCTATCTTTGTCTATAAGTCTAAATAAAATACATTAACTTGATTTGATCCCAACTATATAATTGTCAAGCTTCATTCATTCACTCACTCATTCATATCTCCTACGAAGATTTATTAAACAATGTACCCTTATCTTCACCACTAACACATCCTCACAGGATGTTTCAGGATATTCTTGTGAGAAACTGTTAAAAAGAATGCTTACTGCCGTACAGAAATAAACCACTGATCTCCTTGGTGTTACAGTGCTCTTGACTTATTTCCTTGCCTGAACGGCCAAGAAAGAAATTTGAAAGGCTTTAACCCTCCTCATACTTAGAAACAGAATCTAAAAATATACACATCTGATATAAATTCCTTCTCACCTCTTATTCTCTCTGAGGATGAGATCAGAGTCCTAGAATGAAAGTGGTATTAGAGGGGCCACCATGTCAGAATCCTGACTTCAGATCTACAGGCCTCTTGGGCCATTGCTGTCAGATGCTGAGTCTTCTATAAGGCCATCTCTAAGAACTGAAATGTATGAGAAAGAGTGGAGTTTAGTGCTTGAATTTTTTGATGACTTCTTTCCCTGAGATCTTGTGGTAAGGAAGTTCATTTATCTAACTTCTTTGGCTTTGGTTTAAATGCATTTTTTTTTCCAGTCTGACTTCTACTGAGGTGGAAATAATGCCTCGTTCACATCTCCCTTGAAATAGCCCTTCTTACCCTTGAATACAGTTATTAAGATGCCCTTCAACTATCATCACTGTAAGCCATGTATCCTATGTGATAAACATAATTAAAAACTGGTCCCAGGTCTTCTTAAAGTAATGTGAGATTTTTACATTTTTATGTCTGGCATGGGTGATGTTAAAGCAAGTAATACTGGGATGGGAAGACACGAAGGATGTCAAAAGATACTCTCCATCCTTAATGCTCCCTTGATGGAAATGACAGCCTTATTTGTTTTGTTAACCAGCGCATAATTAAAAGTCAATATTCAAGATCATAATAAAAATCTGTGTAACTCCTCATGTTGTAAGCCTAAAGGTTTGGAAGGAAAATCCATTAAAACACAGCCATGTGTTATTTACAAGAAATCAGTAATAAAATGTTTGCACTCGACATTATCTGCAAAATGGTCTGTATATTACCAGAATAAATCCATATTACTTGGAGGCTGTAGATAAACATCCATAGGCAAAGTTCACATTGAGGTTATCTGCCTCCTGCTCTGAACTGGGGAGTGCTATTTAGAGGAGATAAATTGTGTTTTACTTCTTCAAGTCTCAAGTACATTGTGCAGAAATGAGTTTAGTTCCTGAGAGAGTATCTGTCATATCCAGATAGGAAAGAATGCCATTACAGGATTGTGCCCATTGCCGAAAGAATATAGCTTTTGTCCTCAGTGGGGGAACAAAGGGAAGATGCTTAACAATTAGAAGACCTGAAATGCACCTTCTGTTTATGAAAAAGGCAGATATCGGAAGCTTTGTAAAACAATGATGTATTCAGCTGTATAGCCATAACTTATTTTAAGACATCAGTGAAGTCACTGCTCATGTGTGTGAAGCTGCTCACGTGGCTACACCTTGGGCTCTGAAGTAAGAAACATTTTTTGATACATAGGAAAAAGAATTAATCATAATAGGATGGAGCACTGAAACACCCTGGCAGAGGAGTTGAAGACTGTGACTCCCTGACAAGCCCAAAATATTTTGGAAGAGAAAAAAGTCACTTGGGCTGATGATTTCACATTCACTGAAACATCTTCATTTGTGTGTCTATTCAACAAATACTCATTAGATGCCTACTAGGTCTTTGTTCTTGTTGTTGCACGCCATCAAGTCAATTCTGACACACAGCAACCCTATAGAACAGAGGAGAACTGCTCCAAAGATTTCCCTACGCTGTCATCTTTCTGGGAGCAGATTGCCAGGTCTTTTCCCACACAGAGCTGCTGGTGGGTTTGAACTGCCAACCTTTTGGTTAGCAGCCAGGCATTTAATCATGATACCACCAGGACTCCTTTACTAGGTATTGTTGTTAGGTGCCGTTGAGTTAGTTCCGACTCATAGCAACTTTACATACAACAGGATGAAACAGTACCTGGACCTGCGCCATCCTCCTAATCGTTATGTTTGAGCCCATTGTTGCAGCCACTGTGTCAATCCATCTCCTTGAGGGTCTTCTTTTTCTCTGACTCTCCGCTTTACCAAGCATGATGTCCTTCTCTGGGGACTGGTCCCTCCTGATAACATATCCAAAGTATGTGAGATGAAGTCTTGCCATCCTCACTTCTAAGGAGCATTCTGGCTGTACTTCTTCCAAGACAGATTTGTTCGTTCTTTTGGCAGTCCATGTATATTCAATATTCTCTGCCAACACCGTAATTCAAAGGCATCAATTCTTCCGTCTTCCTTATTCATTGTCCAGCTTTCACATGCATATGAGGCGATTGAAAACATCATGGCTTGGGTCAGGCTCACCTTAGTCCTTAAAGTGACATTTTCACTTTTTAACACTTTAATTAGGTCTTTTGCAGTAGATTTGCCTGATGCAACACATCGTTTGATTTCTCGACTGCTGCTTCCATTGGTGTTGATTGTGGATCCAAGTAAAATGAAATCCTTGACAACTTCAGTCTTTTCTCTGTTTTTCATAATGTTGCTTATTGGTCCAGTTGTGAGGATTTTTGTTCTCTTTATGTTGAGGTGTAATCCATATTGAAAGCTGTAGTATTTGAACTTCATCAGTAAGTTCTTCAAGTCCTCTTCACTTTCAGCAAGCAAGGTTGTGTCATCTGCATAACGCAGGTTGTTAATGAGTCTTCCTCCAATCCTGATGTCCCATTCTTCTTCATATACCCCACCTTCTTGGATTATTTGCTCAGCATACAGATTGAATAAGTATGGTGAAAGGATACAACCCTGACATACACCTTACCTGACTTGCAGTATCCCCTTGTTCTGTTTGAACAACTGCCTCTTGATCTATGTACAGTTTCCTCATGAGCACAATTAAGTGTTCTGGGATTCTCATTCTTGGTAATGTCGTCTATAATTTGTTATGATCCACACAGTCCAATCCCTTTGCATAGTCAGTAAAACACAGGTAGCCATCTTAGTGAGAGTGAAATGGTATCTCATGGTTTTGATTTGCATCTCTCTGATGGATGACGATGTTGAGCATCTCTCTTCGTGTGTTTGGTGGCCTTTTGAATGTCCTCTCTGCTGAAATATCTATTTAAGTCCTTTGCCCATATTATCCTGTTCCTAACTTTGCAGCAGTCCTACTGGCTGAAAATTTCTGTTCCATGTGTGTTGTCTCAGTTTCCATAAGCCAGCACTTTCTTTCTTTTCTTTTTTTTTAATTTTACTGTGGTGTTGTTCATGTTTAATTCATCTGTGGCAGTTACACTAAGCTGCCTGCTTGATTTTGTTGTTGATTTATTTATAAAGTTGAACAGGTTTGGCGTGCCTCTAACCATATTTTTCCCATAAGCACTGTTATTTTCAGTGTACTATTTTGTAGAAGACAAGTTTTCCAGAACACATATATCATTCTATACCTAGTACCACTGCTAGACCTTGGCAAGAGGGGCCAATGGACCCTGCATTTTAGAGGGGCCACTTCCCGTCCTCATTAGGGTGAGGAGTCCAATGGGCAAGGGGACATGCCTACCTACAGCTCTTTCATTCTTCTTCTAGAAATAGAGCTATGGAGAGACCCTAGATGTGGTTCACTTCCAGTCTGCCTAGCACCTGCCTTTGGTAAACTTGTAGTTGTTGTGAGGTGCTGTCGAGTCAATTTTCGACTCATAGCAACTCCATGTGATCGAGTAGAACTACTCCATAGGGTTTTCCAGGCTGTAATCCTTATAGGACCATATCTCCAGTTCTTTCTCCCATGACAGCATTGCTTAAATAAGTTTGAGATGGATTTCCCGCCCAGAATTTTGAGTAGCATAAGTACCTATTGTGAGTAGAATCTTGTGTAGATCATTGCACTAGAAATGGAAACTTCCCTCAATTATTCGCATTCATTGATCCCGTATAACAGTGGTTCTTCCTGAAGGTGATTTTGCCCCCAGGGAACATTTGGCAGTGTCTGGAGACATTTTTGGTTGTCACAGTTGGGGAGGGGAGCTTGAGTGGGTAGAGGACAGGGACGCTGCTAAACATCCTACAGGGTACAGGACAGCCTTCACAACCAAGAATTATCTAGCCCCAAATAGCAATAGTGCTCCGGTTGAGAAACCCTCATGTAGCAGAAATAAAATTGGGTGGGAGACAGGGGAGCTAAATTCTAATCTTATTTCTGTCCTTAAGCAGTTTGTGACCTCTAGCAAATTATTTCATCGTTTTGGGCAGGAATTTTGCCTGTGTAATGAAGAGACTAAAATAAATGATTTTTAGGGTTTTTTTTCCCCCTAACACTTACTGTGTTCTATAATCTTTCACAAAAATGTGGTTTGTTTTTTCCTGCCTGCCTTCTTTTTCTATCAGTAGAATCTGCTTTATGAATTTTCATTCCCTATAGTTTTTCTCAACTCCCTGGACCCTTTCTTCAAATCCCTGCTATACAAACTGAATTTGCAATATACAAAGTTATCTCTAAGGGCTCCACATAAAACAATATTCAAGAGCTTTAAACTTGATGTGACATTTAAGGATAGAAAGAATCAGATAAAAAGATAAGTTCCCGATTTTCTCTAAAAATGAGCTCTCCAAATCTGCATTTCTGAAGTCTAGTGGAAGTGCTTGCTTCAGTCGTTATGCAGACGTGGTCATAAAAGGCCCGCAGCCAGGACAATTTAATCGAAAACCTTTCCTTGTTTCTGTGAGGTACAAAATAGTTTCCCTTCCCTTCGTGATGAACTTTCCCATGAATCTCTTTCATTTGTGACTTACATATTCATGGTGACAGCCCTTACCTTCCAAGTCGACTAAGGGCAAGAACACAGCGACAGACTCCACTGCCAGGGAGTATTAGTGGGGTGGGTGGTGAGAGGTTATTTATATTCAATCACATCTGCAGAAAACCTTGAGCAGCTAGAGTGCCGCTGACAATCAATTACAGCTGAAAAAGGGACGTAATCATGATAAGGTTAAAATATATTATAAAATTGATATGAAAATAAGAACAACATAGGCAAGCTCACAAAATCCTGGGTTGGAAATGGTAAGTCGAGAAGTATTTGTCTTCCAATTCTTGTAACGTTTGTAGCTCTCTGCCGGTAACGGTGGATTAAAAAGGGCTAAAACATGGCACTTAACTCCTGAGCTTTTAGTTTAGTTAAGAAGACAAGCCATATACGGAGCAATTAGAACAAAAAAACAAAGTAGTGGATTTTTGAATGGAGACATTTATGAGTTCAGCGGAAGAGCTGTTGCATTGTAGGAACAGGAAGAATAGTGGGGGACTGTGGATTAGTTTTGAAGGAAGAGAACTTTATCAGAGATTATAACCAATATTCCCTGTTATGGAACTGCTTTATCCATTTATTTTGATTATTTATTCATTTATTTCTTTGAGTAAATAGCAATAGAGTGCCTTCTATGTGCTGAGCAATGTTTTTGGTGCTGGTGGAAAACAACAGACATTTAATGGTGGTCACTGATAAAAATAAACAAATAAGTAATATATAGATGGTGCTGAGTTCTACAGGAAAAAAGTAAGTGTATGGAAGGTGATAGTGAGTAAATGCCAACCAATGATATGGGCGTTGGTCATGTGGATATGTTAGGGAAGAGCATCTGAGGTAGAGGGAACAGCCAGTGCAAAGGCTCTGAGGCAGGGGTTTGACTGACATGTTTAAATAGTGGCAAAGAAACCATTTAGGCTGGAGATGAAGGATGAAGAAAAGGATGAGTAGAAGATATAAGGTCGGAGAGGTAGAGCAGAAGTCAGATCATGTAGAACATGGAAGGCGCTGGTAAGCATTTAGACTTCTACCATGATCGTATTTGGAAACCATTAGAAGGTTTTGAAGAGATGAATGAGATTTATGTTTTGAAAGGATCACTCTGGGTACTGTACTGAAAATAGACGGTAGAGGAGCAGGTAGACTGTAGAAACAGAAACCATTTATGAGGCTATTAGAATAATTCAGTTGAAAGATAATGGTAGTGGTGGGCTGATGAAAAAGTAGTTGAATTCTGGATATATTTTGAAGGCATAGCCAACAGAATTTGCTGATAGATTGGGTGATAGGTGTAAAAGAAAGAGAGCAATCAAGGAAGACTCGAAGCTTTAATTCATGGCAACCCATGCCAGGCTCTGCTTCACTTTTTTTTTTTTTAAATTAATATTTTTTATTTTTAAGTAGTTGAAGATTCATATCTAGTTTTAAGAAATAATACAGAAAGATAACATGTACCCTTTACTCAGTTTCCCCCGTTGATAACATCTTGCAAAACTATAGTACATTGTCACAACCAAGATGTTGGTATTGATATAGTCAAGACACAAAACAATTCCACCACCACAAAGATCTTAATATTGTCCTTTTATAATTGCACCTACTGCCTTCCCTAGTCCTCCCTGTTCTTAATCCTTGGCACCAAAGTCTGATGTTTATACCACACTTGAAACACTACAGAAACTATAAGAAAAAATTAGTGGCACCGGCATGTGTTCAGAGAAGAACTATCCAGGATGGTGAAGGACAACAAAAGCATGACGTATGAGGAAAAATAACCGAGAATATTTAACATGAAGACAATCAACTCAGAGCAAAACACATACCTCTCTAAGATTTTGAAAGGCTACCATGTGTATGAGGGCTTGGAGTAGTTCTATAGGACCAATGGCCGGAGCGACTTTGATGAAAGAGATTTCAGTTCAATTTAAGGAAGAACTTTTCAGAGTTGGGGAAAGCTGTTACTGATCAACTCAGGAGGAGGTAAATTCTATCTGAGTTCAAGTAAATATAGGTTAAGTAATCACTAGGTAATAGTTCAAGAATTTTCTAAGGGTTTGAAGTTTATAAATACCTTTCAACAGTGACATTATGTAAAGTTTAAAAAATTTCTTAATGACTTCGTTTAGTTTATTTTGTAATTGAAACTTTTTGAGACAATTGTAGATTAACATACAGTTGTAAAATATAATACAGAAAGATCCCATGTACATTTTGATCAGTTCCCTCCAATAGTAATTTTTTTTTTCCTTTTCTTTTTTTTTAAATATTTTATTGTACTTCAGGTGAAGGCTTACAGAACAGATAGTTTCTCATGTAACAGTAACACACATGCTGTTTTA
>NW_004443956.1:10115702-10146959 GCF_000243295.1 Trichechus manatus latirostris | reverse complement strand
TCATTTGATGTTCTAGGGTTTCAGGATTGTTGATTCTCTGTTTGGCTTAGTTTTTCGGATCTTTGTTGTGGAGGGACGGCGTGGTGCTTCTGCCTAGACCGCCATCTTGCTGGAGTCTCTCCAATAGTAATATTTTGCAAAATTATAATAAGCAACATATTGACAGTGGTACAATCAGAAATCTTATTCAGATTTCACCAGTTTTATTTGTTCTCTTGTATGTAGGTGTGTGTGTATTAAATTTTATGAAATGTGTAGATTCTTAAATCCACCACCATAGTCAAGATACTGAATGTTCCAACACTACATGTATTCCCTGTGTTGCCCTTTTATAACCACGCCCACCTCCCTCTTGCTACCTTTCTTCTCACACTACCCCCCAAATTCCTAACCCTTGGCAACCACTAATCTGCTCTCAAATTCTAAAATTTTGTCATTTCAAAAATGTTGCATAAATGGAATCAACAGTATGAACCCTTTGGGGATTAGCTTTTCTCACTCAACATAATTCCCTGGAGAGCCATCTAAGTAGTTGATTATATCAACAGTTTGTTTCTTCTATTGATGAGTAGTATTCCATTCAGAATAGAATGTGGAAATTATAGAACAATAGCATTAATATGCTGAAGATAATTTAAAAAGGATTGTAGCAGTACTTCGACGGGAAACTGCCAGAAATTCAAGCTGGATTCGTAAGAGGATGTGGAACGAAGGATATCATTGCTGATGTCAGATGGATCTTGGCTGAAAGCAGAGTATACCAGAAAGATGTTTACCTGTGTTTTATTGACTATGCAAAGGAATTGGACTGTGTGGATCATAACAAATTATGGGTAACATTGTGAAGAACGGGAATTTCAGAACACTTAATTGTGCTCATGTGGAACCTGTACATAGACCAAGAGGCAGTCATTCAAACAGAACAAGCGGATACTGTATGGTTTAAAATCAGAAAAGGTGTGCATCAGGGTTATATCCTTTCCTCATGCTTATTCAATCTGTATGCTGAGCAAATAATCCGAGAAACTGGACTATATGAAGAAGAACGAGGCATCAGGATTGGAGCAGACTCATTAGCGACCTGCGTTATGCAGATGACACAACCTTGCTTGCTGAAAGTGAAGAGGACTTGAAGCACTTACTGATGAAGAGCAAAAACTTCAGCCTTCCATATGAATTACACCTCAACATAAAGAAAACAAAATCTTCATAACTGGACCAATAAACAACATCACGATAAAGGGAGAAAAGATTGAAGTTGCTGAGGATTTCATTTTACCAGGATCCACAGTCCACACTCATGGAAGCAGCAGTTGAGAAATCAAATGGGGAATTGCATTGAGTAAATATGTTGTGAAAGACTTCTTTAAAGTGTTAAAAAGCAAAGATGTCACTTTGAGGACTAAGGTACACCTGACCCAAGCCATGGTATTTTCGGTGGCCTCTTTTGCATGTGAAACCTGGACAATGAATAAGGAAGATGGAAGAAGAATTGATGCAGTTGAATTATGTTGTTGGTGAAGAGTATTAAATATACCACAGACTGCCAGAAGAACAAATCTGTCCTGGAAGAAGTACAGTTAGAATGCTCCTTAGAAGCAAGGATGGCAAGACTTCGTCTTAAATAATTTGAACATGTTATCAGTAGGGACCTGTCCCTGGAGAAAGACATCATTCTTGGTAAAGTAGAAGATTAGTGAAAAATAGCGAGGCCTTCAGTGAGATGTAAACATAGCAATGATGAGTGAGGATGGTGCAGGACCGGGGAGTGTTTCTTTCTGTTGTACATTAGGGTCGCTATGAGTCGGGACCCACTCAGTGGCACTTAAGAACTAAGAAGAGTATTGGTATGGATGTACAATGTGTTTAACCAGTTGCCTATTCAAGAACATTTGGGCTAATTCCAGCTTTTGGCTACTACAAATAAAGCTACTATAATTATTCATGTACCAATTTTGATGTGAATAGAAGTTTTCATCTCTTTGGGATAAACGCCCAGGAGTGCAATTGCTGGGTTGTGTGTTTACTGCATATTTAGTTTTATAAGAAACTGCCAAGCTGTTTTCCAGAGTGACTATACCGTTTTATATTTCCAGTCTCTCTCCTTTAATTTCATGGTTTGTCTTCTGTTCATGGAATTCTAATTGGGCTTTAATGAACCACGATGTGGAAAGAATTTTTGAAACCTTGCTGAGACACAAACAATACAGTATGTTCTGTACTAGTTCGGAGAAAAGAAAATCCTGTTTAAGTAACCCCCTCTATGTAATAAGGTCATAAAAAAGGCCTCATAACGACACAGAAAGTTATAGTTCCTTTGGATGTTCATAGAAGCCTTTGTTAAAATTCCACATGACCCAGCACTACTTATAACAAAAGCCATGGGGATTAAGGAGGAACTATTAAGAATCAACGGTCTAATTCACTGTGAGTTGAACAGCTTACTTTATGCCTGGATTCTTATGTACTTACAGCTGCTTATAGAACGCACTACCTAGAGTTTCTAGAAGCTCTCTTTGAAGTTGTTTGCTTTTCCAGGACTGCCTTGATGACCTAAAACTATCAGTGTGGACAGGATGAGATAGGCTGAAGGGGAGGTGAGGATATTGGAAAAGAAAGAATCACGCCTTGATCAGATCCTAGCAGAAAGTCTCTTTGAAATTAAAGATAAACTTTCATCGTGATTTCATCCTGGGAACACATAAGCACATATTATTCACAGCAATATTAATAATAATGTTTATACTTAACAGTCACCTTTTTTGAGTATCTTGTATGTGCCAGGAGCAGTGCTAGATAAATTATATATCTTATATGTGATCCCCAACATAAGGTTGCAGAGGAGGTATTGTTTAATTTGTAGATGAAGGATCTTAAGTCCTCAAAGGATAACTAGGTATATTTATTAGACCTGTCCGTGAAAGTGATCTAAAAGATATTATTAAATTCCATGCTGATTTGTCTCTATGTTGTCATTACTCTAAAAAAAAAAAAAAAAAAAAGAAAACAAAAACAAACCCATTGCCATAAAGTTGATTCTGACTCATGATAACTCTATAAGACAGAGTAGAAATACCCCATAGAGTTTCCAAGGCTGTAATCTTTATGGGGGCAGACTACTACATCTTTCTTCCATGGCACAGCTGGTAGGTTCAAACCGCCCACCTTTCAATTAACAGCCAAGCACTCTAACCACTGTGACACCAGGGTTCCTGCCATTAACCCTAAAGAACCCTCAGTTCCCATCTTTCACCTAATCTTAATGCTTCTCCATCCATTGAGATTCAGTACAGATGTGGGGAAGGGGAAAGAGTTGGGAGGGTATATGGTGGAGGTAGAGTGCCTTAGGGTACAAAAATACAATAATCATAATTATAATAATATTATTAGGTTGTAATTTATTTATCTTCTTCTATATGCCAGGTTCTTTGGTAAGAGTTAAGCATATAATATGTTGATTCCAAATAGCAGGCTAATAGGATATATGCTATTCTTGTCGCTGTTAGAACAGCCATATAAGCAGATATGGAACCAGGCTTTGGGAGGAGAAGTGATTTTCTGGAAGCTCACACACCTAGACAGAGACCATGTTGACATTCAAACTTTGATCTGTGTGGCTCCAAAATCCTTGCTCTGTTTGTTTGCCTCTCCATAGATCTAAATCAATGTGAGCACACGCACATGGACACACAGACACACAGACACACAGACACACACAAACACGCATCTGTGTGTTTCCAAATATTAAAGACATTAAAGACTTGAATTTTAGTTTTGATGTCTTGAAGCATGGCTCATATAATTGTAAAAGTTTTACAAGCATGGTTACTATAAAAAATAGTGTATCTTAGGGCAACGTTTGTAGTAACTGTTAAATGAGAAACTATTTCGTTCTGTAAGCCTTCATCTTAAGTGAGAATAACAGCACAATTGGAAGAGCGTAGTCAATGTCACTGAACTGTGCATGTAGAAATTTTTGAAATGGTGTATCTTTGGCTATGTGTATTTTCACCAAAAGAAAGGTTGAGAATTTAGAGGGTTAATATGTTGTGGGGTTGTTAACCAATGTCATAAAACAACATGTGTACTACTGTTTCATGAGAAACTATTTGTTCTGTAAGCCTTCACCTGAAGTACAATAAAAAAAAAAAATAGTGTATCTGTTGATGTAAAAATTAGACTACTTTTTTTGGTAGAGTTTATTTTGTTGTTGTTAAATGCTGTCTAGTCGGCTCTGACTTATGGTGACCTCAAGTAATAACAGACCAAAATGTTGCTTGGTCTTGTGCCATCCTCATGACTGTTGATATGTTTCAGTCCATTTAGCAGCATAAAAACTTAACTTTTCTTGATGACATTAAGATGAACAATTCACATTATCATCTTCCTGCAACAAAAAGGAAAAGGCCCTGCAATTATGAGAGTTTTTATGACTTTTCAATCTGAAGCAAAACTTGAGTAACTGTCTTCAACAATTAGTGGAATATTGAGTAGTACCAGTAGAGTATCATGGTTATTGACATGGTTTCTTTCATGTTCATCAAGTCCTCCTCAATTTTAACCATACTTTCTGCTTATTTAATCCTCAAGTTTCTTTGTGGCAGGTGGTACATAAAGGAGCCGTGGTGGTGCAATGGCTAACACACTCAGCTGCTAACCAAAAGGTTGACAGTTCGAACCCACCAACTGCTCCATGAGAGAAAAGACCTGGCGATCTTCTCCCATAAAGATTTCAGTCTAGGAAGCCCTATGGGACAGTTCTACTGTGTCCTATAGTGTCGCTATGAGTTGGAATTGACTAGATGGCACACAACAACGACAATAACAACCATATAGGAGTCCTTGGGTGGCGCAAACGGTTAAGCACCGGACTAGTAACTGAAAGGTTGGTGGTTTAAACCCACTCAGAGGCGCCTGTCTTAGTCCTCTAGTGCTGCTCTAACAGAAATACCACGAGTGGATGGCTTTAACAAAGAGTTTATTTTCTCACAGGCCAGTAAGTTACAAGTCCAAATTCAGGGAATCAGTCCCAGGAAAAGGCTTTCTCTCTCTGTTGGCTCTGGAGGAAACATCTCTCTCTGTGATGCTTCAGTCTTCCCTTGGTCTGGGAGCATCTCAGCGCAGGAACCTCAGATCCAAAGGACGCACTCTGCTCCCAGCACTGCTTTCTTGGTGGTGTGAGGTCCTCATGTGTCTCTGCTGTCTTCTCTCTTTTATATCTCAAAAGAGATTGGATTAAGACACTATCTAATCTTGTAAACCTCATCAGTATAACCTCATCATAGTGATAGAGTTTACAACACCTAAGGAAATCAAATTTACAAAATGGTACACAATCATACAGTACTGGGAATCATGACCCAGCCAAGTTGACATATTTTTGGGGGACACAATTCAGTCCATGACAGTGCCTCAGAAGTAAAGCCTTGTGATCGGCTTCTGAAAGGTTATAGACTTAAAAACCCTATGGAGTGCACCCCAATCTGCACACATGGGGTTGCAATGAGTCAGAACTGGCTTGACGGTAATTGACAACAGCAACACCAGCATGTAGGAGCTCCATGCCCTCTGCTTGTTCTCATTTTCTTTATAATAGACAAAAAAAATTTGTCAGATGATGAATAAATGATTAGATCTTTCCCTTCCTCACAGATGACTTTTCGGTATCAATTGTTCTTTAATGTCTTCACCATCTCCACTTCTCCAACAGCAACTTTGAAGAATACCTGACTTAAAGGGTGACTCCTGTATTTGCAATGAAGCATTATGTTTAGTTCAGTTCAACAACATTTATTGAGTGTATTCTCTTGGCCAGGAATTCTGCTAGGTGTTCAGGGCAGGGAAATGGCTGACCCATCACCTGGCTTTGAAGGAGTTTCCCACCTGGTAGAGAACACAATGGAGAATGATACAGCAACTAGAGAAGCCTGTGCAAGGCACATAGGATACACATCAGAGACGATTAATTGTAAGAGAAGATGGACAAGGATGGCTGCCACAGGAATGACATCTGACCTGGGATTTGAAGTATGAATAAACGTTTTCCTTTTAGATATGTGACCAAGGACTTTCTATCTTGAATAGAAAGCATTTTTGCTCGTTGCCTCAATTCTGGAAATTGTCGAAAATGTTACGTGGATTTTGAAGCTTAGAGCTCAGAATGAGAACCTGGGATTTGATATACAGTAAAACTTGCAAAAGCTGGAATCTGAGTAAAGCAGAAACCTGTCAGAGAAGGAAAACTCAAATATTTTTCACTAAAAGGAACAATAGAAAAGTGGTAAGACTTCACACTGCCAAAGGCAGAAAGCTTGTGAGACCTGGAAAATCGAGGCAATCCTGTCAAGTTCCAGCTCTCACAGGTTTCTCTGTGTTAGGATTAGGAGTTTCATGTCCGCAGTATCTCAGGTAAGGATTGGTTGATATAAGTATCTCCTTTTATAACTAATAGCTGCTTCATCTTTTTTTCTAGTTTCTTGAAGAACTTGGAAAAAAGAATGGAGATCTTTGTAAAATATACCAATAAAATCGTTTTAAAAATTATTTGAAATCATGGGATTAAACCAAAACTTTCTCAATTCAAGACACTAATTTTTTTTTACTGTGGGTGGAATGTATATCTGAGATGCACAAGCTCCAGGAGTTGAAGAATTCTATTTTTCAGAAAGTTTAAGAAACCCTCAGCTTACCCATAAAGATGGCTATATCCTTGACTAAATTTGGTATCTTGCACTCTGCATGGTAGTCCTGCAAATAACTTTAAGTGTTGAAGGGAAGACGAGAAGTAAGTGCTTGCTCAAGAAATATGGGATTGATAAAAATAGATATAATTGCATATGTCAACACTGACAGGAGAAGGCATTTCCTGGAGGGCTGTGTTAAGAAGGATTCTGAGGCAGGGTCAGCATTCAGTGGGAAAGAGCACAGTGACCAACAGTATATGTGTGCATGTGGAGTGAGCCATGTGTTGCTTTTCTGCCCTCCCATAATCAGGAAATAATGGACCCTCAAAATAACTTGGGGAGTTTTGATAATTATAATTAATGGAGGATGTTTTTCCAATGTCCTTCCTTGCTATGGTACAGGTAGTCTCCAACTTGCAATAGGGCTCCCTTCGGACGACTCCACTGTAAGTTGGTTCTGACATAAGTCGAATACTTTTTTTTTTCGGTTTTCATTATTATTGCCTTTTATTATCAGTATCTTTATATAACTGATCTTTATTTGTCTTCGGGTGTTGGCATGAGAATGATGACATCAGCAAATTACGTGCTGCAACATAATATGTAGGTGATATTACTATTATCAAATCAAAAACCGAACCTGCTACCATCAAGTCAATTCTAACTCATAGCAACCCCATAAGACAGAGTAGAACTTCCCCGTAAGGTTTCCAAGGAGCAGCTGGTAGATTCGAACTGCCAACCTTTTGGTTAGCAGCTGAGCTCTTAAACTCTGCACTACCAGGGCTCCTACTATTAGATGTAGACACACACACACATACACAAAAACGGATGGTCCTAAGCGCAGTTCATTGTAACTCGAATATGTTGTAAGTCGAGGACTGCTTGTATTATCATTTTCACAAGTGCAATCCATTGAAATCCGTTGACCTTTACTCTTAATTTACATGAAATAGTAGTGTTGGTTAAAACCAAAACCAAACTATTGCCGTGAAGTCAATTCTGACTCATGATGACCCTACAGGAAGAGTAGACCTGCCCCATAGGGTTTCCAAGGCTGTAAATCTTTACAGAAGCAGACTACCACATCTTTCTCCTGTGGAGCAGCCAGTGGATTCGAACCACTGAACTTTCGGTTAACAACTGAGTGCTTAAGCACTGTGTCACCAGGGCTCCTTTGTGTTGCTTAGAGAGTGATTATACATGGTGTTTAGTACATATTTCTTATTTTTACCTGGTTCTCTATTATCTATCCTTTATAACAGGAAAACAATTGAAGTTGGTTAGACATCCATGGCAATCACTAATGGAGCTTGCCCTTTCAGCTTGACAGTACCCTATAGGGAATTCTACATAACATAGGCGGTACTCAATAAACATTCATTAAATGAAAGGAAAATCCCAGAAGGAGCCTAAAATGGAAAGGATTAAGATATAATTCTTGGGGTGAGTTTATCTGGCATAAATGAAATACGGGATTATGAAGGGTGCTCCATTGTTTTATTGCTACTTCTTGGGGAAGGCCTGCGTAATTCATTTGACGCTTCCCTTCCATGACTTATGCTGCCATCCCAGACTCAGGGTAATGTACATTTACAGCACTTCACATTGACTTATATTCTTTCTCCTCTGTGTTTGCACTTCCCTTCTAATTCTGCAACTTTCCCAGGAGAGGAGGCTAATCCCCAAAAGGCACCACATAAGGAGTGCCATGAAGGCATTGTTACAGCTAAACAGTGTCTGTAATGCAGTCATCCAGCTATGCATTGTACAGTGAATTTATGCATGTTGGGCCTCATTGTGGGTACTTTGCTGTTGACCTTGAGGAAACTATGTGTGCCTAAGCTTAGAACCATATAGACCAAAATTCTGCAAAATAAACTTTATTTCTGCCCACCAAAATACCTCACTTCTACTCTATTCGAATCAGAAAAAAAGTATTTTATTGATTACTGATAACATTTAGTTAGTACTCCCTCTGTTGCCAGACACCAGATCAAGCTCTGTGTGCATAATTGCATTTATTCCCAGACCCTATCAGGGAGCTACTATTATTGTCTCCAGTTTTTATTTGGGGAAACAGTATTAAGGAGGTTAAATAGTTAGCCTACGATTCCATTTGTCTTAGTCATCTAGTGCTGCTATAACAGAAATACCACAAGTGGCTAGCTTCAACAAAGAGAAATTTATTCTCTCACAGTCTAGTAGGCTACAAGTCCAAATTCAAGGCATCAGCTCCAGGGGAAGGCTTTCTCTGTTGGCTGTGAAGGAAGATCCTTGTCATCAATCTTCTCCTGGACTAGGAGCTTCTCTGCACAGGAACCCAGGGTCCAAAGGACACACTCTGCTCCTGGCACTGCTTTCTCGGTGGTATGAGGTCTCCAACACTCTGCTTGCTTCCCTTTCCTTTTATCTCTTGTAAGACAAAAAGTGGTGCAAGCCACACCCCAGGGAAGCTCCCTTTACATTGGATCAGGGATGTGACCTGAGCAAGGGTGTTACATCCCACCCTAATCCTCTTTAACCCCAGGCAGAGATTATGATTTATAACACATAGGAAAATCACAAAATGGAGGACAACCAGACAATACTGGGAATCATGGCCTAATCCAGTTGACACATATTTTGGGGGGACACAATTCAATCCATGACAAGGTTCAATATTTTATTTTGTCTACTTGGTATATGTTTGAAATTTTCATTAATAAGATGCTTTTTTGTGTTTAAGAAATCATTTGACTTGTCATTGAATTGTCATTAAATGGTTGATTTCATGTGTTGACATAGGACATTTGGAAGGGCTACACTAGTAAGATGTTTTATAAAACACCCTGACACTGAGCAAATGAATGCCCATGCCACACAGAAAGTGTCTTCAAAGCTGCAGCTTGAACAGCTCTGCAAGTTCATCTAGTGTAATACCGAGACTCTGACACTCTGATCTTTGTGTCTTATTGAGCCCCTTCTTTCTCAATCTCAGTCTTTCTCTCTCTCTCTCTGAAATTTAGAGACATTTTCTCCTTTTGGGCAGTCTATGGCATTGCGATAAAGTAAGACATCTTCTGGCTTCCTTTTCTCTAGGCTGGTTTTTCACTTGCTTCCAGGCTTTTCCATTCTTTCTTATCACCTGTTTGAACTTACCTTCACCTCTACAGTGGGGGCAATGATGGTTCAGTGGTAGAACTCTCATCTCACATGCAGGAGACAGGGTTGGATTCCTGGCCAATGCACCTCATGCTCAGCCACCACCCATCTATCAGTGGAAGCTTGCGTGTCGCTGAACAGTTTTCAGCATAGCTTCCAGACGGATTACAAAGAAAGACCAGGCAATCTACTTTGGAAAATCAGCCAATGAAAACCTGATGGATCACAACGACTGATCCACAACTTATCATGAGGATGGCACAGCACTGGGCAGCATTTTGTTCCATCGTGCATGGGCTTGTCGTGAGGCAGGGCCAACTCGTTGGCAGCTAACAACAATCATCTCTACAGCATAGCTATGTTTTCAAAACACGTTCACATACAGACTTTCATATTATCCATGTCCATTCTCTGAACAGGTATAGATAACTATCCCAACTTGACCAACAAAGAACTTGGAATGGTAAGTGGTAAGTCCAATGTCATGAGGAGGAGGAATTAGATTCCAGGACATTTTGCTCTATACTACGTATCCAATGGACAGCATACTACATCATGAAGTCTGGGTCAAAAGTCAAAATTTTGCATAGTACATGCATATTAATAGTTTCTAGTAAGCTTTTAAATAACAACACAGGGCTTGTTTTTAGCTTAAGATCCACTCCAATACCCATATATTTTTCTTTTATGACTATGCATAGCCTGGCTTTCCCAGTCTTGGAACTGTGTCTTCTGCATTTGTCCATATTGACTTCACTTCCATATGAAATATTTACATATGTTTATCACTTTGTCATCATTTAGCATGGCATCTGTTTGCCGAAAATGAGTCAGGTCTCAGCCACAGCAGCTTGTCGGAGTCTCCTAAGTATCTAAAGGGAGGGGAAACTGCCTTTTCATAGGATCCTTTAGGTGTGCATTATTTTGTAATTACCTGATATTTCATTGCTTCACATTTCAAAATATGATTCCCATGTTTCTTTTCATTTCAGACATATAACAACTCTGTGCGATACATTAAGTGGCTTTTATTTGTCCTATTTTGCGGCTATGGAGTCAAAGTATTAGAAGGTGAAAGGATTTAACAAAGGTCACAGAGTTAAGAACACAATGACCCAGGTCTCCTGACTTACAGAACCATGGTATTTTTATTAAACATACTGAGTTGCCTTGTTAAGAGCTTCATGTTAAAATAAACACTAAGGTGAAATGACTTTTCGAAGATGTCAGAAACCAACTTTAAAATTAAAATGGTAGCTATCAATTAAGGAGTGTTACAGTTATAACTTACATACTGTGATGATTATGATTGTGTGTCATCTTGGCTGGGCCATGATTCTCAGTGTTTATATGTGATCACTCACATGATGGGATCTGCTGTGTATAGCCAATGAGTTGAAAGGGAGTTTCCTTGGGCATGTTGCCTGCATCCAAATATAAACAGACGTTCTGGCTTTTGCCTGCTCTGAATCCTGCGGCTGGCCCCTATTCATTTGACCTCTGGTTCTTGGGGCTTGAGCTAGCAGTTTACCTGCTGATCTTCAGTTCACCAGCCCCTGCCGCTAAGTGAATCAGGAGAAGCCTGTAACCTGATCCACAGACTTGGGACTTTCCAGCCTTTACAATTGCGTGAGCAATTTCCTTCATATAAATCTCTCTCTCTATATATTTTTATATGCTTTACTACTTTTGCTTCTTTACAGAACCCAGCCTAAGACAGATATGTAAAATGATATGAGACAGAATGTTTCCTGTGATTCCTGGAAATCAACTAAAAAGTCTCAATAAGTCCGTTTTTCAAAAAAGAGGTGACAAAACTGGCCCTTTGGCCCTCATCTTTATCATCTCATCCAACCCATATGAGCAGAAGACTTGAGTACATTAAGGGAGATTTATTGAATCAGGACAGCTGTTTGCCAAGTGGCTACACTGCAAGCCACAGGAGAGGTTTTCTAAGAAGACCGCTCCAAGAGATTGGTTACTGATTACAAGATGGGAGACTAAGGTCTCACTCCTTGGCAAAATGCTTGCACATCTGCAGAAAATCTTAGGCCCATCCACCCAGTTCAGAACTCAATGACAGAATTCTTTGGGGGGGTTTATATGTGTCCTCTGAGCTTGGAAGAATATGTGAAACAAACAGCTAATGTTTGCTTCTTGTATGAAATTTTCCAAAGATATGAGGCTGGATGGAGCCAACCACAACCACAGGGAGAGGAGAAAGGCCCCAGTGGGAACAACCTGCACACCCAGTGTGGCAAGTTTCCCATGCACCATGTAACTTGGTGTCATGGATGGAATTGTGTCCTCCAAAAATATGTATATCAATTTGGCTAGTATGATTCTCAGTATTGTGTTTTTGTCCACCATTTTGTCATCTGATGTGATTTTCTTATGTGTTAAAAATCCTATCTATATGATGTTGAGATGGGATTATCAGCAATTACTTTAATAAGGCAGGACTCAATCTATAAGATTGGATTGTGTCTTGAGCCAATCTCTTTTGAGATATAAAAGAGAGAAGCAAGCAGACAGACAGGGGGACCTCATACCACCAAGGAAGCAGAGCCAGGAGCACACGTCCTTTGGACCTGGGGTCCCTGTGCTGGAAAGCTCCTCAACCAGGGGAAGACTGATGACAAAGACCTTCCTCCAGAGCTGACAGAGAAGAGAAAGCCTTCTCCTGGAGATGATACCCTGAATTTGGACTTGTAGCCTACTAGAATGTGAGAGAATAAATTTCTCTTGAAGCCATCCACTTGTGGTATTTCTGTTATAGCAGCACTAGATCACTAAGATTCTTGGTTACTTGGCTCAAACTATCCTGATGAGGCCACACCCAAGAACACTCCTGAGAGGAGTAGGGGAACCTCATCACAAAGAGGTGCTGGTGTGGGCCACAGAAGGCAGAAGTTTGTCACTATCACTGAACCATCAAGCAATGGGATATAAGCATTACTGAATCACTGCGTCAACCTTCCTGTCTTAGGTTGTATTCTCTAGAAGCAGAGGTTGAGATGGGGATCCAGATGAATGAGAATTAGTGATGGAGAGCTCTCAGGAGAAACATGGAAAGGAGGGAATAAAACAAGATAGGGAAAGGGAAAGAACTAAGGTAGGGTGTGGTCCCAGGTAATTCTAGCCTTTGCCTGATCTGTGGGTGGAGGAGGGCCCTGCGACACAAACTACACAGCAGAATTGCCCTCTCTTGAGGCAAGAAGCTGAAATTTCAAATCTCCAAAGCAGTCAGCCATTGGTTATTGGCAACTGGAGTAGTAGAGTGGGCTTAACCAAGGACAATTCTCAGGAGAAAGTGGCAACTCTGAGCCACTCAACCCTACGAGCAACTAGGGTATGTGTGCACTGGCCAGGTAAAGGTGATCCAGGTGAGGAACAAGCAGCATCTACCAAACTCCCCCTCCTCTAAATGGAATGTTCTAAGGCCTGCTCCACATAGTATTTCAGAGGGTCCCTAGTAGGATTGAGCCCCAGTTACTCACAGTAGTTACCTGTTATAAACCAAACCAAACCAAATCCACTCCCATCGAGTCGATTTCAACTGGACAGAGTAGAACTGCCCTGTAGGGTTTCCAAGGCTGTAAATCTTTACGGAAGCAGACTGCCACATCATTCTCTTGTGGAGCAGCTGGTGGGTTGGAACTGCCAACCTTTTTTGGTTAGCAGGTGCGCTCTTAACCACTGTGCCGCCATGGCTCCTGCTATAACACACCTTTTACTGGCTTTTATTCCTTCCCTGTCTCTCATTTCCCATTTTTTTGCTTGTACTACCTGGGACCACCTCCCAGATAAACCAGCTGCACTCAAATTCTTGTCTCAGAGTCATTTGGGGGAAACACCCAAACTAAGAAAATTGTCAGAAAGAGACTGTTTTTATCACTGAAGGTTTCCTGCAGCCCTGGGTTCCAACTGAGATAGCCTTAAGAAGCAAGGAATTGAAGACTGAGTTTGGAAAAAAAAAATAATAAAGCTGTCTACTGTTTGTACCGCCATGAGATTTGGGTTGATCAATAAACTAATACTCATTCATTATCTCATTTACTTCTCACAGCAACTTTCTGAAGTAGTATGATCATCCCTACTTTATAAAAGTGAAAACTGAGGTTCAGGGAAGATAAGTGTGTGGCCCAAAGTCTCTCTGCTGAGATTCAAACCCAAGTAATCTGATTCTAAAACCATAGTTCTTATCCACTAAGCCACATGACCCTCCTTAAGGTTTTAGAAACGCAATACAGATATTCTTGGCTCATTTCTAAAATTAAATATACGGCTTCTAGAACAAATCCTAAGACAACAACTGGTGGGGTTTACACTTTTTTATGTGACAAAGGGGCACATTTTTCCTTTTCTGATATAGTTGGAAAGATGAAAAGGGCAAATAGCATGTTCTGTTGTTAAACTGAAAACATTATTGATTGCTTTTTCAGACTATTACAAGAAAGATCCACATTCACATGTTTTATTTAGGGCAGTTCCTTCATTGTTTGGACATTGCATTATTTATGCCAAAAATGCTATATGGGGTGAACATTTATTCAGTCAATAATGTTTATTAGTTACAACCAAGTGGTTTTAAGACCAGAATAAAAGATTGGGGGGGAGTGGGGGGAAGAAGGAAATAAACTAGTGTCTTATTTCTCTGGCACTCTTGCTGTCATGTACAGATTTTGTTCAAGTTATAAACCAAATTCCCAATATTTGCTGTATACTGTTGACATACCTCCGAAGGCAGTTGGCTACCAGGAATGACTATTAAATCAACCATGTACGTAGGAAAACGTCAGCCATGGTTTCTGTAAAGAAGGCCATGCTGTACAGTGTATATAGCACAAGCATGGGTATCAGGCAGTCCTTGGCTTAAACTCAGCCCTGATATTTATTAGCAATGCTGTCATGGATTGAATTGTTTCCCCCCCGAAAATATGTGTCAACTTGGTTAGGCCATGATTCCCAGTATTGTCTGGTTGTCCTCCATTTTGTGATTTTCCTATGTGTTATAAATCATAATCTCTGCCTGTGGTTAAAGAGGATTAGGGTGGGACATAACACCCTTGCTCAGGTCACATCCCTGATCCAATGTAAAGGGAGTTTCTCTGGGGTGTGGCCTGCACCACCTTTTATCTTACAAGAAATAAAAGGAAAGGGAAGCAAGCAGAGAGTGGGGACCTCATACCACCGAGAAAGCAGTGCCAGGAGCAGAGTGTGTCCTTTGGACCCTGGATTCCTGTGCAGAGAAGCTCCTAGTCCAGGGGAAGATTGATGACAAGGACCTTCCTCCACAGCTGACAGAGAAAGCCTTCCCCTGGAGCTGGCACCCTGAATTTGGACTTGTAGCCTACTAGACTGTGAGAGAATAAATTTTTCTTTGTTGAAGCCATCCACTTGTGGTATTTCTGTTAGAGCAGCACTAGATGACTAAGACAAACCTCTATATGCTGACCATCCAACTTTCACATTATCACTGTTCTGGAAAGGCTGTTTCTTTTAAAAACACAAAAACAAACAAAAACACCCAAAATATATGTGTGTGCGTGTGTGTGAATGCACATACACATTCCTTTTAATTATAAATTTTTTATTTAGAAATAATTTCAAATCAGAATAGTATAGATGCAATAATGTACACACAAAACCATTGTCGTCGAATCAATTCCAACTCATAGCCACCCTATAGGATAGAGTAGAACCGCCCTATAGGGTTTCTTTCCAAGGAGAGGCTGGTGGATTCAAACTGCTGACCTTTTGGTTAGCAGCCAAATGCCTAACTGCTGCACCACTAGGGCTTCGGAATAACACAGAATACTGTAATATAAATAGAATAATTTCAAGTAAGAATAAGAATAGTGTAAAGAACATAAAGAACACCCATACATTCTTTACCCAGATTCACCTATTGTTAATATTTTGCTCCTTTTGCTTTATCATTGGCATATGAGTGCTGTATTTCTCTGTCTCTGTTTCTGTCTCTCTCACACACACACATACAAACACACATACATTTTCTTTTTCTGAACCATCTGGGGATGCTATGCCTGTCATGGCCATTTACCCACCACAAAATATTTCACTATGCATTTATTAAGCAAAGAAATTTGCTCTTACCTAACCTCAGTACAATAATCAATGTCATAAATTTATATTAATACATATCTATCATATTCTAATTTGATCATGTTCTATTATTTAATCATTCTAATTTTATCAGTTGACACAAAGATATATTTATAGCATTTTTTCTCCTCCATTACAGGATCCAGTCCAGGGCCAAATATTGTATTTATTGTCATGTCTCTTGATTTCCCTTTATATGAGATGCTGTCATAGTCTTTCTTTGTGTTTTTACAACGTTGATATTTTTAAACAATACAGTCCCCCGACCCATTTGTTTTAATAGAGTGTTCCTCATTTGAACTTTGCCTAATGTTTCCTCATGATTAGATTCATGGGCAAATATGGTATAGGTGATGGTGTGTTCTTCTCAGGGTGTCACATCTGGAAGCATGGCATCCATCTGCCCCTACTTGGCAGTGTTAATTTTGATCATTTTGTCAAGGTGTTGCCTGATTTCTCCACTGTATAATTAATATTTTTTCCTTGCAACATATAAATAATCCATAGGGAGATAATTTAAGAGCGTGCACACATTATGCTCCTCACAGAACATTTCCTCTAGATTTTAGCATCTATTGATAACTCTTGCATGAGCCAATCTTTACTATGATTGTTGCAAAAAGTTGATTTTCTAACCCAGGACTTCCTCATGGTTATCAGCCAGCACTTGGTATTCTGCTGCAAGAAGGAGCCCTTCCTTCTCCCTCATTTATTTAATTATATACTTATCAATTTATTATTAACATGAGTTCTTTTCCCCACAAGGATTATTCATACTAATAATGACAATCATATTGTCTGCTATAATGGGAATGACAAACTGAAGAGGAATGGCATCACGTTCATTGTAAAAAAAAAATTTCAAGATCTATCCTGAAGTACAACGCTGTCAGTGATAGGATAATATCCATATGCCTACAAGGAAAACCAGTTAATACGACTATTACTCAAATTTACACACCAAACTCAAAGGTCTAAGATGAGGAAATTGAAAAATTTTACCAACTTCTGCAGTCAGAAATTGATCAAACATGCAGTCAAGTTGCATTGAGTTTTACTGGTGATTGCATTGTGAAAGTTGGAAACAGAAGAAGGACTGGTAGTTGAAAAATATGGCCTTAGGGATAGAAATGACACCTGAGATAGCATGATAGAATTTTGTAAGACCGACTACTTCTTCATGGAAAATACCTTTTTTCAACAGCCTAAACAGCGACTATACACATGAGCCTTGCCAGATAGAATACACAGGAATCAAATCAACTATATCTATGGAAAGAGATGATGGAAAAGCTCAGTATCATCAGTCAGAACAAGGTCAGGGACGAACTGTGGAACAGATCATCAATTGCTCATATGCAAGTTCAAGTTGAAGTTGAAGAAAATTGGAACAAGTCCATGAGAGCCAAAGTACGACCTTGAGTATATCCCACCTGAATTTAGAGACCATCTCAAGACTAGATTTGACGCAATGAACACTAATGACTGAAGACCAGATGAGTTGTGGAATGACATCAAGGACATCACACATGAAGAAAGCAAGAGGTCATTAAAAAGGCAGGAAAGAAAGAGAAGACCAAAATGAATGTCACAAGATGCTTTGAAACTTGCTCTTGAACGTAGAGTAAAAAAGCAAAAGGAAGAAATGATGAAGTAAAAGAGCTGAACAGAAGATTTCAAAGGGTGGCTTGAGAAGACAAAGTATTATAATGAAACGTGCAAAGACCTGGAGATAGAAAAATGAAAAGGAAGAATATGCTCGGCATTTCTCAAGCTGAAAGAACTAAATAAAAAATTCAAGCCTCGAGTTGCAATATTGAAGGATTCTATGGGGAAAATATTAAATGATGCTCGAAGCATCAAAAGAAAATGGAAAGCCTACACAGAGTCACTGTACCAAAATAATTTGTCAATGTTCTACCATTTCAGGAGGTAGCATATGATCAGGAACCTATGTACTAAAGGAGGAAGTCTAAGCTGCATTGAAGGCATTGGCGAGAAACAAGGCTCCAGGAATTGATGGAATACCAACTGAGATATTTCAACAAATAGATGCAGCACTGGAAGTGCTCACTCATCCATGCCAAGAAATTTGGGATACAGCTACCTGGCCAACCGACTAGAAGTGATCCATATTTATGCCTATTTCAAAGAAAGGTGATTCAACCAAATCGGGAAATCATCGAACGATATCATTAATATTACACACAAGTAAAATTTTGCTGAAGATCATTCAAAAATGGTCACAGCAGTACATCAACAGGGAGCTGCCAGAAATTCAGGGTGGATTCTGAAGAGGATGTGGAACAAGGGATATCATTGCTGATGTCAGATGGATCATGACTGAAAGCAGAGAATACTAAAAAGATGTTTACCTCTGTTTTATTGATTTTGCAGAGGCATTCGACTGTGTGGATCATAACAAATTGTGGATAACATTGTGAAGAATGGGAATTCCAGAACACTTAATTTTGTTCAGGGAAACCTGTACTTAGACCAAGAGGCAGTCATTCGAAAATAACAAGGGGATACTGGGTGGATTAAAGTCAAGGAAGGTGTGTGTCAGGGTTGTATCCTTTCACCATACTTATTCAATCTGTATGCTGAGCAAATAATCCGAGAAGCTAAACTATACAAAGAAGAATATGGCATCAGGATTGGAGGAGGACTCATTAACAACCTGTATTATGCAGATGACACAACCTTGCTTGCTGAAAGTGAAGAGGACTTGAAGCACTTACTGATGAAGATCAAAGACTACAGCCTTCAGTATGGATTATACCTCGACATACAGAAAAGAAAAATCCTCACAACTGGATCAATAAGCAACATCATGACGAACAGAGAAAAGATTGAAGCTGTCAAGGGTTTCATTTTACTTGGAGCAACAATCTATGCCCATGGAAGGAGCAGTCAAGAAATCAAACGACGTATCGCATTGGGCAAATCTGCTGCAAAAGATCTCTTAAAAGTATTAAAAAGCAAAGATGTCACTTTGAGGACTAAGGTGCGCCTGACTCAAGTCATGGTGTTTTCAATTGCCTCATATGCATGTGAAAGTTGGACAATGATTAAGGATGACCGAAGAAGAATTGACGCCTTTGAATTGTGGTGTTGGTGAATAGTATTGAATATTCCTTGGACTAACAGAAGAACGAACAAATCTGTCTTGGAAGAAGTACAGCCAGAATGCTCATTAGAAGCAAGAAGGTAACACTTCATCTCACATACTTTTGACATATTATTAAAAGGGATCAGTCCTTTGCCAAGGACATCATGCTTGGTAAAGTAGAGGGTCATCGAAAAAGAGGAAGACCCTCAACAAGATGGATTGACATAGTGACTGCAACAATGAGCTCAAGCATAACAAGGATTGTGAGTATGGTGCAGGACTGGGTAGTGTTTTGTTCTGTTGATGTACAACAGAACATAGGGTTGCTATGAGTCAGAGTTGACTCAACAGCACGTAACAACAACAATAAGGATTATAACCCATTACCGTAGTTAATTATTTTGGTGATCAAATGTGGCTGCAGATCAAATTTTCACTCCAGACTTGGCTAGTGGGTGCAACTTCAAAGTGGCTTCTGTGTCCTTGTGACATGACTCCATCAATTTTCATGTGCACATACTTTATGGCAGAACAAGATGTTCTAGTCTCATCTTGTACCTGTTAATTTCAGCCCTAGAATCAGCCATTTCTCCAAGGAGCACTGGACCTTTTGCTGGGAAATGGTATTAGAGATCAAGGTCTAGATATTAGTTGTGCTCATTGCTGATGGGCTGTGGCATTTTGGCCCTTTCAGTGCACAGAGGTAGGAAACATATGCATGCACACATATGTTTATATATACACACATATGCATCCATATATACTTATCCATATGCTCATACATATATATATTTTAGAAATTATGAATTCACATCAATATTCCCAATTGCCAATCCACCCACACAGGCTTCTTTCTTGTCTTTCCCAATTTCATATATATATGTACCTTCTTCCTCACTGAGAACCCTGACTCCCAAATGTATTCATTTGCTCACTTCTATAATTCACTATTGTATCTACTCAAGAAAGATGAATAAAGCCTGCCAATTTGCTTTTCTCCTTTGGGGAGATTTCAAAATGCTGACCCCAAAAGAAAGAAAATGGAGGAATGAATGTTCAACCAACCTAGATATTAAGCATCAGGTCAAGAGGGTACATAATATGGGGCTTCACCCTTTTACTCCATCCGAACACATGTGAGCACAAGCCAAAAATGAGAAGGATAAAATTTTAAAATTCAAGGGAAAATTTCTTGAGTTTTTAATCACATCCCCATTGTGATAAAATATTTATGAGCTCTCCTTCAATTAATTAGAATAAACTATGTAACACTGCAGGAAACAAATTGAAAATTTAATAAAGTAAGTTCACTTCCAATTTCTTTTGAAGAAAGAAGCTAATTATATTTAGTTCTGTAATTATAACTTTAATTAAAATGTAATGCAAAATATTCCATAAAGTGAAAACAGTGCTGAGTAATAAAATGAAGCCTTTAAGACAATTTGCTCTTTAGATGAAAATTTACAATGTAAAATGAAGACTTTAGTGTACTATTTTCCAAAAATTTTATCCTTTCAGTATAATTTTAATTTAGCATCCTTCTTATAAAGAATAATTAATGTTTATTTACAGTTTTAAACGTATTTTCTTCTATTTGTTGCATACTAAAATCTCTTTTTCATTTGTTTCAGCCATCTTCCTTTTAGAGTTTGTTTAAAGAGACACTGATATTTCCCCCTTGCATATCATAATTTACAGCACAGCACCTTTGAGTTAGAACATGGCTTGGAACTTTCAATGACTTAAAACTTGAAAGCTCAGTTGCTCTTCGAAGTGTGTTCACGTATCAGTCCCCTTCACCTGGCTGCCACGGAGATGATTTGATTGCTCCAGGCAGACATCCAGGTAGAAGGAAATTTAGATCCTTTAAAATGAAATTAGGAAGGTGATGAAATGACCTTCCGGTGATGTTTTTAATAATCGTTTGCTCTCAAACACTTCTCAGAGGAATAGAGTTGTCTAATAGTTTTGCCCAGATGTTAGACTTAAATTTCAAAGTCTACTGGAATTTGAGGCCATTTGCCATGATGCTAAAGTCATATCCATTTCTAAAGGCCTTTTAGACTGCTCTTTAATTTGAAAGCTACACCGCTTTCCCCCAAGTCACAGAGGTTTATGGAAGGAAAATGCCAAGCTTGAAAAGCTTGCACTTTTTCAACTCATCACCGCTTAATTGTTTCACACTCAGCGGTAGATTCACTTGGTTTCAATTCAATTCAGAAAAACTAAAAATATCTATTGAATGTATATTGCATGTGGAAAAAAAAAAAAGAAAGAAAGAAAGAAAATCTCCCTGAGTAGTTGTTTTCCTGCACTACCACTTCCGCTACATCTCATATTCAGATCCTGTAGGTCTGATGTAGATTTCAGGAGATTTTTGTTCAAGTAATTTGGGAAACATTGTCCTGGGTGTTTGCAGGCTTACAGAGTTGAGTAATAGAGTCGTTAACTCAAAGAACTTACAGCTCTAGTGGCTGATGTAACTAATTGAATGAAGGAGCACAGAGTCAGCAATTATTTTTGCTTTCTGTTGGGACAGAATTTATCTTGCCCTTGCAAGAGTGGGGGAAGATGGCAGGAATAAGAAGGGACAGGGATTTACCAGGTCTTTGGGTTGGGGAATAAAGTAGAAGTCATGTTTCTTATTATTTTGGCTCAGGGACTGGCAGGGTGAGGGTACAAGGTAATCAAGAAAAGATGTTGTTTGGGACTGTAAGGATGCAGGGTAATGATGCACTCAGGATTAATTTCTTGCTTGGCGCTTTATACCAGTTCCCACAACCTCGGGTGCTCATTCCTAGAACACCCAACTACTCGCCTAGATTTTCACACCTGTAAGGATTTGTGCCTTTGGGCAGCAACTTTGGGTGCCTCGTCCTGGTATCCTTCAGGGTGTCTAACTTAAGGTCTGCACATACTAGAAGCTCTCGTATTTCCTGCATGTTTAGTTTTAAAAGATTAACATATTTGAAAAACTAAATTTTGCTCATTACAGCAAGCAACCCTCAGCAGAAACACATTTAGAAAAAGTTCATCTCTCCTACTGCTTCACCAGCCCCACATCCATGAAGTAATGATTGTGAACAATTGGGTGTGCATCTTTTTGTACCTTTTGTTGAATGTAGGTTTTAATTTTTTTTTTGTTAACCAAATGATGTCATACCATACACAATATTTTGCGTTTTCCTTTGGGCTTTATAAGAGCATACACTTCCCTGCAGAGCCTATCCGCTATTAGCATAGAAACCTAGTGGCGTCATAAAAATGGTGGCTAAATCTGTGGCCATTATAGATCCAGTCCTCGAGCAGGAAGCTTTGAACTCAGCGTTCTCAACCTGGAGGCATTTTTGGTTTTCACATCTGGTAGGGCGGAGAGGTGCTACTGGCATCTTCTGAGCAGAGGTCAGGGATACTGCTAAATACCCTACAATGCAGAGGACAGCCCCCTACAAAAAAGAATTACCCAGCCCAAATGTCAGTAGTGTCAGGATTGAGAAATCCTAGAACTGAGGAACTCTGAGGACCCTGTCCCTGAAGAAGGAGTGGTTTGTCCTTACTCTTGTGGGAAATTGTGTTGGGAAGGACTATACAGCTACACATCTTTCACTTGTATAATGCTTTTCAGTTTATAATATACTTTCTTATTTAATCCAGACTTTGGTGTTTATAATCGTGTGGCTAGGGACAAGATACCCTTCTAAGACTCGGTTTCTGCATTAGTTGTTGTTGTTAGTTGCCGTCAAGTCAATTCTGACTCATGGCAACCCCATGTATGCAGAGTAGAACTGTGTTCTTTAGGGTTTTTAAGGCTGTGACCTTTCAGAAGCAGATCACCAGGCCTTCTGAG
This sequence comes from Trichechus manatus latirostris, assembly GCF_000243295.1. Lineage (NCBI taxonomy): Eukaryota > Metazoa > Chordata > Mammalia > Sirenia > Trichechidae > Trichechus > Trichechus manatus. The sequence goes on along the minus strand of NW_004443956.1, from coordinate 10,124,044 downwards.
CCACTTGTAGATGTGTTGAAACTACCAACCTTTTGGCTAGTAGTCAAGCACTTAACCATTTGCACCATCCATGGACTGCTTCCTCATCAATTAAATGGACCTAATAATAACTTGGCAAAGAATACTGAATATACCGTGGATTCCCAAAAGACTGAAAAATCTATCTTGGAGGAAGTACAACCAGAATGTTCCTTAAAAAATAAGGATGACAAGACTTGTCTCCATTACTTTGGACACATCATCAGAAAAGACCAATCACTAGAAAAGGATATCATGTTTCATAATGTGGAGGGTGAGTGAAAAGAGGGAAACCTTCCATGAGATGGATTGACACCATAGGTGCAACAGTGGGCTCAAACATACCAATGATTGTGAGACTGGTACAGGTCCAGGTAATGTTTTGTTCTGTTATACATAAGGTCTCCATGAATTGGAGCCAACTAGACAGGAAGTAACAACCACCACCACCAAAATCTACCTCATAGTGCTATTGTAGGAATTCAATGGAACGGTATACCCAAAATGTGTAGCACTGTACCTGGCATAAGCTACCACTATTAACATGTGATTCAGAGTTCTGTCAGGTAAACAGAAGCCACTCTATATATTCCTAGTAGAAAGGGACTTAATCTAGGGAATTAGAAGTTTATGGAAGTTATTAGAAGTCTAGGAATGTATAAAAATGGCATGGCGGGGACATCTGATCTCCTCTGATTTCACAAGGGGAAAGAGAATCAAGATCAACAACCCAAGGCTGATTCCTATGAGGTGGAGGTCAGACATACCTCCTCTCTTCAACTTTTTTACCAATTCTGACACCAGCTGTCCTTCCTACTGCACTCTCTACTTCTCCGCTGCGTTCAATAATTTGTTGCAATGGCCACACAGAACTCACAGATGATACTCACAGTTATGAGGTTTATTAGGAAAGTAACAGGTTATGATTCAGGATACAGTTCTTTGATCAGGACATGCTTCTTCCTTCGCCCAGACTCTGCCCTGCTCCGGCAAGTGTTTCAAAGCTCTTTAGCTCCGCTAATACGTACCCAGGGGGCATTCCAACAAGCCTCTGCCCAGAGGTGTTCAGCTCTGTCTCTTTGGGTCAGCACACCCACTGTAACCACCTTACTCCTTGGGCTGGGAAGCTCACTGTGCTATCTCATGCCAGTCTCCTGGTTCTGCTGCCTCTGCTTTTCTGCCATGGCTTCTCCGTCTTGTGCCACTTCCGGTGTTACAGCTCTCTCTCTCTCTCTCTCTGACTCCTGAGTCTAGGACGTTCTCAGCACAGGTACCCTGGGACCAAAGGATGCATTTTGCTCCCATCTCTTCTTTCTTGGTGGTAGTGAAGTGCCTCTCTCTGCTGTGGGATGGCTCTCTTTTAAGCCTAGCGGGATGGCAAAACTGACCAATCCCCCCATTAGGGTTCCATAACACCTTATCTGCGTGGTCCCAATCTATCCCTGTCCTACAGGGTCTCTATGAGTCAGAATCAACTCGACGGCCATCCATTTGGTTTGGGTTTATTGCAGACACAATAGAGAAGGGTAGCCATAAAGACATTACTGATTATTGACACCTGTCTTAGTCATCTAGTACTGCTCTAACAGAAATACCACGAGTGGATGGTTTTAACAAGGATGAGTTTATTTCCTTACAGTAAAGTAGACTAAAAGTCCAAATTCAGGGCCTCAGCTCCAGGGGAAGTCTTTCTCTCTGTCGGCCTTCGCATCAATGTTTCCCCGGACTAGGAGCTTCTCCACGCAGGGACCTCAGGTCCAAAGGACATGCTCTGCTCCTGGCGCTGCTTTCTTGGTGGTATGAGGTCCCTAGTTCTCTGCTTGCTTCCCTTTCCTTTTATCTCTTTAGAGATAAAAGGTGGTGTGGGCCACACCCCAGGGAAACTCCCTTTACATTGTATCAGGGATGTGAGCTGGGTAAGGGTGGTGTTACCCACCCTAATCCTCTTTAACATAAAATTACAATCACAAAATGGAGGACAAACACACAATTCTGGGAATTGTGGCCCAGCCAAACTGATATACACATTTTTTTGGAGACATAATTCAAATCATGATAGCACCTTAGTCCAAAAATATTTTTCCTTAAACCAGGGTATTACATCAAAGGCATCTTTCAAGCCTGCTGGCTGGTTTCCCTACAGAGCAGTGTAATGATAAACAGTGGACTTTGGAGTTAGGCCTGTGCTTTGTGAATGCTTTCTAGTGACCATAAGCAAATTATTAGTTTCCCTGAGCTCTGATATTCTCATAAATAGAATGGAGATGACACCGTCTACTTTAGAGGTTTGAAATGATGATTAAATAAGATATCAAGACAGAATAGAGAAAAAACTTTATTTCCTTCCATGCTTGTATTAAAAAATATTTGAGGGTCATCACTGTGCTAGGCACTATGCTAAGCGCCATGATAATAGATGAGATTCTGGCCTTTGTGGGCTTTATGATCTAGTGTCTGTGGGAGGAAGACATTAGACAAGTAAATAAATTTGTACAGCTCCTCACAACTACAATAAAGAAATAAACAGACTAGAGAATGGATGTATGAAAGGGCATTTTGGATGGGCTTAACCCACCCCTGTGGAGGTGGACATTTGGTCTGAGACCTGAAGCATTAAATTAATTCTTTCAGCAAATTCTTTCTTTTACTTATTCAAAACCTACTATATGTCAGGCACTATACTAGACACTGGAGATAAAACAGTGGACAAAGCAGACAGTCTCTATTCTCAGTGATCTTCCATTCTAGTGAGGGGACATAGATAATAAGCAAATAAATAAGTAATTATGTTGCATCTCAAAGGGTGACTTGTTCTATGGTGAAAACTAAAGTAGGTCACTTGTCACTGCTAAGAAGACATTTGAGCAGACAACGAATGGAGTGACAGATGAGCTATGAGACTATATGGAGAGAGCAGTATTCTAGGCAGTTGGAACAGCAAATACAAAGGCCCTGAGGTAGGAATGTGCCTGTTTGTTTGAGGAAAGGTAGGAGATAAATACGAATGGAATGGAAAGAGTGAGGGAGAGAGTGGTAGAAGACAAAGTTAGAGAGGTAGCAGGAGTCCAGATCATGTGGGACTTTGTAGTTCATTGTAAAATCTTTGGCTTTTTCTTTGAGCGAGATGAGTGACTCCGGTTTCTGTGTGGAGAAGAACGTAGAGGGGCAGGTGTGAGAGCAGGGAGGACCATTAGGATGCTAGAGGAATTACTTAAGTGAGAGATGATGGTGGCATGGACCAGGATGGTAGTGACGACGGTGGTGATAAGTGGCTGGATTCTAGATCTATTTTGAAGGCAAAGCCAACAGGATATTCTGAAAGATTGGATGCTGGGTGAAAAAGAGAGAAGAGTCAAGGATGACGCCCAAGTTTTTAGCCAAAGCAATCCAGAAGGTGGAGTTGTCCTTTACTGAGACAGGGAAGCAGGTTGAGGGGAGAGAATCAGAAGTTGTATTATGGTCTTATTAAGTTTAAGATAGGGAGCCCTAGTGGTGCAGTGGTTAAGTACTTGGCTGCTAACCGAAAAGTCAGTCATTCAAACCCACCAGTAGCTCTGTGTGAGAAAGATGTGGCAGTCTGCTTCCGTAAAGATTTACAGCCCTTTCACCTAAAGTACAAAAAAATTAAAAAAAAAAAAAAAAAAAAAGAAGATTTACAGCCTTGGAAACCCTATGGAGCAAGCTCTACTCTGTCCTATAGTGTTCCTATGAGTTGGAATCAACTTGATGGCAAACGAGTTTTGAGTTTAAGATGCTATTAGACATCCACGTGGAAAGTGAGAGTCTGAAGTTTAGGGAGAGGTCAAAGGTAGAGATCTATGTTTGGGGGTTGACAGCATTTGGTGGTATTTAAACCCATGTAACTAAATGAGATCCCTGAGAACATGATGAAGATGGGGTAGAGAACAGGTCCACTGAAGTGATTAAAGGTGGAGAAGATAAAGGGAAATTAACAAGAAGAATCCATCAGTAAGGTAGAAGGAAGCCAGGGGAAGGAAGTGCTTCAAGAAGGAAAGCATGGTCAACTGTGAATAGCTCAAGTAAAAGAAGGGTGGTGAATCCTTCGGATTTGGCAGTGTGAAGCCACTGTTGATTTTGGTGTGAACAAACAGTTTCGGTGGAGTGGTGCAGACGTAAACTGGGTTCGAGTGGGATCAGGAGATACTGTGAGAGAAGGAATTAGGCTCATTTTGAGGTGTTTTTGTAAAGCGGAGCAAAGAAATAGGTTGGAGGGGTTGTGTGGTTAAGAGAGAGCCAACTGTTACTCAAGAGCAGTGGTTCTCAAAATACAATGGTGCATCAAAACCATCTGGAGAACTTGTCAAAATCAGATGACTGGGCCCCACCTCCAGAGTTTCTGATTTAGTAGATTTGGGGTCCCTGGGTGGTACAAACAGTTAACATGCTTGGCTAAACAAAAGGTTTGAGATTCAAGATCACCCCGAGGAATCTCAAAAGAAAGGCCTGGAGATCTCTCAGTCAATCAAAACCCTACTGAGGAAGTTCTGCTCTGACATATATGTGGTGGCCATCAATTAGCATGGACTCGACAGCAACTGATGTCTACATTTGGGGTGGGGCCTGAAAATTTGCATTTCCACTAAGTTCTTAGGTGATACATATGCTGCTGGTTCAGGCAACACCCTTTGAGTACCTCATGGTCATCAAGCCCTTTGCTGATCCTCCTTTCTAATGTAGCACCCCTTCTCTCTCACTAGGTGAAACTACCTTATTTATTATTCATTTTTTAAATCCCTATTGGAATACAGTCTTTGTAGGAAGGGAGGCCTGTCTGCCTTATTCACCATTGTGTCTAACCTAGTGCTTAGCATACAGATAAAACTTAAAAAGTATTTTTTGAATGAATTAAAAAAATGAAAAAATGAATGGAAAGTTCTGACAATGATAAGTATTGCTTTGTACAAGTTATGGGACGTCTAATGTTTTGGAGCCCTGGTGGTGCAGTGGTTAAGAGCTCAGCTGCTAACCAAAAGGCTTGCAGTTTGAATCCAGCATCCGCTGCTTGGAAACCCTATGGGGCAGTTCTACTCTGTCCTATAGGGTCACGATGAGTTGGAATCCACTTAACAGCAACGGGTTTTAAATGTTTCTTTGGGACCATTATTTTGAAAAATCATATTTTGTCAAAAGGCAAGTCAAATATTAAGAGTTAAACTCCAACCTCCAAGAAATCCTGAGGAATCTAAGCTGATTATTCACTTTTCAAAATTCATGGTAAACAGAGAAATCCCTAATGTGAATATTATGTGGTATTTCAAATATGATCACAAATTTTCAAAGAACATAGTGGTTGGAAAACAATGGATTGTGTTGTCATTAACTATTTATATCTAGGTGCCCACCTGTCACCACGTAAGAAATCTCAATAGTTGAAGAAAAACAGTCAAACCATGCTTTGGTCTTCAATGTATTAATTAGCCTATAACCAAACCAAACCCACTGCCATCGAGTTGCTTCCAACTCATAGCAACCCTATAGGACAGAGTAGAACGGCCCCACAGGGTTTCCAAGGCTGCAAATCTTTATGGAAGCAGACTGCCACATCTTTCTCTCGAATCAGCTTATAAGCCAAGCCATTGGTAGGAGGCTTCATCTAATGCTCTGGGATTTTACAAGAGAGATATTTAAGGCCCACTCAGTTGGAAAAATTCACCTGTCAATCCAAGCCTCTTTTTAAAAAATCAAAACAGGGCCACCAGGTTCCTGTTAGAAGTTTTTTCAAGAGTGTTAAATGAAAACATCTCTGCTTGATATTCATCATTTGGCAATGACCGTTTCATCACTCAGACAACATGAATAAAAGATATTACTTTTAGTCATTAGCAACTTGGTCAGGGAAAAGAGAAAAATTGGACATTTAAGAACATTTTACTTTTCTGTCATTTCAGACTAAATGACACTCTTAAATGATGGCTAGGCAAACCTATAGAATCTATTAGTAACTTGAAAATAAGTGTGAAGGGATGCCAAAACCCAAAGGAATCTTAAACTCACATTTATCAAGCCTGTCACATCACTGCTACTGGTAATAAAAGCATTTTTGTTTTATGTTGCAACATCTGCAGAGAATAATATTTTTTTTGCACCAGAGTAAAAAGTGATATTGCAACATTTATCACATTCTTTGAAATAAAATCGCCTAAAAAGGTTGGAAATTGACATTCATTATTTTACGACTAATTTAAAAGCAGGGTGCATTTATAGAACTTTTCCTGGTTGTTTTTTATAAAGTTTCAGTATTCGATAATCATTCAATTTTCAAAAACATTTCCTTACACGGATTGCATGGATTTTATTGGATCCTCAGAAGTAAATGCTCAGGGTTTAATGGTAGTCATAGCTCCTGACCAATTTATTGGTGCATTTATTATAATCTCTCAACTGCTGGTCCTATTGCGTCTCAGTGACCAAAGAAACAAAGAATTGTCATGTTTCACATTCCATAAGATTTAATCAGAGCCCAAACTTTCACTCTCCTCTATTTTTTTTTCTCAAAGTCTCCAATGCACTGATCCAATGAAAGAACACTCGATCTAGGGGGTGAAAGAGAAACCAAGATCCTGAGGCATGGTTGAAATGGATGGCCACATTTTTATGTACATTGATTTTTACATGACAGTATTCAGAAACGAAATACTATCCTCTGTGATCAATTCATGTAGAGTTCCCCTTTCAGATAAATTAAAAACAAAGTGAATCCCAAACAGCAACTCTTCTTTTCAGCTAGCCTTCTAAAACATCTCTCAAGAAGCAAACTTGTATTTATACCTCCCTCATTTGATGGGCAGCTAAGATTAACAGTTGAATTCTCTGACACCATAGGGAATTTGTACAGTAAAGCAGGTGCAATTTCTCTTGGAAATTCAGATGCAAGACAAAGTACTACTTTGGAGGGATAAGGATTCTAATTCTGCCACTTAATAGACTTCTGAAAGTTACAGCAGGCAAGGGGAGGTTTAGCATGACAGTCTCAGTCTCTAGGGTTGCTGTAACAGAAATACCACAAGTGGGTGGCTTTAAAGAACAGAAATTTATTTTTGCACAGATTTGGAGGCTCAAAGTCCAAATCAGGGTCTCGTCTGATCCTTCCTTGTAGGTAGTCCCAGGCGTTCCTTGGTTCTTTGGCTTGTAGAGGGTCCTCACATGGTGTCTGTACCTAATTCTGATGTGTGCATATCTGTGTCTAATCTGCTCTTTTTATAACTCAGAAGTGATTAGATTTAGAACCCAGCCTATTTGGGTGTGATCTAATTAATATAGCCAAGAAAACCCTATTTCCAAACAGGATTACATCCACAAGAATAGGGATTAGGATTCCAACAAATATTTTTGGGGATGAAATTCAATCCACAACGACTTTATTTTTTCTGAGGGGGATTGGGGACTATGTGCCCCTTTCCATGATCGTAACTACCACTCAAGCTAGTGCATGACCCAGAGCATGTCACACATATTTTCTGGGAAAATGCAGTTTGATTTGAAGAGGTACCTGAACAAGAGTATTTTATTTTAGTGGTTAGGAATTAATTTTCATGTGTCTTAACAATTGTAAACCTTATGAAACTTCTCTGAAACACTGGTAATCCTGTCCACTTTCTATCAGATTATTTGGAGAAAAGGATGGGAAGAGAGAAAGGGAAGGAGAGAGAGAAATGGGCTTCGTCTGTTGGAGAGATACAGCAATTGGAAGTTCATCAGGAATTAAAGGACATTCAAAACTTTATTTCCAGAAATTGAAAACAAATACAAAAATATAGAGAATACTACAATGAACACCAATGTACCCATTACCCAGCTTCAACAATTATCAACCCATGGGCAACCTTGTTTCAACTGTATTTCGAAGCAAATCTCGGATATTGTATCACTTCATCTATAAGTATTCCTATATCTTTAAAAAACAAGTCTTTTTATTTTTGATTTTTTTAAATTGTTGCAATTAAATGACGTTTACATTTCAAGTTAGTCTCCCATACAAAAAACTTTTTTTACATACATTGTTATGAGACCCCAACCACCCACCCCATTCTGCGACAGCACACTTCTGCCTTCTGCCCCTGATTCCCCATGAACATTCAACCAACTCCTAACTCTCTCTGTCTTCCCATCTCACCTCTGGACAGAAGCTGCCCCTTTGGGCTCTTATACCTACTTGACTAAGTGGCACATTCTTCACCAGTATCACTTTATGTCCCACAGTCCAGTCCAATCCCTGTCTGAAGAGTTGGCCTTGGAAATTGTTTTAGTTCTGGGCTGATAGAGAATCCGGGGGCCATGCTTTCCGGGGAGCCTCCAGTCTCAGA
>NW_004443956.1:10066376-10112737 GCF_000243295.1 Trichechus manatus latirostris | reverse complement strand
TCCTATGACTTTCTATTGAGTTGTCTAATTCTGAAATTTTATTGTTAATCTTCTGGATTTCTGATTGCTGTCTCTCTATGGATTCTTGCAGCCTATTAAATTTGGCATTATGTTCTTGAATAACTCTTTTAACTTCCGCTACTACTTTGTCTGTGTGTTCCCTGTCTGTTTCTGTATTCTGTCAAATTTCCTTTCTTATTTCTAGAAAAGTTCTGTATATTAATCTTTTTGTTTTCTGCCTCTGTTAATTCCAAGAAGTTCTCTTCCTCCAGAGAATTTATCGATTCTTTATTTTGGGAGCTTGCTGAAGCCATCCTGGACTGCCTCTTTATGTGACTTGATATTGCCTGTTGTCTCCGAGCCATCAATAATTTATTATAATTTTATTTTATATTTGTTTAGTGAGACCTAGCTTCTTGTTTTGTTTTGTTTTGATATGCCCAAACAGGCTGCTCATGTGCACTAGTTTTATTTTTGACACCTTTGAATCTCTAATGTCCTGTCACCAGGTAGTTCATTCTGTAACTAAGTATGTGCACACAGGAGTCTGTTAAATTTTCCTATATGGGTTCAGTTCGGGTGTCCAGGCAGTCGGTCACCAAGTGTGTGATGCAGGCTCTCACCCCCAGTCCTAGGGAGGCATTGGTGATTGGTGCAGACACTGGACTCTGGCTGTGGTAGGGGATCATGTGCTGAGCCAGGACAGGGGCTGACAGCTGCCCCTGAGAGTCTGAAAGGAAAGCATGTCCCTATTCTCTAGGGTGAGTAGGTAGGTGAGTTTTTCAGCCAGACTATGAGCACCCCACTGTTGGCTGTAAAGACCCGAGGGTACCACTTTTTCTTGGACTCCTGTAGGAGGTGACTTTAGGAGCTTTAGGTGATACAACCAGTCCTCAAGCCCCTGTTGCAGATTGATAAAAGTGCCTACTTAAGGGGCAGGGCTGTTTTGAGGGTCACAAATCTGCCCTTTGAAGTTAAACTTCAGATGTTGCCCTGTTGTACTGTGGTAGCGAGGGCTAACGCTGTCGAGATGGGTCCCCACAAGTCTACACAGGGGCGTAAAGCAATCAGAGTCTGCAGACCCCAAATACCTGTGCCTAGCAAATGAGCTGTGCCGACCCTGTGTTCCTGGCTTAGGGGAGCCAGTAGCTTAGTTGTTCCCTCTCCAAGGCCAGGAGAATGGGTCAGGGTGCATTTTGGGATCTACTTCCGGCCCAGCGGACTCCCGGTGCAGAGTGCAAAGGGAGGAGGTAAAAGGGAGAGAGGTTTTTCCCAAATGGGCTTTTTTTTTTTTTTTAAATCCCTGCAAAAGGCTGCACACGTGTACTTACCTTAGCCACTTGGGAGCTGCTTTTCACTGGTTCGGAGTGTCCAAGCAGAATCTCTGCTGCTGGGTTTCTCTCGATGTGGAAACTACTTCCCGAGCACGCGCACAGCACAGCTGTTTGTCTGCCTCGCTGTGGACCCGCGTGGCTGCAGAGTTGCAATCTCACTGCTGTGCCTCTGGCACTCTTCGTTTCTTCCAAACTGTCTCCCTCTCCCCTGCCCCGTGACTCAGTCCGATTCCTCAACTTTGCCTTGTTCGGGGCTCCTAGATATTCATATAGAATCAAATCACTTGTTCTTCCAGGTCTTTGTTGTAAGAGGGATATAGGAATCATCTAACTACTCCGCCATCTTGGTCACGCCCCCAAAAACAAGTCTCTTTAAAAGCAAAGTGCCAGTGTGATTCTTACACCAAATAAATAACAGTACTTCCTGAATATCATCAAATATTCTGTCAATAACCAAATGTCCCTGATTGTGTCATAAATTTATATTTATTTTTAACAGTTTGCTTTAATCAAGTTCCAAATAAGGTCCATACATTATTATCAGTTGATTTACCCCAAGTCTTTTTAATCCAAAGATTACCCTCTCCATCTCTTATTTTTTCCTTGATATTTATTTGTTTAATTAATGCAGAGTTTCCTTGGCTTGGATTTTGCTGGTTACATCCCCATGGTATCATGTAACTTGTTCCTCTGTCCCTTGTACTTCCTGTAAATTGGTCACTAGAGTTATGTATTTGATTGGATTCAGCTTTTATCTTTTTGGCAAAAATAATTTATAGAAAAAAAAGAGAATACTTTGTAGTTGGTATTGCCTGCACCCATCAGGAGGCTCATGCTGCCTGGTTGTGCCTTATTTTGTGAAGTTAATGACCATGGATGCTTAATACCCAAATCATTATGTTTTTCAGGTGTTATAAAAGGATGATATTTAAATTCTATCATTTCTTTTGCCATTATTAGCTAGACTACTTCCATAAAGGAAACTCAACTATTTGGCTACCTGGAACTATTTGGTACTTGGAGCTATTTATTACCTCATTTGCTATTCGAATGATTTGGTACCTCATTTGGTACCTTCATTTATTAGTTTTTAAATTAATGTTGATTGCTTACCTGGCATCCTTCAAAGGTGACCGACAATGTAAGAATTGACACAATCAAATTCTTGCTGGCAAACATAGCATCTGAATTGTCATTTCAGTCAATAATCAGTTGCATTATACCAATGTACCAATGTACTCTTGGTTTCTATTTTTATTTTCCATTTTAATAAAAATAAGAGACATTTTTAAAGCTATTGCAGAATGATTAATATTAGACTTACATTTCTTAATTTATTATGTGTCAGACACCCAGACATCTCCAGGAGCCTGGCATGTTACATACATGAGTGAAATTGGCCAGGTAAGGACCAGTAAGGAGGCTGCGTGCCCTCTCTAAGGGGGCAGCAATTACTCAGTTTGGCCACCACTACCTTGTAGGAAGCTGGGTGGTAGGGGAGGGAGTATGGTCAGATCTTCAAGGGAAGCTAGTAATCTGAATTTTCATAGGATAGCTCCTGACTTTTAAAGGGTGTGAAATAATGTGAAAATTTTAAACACTACTGTGTAAGTAATACAAAACACATATGCTAATATATACAGCCTATGTCTCACCAGCACATTATTTCTGCTATAGGTGATGGGTTATTTCTATTGTTTTCCATCTTTGCCTTTGGGAAGGTAAGGGGGCACATATTCCCCTCCTTATGCTCTAGTCTCTGAACCAGTTCTAGTTTGTGACCAATACCTTAGGAAGAGTTAATCTGGGTGAAATACTTTACTGATACGAAACCTGATGTCTGGGCACACATGAATCTTCCACTGTGTGCCATTGCCTCTTATTTGCCAAGCAATGATCTAGCACCGTCATACTACTGAACATCTCTTCCCACTAGAAGCATCAACTTTTCCAGGCCTTGACCTCTCGTGGTCTCGCTTGTCCTACTTCTTTGAAGCAGAGAAGGGAATTAACATTGACCTAGAACCTGCAATGCTCTTGAGCCTGCCCAGATGCATTATGGTTGTTACATAAATTAACTGACACAAAATCTCCAATATATGCAGACTATTATCTTTTTTAACAGATGAAAAAACTGATGCTCAGAAATATAAGTAACTTTCTCTGGGCCACATTGCTAAGTGACAGACCCAGGTCTCTGTGACCTTCAAGCCTGTCTTCTTTCCATAACTCCTCACTGCTTCCCGTCTCCAAGTTCCCAATGACACCCACTGTCATTTTCTTAATTTCTGTAACACCATAACCTAAGCCAGATGGCTTAGGTAGATAGTGCTGCTTTCCTAGAGGACAGCCAAGGACCAGGAGCAGCATGTTGTCTTGGAGGCTTCTCCCTCATCATCACTACTGCTCTCTTTCCTCCTCTTCAAATTGCCTTTATGGACCTAATGTCTCAGCCAGGAGAAATTCACTGTATTAGTTAGGGTCCTGGCAGGAAACAAATAATACATTAAAAATTGAGCATAGTTTTATGAAGGGATAGTTCTAGAGGTGTGGGCAGCGTTAAGAGAAAACCGCAAATGACAGTGAAGCACACCAGGTCTGGCAACAGCAGGGAGCAGTTACTTGCACCTGACAGGAAGAACATAGCCATGGAAGAACATATGCCTTGGAAGAACATAGCCATTGCCTCCCCACAGCCTGGGAGAGGAGTAAACACCCCAACATCTCTCCACTTCAGTTTCTGGTCTCCTGCCAGTGCTTTCCTTTGGCCAATCCATTTGGAATCTGGGTTAATGCAGTCCAAAGACTTCAGCCTTCCTGGGCCAAAAAAAAAAAAAAAAAGACAGAAAGGTAGAGAGTAGGTAGAACTGGAGGGGCAAACAAATAATGTCCAGAAAATTTCCCTGCTTTTCCACAGGCTGTTGCCAACTGAGAAAACAGGAACCGTGTGCTGAAGGGCACCTCTGTTAAAGAAGATCAGGATGCTTCCCTCACATGCCCAGCTTCACTTCTGTCTCCCTGGCTGGAGTCCCAGTCCGCTCGCATCCAGACACACCTTCAGCTCTGCACTGGCAGACATGAGAGTCTCCACCATCTGGGTCAGGCAACTGGGTTTTCCAAGTTCATCCTTCAGTACCCTGAGTAGAAAAGCTACGTTCTTTCCCAAGCACAACTGCACTGTGAACATCTGTACTTTGCTGTCCTTCCTAGAGACCTGACCTGACTTTTCATTTTACTCTCCGGCTTTTTCGAGCCCTGCTCTTTCTCTTAAAACTTCAGGGATATTGCTCCCAAAACTCCTCTGCTTCCAGGCCCGGAGTGTCAGTAAATCAAGTTATTTTCATTTTATGAATATGCATATACAAAACCCAAGATATTTTTCGAGAGAAATTGCAAATCTGATCAGCAGGAAATGTGTTGCTATTTCTACCAATGGGTAGAAGCATTGCTAAATTACACCAAGGGCAAGTTAATTTTGTGCTCTCAGAAAGCATTTTGCCTTTTTAGGGAACAGAAATACTTTTCAATGTGCTAACTGTTGGTTTTGTTGCTTGGAAAAAAATGACTTTCTCATTTTCTAAACAACCAGAAGAAGTTGGTTTTTGCCCTCTTCCATGTGCCAAACCTACTTCACACACGTGCGTAAGTACTTTTCTTCAGAAATCCTAGTTCGTTTCCTTGACCCCATCAGAACTAGCATTTCTTCTGTCATTTTCATGCAATCAGCAGAAAAGTTACAATTTGATAATTTTTGAGTTTCTCATAGCTTTTTTTTTTCCTTATACTACCTTGACATGGTACAGCAGCACACAAAAGAATACATAGTTTACTTTTTCCCATCTACAAGTTGCAACATGGTACAATAGGAGCAAATAAAAAAGACCAAGAACAAAGGGTCAGAATCTTAGCCGTGATATTACTGTAAAAATTTCCAGCTTATGCCAATTGAACTTTCTCTCAGTTGTTCATTTTTTGAGCATCAGCACAGTTTACCTTTTTTCGTTGTTGTTCTAAGACCTATCCCAACATCATTAACGTTACATGCCTTTAAGAAATAATCGGTTCTTTTTTAACCTTAAATTATGTGTTTCCTTTCACCTTTGTGCTTATCTCACATTTCACGGCTCTCTTGTCTCTAACCACACTCTCATCATTTCTGTGTTATCTGATACAGTTTGTATAGAAGCTGAATGTAAATTCTCTTCTTAATTGCTAAATGCACTTTCTATTTTTATGAGCTTATTCAGCACATATTACTGATGGTTGTGGGATTTTTCTTTTGTAATTTCTAGTTTATTCATGCACTGAAAATATTCTTTAAAAACAAAATACAAGGTCTTTTTTAACTTAAAAAAAAAGCTTTAAAATGTTAACTTGATGTAGTTGATCTCACTGAATGGTGTATATGAAAAATACAGAATTGGCAAATGTGGTGCTATGTATATTTTCACAACAATAGAAAAAACTACAAAGTTTTAAAATGTTAAGTATTTTCAAAAAGCCTACATTTATAAAATATGTGTAAGGTATAAAGAAGAAAGATACAATGAATACCTGTGTACCTACCACTCAGTTTATTGGGAAAAAAACCATTACCTTTGCTTCGAAAACCCCGTAAGTGCCCATCCCTGAAACCATCCCTTTCTCCCCTTTTCAGAGGTAATACTCTCCACTGAATTCAATATCTTTTGCTTGCATTTTAATGAATATATGAATATATCACTGTTTATTTTTGCATTTTTTTGTTGATAGGCATTTGAGTTCATTCCCATTTTTTAAATTAAACTTTTCATTCTGAGATAATCGTAGATTCACCAGCAGTTGTAAGAAATAAAACAGACAGAATCCCATGTAACCTTTACCAAGTTTCCCCCAATAGCAATATCTCGCAAAACCGTAGTAGAATATCACAGTCAGGATGTTGACGTTGATATAGTAAAGATACAGAACATTCCATCAGCACTGGAATCTCTAATATTGCCCTTTTATAGCCACACCTACTTCCCTCCAGCGCCCACCTCTGTCCTTAATCTGTAGCCACCAAGAATCTGTTCTCCATTTCTATAATTTTGGCATTTCCAGACTATTGTATGAATGGAATCATACAGTATGTATCCATATTTTCACAACAATAAAAAAAACCTAAAAATTTTTTTAAATGTTAAGGATTTTCAAATGAGGCCTACATTTATAAAATATGTGTCAGGTATAAAGAAGAATCATACAATGAATACCTGTGAACTTCTCACTCAGTTATGGAGATTGGTTTTTTTCACTCAGCATAATTTTCTGGCGATTCATCCAGGTTGTTGCTTTTATCAGTAGTTCTTTTTTGTTGCTAAGTAGTAGTATTTCATGGTATGGATTTATCACAGTTTAACTGTTCACTTGTTGAAGGATATCTCTTTTGTTGTTGTTGTTGTTTTGTTTTATTTTATTTTCCATTTTGGGGCTATTATGAATAAAGCTGCTACGATCATTCAGGTCTCGGTTTTAGTGTGAATACAAGTCTTCATTTCTCTAGAACAAATGCCCAGAAGAGCAATTGCTGGGTCATATGGTAATTGTCTGCTCAGTTGTCTAAGAAATTGTTTCCCAGAGTAGTTGTACCATTCCACATTCCCACCCGCAATGTATAAATAATACAGTTTCATTCCATCCTTACAGCTTTTGGTGTTATCACTATTTTTTATTTTAGCCTTTCTGATAGGTTGATAGTGTAATCACATGGAGGTTTTAATTTGTATTTCCCTAATTGTAATGATATTGAACATCTTTTTGTGTTCCTATTTGTCATTGCTGTTTCTTCTTTGGTGACATGTCTCTTTATGTCTTTTGCCCATGTTCTCTTTGGATTGTTTGCTTTTTTTTAATGTTGAGCTTTAAGGCTTCTTTATATATTCTAAATACAAGTCCTTTGTTGGATATGTGATTTGCAAATATTTTTGCCCGGTCTGTAGCTTGTATTTCTTCGCAGGGTCTTTTGCAAAGCAAAAAATTTTAATTTTGATCAGTCTAATTTCTGAATTTTTCACTTTATGGGCATACTTTTAGTTTTGAATTTAAGAACTCTTTGCCTAGCCTTAGGTTCCAAAGATTTTCTCCTACGTTTTTTCTAAAAGTTTAGTTTTATATTAGTCTCTTCTCTGTTTTCAGTTAATTTTTGTATAAGGTGTGAGACTTAGATCAAGGCTAACCATTTTGCCTGTGAATGTCTAATTACTTCCAGCATCATCTGTTGAAAAGGCTATCTTTCCTTCATTGAATTACTTTTGCACCTTTGTCAAAAGTCAGTTGGGCATTTTTGTGTTAGTACATGTCCTAGTCAGGGTTCTCTAGAGAAAGAGAACCAACTCCTATATCTATCTATCTGCATATGTCTATATAGAGATATACGTGTGTGTGTGTGTGTGTGTGTGTGTGTGTATGTGTTCTTGTTGTTTGTTGTTGTTGTTAGGTGTGTGGAGACGGTTCAGACTCATAGAGACCCTATGTACAATAGAAGGAAACATTGCCCGGTCCTGCACCATCCTCACAATTACTGCTATGTTTGAGCCCATTGTTACAGCCACTGTATCAATCCATTTTGTTGAGGGTCTTCTCTTTTTCACTGACCCTCTACTTTACCAAGCATGATGTCCTTCTCCAGGGACTGGCCCCTCCTGATAACACGTCCAAATATGTGAGACAAAGTCTCACCATCCTCGCTTCTAAGAAGCATTCTGGCTATACTTCTTCCAAGACAGATTTATTGAGTTTTCTGGCAGTCCATGGTATACTCAGTATTCTTCACCAACACCATAATTCAAAAGCATCAATTTTTCTTCACTCTTCCTTATTTGTTGTCCAGCTTTTGCACGCATATGAAACGAATGAAAACACCATGGTTTGGGTCAGGCACATCTTAGTCCTCAAAGTGACATTTTTGCTTTTTAACACTTTAAAGAGATCTTTTGCAACAGATTTGCCCGATAAGATATGTCTTTTGATTTGTTTTTAATTTTATTATGCTTTAGGTGAAAGTTTACTGCACAAGTTAGTTTCTCATTCAAAAACTTATACATAAATTGTTTTGTGACATTGGTTGGCAATCCTTGCAATGTGTCAGCACACTTCCCTTTTCCCTTTATATGTCGGGTTCCCTGTATCCATTTGTCCAGTTTTCCTGTCTCTTTCTGCCCTCTTGTCTTTGCTTTTGGGCAGGTGTTGCCCATTTGGTCTCATATACTTGATTGAACTAAGAAGCACATTCTTCACATGTGTTGTTGGTTGTTTTATAGGCTCGTCTAATCTTTGGCTGAAAGGTGGACTTCGGGAGCAGCTTCAGTTCTGAGTTATCAGGGTGTCCAGAGGCCATAGTCCCAGGGGTTCTTCCAGTAAGTCTGGTCTTTTTTTGGGGGGGGGATTTGAATTTTGTTCTACATTTTTATCCTGCTCTGTCTGAGACCCTCTACTGTGATTCCTGTTCTAGAGGTTGGTGGTGGTAACCAGGCACCATCTAGTTATTCTGGGCTCAGGCTGTTGGATGCTGTGGTTCAAGAGGTCCATTAGTCATTTGGACTATTATTCTCCTTGTGTCTTTAGTTTTTTTCATTCTCCTTTGCTCCAGATGGGATGGGACCAGTAGATGTATCTTAGATGACTGCTTGCAAGCTTTTAAGACCCCAGATGCTACTCACAAAAGTAAGATGTAGAACACTTGTCTACTATCTAGTCAGTGATTTTCCCTCCCCAGTCCTCCCCTCTCTAATAACCATCAAAGATTGTTTTCTTTTGTGCAGAAACTTTTTCTGGAGTTTTTATAATAGTGGTCTCATACAATGTATGTCCTTCTGAGACTGACTTATTTCACTCAGCATAATGCCCTCCAGATTCATCCATGTTGAGATGTTTCATGGATTCATCATTGTTCTTTATCATTACATAGTATACCATTGTGTTTATGTACCATAACTTGTTTATCCATTCATCTATTGATGGGCACTTAGGTTGTTTCTATCTTTTTGCTATTGATAATGCTGCAATGAACATGGGTGTGCATATGTCTATTTGTGTGACAGCTCTTATTTCTCTAGGATATGTTCCAAGGAGTGGAATTGCTGGATCGTATAGTATTTCTATTTCTACCATATCATTTTCCATAGTGGTTGTACCATTTTACATTCCCACCAGCAGTGCATAAGAGTTCCAATCTCCTGGTAACCTCTCCAACATTTGTTATTTTCTGTTTTTTTTTATTAGTACCAGTAACGTTGGAGTGAGATGGTATCTCATTGTAGTTTTGATTTGCATTTCTCTAATGGCTAATGATAGCGGGCATCTCCTCATGTGTCTGTTAGCTGCTTGAATGTCTTCTTTGGTGAAGTGTCTGTTCATATCCTTTACCCATTTTTTTAATTGAATTATTTGTCCTTTCGTTACTGAAGTATACAAGTGTTTTGTTTTGACGTTGTCATCATTTACAGATTGACGTCTCTGTTTCCCTGTTTTAAGTCTTTTAGCTTTATTTTATTATTGAGAGTTCTTTACCTAGGTTGGTATCTGGCTGATGCTGTCCTGTATCCTAGACTCAGGTAGTCGTTTGTGTTGTTGGTTCTGTCACCGAAGGACTAACTTTAATATTTCTTGTAAGTTTGGTTTTTATGAATTCACTTAATTTCTGTTTATCTGGAAATGTCCTAATTTTGCCATTGTATTTGAGAGAGAGTTTTGCAGGATATATTATTCTTGGTTGGCAGCTTTTTTCTTTCAAGATTTAAATACGTTATCCCTCTGCCTTCTTGCCTGCATCACTTCTGCCAAGTAATCAGATCTTAGTCTTATTGTTTCCCTTTTGTATGTGATTTTTCATTTTTCTCGAGCTGCTCTCAGGATTCTTTCTTTGTCTTTAGTTTTGGCAAGTGTGATTATGATATGTCTCAGTGACTTTTAGTGTCTATCCTATATGGGCTCATTAAGCTTTTTGGATAGTCAGCTTTTTGCCTTTCATGACATTTGGGAAGTTTTCTGCCAGCAAATCTTCAACAATCTTCTCTGTGTTTTCCATTTTCTACCCCTGTTCTGGAACTCTGATCACATGCAAATTTTTGCTCTTGATTGTGTCCCACATAATTCTTAGGTTTTCTTCATTCTTTTCTCGGATATTTCCTCAAACAAATTGGCATCCATGGATTTATCTTCAGTCTCGCTGATTCTGGCTGTCGTTGTTTCAAATTTGCTCCTAAAACCTTCTGTTGAGTTGTCCATTTCTGAAATTTTATTGTTTATCTTTTGGATTTCTAGTTGCTGTTTTCATATGATTTCTAACTGTTTATTTACTTTGACATTGTGTTCTTGTATTATTTTCTTGAATTCTTCTATTGTTTTGTCTGTGTTTTCCTTGATTTTGGCTATTTTTACGTTTGTATTGTCTGTGTTTTCCTAGATCGCTTTCCTAATCTCTTGGAGAGCCCTAAATATTAGTCTTTGGAATATATCAGGTACTTCCACTGCCTTTTTTTTCAACTGGAAGGTTATTTTGGTTACTTTCTGGAGTCATGTTGTCCTCATCGTTTATATGTTTTGATGTTGCCTGCTGTCTCTGAGACATAAAGGTATTATTTTCTTTATTTGTTGATTGCATGTTTGTTTTATCCTGCTATTTTTGTTTGGTTTTGATATGTTAGGGTGAACAGGCTGGGCATACTTCACTGCTTGCTCGTCTGTGGGCATTATAGCTCTCATCACCTTGTCCAGGTGAGCAGGCCAGCAGCAGTCAGGGTGAGCTCACTTCACTGTACACTGATTTAATGAGGTGACTGAGGGCAGACTGAGCATGCACTGTATACCTCTTTATGTTGGTCCAGCAGTGTGGAAGTGCTCACAGCCACTCTTCAGATGGGCAAGGATGTCAAACGAGAAGTGATATGGGCTCACTTCCTACCGTTCAGCAGCTAGTCAAGTGGTAGGAGGGGAGGAGTGGTGTGGGCCCTTTGCTGCAGCAGGCCTGAGCACCAGGGACTCTCTAGCTGCAGCAGCTCAGTGGGGGCCAGCAGGAAGGGTGGGGAGGTGGCATATGGGTCTAGGTGGGAAAGAGAAGGAAAAAAAAGAGAAAGAAAGAAAAATAAGAAAAAAATGGGCAGTGCTGTGGAGGCCAGCAGGTGGAGGCTGGGCAGACCCAGACTCAAAGGCCAGTATGAAGGGGATGGAGCTAACCTATGGAGCTAGGTGGGAGGGAAAAAGAAAAGAACAAAAGAAAAAGAAAGAAAAATAAAATAATAATAAATAAAAAATAATAAAAAAATTAAATGGCTGTGAGGTGGGGACTGGCGGATGGGGGTGGGAAGACCCAGGGCAGCAACCACTGGTACACCAGTGGCAATCTGTCTTCGGTAGCACTGCAGGAGCCGGCGGGAATGGGAGGAGGTGGCATACAGGGCTAAGTGGGAGGGAGAAAGAACAGTAAGAAAATAAAAAAGGGAAAAAAATGGCACTACGGTGGAGACCAACCACTGGGGCTAGGACCCAGGCACTGGTGGGAAGGGAGGGGAGGTGACATATGGGGATAGGTGGGAGGGAGAAAGAAAAGAAAGAAAACAAATGACAGCGTGGTGGGGGCTGGCACATGGGGATAGGGTAGACCCAGGGTGGCGGAGGGCCGATTGCTCTCTGTCCGTGGTGCTGTGGCAGGGGCCTGTGGGAAGGGGGGAAGATGGCGTATGGCACTAGCTGGGTGGGAAAAAGAAAAGCAATAAAGGGAGGGGAAAGCCATGCATGAGAGGGGGCAGGACAGGCTGGTGGAGGAGTCTAGTATTGTGGACCCCAGTGGTGGGGGACTGTATGCTGTAAGGGTACTTGTTGCTACTCACCAGAAGGGTGAGGGGTGGGAGAGCATGTTTCTCTGGATACCGGATGCTCTGTATCCTTTTGAGAAGTCAATGAATTTGCCTTCCTGTACTACCTGTTCCGGGTCATTGCTGGCTGCTTTCCAAGATGGCGACACTGTTAGTTGGCAGGGGACCCTCAACTCTCTTCTCTTTCACTGTTGTCCCTCAGTTTCTTCTTCCATTTGGTGTTTGATCTAGTTCTTTATCCCTTTATTTGATGCTTAGGCTTACATGATTGCCGATTGTATCTATTTTACTGAGTTTTTCAGGTCTTTGCTGCAGATGGACAGCATGGTGTAGCTGTCTAGGGTGCCATGTTGGCTCCACTCCTCTTTTGATTTCTTGACTGCTGCTTCTGTGGGTGTTAATTGTGGATCCAAGTAAAACAAAATCCTTGACAACTTCAATATTTTCTCTGTTTATCTTGATATTGCTTATTGGTCGAGTTATGAGGATTTTTGTTTTCTTTATTTTGAGATATAATCCATACTGAATGCTACAGTCTTTGATCTTCATCAGTCAGTGCTGCAAGTCCTCTTTGCTTTCAGCGAGCAAGATTGTGTCATCACATATCACAGGTTGTTAATGAGTTTTCCTCCAACCCTTATACATATCATAGGAGTACCTGGGTGGTGCAAATGGTTAAGCGCTGGACTACTAACTGAAAGGTTAGTGGTTCAAGTCCACTCAGAGATGCCTCAGAAGTAAGGCCTGGTGATCTACGAAACAGTTCTACTCTGCACACGTAGGGTTGCCATGAGTCAGAATCAACTTGATGGCAGCTTACAACAACAACAACAGCATTTTGAAACTCTACTTACATCTCTTGCCAAATTTGGGATGTTCAGCTATCATTTCTTTGCGTACATTTTCAGATGTTTCCCAAAGCAGTTGTAACAATTTATACTTCCATTAGTGGTGGGTAAGTAATCCTATTGTTCCTCATTCTTGTTAACAGTGGGTAATTTCAGACTTTTAAAAATTTTGCCATATTGATGGTTATGAAAATGATATAATTTTCCCACTTAATAAACAGAATGGATATCTTTTAACGTGTTTATCAACCATTGTGAAAGTAGCTATTCAAGTCTTTGACTCATTTTTCTATTGGGATATTTATCTTTTTCCTATTAATTCTTACTAGTTTTTAAAATATATTGGATACTAATCTGTTGTCAAATAGATGTACTAAAAGTATCTTCTCCACTTTGTAGCTGTTATTTTCTCTATAGTGTTTATTTGTTAGGATACAATAGGCTTAACTGGATTAACAAATAAACCTTGAAATCTTGGTGGAATAACAATGTCTGATATTAGTAGGGTGGTCTTCCAGCTTGAAGCGGGGCCTTAGAAAACATGTGGACTCCAAAGTTGCTGTGGTAATGGAAGGAGGGCTGGAGAACTGCATAGATTACTCTTAAGGGCCAGGCCTGGAAGTGTCTTATGTCCCTCTTTCCCAAATTACATCTACCAGAACCTGGTCGTGAGTCCCCAACCCAATGCAAGGAGGTTGGGAAAAGTAGAAAAGCACGTGGATATTTAGGAGCACTCCTAGTCTCTGCCACATGCTGTCTTTTAATGAGCACATGTTGTTAATTTTAATGTAATTGAACTTAACACTCTTCCTTTATTATTTCTCTTCTGTTTTATTTAAGAAATCCGTCCCCTCACTCCCCAAAGTCACCTTCAGAAAAATGTTGAATGGAAATAGTGAAGACATTTTTCTGTATTGTCTTCTAAAATTGTTAAACATTTAGGTCTTTAATTCATACGAAATTGTCTTGTTTGAGTTATTTATATTATTATTAGGTGTTGTTGAGTCGGTTTCGACTCATAGTGACCCTATGTGGCAGAACAGAACTGCCCCAAGGGTTTCTAGGCTGTAATCTTTATTTACAAACAGAATGCTCCTTAGAAGCAAAGATGGCAAGATTATGCCTCACATTCTTTGGACAGGGTATCAGGAGGGATCAGTCCCTGGAGAAGACATCATGCTTGGTAAAGTAGAAGGTCAGTGAAAAAGAGGAAGACCCTCAATAAAATGGATTGACACAGGGCTGCAGCAATGGGCTCAAAGCATAATAACGATTGTGAAGATGGTGCAGGACCAGGGAGTGTTTCGTTCTGTTTTACATAGGGTTGCTATGAGTTGGAACCCACTTGATGGCACCAGCAACAACAATCTTTACAGAAACAGATCACCAGGTCTTTCTTCCGCAGAGCCGCTGGGTGGGTTTGAATGGCCAACCTACCAGTTAGCAGCTGTCTGCTTAACTATTGCACCAGTGGGGCTCCTCTGTTTGAGTTAAGTGTTCAGTTATATTTTTCCAGCATCATTTACAGAAAAATTTAGTATTCCTCACTAACCTGTCGATCAAACTTCCATGTGTATGGATCTGTTTCTGGGTTCTTGATACTATTCTATCAGTCTCTTCATCTATCCCTGGGCCAAATTTTAATTATTAGGTTCTTATAATAATTCTTGGTACCTGGTAAGGCAATTACCTCCACTATACTTTCACTGCTGGGATGTTTTGGCTATTCTTGATCTCTGTCTTGATGTTTAATTTCATAATCTTCTTGTCAAGAGTCAAGGTGAAACCTGCTGGGATTGAATACATAAATCAATTTGGGAAGAAGTGGTATCTTTATAATATTGGGTCTTCCTATCTATGAACAACGGTGCATCTCTCCATTTATTTAGCTCTTATTTAAAATCTTTCAATAAAGTTTCACAGGTGGTTTTTTCTTGTTGTTTTTAAGAGTTCATTTATCTTATGTTGGTGCTATTGCAAATTTTACCTTGTTAAAAATTACATATTTCAACTATCATACGGACATTTAATTTTCTTTTTTTTTTGTATATTATGTGTTCTTTTCTTTTTAAATTTTTGCTCTTTCCACTCGATTTCTACCCAGCAACAAGATTTAGAGAGCTACTTTATTTTCCACCCCTAGGAGGCAGAGTTTTATTTCTAGTTTGCTCTTAAACTGAGTGTAAATGCTTTAGCCTCAGGTATATGTGTAGAATCTCATATAAAGCTTACCACTCTGAAAGATTTTTATCCTGTCTTCACACCCTGTGAGGCCATGAAAAAATAAACTCAAAGTCATCTGAGCTCAGCAGATGCCCTTAGGGGAAAAGTGAGCTTTGGTGCCCTGCTTACTATGTTGGGTTCCTGTTTTTGCTTAACTTTAGGCCTCTGGAGAATCTTCTTGACAACTTGTCAATGCATTTAAATAGATATTTATGTATATGTATATAAAAACAGAACAAAACCATTACCGTCAAGTCGATTCCGACTCATAGCAAGTCTAAAGGACACAGTAGAACTGCCCCATAAGGTTTCCAAGATGCGGCCAGTGGATTTGAACTGCCGACCTTTTGGTTAGCAGCTGTAGCTTGCCATAGCTCTTAACCACTGCACCACCAGGGCTCCAGGATATTTATATAGTTATACTTTAATTTTCATTTATTTCTATGTAGTTTATTCAAAAGGGTCAGTTATTTAGTTTGTCATGCTGCCAGAAACGGAAACAAACCAACCAACAAACTCATTGCCATCAAGTCGATTCTGACTCATAGCGACCCTGTAGGACAGAGGAGAACTGCCCATAGGGCTTCCAAGTCTGTAAATTTTTACGGAAGCAGACTGCCACATCTTTCCCCTACAGAGCAGCTGGTAGGTTGGAATTGCTAACCCTTTGGTTAGCAGCCAAGTGCTTAACCACTGGTCCACCAGGGCTCCTTCAGAAACTGAAATACATATATTAAAAAAAAACATATATATATATGTATATATTTTTAAACACCTCGAAAGCACAATATTTGTTATAATTTTAGAAGTATGCCTCTATAATTATTTTTAAAGGATTAACTAAAATAGCTTTGTTCAAATGAATTATAAATCCAGGTAGCAAAGTCATTGTCATTCAATCTTCTTTAACTAATTACTTTTTTCCTCTCATTTGTCTTTCTTACTTTGCTATTAGGTCAATAAAATACTCTAAGGCTTGTGGTCAACAAAGTTAGCTTATCCTTCTTGTTAGATGAATTGACATTTACAAAAAATCCACTCAGCTTCTTAACACTGCAGTCTTTATAGTGTACATTCAGAACAGTGAGAGTTGATGCTAACCCTGCTAAATCTTGCAAAGTCAAGTTGTCTCTGAAATAAACTCTTTTCCCCTTGCCGCTAATTAATCCAACAAGTTGCTATTGAGCTTCTACCATGAATCTGTTACTGTGAAAATGGCTAACTTGTTCTACAAGGCAAGGGATGATAAACTGATTTAAGGGAGAATAAAGGTATAGCTTGTTGCTTTTCGAGAGTTCTCCATTGTGGATGGTCAAACCAACGCGTAAAACAGAAAGATAATGATAATTTCGGCTATCAAGAACTCTGCGCCAACTGAATTAAGGAAAATTTAAAATTATCAGTTTATTTAGTGCTTTATCATTATAATAGATATTATAATACTTAAAGCAACATCCCAATTTATTAACTTTTCTTTTTCTCAACATGTGAACACTGGTCCACAAGGTATAATATGTGTGTATATCTTATCACCATTAAAGATCTGTCATAAATCTTGTTCTGCAACTGAAAAAATATGAAAAAAATATTTCTCATGAAATTAGAATTTGCCCAGACCATTAAAATACTTCCCTTTAGAGTGTGTCTTAGGCTGGGTTCTCTTGAGAAGCAAAACCAGTAAAGCATATAAATATCTATATAAAGAGATTTATTTCAAAGAAATGGCTCAACGCAGTTGTAGAGGATGGAACATCCCAAATCCATAGGTCAGGCTGCAGGCTTCCCCTGATTCATATAGCCACAGGGGCTGGCGAACCCAAGATTGGCAGGTCAGATAGCAGGGCTCTTGCTTCACAGGCTGCAAAGATCCATGGATCCCAAGATCGGCAGACAAAACTGCAGGCAGGAGCGCAGGTAAGCTGCTAGCTCAAGTCCCAAGATCCAGTGGTCAGCCGAACAGGAGCCAGCTGCAGGATCCAGAGTCAAAGAGCCTTGGCAGAGAGTCCACTCACATTCGATGCGGGCCACACCCCAAGGGAACTTCCTTTCAACTGATTGGCTACTCACAGCATATCTCATCATGGAGGTGATCACATTACATCAAATTTCATCATAGAAGTGATTTACATCATACAACTGCTGAACTACATCATAACTGCCAAACCACTGAGAACCATGTCCCAACCAAGTTGACGCATAACCTTAATAATCACAGAGTAGTTAATAAGGTTAATTGATATATTTTCTTGTCATAAAAAATTTTTGTTTTACACAATTGATCCCTGTTTCCTATTGATAAAAAAGAAAATAGAGATATAGAGATAGAAAAAGAAGTGCATTATTTCATTACGCAGGATAACCACTGTGAACATTTTAAAAAATGTTTTATTATAAAATAATTTCAAACTTATGGAAAAGTTTTAGGAATAGTACAAAGAGCTCCCACATACCCCTCACCCAGATTCTTCATGTATACTTTCTATATTCTACATGTATATATTGTACACATCTCTCTTTCTCTCTCTCCATCCATCCATCATCATCATCCTTATGTATTACTATCATTAGTAGTTACTATTTTTTCTGAATCATTTGAGTGAAACTTGCATCCTAAGTGGTTCAGGGTGCATTTCATAAGAACAAAAATATTCTCTTTCATAACCAAAATTCAGTGATCAAATCTGGGGAATTTAGCTTCGATATAATATTCTTGCCTAATATAGAGTCCATGTTCAAATTACATCAATTTTTTGTTTCAATACTATGTTTTATAACAATTTTGCCCTGATCTAGGTTCAGTCAAGAGTCATGTACAGAATTTAGTTGTCATGTCTCTGTAGTCACCTTTTAATCTGGAACATTTCCTTAGTCTTTCTTCATCTTTTATGATGTTGACATTTTTGTGGAGTATAAGCCAGTTGATGTGTAGAATGCCTCTCAATTTGTCTGAGATTTCCTGATTTTGAGAGGGTTTTGAAAGAGTTGTATAAACTCACTGTCATTCCCGTCTTCTCATTCTCTCTTGAGATCCTAATTTACTCAGACTTTTGTTCCTATCATTCTTCCAAGTTTGCTCTTATTCAGGTCACCAATGACCTCCATGTCAACAAATTCAATGGTCACTTCTCAGTCCTCCTCTTATTCAACCTCTCAGCAGAATCTGATTGTTTATCTCTTCCTCCTTGGGAGGAAGCATACTTTCTTCTCTAGGCTTCTTGACATCGCTCTCTTCTTTATCCTCCTTGCTGAGTGGTCCTTCCTTCTAAGTAATCTTTTTGGACCATTCTAATTTTCCAGACCCCTAAATGATGGGATGCCACAGGATATATATAGCTTATTTGTTGTCGTTGTTTTATTTTGTTTTGTGGGTTACAAAATTAGGTTTAAAAAAATATGAGTAGATGACTAACACTCAAAAATCAGTAGGTTTCATGTTTTAAAAATAAGTTCATTTTCTACATTCATTTTCTTGGTAGTCTCATTTACCTAGAAAATGGATTTAAATATCATTTATATATCATCTCAAACCTATAATAATAGTGTAAACTTCACTCCTGATTGCTAGATTGTGTATCCAACCACCTACCTTCCACTTAGAGGTCTAATAGGCATCTTAAACTTAACGTGTCCATTACTAAACTCTTGAGCATTTTTCTAAAACTTGTTCATCTTCCCATCTTCCCTCTCTACTGAGAATAAAATTTCAAAGTTCCCTATTAGTGGATCCCGTTTCTTACCATTTCTCCGTTTACTTACTGTATTCCACCACACCAAGTATACTTGTACCTCAGGATATTTGCACTTGCTGTTTCTGCTACTTGAAACCCTATTCCTTTAGATAGTTACATGGCTTATTCTCTTGTTTCATTCAGGTTTCTAGGTTTCTCCAGAGAGGTGTTTTCTGACTATCTTATATAATATAGAAATATTCCCTCCACCAGCCCTATCACTCTTCAGTCAATTTCTCTGCTTTATTTTTATTTGTTGCACTTATTGTTGTCTTACATGTAGTTTTTCTATATTCCCCCACTAGAATGTTAACTCCATAGGCATAGAGACTTTACTTTATTTAATCTTATATATGCAGCTCTTAGAGTAGTCTCTGGCTTATAGTAGGCACTCAATAAACATTTGAGAAGTGAATGAACTAATATCCTTTCAGACCTTTTCTATACATAGAAATAGTTACATAATGCTCTCTGTATGGTTCTGGCAATTGCTTTCTCACTTAGTAATATGCCATGAACATCTTTCTGTGTCACCAAATATAGATGTAAATCATTTTTATTAGTCACAGAGTATTCCATTATATGGAGGTACTCTAACTGATTTATTCAAACCCAACTGATAGACAGTTAGATGGTTTTCAATTTTTTGCTATTTCAAACATGCTGAAGTGAATAACATTATATTGACATCTTTTTGTAATTCAATTCGTCAAACAATTATCGAGTAGCTGCTATATGCAATTCACTAGTCCAGACAATGGGAGAGGAAAGTGGAGACAAATGAGACATGGTTCTTGTAATCAAGGAGCTCACTACCTACTCAGGGAGACAAATGACGACAAATAAGGATGATGTACATTAGAGAATTATGAGTACAGTAAAGGCCAGTAGCAGAACTGGGCTTTGATAAAAAATTTCAACCAGTAAAGGGGCTAGGTGGAGCGTGCTACATATTCAGAGGATTGTGGGAACTTTCAGGGTAAGTGAGCCCTCTCATATGGCTAGAACAGAAGGTGAATGAGCCAGAAGACCAGAAATATAGGTTGGGGCAAGAGTATATAGCAGGTCTGAATCATTGTTAAATCAAAGGATCCAGGGAGAGAGAATAGTATAAAAATGAATCCACTCAACTTACCTACCAGCCTTTTTCCTTTTGGTGAAGAAACTTTCTTGGACTATCCTGGCCTGTGGGAATGTAGTTTCAGTACTTCTAGATGTTCTGATATTTGAAGACAGAAATTGAAAATTTGTATTTTAAAAACACGAAATCTACTGATTTTAAAGTGTTGGCTGTCAACTCATAGTTTTTTAAACCTCGTTTTTAGACCCACAAAACAAAATGAAACAATGACAAATGGGCTATATATATATAAATATATATATATATATCCTATGAGCTACCAGTTTATAAACTTGCCCTGATACATCCTGTCCCCTAATATGGTGTGTTTCATACTTTTTGGACCTTGAACCACAACAAGAAAATCCATTTTTACACTGCAACCTAATATGTTCACACATACATATGTATATATGAAACAAAACTTTTAGAAAACGATACTTAATCCTAACAATTTACTTCATCTAAAGGAAAGCACTTATCCACAGTTTCAGACATCCATGGGGTCTTGGAATGTATCCCCCATGGATAGGGGAGACTACTGTATTTTGTTTTAAAAACAAATGGTAGTCCTGACCTTTTAATTGATTTCAAGACTCAAAATGGCTACACAACTCGTTAAAAACTTTGTACCAACTACAGTGCCTCTTTAGCCATCTAAACCTATGCTGTTTTGTAACAATCTCTTAAAAACCAGTTGCCATTGAGTCCATTCTGATTCTTGGCAACCTCATGTGTATCAGAGTAGAACCACTCTGTATAGGGTTTTCAATGGTTGAGTTTTAGGAAGTAGATCACCAAGACTTTCTTTCAAGTCATAGCTCCTGGGAGTTGTCTTTTCACATGTTGAGGATTTTAGGAGCCAACTAGAGTATAAACAGCTTCTTGGCAGGATCTGTTCCTTTCTCTTAGACCCAGAGTCTCAGCAGACATAACAGATATTCAACAACATGATGTTGCGACTGGGGCCTCTGAGAAGTCCCACAAGTCAGCTTTTGTATTATGAGTCTCAACAGCTTTGGGTCTGTATCTCTGTTCCCAGGTTTAGCTGGTACTTGGGGGGAAATGATCTGTGGATTTCAATTAGGAAACATTTGTGACTAGCTCACTCAGCTCTCCTCCACCAATGTGCCATTGAACCTCAGCCCCAAATTGAGATCTTCCCAAGGCCAAATTGGCTCAACTGACCTTCAGCTCCTACCCTAACACCAGTCCAAGTTCTGGTTGGTGGATTGATTGTGAAGGATGAGTTATAAAAGGCCCTTTTATTTTAAGCTTTGTGTGATCTGAACCCTTTCTGGTTACTAAGAAACACAAATGATTTTCGTTACCTTGGAATTAAATGTAGCCTAGAACATTCAATATTTGTCAGATCATGTTGCAAATGAGCCACTGTATTCATAATGGATGTGTCACCACCATAAATTTGACAAAAGGATGTTTTCCAAAAGATGGTTATCCACACTGACTGGAGAGAAATACAAACTCAAGAAATTAACATTCTTAACCACTGCCTTACCTCTCTTTGTTTTACATTATTTAGAGATCTCTGGCGACTTGACTGAAGTCCTCCCTGCCCCACAAAACCCACAGTGCACTGAGCTTTTGGAATACACACCATCCTGATATCAAAGGAAGCACCCCTGTCGGAGGATTTGACATTTCCCCTCTCATCACTGAATTAGTGGGAAGGCCTGTATTCAAAGGCACCTTTGTCTCAGTGGGAGCACCTTAAGACATCTATGCTATTGATTTGTATTGGTTGCAGGTACATGCTAGCTCAAAGCAGATGAGAGTGGGAGAAAGAAAGCAAATGCAGAATAGTCTTTCCAGGGGAAGAACTGAAATATATAGACTATTTTGTTTCTTTGTTTAGCTAAACTGTGTAATAATGATTAGCCCACATTTATTGGACATGCTCCATACACAACACTAGTGGTTCTCAACCTTCCCGCTCATTAGAATCTTCTGGGGAGTCTTTTAAAATGACCAGTGTCCTGGCCTCACCCTGGAAGACTCTAATTTAATTGGTCGTGGGTGGGGCCCAGGCAATGGAATTTTTTAACAGCTCCCTGGGCAATTCAAATGTGCAGCCAGGGTTGAGAAGCACTGTGTTAGATACTATTTAAAAGCTTTTAAATTATTAGCTCAGTTAATCCTTATAATAGGTCTGTAAGGTTGCTACTATCATTAGCCTCAATCTTCAGTTGAGAAAGTAGAGGCAAAGAGAAGTTAAGATCATGCCTATAGTCATACAGGCCAGGAAGGGACAGAATCCAAGTTTAAATCAAAGTGGTTGGATTCTAGAATGCAAAGCAGGTTTAATGCATAGATCAAGGAGACAGAAACATTCCCTGTCAGATGTCTGGGACAAAAATTAATAGAAAGGTCACTACAAAGTAAATTTTAATTTATGGCAAAAGAGGTCCCAGGTTTTCATAGATAACAGAGGAAGATGGGAAGCAAAGAAGTAGGCTGCTCCCAGTATCAGCAGGGCTGGCTTCATGAATGTGCGACCGATGCCCTCATAAACAGCGCTCATGCTTTGAAGGGCCCCACGCTTGACTGAATGCTCTACTGTGGCCATCTTACTGATTCTTAATAAGTTTTGAACAAGTCAGTCCTTAATAAGTCTATGCAGTCAGTCCTGATTGTCAGCCTCATGGAAATTGAATCCTGAGCCATTTTC
This sequence comes from Trichechus manatus latirostris, assembly GCF_000243295.1. NCBI lineage: Eukaryota > Metazoa > Chordata > Mammalia > Sirenia > Trichechidae > Trichechus > Trichechus manatus. Next base: position 10,089,963 of record NW_004443956.1, on the reverse strand, counting down.
TCTAGCTGTTTGATCATGTCCATGATACGGTGGATGGGGTGTTTGCTTCCCTAGAGTAGTTTCAGAGAAACAGAGCTCCCTGCACCCTGTCTTTGAGAGTGCACAATTCCTAGAGCTGGAAAGGAAACATCAAAGGTTCTGACGAAGGAGGAGCTGAACTGCAGGTTGCAAACACACAAATGCAGGGAGCAAAACCCAAATAAAAACCAAAACCAGGTCAAAAAAAAAAAAAACAGACACTATCAAGTCGACTCAGACTCATGCAACCCCATGTGTGTCAGAGTAGAACTAGGGTTTTCAATGGCTGATTTTTTGGAAGTAAATCTCCTGGGTGGATGTGAACCTCCAACCATCTGGTTAGTAGCTGAGCAAGTTAACCACTTGCACCATCCAGGAACCCCAGCAATGTTCTAAAAGGACAGCTAATGTTGACACAGTGCTTTCTATATTCTCAGCACTGTTCGAGATAAACTACATGCTTTGTTTCATTAAACCTTTGAAATAATAATCTATAAGATAAACACTATTATTTTATCCCCTTTTTTGATAATTAAGATTTTAATTATAATCATACATTTTTTAACATACTTTATTTTTTAGAGCAGTTTTAGGTTTACAGAGAAATTGTGCAGAAAGTATAGAGTTTGCATCTGCCCCTTCTCCCTCTGCACACAGTTTTACCCCTTTTCATACACAAACCCCCAAAAAACCAAACCCGTTGTCACTGAGTCAATTCCAACTCATAGTGACCATATAAGACAGAGTAGAACTGCCCCGTACGGTTTCCAAACAGCAGTTGGTGGGTTCAAACTGCTGACCTTTGAATTAGCAGCCATAACACTTAACCACTGCACCACCAGGGCTCCTTTTCATACATAAATGAGGGAAATGAGATACAGAGAGGTAAGTAACTTATCCCAGGTCACAGGGCCTTGTGAGAAGAGGCAATGAGGCTTGAACCAGACCTGCACACTTCCACATTACACTGTGCTGACTCTTACAAAATGATCCATCAATTTAGAATGTGTTCACCTGAACTTCTGACCATTGAATTCTCCAGAGATGCTTATTAATAATCTTCTCTCTAAAAATTTATTTACGTGGAGGGAGTCAGGTACAGTAAGAAACGTTCAAAAAGGATTGGGAATTAGGATACTCGAGTTTTGTCCAGTCCCATCTCTGCCATTTACTAGTCAAACAACTATGCTGTTGTTGTTAGCTGCTGTTGAGTTAACCTTTGACCCATGGTAACACAATGTGTTGTTGAGCATGAAGATGGTGTGGCTGCAGCATCTAACTTCCTCTAATTTCACTAGAAGAATTGAGATCAACAACCAAGGCTGATTCCTTTGACGCGAAAGTCAGACATACCTCCTCTTTTCAATTTTTTTACCAACTCTGACACCAGCCGTCCCTCCCATGGCACTCTCTACCTCTCTGCTGGGTTTGATAATTCATCGCAATGGCCACACAGAACTCACAGACCACAATCACAGTTATGGGGTTTGTTAGGGAAGTGACAGGTTACAATTCAGTTTCAGCAAAGCTCAGGATATAGTTCTTCCATCAGGACAGCCTCTTCTCAGCCATGCCCACAGACACAACCGTCTCTGGCCCTCAGCCTCTGCCCTGCTCAGGCAAGTGTTACAAAGCCCTTTTAGCTCTGCCAATAAGTGCCCAGAGGCACCCCGCTCTGCCAGTAAGCCTCCTGCCCAAAACCACTCAGCTTTCTTACCAGGAAGCCCACCATGCCAACTCCTGCTGGTCTTTCCTGCCACCGTTTCTATGTTACTGCTTCTTGTCATCTTCAGTGTTACAGCTCTCTCTCTCTCGGTCTTCTAGGTCCAGGAGCTTCTCAGCGCAGGGAGCCCTGGTCCAAAGGCCACGATCTGCTTTTGGCTCTTCTTCCTTGGTGGTGGTGGGATCCCCTCCTTTCCACCTCTGGGATGGCTCATTTTAAGCCTAGTTGGATGGCAAAAGTGACCAATCCCTTTGGTGGGCCACAATTACCTTATTTGCACAGTGTTGCCCAATCACTTGGGTGGGAGTTACAAGATCATGGCGAGAAAAACCACACAAAGTGATCTATCACACTGCACAGAATAAAACTGCTCCATAGGGTTTTCTTGGCTGCAATCTTTATGGAAGCAGTTTGCCAGGGCTTTTCTTCCACAGAGTCACTGGGTAGATTCAGATCGTCAACCTTTGGGTTAGCAAATGATCACAAACTGCTTGTGGCACCCAGGCTCCTTAAACAACGATAAGCAAGTGTTATGGATTGAATTGTGTCCCCCAAAATATCCGTTAATTTGGCTAGTCCATGATTCCCAGTATTGTGTGATTGTCCACCATTTTGTCATCTGATGTGAGTTTCCTATGTGTTGTAAATCCTATCTCTATGATTTAATGAGATGATATTAGTGTCAGTTATGTTAATGATGCAGGACTCAACCTACAGGATTAGATGGTGTTTTAAGTCAATCTCTTTTGAGATATAAAAGAGAGAAGCAAGCAGAGAGACATGAGGACCTCATACCACCAAGAAAGGAGCACCAGGAGCATAGCACATCCTTAGGAGCCGGGGTCCCTGTGCTGAGAAGCTCCTCGACCAGGGCAAGATTATGACAAGGACCTTCCCCCAGAGCTGACAGAGAAAGAAAGTCATCCCCTAGAGCTGGCACCCTGAATTCAGACTTCTAGCCTCCTAGACTGTGAGAGAATAAACTACTCTTCGTTAAAGCCATCCACTTATCATATTTCTGTTATAGCAGTACTAGATGACTAAGACAGAATTTGGTACTGAGAGAGCGGGGGTGCTGCTCTAAGAGATACCTAAAATGTGGAAGCAGTTTTGAAACTGAATGGATAGAAGACTCAGAAGGAAATGACGAGACCTGTTATGCTGGAGATGTCGCAGATGGCAAAAAACAGCAGCAGAGAAACGGCAGCAGCAGAGAAACAGCAGTAGCAGAATCAGGAGACCAGTGCAAAACAGCACTGGAGCCGACCCATGGAGCGAGAGAGCAGAGTGCTTTGTGCAGGAGGCTTCCTGGCGGAGTAGGGTACCTCCAGGCACTTACTGGTGGAGCTAGGCTTGCCGACTCACAGAGCAAGAGAGCTGAATGCCTTCCAGCCAAAGTTTACCGGCAAAGTGGGGTGCCAACAAGCACTTATCGGTGTCACTACAGAGCTTTGGAACTCTTTCCCAGCAGGACAGATGCAGGTGTGAAGCCCAAGGGGCCGAGAGGCCAAGGAACCAGGAAGCAGAAGCTGAAGAGACAAGGAACACAGAAAGCAGAGCTGCCTCAGCCTCAAATGTTGGAGTGAGTCACCACTCAGATGGACTAGGAGAATGGAGCCACCCAAAGCCGAGGAAGTAAAGTTGCTGTTCCAGTGGGCCTAGAAGGCAGAGCTGAAGCCCAGGGCCAAGGGGCCTCACCCTGAATCAGGAGAGTGCAGCCAACACCCAGAGTTTGGAGGGCAGGGCCAATCCTTAAATGGTCGCAGAGAACAAAGGATTATTTTCAAGTCTTGAGGGCTAATGTAATATATTCTGCTAACTTGCTTGGTGCCTGTTATCCCTTTTTTTCCCTCCAATTTCTCCCATTTGTAATGGAAATGTCTAGCTTGTGCCTGTTCTGCCATTGTATTTTGAAAGCAGATAACTTGTATTCTAGATTTCACAGATGAAAAGGAAATTTTTGGATTTTGAACTTAATTAAGACTTTTGCTATGATGTGATGGAGTAAATGTGGTTTACGTGTGGCAAGGATATGAATTTTTGGGGGCCAAAGGATGGAATGTTATGGACTCAATTGTGTCCCCCAAAAATATCTGTCAACTTAGCTAGTCCATGATTCCCAGTATTGAGTGATTGTCTACCATTTTGTCATCTGATGTGCTTTTCCTATGTGTTGTAAATCCTCTCTATAATGTTAATTAGATGGGATTAGTGGCAGTTATGTTAATGAGGCAGGACTCAATCTACAAGATTAGATTGTGTTTTAAGCCAATCTTTTTTGAGGTATAAGAGAGAGAAGCGAGCAGAGAGACACGGGGACCTCATACTGTGAAGAAAGAAGCACCAGGAGCATAGCACATCCTTTGGACCTGGGGTCCCTGTGATGAGAAGCTCTTTGACCAGGGGAAGATGGATGACAAGGACCTTCCCCCAGAGCTGACAGGGAGAGAAAACCTTCCCCTGGAGGTGGCACCCTGAATTCGGACTTCTAGCCTCCTAGACTGTGAGAGAGTAAATTACTCTTTGTTAAAGCCATCCACTTGTGGTATTTCTGCTGTAGGCGTACTAGATGACTAAGACAGCAAGTGATTTTATTAACTCATTTATTTTTACCCCTAAATCATCCATTCAACAGTTATTCATGGGGCACCTTTAATATGTAATCACTGTGCTCCTTTCTGGAATTTCAATAGTGAGTAAGAACAGGTGTCTTTTCTCTCAGAACTTACCTCATTCTAAAAAGGGATTTCAGGTATTTAAGTACCAAAGTCTCAGTTTCCCTGTTTGTTAAAAAGAGGCATATGAGAATTGGATTGGAGATGAGGGTGAGCAGAGAAAATAGCTACTTAAATTATGAAATTATAAAGATTTAGCAGGATGATGTTGGGCAAATGTGGTCTCTTATTACCTGGATTTTTCCCCATATGCAGTTTGGGCTGTTTACTGAGTTCTCAAGTGTAACTTGTGACTACAAGGTAAGCTATCTCCTCTCCTTTTCACCTTTCTGGATCTTATGCTTTCCTTAAGACTGAGATCAAATCTCATCTATTAAAACTGGTTTCTTTCTGAATTCTTATGAAACTGAATAATAATGAGGATGGTGAGTCTAAGAGTTGTTGTTGTTAGGTGCTGTTGAACCAATTCCAACTCATAGCGACCCCATGTGACAGAACTGTCCCATAGAGTTTTCTAGACTGTAATATATACAGGAGCAGATAGCCAGGTCTTTTCTCTCACAGAACTGCTAGGTGGGTTCAAGCCATCAATCTTCTGATTGGCAGCCAAGCATTTAACCATCGCAACACCAGGGCGCCTTGATTCTAAGAGCAGATAACCTTTACAGAGCACTTACAACATGCCAGATACAGTGTCAGTACCTATTTATATCAGCTCACTTAATTTAACCTTTACAAATATCTCGTTTTATTGTGCTTCACAGATACTGTGTTTTTCACAAATTGAAGGTTTGTGGCAACCCTGCATCGAGCAAGTCTATAGGTGCCATTTTTCCAACAGCATGTGCTCCCTTCATGTCTCTGTGTCACACTTTGGTAATTCTTGCAATATTGTAAATTTTTTCATTATTATTGTAACTGTTATGGTGATCTGTGATCAGTGATCTTTGATGTTACTATTGTAATTATTTTGGGGTGCCACAAACCATGTCCATATAAGATGGCAAACTTAAACAATAAATGTTATGGATGTTCTGACTGCTCCACCAATTGGCCATTCCCCCAGCTCTCTCCCTCTCCTCGGGCCTCCCTATTCCCTGAGACAAAACAATGTTGAAATTAGGCCAATTAACAACCTTACAATGGCCTCTAAGTGTTCAAATGAAAGGAAGAGTCATCACACATCTCTCACTTTAAATCAAAAGCTAGAAATGATTAAGCTTAGTGAGGAAGGCATGACCAAAGCTGAGATAGGCCAAAAGCTTGTCCTTTTGTGCCAAACAGTTAGCATAGTTATGAATGCAAAGAAAAAGGTCTTGAAGGAAATCAAAAGTACTACTCCAGTGAATACATGAATGATAAGAAAGCAAAACAGCCATATATGGACAAAGTTTTAGTGGTCTGGATAGAAGATCAAACCAGCCACAACATTCCCTTAAGCCAAAACCTAATCCAGAGGAAGGCCCTAATTCTCTTCAATTCTCTGAAGGCTGAGAGAGGGGAGGAAGCTGTGGAAGAAAAGTTTGAAGCTACCAGACAGAGGTTGGTTCGTGAACTTTAAGGAAAGAAGCTGTCTCCATAACATAAGATTGCAAAGTGAAGCAGTAAGTGCTGATGTAGAAGCTGCAGCAAGTTATTCAGAATATCTAGCTAAGATAATTGTTGAAGGTAGCTACACTAAACGACAGATTTTCAACGCAGACGAAACACGCTTATGTCGGAAGAAGATGCCATCTAAGACTTTCATAGCTAGAGAAGAGAAGTCAATGCCTGGCTTCTAAGCTTCAAAGGACAGGGCTGATTCTCTTGTTAGGGGATAATGCAGCTGGTGACTCTAAGTTGAAGCCAAGGCTTATTTACCATTTGGAAAAGCCGAGGGCCCTTAAGAATTATGCTAAATTTACTCTGCCTGTGCTCTATAAATGGAACAACAAAGCCTAGATGACAGCACATCTTTCTACAACATGGTTTACTGAATATTTTAAGCCCACTGTTGAGATCTATTGCTCAGAAAATAAGATTCCTTTCAAAATATTACTGCTCATTGACAATGAACCTGGTGACCCAAGAACTCTGATGGAGATGTACAAGGAGATTAATGTTGTTTTCATGCCTGCGAACACAACATCCGTCCTGCAGCCCATGGATCAAGGAATAATTTTGACTTTCAAGTCTTATTATTTAAGAAATACATTTCATAAGGCTGTAGCTGCCATAGATAGTGATTCCTTTGGTGGATCTGGGGAAAGTAAATCGAAAACCTTCTGGAAAGGATTCACTATTTTAGATGCCATTAAGAAGATTTGTGATTCACAGAAGGAGATGAAAATATCAGCATTAACAGGAGTTTGGAAGAAGTTGATTCCAGCCCTCATGGATGACTTTGAAGGGTCCAATACTTCAGTGGAGGAAGTAACTGCAGATGTGGTGGAAATAGCAAGAGAACTAGACTTAGAAGTGGAGCCTGAAGATGTGACTGAATTGCTGCAATCTTATGATAAAACTTGAATGGATGAGGAGTTGCTTCTTAGGGATGAGCAAAGAAAGCAATTTCTTGAGATGGAAACTACTCCTGGTGAAGATGCTGTGAACATTGTTGAAATGACAACAGAGGATTTGGAATATCACCTAAACTTAGTTGATAAAGCAGCGGCAGGGTTTGAGAGGATTGACGCCAATTTTGAAAGAAGTTCTACTGTGAGTAAAATGCTATCAAACAGTATCACATGCTACAGAGAAATCTTTTGTGAAAGAAAGAGTCAAAATTCATTGTAGTCTTGTTTTAAGAAATCGCCACAGCCACCCCGACCTTCAGTAGCCACCACCCTGATCAGTTAGCAGCCATCAACATTGAGGCAAGACCCTCCACCACCAGCAAAAAGATCATGACTCACTGAAGGCTCAGATGCTGGTTAGCATTTTTTAGCAATAAAGTATTTTTAAATTAAGGTATGTACATTGTTTTTTTTAGACATAATGCCATTGCACACTTAATAGAGTACAGTAGAGTGTAAACATAACTTTTATATGTACTGGGAAACCAAAAAAATTGTGTAACTCCATTTATTGTGATATTCACTTTATTGCAGTGGTCTGGAAACAAACCCACAAGATCTCCGAGGTATGCATGTATTCAAACCCTATTTTGCATGCCTGTAACATCTAGAATATTAAACACTGCTGAACTGAATCACTTATTTAGTATTTAACATATATTATTAGTGTATGTTGGTTGACATAGCACCACTAATTTAGTACTTAACTTACACTGTTGTTGCACATTGATATAGCACATTTGTTATATGCTTTTTCCTAGAGTAAGGTGTATTTTAGACTTAATGTCTCATGCAGTATTTTTTTGTTGTTGTTGTTGAAAATAAGCACAACAACACACATGCCAATTCAACAATTTCTACATGTACAATTCAGTGAAATTGATTACATTCTTCAAGTTGTGCAGCAGTTCTCACCCTCCTTTTTGAATGTTTGCATTGTGTCTTTCATGGTATAGAGACTAAAGCATTTTGATGGGCCAAAATCTAATTGGGAAAAAAAAGACATAATCTCAGGTTGGTGGGGAGTGATGTTTCAGTGGTAGAAGTCTTGATTTCCATGTGGGAGACTCAAATTCAATTCCTGTCCAATGCACCTCAAGCACAGCCAGCCCCCGTCTGTACCTGGCGGCTTGCTTGCTGCTGTGATGCTGAACAGGTTTCAGTAGAGCTTCCAGACTAAGACTTACTAGGAAGAAAGCCTGACAATCTACCTCCAAATAATCAATCAGTGAAACCTTTTGGATCACAATGGTCCGATCCAGAGTGCATGGTCAGGGGCCAACTTGACAGCAGCTAGCAACAATCTCAGGTCAAGTAAAAAAAGCTACAAAATAATTTACACGAGACCATGACTTCTCTCATTTTGATACCAATTCTTCTTTGCACCAACTTTTAAAACTTTGTTTAGAAAAATGGGATTAGTTAGTAGTTCTAGTGCCAACAAAAGAGCAGTTAATGTTATTATGCAGTTTCCCATATCCCAGGCATTGTTTAAGTGCTCTACCTGCCTTAAGTCACTTAATCTTCATAAATGTACTTTGCTTACTACCCAGCAAACATGGACACCTACATGCCTGATTTATCCTTAGGTGTTTACACTTTATTCTTCTAGTACCAATGCTTCAGGGAAAGTGGGCTCACCCTAGCTCCAGGCTGGGGTTGATTGGTCTCCTATCTCCTTAACAGTTACTGGTGTAGAAACCCAGGCCTAAGCCAACTCTCCATTTCTGGCCAAAATAATTGATTCAGAAAAGGGCATAATATTCAATGCAGGGAAAGAAGACAAGAAGGGACTTTTGGAAAAGAAAAAGCCGTGGAAAGAGATGGTCTTTCTCGGCCATAGACATTGTCATGGCAGAACTGTGCAGCCTTCTCACTACCAAGGATGACTCCAACAGGGAGAAGAAAGGAGAGCCAAGAAAATTATAAAGGAACATAGCTTGGTCTCTGATTAATCTGCCTTATCTAGAATTTTTTATGTCTCTGAGTCAATAAGTTTCCTTTTATCTTTTAAGCTGGGTTGAGATGGGTTTTCCATTCTTTGCCTCCAAACCATTCTAACTCACATAAATACTATTTCTTATGTTATGTACCAAGATTAGGTATAAGAGGATATGCTAGTAAGCAAAGTAAGATAATAATAAAAATGTTTACATATGGCATTTGTATAGTGATTTATACTTTAAAAAGTTTCTTTATGCATTTGAATCTCATTGAACTCACCTAAGAGCCAAGAAGCTAAGTTACACAGATATTATTGCAGTGGAGTTTATCTTATTTAGGAGTTGGGATCTAAACATACAGAGAGAAAATTGGGTACAGTCAAAATTATTCTTGAGAATCCCATCCTTCAGTAAGTCCAACTTTGTCAGTTTTCTCTTTCTCTGTCTCTTCCACCATTCATTCATTCAGTCCAAAATATTTATTGAGCCCCTTCTTTGTGTCATATATTGGACACAGAGTTATGACTAGCCCTTGATCTCAAGGGAGTTACTTTTTAGTAGGCAAGAAAGTTATTAAATAAATAAACAAGGTAATTACAGATGGGGGTAGTTTCTAGAAAGGATTGGGATTAATGAGATCAATAATGAGCAGGACACTTTTAGTGAAAGTGGTCAGGGAAGGTTTCTTTAAGAGGTGACAGAGCCCTGAAGGATGAGAATAAGCTGAATAAGACCTCAGTTGGGAATATGTTTGATGTGTTTGAGGAACGGAGAACAGCCTACCTGGACAGTAGTGTGTGATGGGTAGTGGGCAGGAGATGAAGTCAGAGAAGTAGGCAATAGTTGGAATAATAAAGATATTTTTGTAGCACATGGTAAGAGAATTTGGATTCTATACTAACAGCAATGGAAAGAAAAGCATTAAAGTGCTTTGAGCAAGGCAATGACATGCTCTGATTTGAGGTTTAAAAATAATCACTATGACAAGAACTAAGAGAGAAAAGTAAACCAGTTAGAAGGTTATTGAAGTTCAAAAATTTCATAGTCGTATGAGGTAAGATGATGGTAGTAGAGATGGAGAGAAGTGGCTAGAAATGAAAAGTATTTTGGAAAAATAACCTATAGAACTTGGTAATGTTGGGAAAGTGTAAAGGGAAAAAAAGCATCAAGGATGATTTTTAGTATTTGTCATAAGCAAGTGGGTGAAGAGAGATGCCATTTACATGGGCAAAACTGCAATATGGGCATTAGGGTGGATATCGAAGAGCTCTGTTTTGGACCTATCAAGTCTGAGATATACGGTGGACGTCTTATTTTACAGTTGAGGAAGAAGACATAGAGAGGGTAAATGACCTGTCCAAAGTCATAAGTTGAGTAAGTGGAGAACTCCAACTTGACCTTAGGTTTGCCTGAAGACACAGGTGGCTCCCTCAACCACTAGCCTAAACTATTCTAGAGGTGACCAACCAATTGAGTTGTCATGAGATTATAAAACACCTTACAAATAGTAATGAATACTTGCTTACAATCTTAACAATGGCAGCAACAGCTTTTAATTGTTTGTGAGAATCTTTATTGACAAACCCCACAGAGCCAAGATGGGAATGTCAATAGTGTTACAAGGCTGGTTGGTTGATAGAATGAGTAGCATATATTTCCTTCCTTGGTTAATTTTCCTGTCCATTGGGTATCACCATACCCAGTAGTTCAATTTCAGAAATTCATTTGGTCAGGTAACTACAGAAACTACACATAGTAGTTGTGTTATGTAACATTGTTCGTAAGTGAGTATACTAGTAGGTGACGTTGGATAATTATACAAAATATTTTCACCTACCATTTGCATAATACAAAATTATTATACAGAATGCTGTTCTGTATTTTAATCTCATTGAGTTCTTATATAAGTCTAGTGACTTAGGGTGCATAGATATTATTACAATTATTACAGTAGAATTGTACCTGACTTAGCGGTTGGGTTCTAAAACAAATAGGAGAAAATTGTGTATAGTCAAAATTACCCGTGAGAAGTCCATCTCTCAAAAAATCAAACACAGCTATTTTTCCCACAAGTATTGGACTATATTGCTGTTTCTTTCACTGAGCACCTGATAAACTGGTTGGCTTCTCTTTGGGGACATGTTGTACAAAGAAGTAGAGTTACACTCAATATAACAAGATGCTCACTATTGCTTCCTTTTTCTCTTCCCTCTCTTCGTCCTTCTTCCCTCCCTTCTGTCTTAGTTTCCTAGTGCTGCCGTAACAGAAAAATCATATGTATGTGGCTTTAAAGGACAAAATTTTATTTGCTCACATTTCTAGAGGCTGAAAGTCCAAATCAGGGTCTCGGTTGTGTTGATTTCTTCTCTCTGGTGTCTACTTCTGACCCTTGGTGTTCCTTGGTGTCTGTCTTCCCTGTGTGTGTCTCTATGTCTATTCTGTTCTTTTTATAAATCAGAACTGATTCAATTTAGAATCCATCTTACATGGCATGGCCTCATTAACATAACAAAAGAAAAACCCTATTTCCAAACAGAATTACATCTACAAGTACAAGGGTCAAGATTCCAGCACATGTTTTGATGGAACACAAGTCATTCCATGACACCTTCCCTTTACAAACATTTATAGAAGGCTTACTCTATGTCAGGCATTGTTCTAGATGCTGGAGATTTAGCTAGGGACCGGGGAAACCAAGTTCTTGGCCTCATGGGGCTTACAGTCTAGCACACATTGTGAGAAACACATGGGATGCAGGAACAACAGTACAGGTCATCTGGAGCACACAGCCACTACCAGTAAAGTACCGAATAATTTTTTTCTTTCTCTCTTTGCTGAGCACTTATATCTGAATTTACATGATATAATTCCCACCAGATGCAATTCTGTATTCCCATATTGCAAATAAAGAAATAGCCATAGAGAATTATGGTGATTTCCAAGTGGTCATCTGATTATTGCAGAGTTAGGCCTTGAACCCAATTTTTTTTACTTTAAGTCCCATGCTCTTTTCCTTCCTCTCTGCTTTCCCTTCCTGGGCATTTTTCTCTCTGGTCTGACTTGCTCAAAATTTTGGGTGTAAAGTCTGTGCTTCCTCTACCCTTCCTAAATCTGATTTCTTATTTCCCTGCTTTTGCCTTTTGTTTGCTGACACTTTCCCTCCCCAAATCTAGATTTCTTTTCTGGTCTTGTTGTTGGTGGGTACTATCGAGTTAATTCTGACTCATAGTGACCCATATGACAGAGTAGAACTTCCCCATAGGGTTTTCTAGGCTGTAATCTTTACAGAAGCAGATTGACCTCTAGGTCTTTCTCCCGCAGCACCCCTGAATGGGTTCAAACCGCCAACGTTTCGGTTAGCAGCCGAGCATTGCACTACCAGGGCACCTTCATGTAAAAAAATATGACTCCTAATGTCTTCACTGCTTAATATTTTGCTTTTGATATTCTTGACTCTAAGTAAGAGTAACCCAGGCAAGCCTATTCAATACAAGGGATCTGATTTCACTTTATTGACATCTTGCCTTTCCAACATCCCTGGAGATTCCATTATATTCCTGCAACCCAGCTAGGGAATTGCTATTGTTACTGAGGGTAAACCTACTTAGGGAAGTATCCCTCTGCAGAATCATTTATCTTCCATTCCAATTATAGTGTAGACACGGCTCTTGTCCAAAACCCAGTGATTTATTAGGGTTTCTATTTAGGGCTGTGTTTAAAGACACTACGCCCTACATTGTGGGATTGTTCAAGTAAGAAATTTCCATATAATTAAATTTAGAGGAGAACAATTGTGTGGGGGAGGAGAGACAGTTGTCTGAAGTACATAAAATTCTTACTGTTGGGACTGTGGAACCCTTTGGCTGTGTCGTGTCAGGCTATCCTCTTCTATTACTGGGTAGAAGTAGAAAGTTTAAGTGATGCTACTTCTTTTATCTGAATATGCTGTATTATAGAGCTGCTTTAAATGTTTTTGAGTAGTTACCACTATAATTTTATGATAGAATGACTCGGTCTAATGTTATGATCATTTAGAGAAGTTTTTACATTTAACTGTGAGGTAAGTTATGACAGGAAAGAAATGATTACCTACAAACACGGACCTTTAACAAAGTGGTTTTAAAAAGTAAGAGAAAGAAAAGGATGAAGTCTTCTGTAAATAAAGCAGTATCTTTAGGTAGAAAGAGTGCAGGATGACTTGCCCTTAATTCATTCTGGAGCCTTTGTCATGCAGGCACTTCTCCAGCCTCAGTTTCTGTCAGCATAGGTAATGCTAGCTGCTATAACGAACGACTTCAAAGACTCAATGGTTTAACACAATAAAAGTTTCTTTCTCACTCACCTCAAGTTGAATGATTGTGAAGAGGTGAGTTCTCACCTTCCATGTCGTGTCTCCACCATCTTCAGCGCATAGTTTCAAATTAATAATATTTGAAAGGTTTTTTTTTTTTTGTAAATGGTAAACATCATAGCCCTTATAAGGAAACTATCTTTAATACTGAACTTGTTCTTTGCTTGTACTATGACCTCTCTTGATTTTCTCCTACACTAGCAGATGACTACAACTTTAACTTGGATGATAATATAGGAGTCCATCGTCTCTTTTATATTAAATTATCAGATTCCAAGAGTCTCTTAAGCTCTTATCTACCTTCAAGTATGTAACATTTTAGGCTTCTTAATTACTTAAATATTTAAAATAATGAATGTAACAACTTTTTGGAGTGTCTGTGTAGCACCAACAGTTAAGAGCTCAGCTACTAACAGAAAAGTTGGCAGTTCAAACCCACACAGAGGCTCCTCAGAAGAAAATGTTGGTAATCTGCTTCCGAAAGGTCACAGCCATGAAAACCCTATGGAGCAACCAAAGTTCCACTCTGCAACACATGGGATCGTCATAAGTTGGAATTGCCTGGATGGCAGCTGGTGGTGGTGATGGTAACAACTTTTTAGTTCATTGATTCTGGAAGCATTCTTACAAGTCTTCAGCCATAAAAAGAAAGATGTATCATTGCATCAGAGAAAAAACAATTACCTTATGGAATTTTCTTTTTTTATATATCCAAATTCTTCTCTCTTTTTTTTTTCCTCCTCTTAGAAAATGAAACTAAAATACCAAGTACGTTTCAGATCTTCAAAAACAAGAAATGTGACCAAGCGCTCAGCACTTAAATATTTTTTTGTATTTTTTACTATAACAGAACTACCTATATTTCTTTGTTTCTTTACCGTCTAATGAGACCCTGTAGAGTAAATGATGTAAAACTAGGATGGTACTTCAGTGAACGAATTGCGTGAAGTGTTTTCTGTTTTAAAATGTAATTTTCTTAGTGTTTCATTGACCTCTTACGTTTTCCTATGAACTTATGTTAATGTATTTTATATTAAGACATCCCAATGCATGTACATTACTAAGATTAAAAAATAAACTGTATAACAGATAATATTTTTGAGAATTTGATGCATCATCACTGTATTACAGCTGAACTGGTAATTTGGCATCTTCATCAACATAACCTGGTTCATTTTCATGATGCTGCTGAGTAACTGTGTGGGTTTTTTGTTTTGTTTTTGTTTTTAGATTTTTTAAGAGAAATACCATTTGGGAAGGGCGCAAATTCCTTTTGCATATCTACACATGCTTTGTTTACACTGTTAGCTTTTTCATTATTCACAGTATTTATTGCTGAAGGTTTGCAGTGGCTGTTTTTTTTTTTGTTTTTACTTTGAAAGACTTTGGGCAGCGGGGTGCGGGCTATATGAAGTACATTCTTGTGCTTCTCCATTGCTAATTTGTTCTTGGTCATTGTCCAGTATCCTCTAATGAGTCAATCCAAGATGATTTGAGTAATTGATTCTCACGTCTATCTTTGAGAACCTCACATATGGCCTTAGGTTCTAGGGACATTATCTATACCTGGTGGAATCTGAAATGTGTTTTAAAGGAAGAAGGGGAGTATGACAACAAAGCTTGTGATGCTGAATAGGGGTGACAAGTTTAGAGGTAGAATATGCAGAAATACAGGGTCTCTACTCCTCTCCCCTCCCTCCTTACCTCCCTCTCTCCCTCCTTTCTTTTAAGTAGAAGATCTACCAACATTTCAAGGAACACATTTTTGAAAACACTACTGTAGGAAGTAGGGAGAAATAGAAGATTGTATAATATGGTGAAGAAATGAAAATGGTTTTCAGATGGATTAACTTGATAGGTGTGCAGGACAGATGCGGGGGTTGGGGTGGGAAGGGACCAGAGAGGCATGACAATATATTTGGAGTCTTTAGTTAAAACAACAGCAACAAATGAAAGAATGAAAAGCAAGGGACTGTTGCATATGCTATTTTAAAAGAAGAAACAAAATAAAAAGAGTCAGAATGAAGCAGAGTAATAAGAATGAGGAAAACAGTACATAAACTATAGAAGGCAGGATTGCACCGTGGTTAAAGGCAATGGTGTGGAGTCAAGCAGGTTGGGATTTGCATCTTGCCTCTGTGGGATTCGGGGAAAGTGACTTCACTTCTTTAAGTCTAAATTTGTTCTCTGAAATAAACAGGTGTAATTATGGCACGTACTGCATAGATTTGTTGGGAGGAATACAAAGCACGTCATAGGTACTCATAAAGATATCTTTTATTAGTATCTTTTTTGTTGAATTGTGACTACTTTGGGAAATTTGGAATGAAACAAAATGAAGTTTTGTTATGAATAGGACATTCAGTTATTTTAAAACTTAAAAAAAAAAAAATCACAGGACTCCATTCTTCAAGCTTTAGTGTAACGAAACCAAAATCAAACCCATTGCTGTTGAGTCGATTCCAACTCAAAGCAACCCTATAGGACAGACTAGAACTTCCCTATAGGGTTTCCAAGGCTGTAATCTTTACAAAAGCAGACTGCCACATCTTTCTCCCATGCAGCAGCTGGTGGGTTCGAACCGCCAACCTTTTGGTTAGCAGCCAAGAACTTAACCACTGTGCCACCAGGGCTCCTCACTTCAGTGTAAGTGGTTAATAAATCTGATTACTATGAAGATGATCTGGTTGAAGGGCCCTACTTGTTCCCTTCCTTTTCACACCCCGAGGTGTTTCCCAAAGAAGCTGTATAGAATCCCAAGAAATCTACAGGGTGCTGTTTGAAAACCACTGGACAAAACCAAACCACCAATGGAAATTGTTTAAATGAGTTGTGAGAAGTTCATGGTACAAGTAGAAGACATGTTTCCCCTAGACTATATCTAAGTGAAGACAGATAACTATATCCTAACCAAATTTAAAGTACATGCAAACCGAAGAAAGCTGAACGAATTCCAGTGCAAGAGAGGAGAAAGGAGCAATATACCTGACTGATGTTAGAATTTCATTTCATTAGATTTTCATTATTCCTCATGAAAATTTAGTTCCATAGGTATTTATTGTAACTTTGCAGGGCGTGCGCTGGGTCTTATCTACTGTTATATCTCTAGTGACTTGTTTAACACATGCCATTTAGTGATGCCCGGTAAGTATTAGTGGAATGAACAAATGATAGAGTAAGGGGATAAAGGTGTAAATATTTGCATGAAAGGGGCAGTACAGATGAGAATGGATGAAAGTGAGAAAGAAACATTTAAAGGGAAGAATAAATACGATTTGGCTACAGACAGATGCAGCATATGAAAGAGAAAAAAAAAAAAAAAACAAAAAACAAAAAACTTCCTGATTTAAACAAGACAGTTGAACCATATGATTCTCTTCTGGCTGAAAAAGGTTCATAATTCTAATGTTTGGTGAGTTCCTAACTTCTCTGAATTTTTAAGTTGGGTTCAAGACTGCGTAATAGTAATGCATTTGATAGAAGTTGAGAATTTAGAAGGAAAAACTCATTTGGAAGAGAAGAGAAAAGAATCTATGTCGGAGCATATGGTGTTTGAGGGCTGGACATTGAAGCAGAACTATCTAGTAGACAGCTGGGGATATGGAATAAACCAGAATAGATAAGAATTAAACATTGGGGTCCTCAAGTTTCTTTCCTCAGGAGCACATAGCTCTGTGGCAAGGAGCGATCTACTAGCGGCGCATTTTCAGTATTGCCCAAGCACCAGCCATTATGTTGTCCGTAGGGAGTGGAAAGCACTGGTTAATTGGGTGAATTGATTCCATGGAGGTCAATGAATACAGATTCTAAAATAATAACGATAATTCTAATAGCTCGCACTTATTAGTGTCAAGTACATTAAGTGTTTTCTTTTCATTTACAGTAAAAAGCCAGAAACAGTGTAAGGCAGAAATCTGTCAGAGAAGGGAAATTCAAATATTTTTCACTAAAACGAGGGATAGAAAAGTGAAAAGACTGAACCATCAACCGTGGAAAACTTCCCAGACCTGGAAAAACAAGGCAGTCCTGTCAAGTTCCAGCTTTCACTGTAGTATTATATTTAATTCTTCCAGCAATTCTATGCTGCAGATCAGGGATCAGGAAACTTTTTCTGTAAAGGGCCAGACAGTAACTATTTTAAGCGTTGCTGGCCATACAATCTTTGTTGCAACTACTCTACTCTGCAGTCATAGACAATATGTAAATGAACGGGCATGGCTGTGTTCCAATAAACCTTTATCACAAAAACAGGCAGTGGTCCAGTTTTTGCCCATAGGTGACCCCAGATGTACACCATCACTCCCATTTAATGTCTTTGAATCTACAGAGTCAAGACTCCAAATTAAGGTTGTCATTGTCAGAGGCAACTCTGTTCATAACTGCACTGTATTGCTTGAAATCAAGCTTTAGAAAGATCACTTCAGCAGAGGAATGCAGGCTAGACTGGAAGGGAAAAAATGGTGGCGGAGACAGCAAGACCAGTTGGCCAAAGCCCAAACACGAGTTATTGAAGTCCAGAGCTAGGGAAGTAATAGTAGCAAGAGACAGGGAAGAATGGATAGAGGTCCACTTCAGGGAAAGACTCCCCATGATTTTGCAATTGATTGGAAAATGGTGGTGTGATAGAGCTGGGAATGCATATATAAGGTTGCCAGTGCATTAAATGGGCATCAGGTTTGTGATATATCTCTTGTAACCTATGGCTGTTAATGGAGTAAACCTCACTGTGCCATGATGGGCCAGGCCTGCTTGTGCAAATCAAAAAGCTGCCTCTCCCTAAGGGTGAAGAAAGCACATGAGTCATGACCAGGAGGGCAAATTTCCTGAACAAACTCCCTGTCCTGCCAGTGTCTCAACATTGTGTCAAGTACCTGACCACCTTCCCTACTTGAGCCAGCCTTGACCTTGCACTTAATCAGGGACATACTTGGGTAACCACTCAGCACAGTTCCCCAGAGGCACTCCCTGTGTAAAT
Source organism: Trichechus manatus latirostris (assembly GCF_000243295.1). Taxonomy (NCBI): domain Eukaryota; kingdom Metazoa; phylum Chordata; class Mammalia; order Sirenia; family Trichechidae; genus Trichechus; species Trichechus manatus. The sequence continues at coordinate 10,071,723 of NW_004443956.1, read as the reverse complement.
CCATAAAACACCCATGTTGCTCACATAACTACTCTCACGGTTACAGATTTTCCGCGGGGCTACAAGTATTTTTTTGCACGTTTTCACATTGGTGCTTATGCTTTCACTGCCCTGTTGCCTATCTCTGAGAGATACTATGGAGTCTGTAAATGGTTAAATGTCAAAGCTTTTGCCTGTTCCCCTCATTGGGAACACATCCTTCTTTTTCCCAGTTTCCTGCCTTTTGTATTTGCATTGCAGCGTTAGCCAGGGTCCACTTTAAATCACAGCTCTTTATGCACATAACTGTCTCCTTAACTAGACTGCAGACAAGTTGAGGGTTAAAGGCAGGGTTCCATCTGTTCTAATCATTTCTGGGTTAGCACAAAGTGCGTCTGCTGGTTGAATTTAATATCAGATTAAAAAAAAAGGTCCCAGAAATCTCATGAGGATCAAGTTTCAGAGGGAATATGAGGACTCGTAAATAGATTTTAGAACCACAACAGTAGAGATAAAGATGATATTTAAGTTTTTACAACATATTTTTGTGCCAGAGGAATGCAAAGCTAGGTGTACTTCCTTCTGTTGGTAAAAGAAATACTGAGTAGCAGACGTCTGTCAATTTTTGAGTATACTTACCTGAAAATATTTCTGCTTCTTGGGGAATATAGAAAATAAGGATGCCACAGAGACAGAACTGACATGATTACTCTCACTAGAAACGCTGAAAATGCTAGGGACTCACTTTTCCAGCTTCCCTTACAGCTAGGGCAAGGGTGCATGATAGGCTTGGGAAATCATACCCACCCTGGATGTTGAGTGAGGTCTTAGTTGGGATTTCTCAACAGCAGACCTTGAAGCAAAGCTTTGTCTCATTTGTGTATTTTGAAAGTAAATCCAGGGAGCTCAAGTCAAGAAATGTGGAAAGTGAGAGAGGGGATGGGGAACAGCTCATGAAAGGGAGTGTTAATGAGCGGGTTATCGCTATAGGCAACTGGGGCTCAGTCTTACTCTCGACAGTCTGAGGAATCCTCTAGAAAGCATGTTAGAAGTGCCTCAATGAGAAGCTTGGCTATTTATCCACCAACACCCATGCATCATTGATTGAGGTTTTTCTTGGTGCATGGACTATGAGAGCTCCCAGGCACCAAAGAAAGTCCTTAGGCAGCAAGTTGGAAGAGATAGAAGCAGACTACTAGCTTACTGGGAATTGTTCACTGTCATTGGACAAATTTGCTGGGCCTAGGGGTTACAGGGCGGGGCATCACCAGCGGCTTCATCATATAGAGAGCTAGATGCCAAAAAAAAAAGGACAGTGGGAGAATCTTCGTTGGTGATGAAGTCCTGGCTGAAGCACTCATGTTCTGGGGGTCAGCAATAGCACTGGTATCCAGGGTAGAAAGCTAAAGGAATTGGTGATACCCTCTGAGATGATCTCATTTCGTCTTCATCACAACTCTTTCATATTGAGTAGGGAGGAAACAGAGACTTAGGGAGAAATTAACTCTCCCAAGATCATGCCACTATTATTGCAGTAAAGATGTTTCCATTCAAAGACTACATAACAGATGTTCAACTAATGGTAGCCATTATTAATATTTGGAGGTGATTAAGATTATAGGACTCTTTTAAGATCTACCTATATGGGATCAAAGTGACAACAGCAACTCAAACAATTAGATAGGAACCTTAGGGGGTAGTGAGTTTATGTTAATGTGGGAGGAACAACTCAGAAAAGGTGGGTGAGAATGGTTGTATATCTTGACAAATGTAATCAATGTCACTGAATTGTACATGTAGAAACAGTTGAATTGGTATATGTTTTGTTGTGAATATTCTCAACAACAACAAAATACATTAGAAAAAGAAAAAAAAAGATTACAGGAGTCCCTGGGTAGTGCAAACAGTTAATGATCTCAGCTGCTAACCTGAAGTTTGAAGATTGGAATCCATCCAGAGGCACCTCAGAAGAAAGGTCTGGTGATCTACTTCCGAAAAACCAGCCATTGATAACCCTATGGAGCACAGTGCTACTCTGTCACATACAGGGTCACCATGAGTTGGAATCAACTTGAGGACAACTGGTTTAAGATTATAGTAATGGCAACAATAATGATAGTTCTTTATATTTGTAGAGGACATGCAAACATGCTTTCTTAAACATCTCTTTTATCTTGCTGCATTTCTATTCTCTTTTTACAAATGGGGAAACTGAGACCCCAACATGCAATACTTTTCCCAGGAGGACATGAAATTGCAGTCCAAGCACCAGTTGGCTGTGTCTCTTAGCAGCGCACTTGCTTCCCTGTAGGCAGTAGAGGACATACGTGCTACGCACACAATGCAGTTCATTTCCCTGGTAGGTGTATGCCTTCCTGTCTTCAATTCCCATGAAATATTTCATGAGGCTAAAATATCTGTTTGCAGAAGTTTTGGAAAACCCCTCTGTCACAGACGTAAATATACAACTTTAACACGTAGTCTCCTCTGTCTTGCAGGATGGAGTTAGCAAATAATTTATGTAACCACCTACCATTCTCTGGGGAAAACAAAGACTTAGGGGAGATGTGAGATCCGAAGAGATTTTTCCATGAAGAATTACAACCCTTTCAAAAGAAGTCTCTGGTTATTACAATTGGGTAAGAGTTTTTCCTTAGGGTTTAAAGAGAACAAAATTAGGTTTAACAAAATACTCACATGCTGGGAGGTTATTGGTCTATACATTTGGATTTCGAGTGCTTTCCCTCTTTTTGAAAAGAGGCAAAAGTGAATGAATTCTGAATTTTGATGATAGCAGACACTTAGCTTTACAAATGAAATGTTCAAGATTTTTTTTTCTTTTTTCTGTTTATTGTTGTAGTTTAAGTGAAGTTTACATTTCAAGTTAGTCTCCCATACAAAAATTTATACATACATTGTTATGTGACCCTAATTGGTCTCCCCATACTGTGACAGCACACTCCTCTTTTCCACCCCTGATTCCCCATGTCCTTTCAACCAGCTCCTAACCCTCTCTGCCTTCCCATCTCACCTCCGGACAGAAGCTGCCCATTCAGTTGCTTGCATGTACTTGAGCTAAGCGGCACACTCCTCAGGAGTATCACTTTATGTCCCACAGTCCAGTCCAATCCCTGTCTGAAAAGTTGGCCTCGGAAATTGTTTTAGTTCTAGGGCGATAGAGAATCCAGGGGCCATGTTTTCCGGGGTTCCTCCAGTCTCATTCAGACCATTAAGTCTGGTCTTCTTACTAGAATTTGAGTTCTGTACCCCACCTTTCTCCTGCTCCATCAGGGACTGTCTGTTGTGTTCCCTGTCAGGGCGGTCATTGGTGATAGCCAGGCACCATCTAGTTCTTCTGGTCTCAGACTGATGAAGTCTCTGGTTTATGTGGCCCTTTCTGTCTCTTGAGCTACTACTTTCTTTGTGTCTTTGGCGTTCTTCATTCTCCTTTACTCTAGGTGGTTGGGACCAATTGATAGCCGCTTGCAAGCTTTTAAGACCCCAGACGCCACTCACCAAAGTAGGATACAGAACATTTTCTTCATAAGCTTTATTATGCCAATTGACCTAGATGTCCCCTGACAGCATGGTCCCCAGTTCCCCACCACTGCTACTCTGTCCCTCAAAGTGTTTGATTGTATTCAGGAAACTTCTTAGCTTTGGTTTAGTCCAGTTGTGCTGACTTCCCCTGTAGTGTAGTGTGTGCTGTCCTTCCCTTCACGTAAGATAATTCTTATCTACTATCTAGTTAGTAAATAACCCTCACCCTCCCTCCTCACCCTCCTAACCATCAAATAATGTTTTCTTCTGTATTTAAAACTTTTCTTGAGTTCTTATAATAGTGGTCTTATATTTGTCCTTTTGTGGCTAATTAAATTCACTCAGCATAATGTTCTCGAGATTCCTCCATGTTATGTCTCACGGCTTCATCGTTGTTCTTTATCATTGCATAGTATTCCATTGTGTGGATATACCATAATTTGTTTATCTATTCATCCATTGATGGGCACCTAGGTTGTTTCTCTCTTTTTGCTATTGTGCACAGTGCTGCAATGAACATGGGTGTGCATATATCTATTCATATGACAGCTCTTATTTCTCTAGAACATATTCCGAGGAGCGGGATTACTGGATCCTATGGTACTTCTATTTCTAGCTTTTTAAGGAAGTGCCAGATTGACTTCCAAAGTAGTTGTACCATTTTACATTCCTACCAACAGTGTGTAAGTGTTCCAGTCTCTCCACAATCTCTCCAACATTTATTATTTTGTGTTTTCTGGATTAATGCTAGCCTTGTTGGGGTGAGATGATATCTCATTGTAGTTTTGATCTGCACTTCTCTAATGGCTAATGATCGTGAGCATTTCTTCATGTGTCTGTTAGCTGTCTGAATATCTTCTTTGGTGAAGTGCCTGTTCATATCCTTTGCCCATTTTTTTAACTGGGTTATTTGACTTTTTGTTGTTAAAGTTTTGCAGTATCTTGTAGATTTTGGAGATTAGACAGTGACTGGATTTATTGTAGCCAAAAATTTTTTCCCAGTCTTTAGGTTGTCTTTTTACTCTTTCGGTGAAGTCTTTTGATGAGCGTAAGTGTTTGATTTTTAGGAGTTCCAGTTATCTAGTCTTTCTTCTTGTGCTTGTGCATTGTTACTTACAGTTTGTATTCTGTTTATGCCACATATTAGGGCTCCTAGTGTTGTCCCTATTTTTTCTACCATGATCTTATCGTTTTCGATTCTGTCTTTTCCCCAATTAACTGACTTTGAGCCTTTGTCAAATAGTAGCTGCTCATAGGTGGATGAACTTATGTCTGGATTCTCAATTCTGTTCCACTGGTCTATGTATCTGTTGTTGTACCAGTACCAGGCTGTTTTGACTACCATGGTGGTATAATAGGTTCTAAAATCAGGTAGTGTGAGGCCTCCCACTTTGTTCTTCTTCTTGAGTAATGCTTTACTTATCCGGGGCCTCGTCCCTTTTCATGATGTTGGTGATTTGTTTCTCCATCCCATTAAAAAATGCTGGTGGAATTTGGATTGGGATTACATTGTATCTGTAGATCGCTTTGGGTAGAACTGACATTTTCACGATGTTGAGTCTACCTATCCATGAGCAAGGTATGTTTTTCCACTTATCCAGGCCTCTTTGGTTTCTTGCAGTAGTGTCTTGTAGTTTTCATTGTATAGGTCTTTTACATCTCTGATTAGATTTATTCCTAAGTATTTTATCTTCTTGGGGGTGATTGCAAATGGTATTGCTTTGGTGATTTTGTCTTTGAGGTTCTCTTTGTTGGTGTAAAGGAATCCAACTGATTTTTGTATGTTTATCTTGTATCCTGAAACTTTGCTGCAATCTTCTATTAGTTC
>NW_004443956.1:10049397-10065420 GCF_000243295.1 Trichechus manatus latirostris | reverse complement strand
TGCATTTATTGCTATAAACTGACCTCTGAGCACTGCTTTTGCTTTGTCCCAAAGGTTCTGGTAGGATGTGTTTTCATTCTCATTTGATTCTATGAATTTCTTTATTCCATCCTTAATTTCTTCTATAACTCAGTAGTTTTTGAGCAAGGTGTTGTTCAGTTTACATGTGTTTGATTTTTTTTCCTTGCTTTTTGTGTTGTTGATTTCCACTTCTATGGCTTTATGGTCAGAAAAGATGCTTTGTAATATTTCTATGTTTTGGATTTTGTTAAGGCTTCCTTTATGGCCTAATATGTGGTCTATTCTGGAGAATGTTCCATGTGCGTTGGAAAAGAAAGTATACTGGGATGCTGTTGGGTGGAGTGTTTGGTCTTTGTCTATGAGATCAAGTTGGTTGATTGTAGCATTTAGCTCTTCCATGTCTTTGTTGAGTTTCTTTCTGGATGTTCTGTCCTTCACTGAAACCGGTGTGTTGAAGTCTCCTACTACTATTGAGGAGCTATCTATCTCTCTTTTCAGTGCTGTTAGAGTTTGTTTTATGTATTTTGGAGTCCTGGCGTTGTGTGCGTTAATGTTTATTATACTTATGTCCTCCTTGTGTATTGACCCTTTAATCGTTACATAGTGTCCTCCCTTATCCTTTGTGGTGGATTTTACTTTAAAGTCTATTATGTCAGAGATTAGTATTGTCACTCCTACTCTTTTTTGAGTGTTGTTTGCTTGATATATTTTTTCCATCCTTTGAGTTTTAGTTTGTTTGTGTTTTTAAGTCTAAGATGTGTCTCTTGTAGGCAGTACATAGTCAGATTGTGTTTTTTTAATCCAATCTGCCACTCTGTGTCTCTTTATTGGTGAATTTAGTCCAATTACATTCAGCGTAATTATTGATAGGTATGACTTTAGTGCTGTCATTTTGATGCCTTTTTTGGTGTGTTCTTCACGGTTTCTCTGTTCCACTTAATTTTCTGTGCTGAGTCATTTTTCTTTACGTATTTTCATTTCATCTTTTTCATTGTTGTAGATTTTGTATTTGCTGGGTCTTTATATTTTTCTAGTTTTTTATTTTGACCTGTATGATTGTTAGCTGACCCCTATTTTTCTAAGTTTATACCAGTCTTTCATTTCTTTATATTGCCTTGACTTCCCCTCCATATGAAAAATCTATGTTGACATTTTTTAAGTCCCTCTTTTTTATTTTAATGTTGTCATCTTTTACATATTGACATTTGTTTCCCTTTTTTCAGTGTTTTAGCTTTGATTTCCTTTTGTGACTTCCCTATCTAGGTTGATATCTGGTTGTTCTGTCTTGCGTTCTAGTCTTGGGTTGTTATCTGACCTTACTGATTTTCTAACCAGAGGACTCCCTTTAGTATTTCTAGTAATTTTGGTTTGGTTTTTGCAAATTCCCTAAACTTCTGTTTATCTGGAAATGCCCTAATTTTGCCATCAGATTTCAGAGACAGTTTTGCTGGATATATAATTCTTGGCTGGCAGTTTTTTTCCTTCAAGGCTTTATATATGTCATCCCATTGCTTTCTTGCCTGCTAGGTTTCTGCTGAGTAGTCCAAACTTATTCTTATTGACTCTCCTTTGTAGATGATTTTTCATTTATCCCTAGCTGCTCTTAAAATTCTCTCTTTATCTTTGGTTTTGGCAAGTTTGATTATAATATGTCTTGGTGACTTTCTTTTGGGATCTACCTTATGCGGGGTTCGATGAGCATCTTGGATAGATAACTTCTCATCTTTCATGATATCAGGGAAGTTTTCTGCCAACAAATCTTCAGCAATTCTCTCTGTATTTTCTGTTATCCCCCCCGTTCTGGTATTCCAGTCACTCGTAGGTTATTCCTCTTGATAGAATCCCACATAAATTCTTAGGGTTTCTTCATTTTTTAAAATCCTTTTATCTGATTTTTCACCAAATAAGTTGGTGTCAAGTGCTTTACCTTCAGTCTCACTAATTCTGACTTCCATTGCCTCAGTTCTGCTCCTATGAGTTTCTATTGAGTTGTCTAATTCTGACATTTTATTGTTAATCTTCTAGATTTCTGATTGCTGTCTCTCTATAGATTCTTACAGCCTGTTAAATTTGTCATTATGCTCTTCTCTAATCTCTTTAGTTTCCTCTATTGCATGTTCTGCATTTTGTTTAATTTCCTTCCTTATCTCTTGAAGAGATCTGTATATTAATCTTTTGTGCTCTGCCTCCAGTAATTCCAAGAAATTTTCCTCCTCTGGAAAATTTCTTGATTCTTTATTTTGGGAGCTTGCCGAAGCCATCATGGACTGCCTCTTTATGTGATTTGGTATTGACTCTTGTCTCAGATCCATCAATAAGTTATTATATTATTTATTTTATGCTTGCTTACTGTGTCCTAGCTTCTTGTTTCATTTTGATATGCCCATATAGGCTGCTTATGCGAGTTAGTTTGATTATTGGCTCCTTTGAAGCTCTAATGTCACATCACCATGTGGTTAGATCTCTTACTAGGTATGTGAGCTCAGGACTCCTCTAGTATGGATTCAGCTCAGGTGCCCAGGTAGGTAGCCACCAAGTGTGTGGTGCAGGCTCTTACCTACAGTCCTAGACAGGCATGGGTGATTGGTGTAGGCACGGGCATCTGGCTGCAGCGCAGGCACACACTCTGAGCAAGGCAGGGGGCTGACGGCTGCCCCCGAATGTCCAGGAGAAAGGCATGTCCCTGTTCCCTAGATCGTGTAGGTGGGTGGGTTGTGCAGCCAGACTATGAGCACCCAGTGCTGTTGGCTGTAAGGACTGGGGGGCACCTCTTACTTGTGGGCCCCTATCACAGGTGGCTAGGTGGTGTGGGTGGAGCCACCAGTCCTCAGGCCCCTGATGTGGGTAGGTGAAGACCCTGCCTAATGGGCAGAGCAGTGTCAAATGTCAAGAACCTGCCACTTCACAGCTGAAACAGTTGAAGTTAGACTTCAGATATATAACCTCTTGGACTGTGGTAATGAGGGCCTGTTCTGTTGAAATGGGCCTACACGAGTCTATGCAGGGTGAAAGGCACTCAAAGTCTGTGGATCCTTTATGCCTGTGCCTAGGCAAGGGAGCTGTGCCTACCCTGATTCCTGGCTAAGGGGAGCCGGCAGTTTATTTTTTCCCCTGTTTGTTTATTTGTTCACTCTCCAAGGCTGGGAGAATAGCTCAGGGCATGTGACAGATCCTACTTCCGGCCCAGGGGACTTGGCAATTGCTGAAGCCAGCCAGGGACCCAGTGCAGAGCAGGGAGCGGGGAGGTAAATGGGGGAGAGATTTTTCCCTAAGGGGGGTGTTTTTGATCTGCAGGGTAGGCCGGACGTAAGTACTTATCTTTTGCCGATCAAGGACTGCTTCTCACTGGTTCTAGGTGGCCAAGTAGACTCTCTGCTGCTGGGTCTCTCCCAGTGTGAAATACTCCTCCTGAGCACCTCTGCTTGCCTGCTTCACCGCTCACCCATGAGCTGATCAGACCTGAAGGGCTCAGGCTCTTACCAGGTCAGGTCTGGCAACTCCTCGCTGCTTTCGAACCTTCTTTCCCTCCCCCTACCACTCAGTCCAGTTTTTCAACTTTGCCTTTGATGTTCAGGGCTCCTAGATTTTCATATATAATCAATTCACTTGTTTTTTCAGGTCTTTGTTTTAACAGGGTCCACCAGAAGTGTCTGACTACTCTGCCATCTTGGCCCTGCCTCCGAAATGTTCAAGATTTTAATTGCACATAATTGTCCCTATAGCTGATAGAAATGTGTATTCTGCAAGGAAGGGGTTGTTGGGCTGGAGGATGGAATGCATCACTTTGGAAGCACTAACCTTTGTCATCAGCCCCTAGATGTACTGATGTGCTGCAGTTTTAAATACGCTTGAATACAAAAGGTCAATTCAAAAACGAACCAGTTGCCATCAAGTTGATTCCAACTCACAGTGACCTCATGTGTAGCAGAATAGCTCCATAGGGTTTTCAATGGCTGATTTTTTGGATGTAAATTGCCAGGTCTTTCTTCCAAGGTGCCTCTGAGTGGTCTTGAACTTCCAACCTTTTGGTCAGCACCTCAGCATATTAACTGTTTGTGCCATCCAGGGACCCCACAGGTCAATTAGGTCATCACTTTTGTATATTTGACCATTTATGTTTTTTTTTTCCTGATGCTTCCAGAATGAAGACAAATATGAGGAGTAATTAGATTTTAGGCCTAGATTATTGGATTATCAGAATCAGGATTTAAAACATAAATTCTTCTTGGGCTTCTTACTGATATAAAAAGAAAATCGAAAGGAGATGGGAACAGAACAGTAAAGGAAAATTGTTGTTAGAAACTCGCACCAAAGAACACATTAGGGCTTGATATGTTCTACAAAGCACCAGAAAGTGAATGTGGACTGCGTCAGGCTGTATCAAGATAAAGTTTTACATAGCATACATGTATTAAACAGCACTGGGCTATTTCCATTATCTGTGGCTGCTTAATGAAATATACCAAACCTAGTGGTGAAAAATAATAATCAAGTTATTTATTTATTTTAAATTTTATTGTGGTAAAATACATATAACAAAACATTTGCCATTTTAACCATTATTAAGTGTACAATTCAGAGACATTAATTACAATTACCGTATTGCACAACCATCACCACTATCCATTTGCAAAGGTTTTTCAACCCCTCAAACAGAAACTCAGTACCATTTAAGCAATTACTCCTCATTTCCCCCTCCTTCCAGCCCCTGGTGACCACTAATAAACTTTTGTCTCTATGAATTTGCCTATTATAGATATTTCGTATAAGTGGAATCATACACTGTCTTGTGTCTGGTTTATTTCACTCAGCATAATGTTTTCAAGATTCATCCATGTTATAGCATGTATCAGGAATTCATTTCTCTATGGCTGAACGGAGGAGCCCTGGTGGCGCAATGTTAAGCACTTGGCTGCTAACCCATAGGTTCATGGTTCGAACCCAACAGCTGCTCCATAGGAGAAAAGACTTGGTGATCTGCTCTTGTAAAGATTACAGCCTTGGAAACCCTATGAGGCAGTTCTACACTATGAGTCTGAATCAACTTCATGGCACACAGTAACAACATGGCTGAACAGTATTCCATTGTACGTATGTACCACATTTTTTTTATCCATTCACTTGAGTTGTTTCAGCTTTTGGCTGTTATGAATAATGTTACAGTGAATATTGGTGTACAAGTATCTCCTTGAGTCCCTGCTTTCAAGTCTTTTTATAACTGTTAGATTTATTTACATATTGCCAAATCCATCAGCTGGGGTAGTTTGATGGAGGCCAGGGATCCACTTCCAAGATGGCCTAAGCCACATGGCTGGCAAGTTGGTGCTGTCAGCTGGGGGCTTGGCTGGAGCTACTAGCTTTGGTTCTCTTCCACGTGTGCGTCTCCATATGACGAGATTGAACTTCTTGCAGTATGGTGGTATTAGGGTAGTCAGAGCTTACATGATAGCTGGCTTTCTCCAGATGCAGAAGCAGAGTCTTGCTAGGCTTTCTTAAAGCATAGGCACAACATGGGCACATTATCATTTCTGCTACATTGTTTTTGGTCAAAGCCAGTCACAAGTTTGGCCCAGATTGAAGGGGAGGGAACCAGACTACAAATGGGTTTGATTACCTGGAGGTGTCATTCATGAGGGGCCATTAAAGTAAGTCTACTACACTATATGTGTGTGTTATAACTTAGGAACCAATTCATGCACTTTCCTGTAAGAATTTAATTGGTGTGCAGGCTACCGAGGTGTGAAATTGATACTCTGCAATCGTAATCCGGGAAGGAGTGTGTACTTGTCCTTGCAGGCTGGGAGAGGAGGTGGGATTGGGAGTTTGTGAGATGCTGGACTGATATAGTCTGACAAATTATTTTTTTAAAAACTCATAGCATTATCTGTTTACATGCATAAAGTACCAGGGACAACATGAGACCTATTAGCTACTTGAATGAATGGTTAGTATAAGTTATTTGAATAATGCCCCCACTACACCTTCGAGGGAGCCCTGGTGACACAGTGGTTAAAGTTATTGGCTGCTGACCAAAAGGTCGGCGGTTTGAACCCCACAGCCGCTCCATGGGAGAAAAATGTGTCAGTCTGTTTCCATAAAGATTTACAGCCTTGGAAACCATATGAGGCAGTTCTACTCTGTCCTGTAGGGTCGCTATGAGTCAGAATCAACTCAACAGCAATGGGTTTGATTTTGATTTTTGTATGCCTTCAAAGGTGCAAGCAATGGAGAATTAAATTAAATCCTCCATTTCCCTGCTGGAATTATGGAAAGCTGGGTAAAAATTTCAGCTGACCATTATCATTCAACACATACACAGCATCCTTCTTCTAGATGGGGAACAATTGCCACCTAGGAGCGGAAGAAAACTTCTTATTAAAATTTGGACTAAGAATTACTGAACATATCTCCATCAAACATAGTTGTCCTTGCCAGCATCATTAAAATTTGATAGTTTGTTACTTAACTCTCTGGAAATATATCAAAGTCAGGGTCTGTACCCTTGCTAAAGGGACTTTTAAAGCAAGTCTTGTGGGTTTGTATCCTAAAGCAATATTCCCTGATCAAAGTTTCAGGCCCTATGAGTTTCATGATCATTCCTATAATTAAGATTTCTGCCTGATGTTAATTTCCCTAGGGACTGCCCAACTTCTTAGAAGGGATATTTCCTAATTTATGATACCTTGTTAGTGAGGGCTTCTGTAGCATCTGGGAAAGTTGCTATGTGTAGCCTGAGCCATGACAAAATGAGGGTAGCTAACGACTGAGCACTTTCAACCTGCCACACACTGTGTAAAATTATTATTATACAGAAAACATTGAGATACCAAAGAACTAACTATATAAATTATCAATGGTCATGTGGGTATGCTAGTTATAGAAATCATCAATGGTCCTATAGGTATGCTAGTAAGTACCAGAGCCAGGATTCAAACGTGCGCAGCTAAATTCCAGAATTTGAGTGCTTGCCTGCTGTAGGACTATCTGCAATGGCACAACACTCTACATGGTTGATTCTCAAAGCGTGGTCCCTGGACTCACAGCAGCACCATCACCTGGGAAGTTGTAAGAAATGTTTGAGAATCTCAGGCTCTGTTCCTCATCTATTGAATCAGCAACTCTGGGGATAGGGCCGAGCAATCTGTGTTTTCTCCCTCCTGGTGATTCCAATACATGTTCAAGTTTGAGAAGCACTGCATTTGATTTCCATTTCAAGAAAAATGCTTATATAGGGTGAATTGATTAAGGCTATGAAGTCAAGTCATCAACTACTCCACAGAGACCAAGATACTTCAGAGAAGTGATCCACATTCAGCAACATTCCAGTTGTTTCCAGCTATAGCTTGACATAATGATCATGTCTTTCATGTTGGGCTCGGAATCAGAATTTGCTGTATTTCACAACTCTCCAGTTGGTTCTCTGCTTCAGTTTCCTTGTATTAAAATATAGATAATGATGCTTGCTCTCTTCTCTCACAGAAATAGTCTAAGAATTAATGAGCTATATTAAACTCCTTCCGTTCCTGGAAGAAAGGTAGTATATAAACACTATATTAATATTTTAAACAGGTTAACCTTTTCTATGTGCATAAAAGTCTTTTTTTTTTCTTTTGGTGATCAAACATGTTGCCTTATCCCAAAAGAATTTTTTGATTTTTTAAAAAATTTCTTCCTTAAAAGCACCAGCTAGATTTCTTTCTCAGCACCAGGGGGAAGAATACCAAAATAAGAAGCACTTTTTCTGAGAAGAGGCGATGTTTTAAAATTCCTGGCTTTGCTAGTGATACAAAGCAGTGTGGTGTTGCAACAGGAACACTGGGTTAGGAATCCAGTCATGTCAGATTTCATTTCTTAATGTTATTATCTAGCTGAGTGATTTAGAGCGACCTCTTCCCCTTTCTCAGCCTCAGTTTGTTGAGCTGTAAAAAGTGGCAATACAGCACAGATTGAAGAGTTTAGGCTTGGCCTTGAAGGACTTGGGTGTGAATCCAACAATAAAGTTTGTTCACTAGCTGTGTGACCTTTATTGTTTGGTTAGTTGCCATCTAGTGAATTCTGACTCCTGGCAACCCCATGTATGCAAACTAGAACTGCTCCCTAGGCTCACTCTACCCCCATGCTTTATTTATTTATTTATGTATTTATTTTGGTGAAAAATATACACAACAAAACATACACCCCATTCAACAATTTCTACATGTACAGATCAATGCCATTGGTTAGATTCTTCACATTTTGTCAGCATTCTCACTCTCTGCCCATAATATTTCACTACCATTAACTTTTACTCTCTGTGCCCCTTCAAGTTCTCATCTGTACTTTAGTATTACTCTTGTCCATTTGATCTCCTATAGGTAACTCTTTAAAAAAGTGCAGTGTTCAAGGCTGACCTTTTTTTATTAATTGAGCTAAACTACTGTTTAGTTTAAAGATGACTCCATGGGATAGTTTTGGTTCAAGGTTTAAAGATTATTTCAGGACAATAGATTCAGGGGTTCCCCCAGTCTCAATGGATCCAGTAAATCTGGTTTCCATAAGAATTTGATGTTCTGTTCCACATTTTTCCTCCTTTTGATCAGGATCCATCTATTGGGTCCTTGATGAAAATGTTCAGTGAATGGTAGCTGAGCACTAACCATTTCTTCTAATCTCAGAGCAAAGGAGGTAGTCGTTCATGAAGGCAATTAGAACTGTAGTCCATTTCTTTCTTTAATTCCTGGGTCTTCTTCTTCGTCTGCTGCTCTAGGAAAATAGAGACCAATTATTGCATCCTGGATGGCCACTTGGCAGGCTTTTAAGACCACAGGGACTTCTCACTGAACTAGGAGGTAGAATAGAAACTCTAAAAACAATGTTAGGCCAATTAACTAGATAGGCCCACAAATCCATGACCCCAGGAGGTATTTAGTTGTACCTAAGTAGTATCAACAAGTGCAGTCTTTTTTTTTTTCTTTGCTGCTGTTGTAAAATTTTATATAACACTGTATTTCCCATTTCAGCCTTTTTTTTCCTGATGTACAGCTTAGTGATATCAGTTACATTAGTCAAGTTGTGTAACCATTTACCCTTCTAAAACCTCATTGCCCTCAAGTCGATTCCAACTCATAGTGACCCTTAGTCAATGTCGATTTTCCCATCACTGTAGATAAAAATTCACTACTTCCCAAAGAATGATTCCCTTTCCCTCCCCTATCCCACCCTGGTAAGCACTAGTAACCATGTCTCTATGTATTTACCTGTTCTAGTCATTTCTTATACGTGAGACCATCAATATTTGTCCTTTTGTGACTGACTTTTTCCACTCAGCATAATGTCTTTGAGGTTTATCTATGTTGTAATGTGTTTCTTGACTTCATTTTTCTTTAAGGCTGAGTAGTATACCGTTGCATGTATGGAACACATTTTGTTTATCCATTCATCTGTTGATGGGCACTTGGGTTGTGTCAAGTTTTTGATATTCTGAATAGTACTGCAGTAGACATAGGAGTATATATATCTGTTTGTGTCACCGATTTTAGATCCCTAGCCTATATATCTAGGAGTGGAATTGCTGGGTCATATGGTAGCTCTAGTTCTAATTTTTTGAGGTCTCGCCATACTGTTGTGTCATTTTACATTCCCACAAGCAGTGGGTAAGTGTTCTGACCTCCCTACATCCTCGCCAACACTGTTTTTGTCTGTTTTTTTTTTTGTGTGTGTGTTTTTTAAATAATTGTCATTCTAGTAGGGTTGAGGTGGTATCTCATTGTAGCTTTGATTTGCATCTCTTTAATGGTTAATGACAATAAGCATCTTTTCATCTGGTTGTTGACCTCTTGAATATCTTCTTTGGTAAAGTGTCTGTTCATGCCCTTTGCCCATTGTTTGATTGGGTTGTCTTTTTGTAATTAAGCTGTAGGAGTTTTATAAATATTTTGGATATTAGACCCTTGTTGGATATATCGTTCCCCAAATTTTTTTCTCAGTCTGTAGCTTGTCTTTTTTACTCTTTTGATAAACATTAAGTATTTAATTTTCATGTGGTCCCAATTATCTATTTTTACTTCTGCTGCTCATGCATTTGTTGCTGTATTTGATAATTTATCATTTAAAAAACTAGGTCCCATAGTTATGCCCCTACATTTTCTTCCAAGAACTTTATGGTTTTGGAAAACAGTTTGTGCTTGACTACTAACCTAAAGTTTGGTGGTTCAAACCCATCCAGTGGCATGGAAGAAAGGCCTGGTGATCTGCTTCTGTAAAGATTACAGCCAAGAAAACTCCATGGAGCAGTTCTACTCTGTAACACATGGGGTCTTCATGAGTTAGAATCAACTCTGCAGCAATATGTTTGGTTATTTTTGGCATTTTTATCATTTGGAGTTCCTGGGTGGTACAAACAGTTGAAGGATGTGGCTGCTAACTGACAGGTTGGCAGTTTAAGTACACCAGAAGCACCTTAGAAGAAAGACTTGGTGATCTACTTCCAAAAAATCAGCCGCTGAAAACGTTGTGGAGCACAGTTCTACTCTGACAAACACGGGACCACCATGAGTCAGAGTTCACTGGATGACAACAGGTTTTTATTATTATCATTAATAATAATTCAGGTATAGACCAGATGATTCCAAGAGGGCCTTGCTGCTTTGGAATTTTAGGATACCTTCTGAAGTTTCTTCCCCAAAATTTTTAGTTGCTTTCTTTCCTCAAAATTCAGCATCACCATGTATTTATTGAATACCTACTATGTGCCAGGACCATTCAAAGCACTTGGGATCCTGAGTGAACACAGACAAAAATCCCTGCCCTGGAGGAGCTTACATGTAAGGTGGAGTTGGTCTTTCTTGGACATAAACAATTCTCGGTACGGAGAAGCACTCAATACATCTTAGATCAATTGAATGGCATTCCTTTACAGATTGAAAAATCTTCAACCCAGACAGGAAACGGTTTTTCTTAGCTTTCACGCATTCAAAGAGATAAAGATTTTCCTTTGATGAGTGGTCTCCTACTTTTTCTTTTTGTGGGAAGGAGGTGGGTGTCCCTACTTCATCTTACCTGGGTTGAGGGAAGACTTGACAAATTAGAGTAGGTTGGGAAGGGGGGGATGGCAGCTTGATTATCAGGAAGCAAAAGACATTTTGAAATCCATCTGTTTAGTTGCCAATCCCTGTTTGCTGGTTAAGAAGCAAGGGGTTTTGAAATTCAGCTACTTGTCTACACAGGGGAATACTAATCTATCTGGAGGTTTTGGGAAATCTGAAATTATGTTGCTCTAACCTGTTTGAAAGAGGGTGTTGTTAAACCTTTCTGGATTCAGACAGAAAATCTTCCTCCTAATGCTTTATTTCTGTGGCACAGAATCAACAGTGCCAGATCTCATCTGATGTCAACATTTTAAGCAGGAAGGAGTGCACTTCTTTTATTTCTTACAACATAAATTAAACATCACAGTAGACATCAGGCTGGCAGAAGTTACGGGAACCTAAGGTACCTCCAGCAGTTTATTAATGCCTTCTGGCCAATGGGTTCAGAGAGGCAGTGAGATCACCAGCAGGTTTGGAGCTCTGTTGATTCCTAGCTAACCCCACAGACAGGCTGGAGCTTGGAAGGGCAATTGTTCTGGCTCTGGCTGCTGTATCCAATCCAGCCCACTTAGGCCTAGAGATGGGAAACAGAAATGCAGGCAGGGAGAGGCCCAAAGAGCCTTATCAACAACTCACAGCAACACCAAGCCACCATCAGGGCAAACTGGCAAGCCGGCTGGGCTGGTGAGGGAAGCAGTGAAAGCAATGCTAAGGCTTGAGTAGAGGCTGCGCTAAGCTCTTATCCACATAGAAAAGGGGTCTGAGGTTATGATGAGACCTGTGGGCAAAACAGAGTTCAAGTCCAGAGAGTCAGGCCAAGCTGGAGGTCAGTTTGGTGTCTGCATTAGTTTTCTACGGCTGTGGCAACAAATCACCCCAAACCTGGTACTTCAAACATCAGACATGTATCATCTTATAGTTCTGGAGGCTAGAAGACTGAAATGGAGGTGTTGGCGGGACCGCATTCCCTCTGAAGGCTCTAGGGAAGAATCCTTCCTTGCCTCATTCTCACTTCTGGTGGCTTCTGGCTGTCCTTGGTGTCCCTGGGCTTGTAGCTGCATCGCTCCATCCTTTGCCTCTGTCTTCACATAAGCTTTTTCCCCTGTGTGTCTGTGTTTCTGTATGTCGTCTCCTCTTCTTATAAAGACACCAGTCTTCAGATTTAGGGCCCACCCTAAATCCTTGATGATTATATTTCAAGATCATTAACTAATTACCCTATTTCCAAATAAGGTCACATTCTCAGGTTCTGGATGGATATGAAGTTTTGGGCAACACTATTTAGCCCACTACGCTGTCCAAGGAGACGTGAGGTATAGTGAATATTAAGGTAGAAGACAGAGAACTTGGGTTTACTCTCAATTAGTGATATGATCATATCTATTCTTTAGAAGTTATCACCATTTGCAGTCACTCATTCATGACCGACAACTAGGTATGGAACATCTACTATACGCAAAGTGCTATTCTAGATTCTGGGAATTTAGTAATAAACAAAACTGGTAGAAATCTCTGTCCTCATGGAGGCTACACTCTAGTAGGGGTGGTGAAGATAGGCAAATAAATAGATAATAAATTGAAGTATATGGTATGTGCAGTGTGATTGATTACTGACTGATTACTTTTGTGTGGTCTTTCTAGCCTTGTACTTGTAACTCCCACCCGGGTGACTGGGCAGGATTGTGTGATAGGGTAATTGTGGCCTACCAAGGGGATTGATCAGTTTTGCCTTAAAAGAGAGCTAATTGCAGAGCACAGAGGAGGAGCCCACCACTACCAAGGAAGGAGAGACCCAGCAGGAGGAGATGGCACGGTGGGCTTCTGGGCCCACAGAGAGAAAGCTGAGTGCTCTGGGCAGAGACCGAGGGCCAGGGAGAGGCATGCCTGCGAGCATGGCTGGGAGGAGGCTGTCCTGATGGAAGAACTGTATCCCGAGTGTTCCTGAGCCTGAATCGTAACTGTTTCTTCCCTAATAAGCCCCATAACTGTGAATATGGTCTGTGAGTTCTGTGTGGCCATTGCAATGAATTAACAAACCCAGCTGGGAGTGCTGTGGGAGGGAGAGTTGGTGTCAGAATTAGTAAAGATGGCAGAGAGAAGAGGCTTGTCTGGCCTCCACATTATGATAGTCAGCCTTGTGCTGTTGATCTTGGTTCTCCTTCCCCCTTGTGGAGTTGGCGGAGGTCAGACACTGCCCCCCTGCCATTTTTACAGTATGTCAGATGGTGATGAGCACCATGGAAGAAATCAATGAGGGGAGGTGGATAGAGAGTGCTGGGGTGTGGGAAAGGTTGCAGTTTTACATGGGATAGTCCAGGAAAGCCTCAGTAAAAGCTTCCATTTGAACACAGTCCTCAAGGGGAGGGAGTGAGCAGGGTAGGTGTATGTAGAAAAAATATTCCGGGTAAGGGAACAGCAACTGCAAAAGACCTGAAGCTGGAGCATGCCTGGTATGTTTGAGGGTGAGTAAAGAGGCCAGCAAGGGGGAAGGGTTGGAGGAGATGAGGTGGGAGAGATAACAGGCGCCAGATCACACCTGTAGGGCTTACTGTCCACTGTAAGGACTTAGGTATTGTCTCTGAGTGGAAAGGGAAGCCATCCGAGATTTTGAGAAGAGGCATGACATGACCTGAATTCTATGATTACAGGATCACTTTGGCCACTGTGTTGAAAACAGACTCACACGGACGCAAGGACAGAGCAGGAGACAGTTAGGGGACTGTTGCGATAACCCCAGAGAGGGATGACTGGGACTTGATCCAGTGGAGACTGGGAGAAGTGATGGGTTCTGGATGTATTCTGAAGCTGGTGCTACTAGAATATGCTAATGGGTTGAATGTGAGGAGTGAAGGAACGCCTCCAAATCAAGGATGCCTCCAAGGTTTTGAGCCTAAAAACCGAAAGCATTTAGTTGTGCTAATTACTTCACATGTATTAGACAACCCAGCCTTGCAAGGTTGGTAATATTATTATTCCCATTTTAAAGATGAAAAAACTGAATCTTTCAGGATTTAATGAAATGGTTTAAGATCATGTAACTGGTAAGTACCTGATATAGGATTTAGACCCAGGTTTCTGGTATTTATAATCCCAG
Source organism: Trichechus manatus latirostris (assembly GCF_000243295.1). NCBI lineage: Eukaryota > Metazoa > Chordata > Mammalia > Sirenia > Trichechidae > Trichechus > Trichechus manatus. The sequence continues at coordinate 10,051,239 of NW_004443956.1, read as the reverse complement.
GCTCTTAACTCCCAAAGCTCCAGTGTTTTCCTGTGTTAAGAATTTTATTATCTTACCTACCCTGGCAGGATTGTAAGGGTTGTGTGAGAATGTATGTAAAAATGTTTTATAAACTACAGTGTACATACAGACCTATATCAGTTATCTATTGCTATGTAACAAACTATCCCAAACTTAGTGACATAAAATAAGAATAATTTATGATTATTACCGCTCATGGTTCTGGAGCTTGATTTGGCTCAGCGAGATGGTTCTTCTACCACCCATCTGTCAGTTTGTCATAATGTGGTGGCTTGTGTGTTGCTGTTTTGCTGAAAGCTATAATAATATTTCAACTAGCAGCAGGTACACAGGTTTTAGCAAAGATTCCAGACTAAGATAGACTAGGAAGAAAGGCCTGGCAGTCTACTTCCAAAAATTATTGAATGAAAACCTTATGGATAACAATAGAACATTGTCTGACTTGCTTGCTTTGGACATAGAAGGGGTCGGTGGCTGGAGGAAGATATCATGTTTAGTGAAGCAGAGGGCCAATGAGGGCAAAGGAGACCCCTGAAGAGATGAATTGGCACAGTAGCCGCAACAATGGACTCAAACATGCCGGCAATTGTGAGGATGATGCAGCACTGGGCAACATTGTATTCTGCTGTACACAAGGTTGCCACGAGTTGGAGTCCCCTCACAGCAGCTATCTATCTAGGTGGTTCTTGCTTGGGTCTCTTGTGTAGCTGAAATCAGATGGTGCTAGGTCCAGAGACATCTCAAAGGCTTCCTCACTCACCTCTCCGGTGGTTGATGCTAGCTGTTAGTTAGGACCCCAGATGAGACTGTTGGCTGGAACACCTACACGTGGCCTCTCCATGTGGCCTGAGATTTCTCACAGCATGGCGGCTGAGTCCCAAGAGCAAACATCCCTAAAGAGGGAGAATCAGGTAGAACCAGTATCACCTTTTATGATCCAGCCTGGGAAGTCATATAGAATCACTTTGCCATACTCTACTGATTGAGGCAGTCAGTCCAAAGCTGCCCCCAGGTTTAAGGAGAAGGGATATAGACGCCACTTCTTGATGGGGGAGGGCAAGGTCACATATTAAGAAGACCATGTGGGATAGGAGATAGTGTTATGGCTGTCTTTGGAAAATATAATCTACAACAAAGCAGAAGATATTATTACAAAGCAGAAATTCATTGAGGCAAGAATGCTCCACAAACTTAGACAGGCTTTGGGTTTAAGCCAGGCCCAAGTAAACAGAGAGAGAAATTGAGACCACGTAACTAGAAGCAGACTCTCAGGGTGACAGCAGAATAAGCAGACAGCAATCCACAGCCAGGTGGTGATGGACATCTGGGCTGAGATAAGGGGAATTCTGCTCGTTGTTGCATTTCTCTCCCTGTCATTCTTATGATCTGTTTGTAAACTTTTAAAAAGAGTCACAGGTAATACAGACTATAGAAAAAATAAAAACTGCAGGGAAGCACAACAGAAAAACTATTACTCATCATCTGACCACACAACCAGAATCAATGTTAATGTGCTGGTGCTTGTCCCAGTATCTTCCTGTGGAACTACAGTGCAATGCGTAAGTATTTTTTTTTTCCTTTTTGTTTTTCTTCTACTTCAGGTGAAGGCTTGCTGAACAAATAGTTTCTCATGAAACAGTAGTACACATATTGTTTTATGACATTTGTTAACAACCCCACAACATGTCAACCCTCTCCCTTCTTGACCTTTTTTTCTTTTTTCTTTTGGTGAAAATACACATAGCCAAAGATACACCATTTCAAAAATTTCTACATGCACAGTTCAGTAACATCGACTACGTTCTTCCAATTGTGCTGCTA
>NW_004443956.1:10035998-10047914 GCF_000243295.1 Trichechus manatus latirostris | reverse complement strand
GCGTATATCGCAAATTACCGGTTGTTTTGTCTCCCGCTGGAAGCTCCGTGAAGCTGCTTTCTTGTACCCCGTTTGCTGGTCTCCGATAGGAGTCCAAGATGGCAGATCCGTGCTGCCTTAGCTGATAGGGCACCTCTGCATGAATCTCTCCTCGCTCTCTGCTCTCTGTCAGTTTTCTCACTCCATTTGGTGCTTGGCTGAGTTCTTTATTTCTTCATATGATGTTTTAGGGTATCAGGATTGCTGTTTTCTCTGCGTGGCTTAGTTTTTCAGATCTTTGCTGTGGAGGGACGGCATGGTGCTTCTGCCTAGAGAGCCATTTTACAATGTGTAAGTATTTTGGGCTCAGAAATCTCACACACCTGAGTTAGAATTCCATCCCTATTCCTTGTAGCTGTGTGATCATGGGCAAGTTACTCAACTTCTCTGTGTCTCAATTTCTCAATCTGGAAAAGTGATGGTAATGAAATAATCCTGTGACGTGTTTGGCCCAGGGACTGGAAAATATTGTGTTCTCAAAGCATGTTAGCTTGTAAAATTGCTATTAAATACATAATTCTTTTTAGAAAAAGGGTGTCATTTACAAAAACCGCATACCTGCTATTTTTTTACCTAACAGTTTTGAGTGTCTTTCTATGTGACTCTGAAACAGGCGTCATAGCATTGTGTTTCTGAGATGCATAGTTCTCCATCTTATACATGAACCACAATATGTTTAACAGTATCCAATTGCTGGATATTTAAATTAAAAAAAAAAACTTAGTTTTTACTGTTATATATAACACTGCAATAAACAACTTAAATACTTACCTAATAATTTTCTTACTGCTTGACACATTTGTTCAATAAACAAACGAATATTGACAAGTTTCTAGAAGTGGATTTGCTATGCCCAAACTGGCCCCTCCAAGTTTTCTTTTTCTTTTTTTAAATTTACTTTGCTTTTTATCGGTGCAAGTTTTCAAATCAACAGAAATTTAGAAAGGACAGTATAATGGACACCCATATGTGCCTGGCACCTATATTTAACTGGTTAACATTTTACCGTATTTGCTTGATCTCTGTTTTTCTTAAATATTTAAAAATAAAATACATCCATCATGACATTTTATACCACTGCTTTACTATGCATCTCATAAAGATGAGGGCATTTTCCTCCATAACCGTTACACCATTATCATACCTCAATAAATATAATTCCCAGATATCATCTAATATAGAGTCTAAAATTTCCCAGTTGTCCAAAATGCCTTTTACAGCTAGTTTTTTTCAAACCAGAACTCAGTCAAGGACCAGGCATTGCATTTCGTGGTAGTGTCTCATTAAAAAAAAAAAAACCAAAACTATCGAGTTGATTCTGACTCATAGCGACCCTATTGGACAGAGTGGGACTGCCCCATAGGGTTTCCAAGGAGTGGTTGGTGGATTCAAACTGTTAACATTTTGGTTATGCTCCAATAAGCGTCTTTTAATCTAGAGCAGCCCCTACCACCTTGTCTCCCTCCCTCTACTCCCTACCCGCTGTGCCCCACCACTCTGACTTAGACTTGTGGAAGAGACCCAGCTGGTTGACCTTCTGAACACTAAAAACCCTAGTTTTAGAGAAAATTCTCAGAAGTGAAATTGTTGGACCAAAAGGCCCGCCCAGGTTGTAGGCAGCCCTCTGTGTTAGCAAGTAAGAGCTTGCAGCTATAGGCTGCTCCCAAGTGAGGTTCTGATTGATGTATGCCCTTCGTTGTAAAGATTGGTTCCAGCAGGGCGCCGGGAGGCCTCACCCTTTTAGCAGGGACTCAGGAATCCACTGTACAGTGCCAAGTTTCCTCAGGATAAAGGTGACGGCTGCAAATTAGTTCCAGTCATGACAGTCTGGTTTAATGGAAAAGGTGACCTGAAGTCTAGCATGAGAAGAGAAGATATTTTGGAAAACTTCTTTCCACTCCATTTTTAGACTCAGGTGACTCTCTTCTGGGTAGACCTGCATTCCTTTGGTGAGTTGTATGAATGCAGATCTTTCTAATCAGAGATACTTGCTCAAATCCTGATTCTGCGTACTGGGGTAACTTGTTACCTTGAAAAAACCACTTAAACTTCTATTTCATTTGGCACTCTGATATGTGGAAGGGTTTGAGTCCTTTCTGCTGGACCCACCCATCTTATACACTGCTGGGTAGTAAAGATACTGCCACTGAGAAGTAGTTAGGTCTTCTAACCTCCAAGGCAGGGCTTCTCGAACATTCATGCACATAAAGTCACCTGGGGAAACTAATTGAAACAGATTCCATTAGATTCTGATTCAGTAGGTGAGGCCCAAAGGCTACTTTTTTTTTTTTTTTAATTGTGCTTTAGCTGAAATTTTACAGCTCAAGTTAATTTCTCATACAAAAATTTATACACATATTGTTATGTGACCCTAGTTGCAATCCCTATAATGTGACAGCACATTCCCCCTTTGCACCCCGGGTTTCCCTCATCCATCCAATCAGCTCCTGTCCCTTTCTGTCTTTTCACCCCGCCTCAGGACAGGAGCCGCCCATTTAGTCTTGCGTATCTGCTTGAACTAAGACGCACACTCTTCACAAGTATTATTTTACGTTTTGTAGTCCAGTCTAATCTTTTTCTGAAGAGTTGGCTTTGGGAATGGTTTTAGTTCTGCGTTAACAGAGAATCCGGGGGCCATGTCTTTGAGGGTTCCTCTAGTCTCAGTCAGACCATTAAGTCTGGTCTTTTTACGTGAATTTGAGTTCTGCGCCACACTTCTCTCCTGCTCCATCAGGGACTCTCTGTTGGGTTCCCTGTCAGGGGTCATTGGTGGTAGCCGGGCACCTTCTAGTTCTTCTGGTCTCAGGCTGATGGAATCTCTGGTTTATGTGGCCCTTTTGTCTCTTGGGCTAATATTTTCCTTGTCTTTGGTGTTCTTCATTCTCCTTTTCTCTAGGTGGGTTGGGACCAATTGATGCATCTTAGATGGCTGCTCACAAGCTTTTAAGACCCCAGAAGAAGAGGCTACTTTTCTTAACAAGCACTCTATGAGATTCTGACTCAGGTGGTCCAGGTGCCTTACTGGAAGAGATCTTGATCTAGGAATTTCAATTCACTTCTCAGTGATAGGTAACGCTTTATAGCACTTACTATGTGCCAGGTATCCTTCTGAGTCCTTTACACGTATTAACCCAGTTCATCCTCACAACAACCCTATGAGCCAGATACTATTTGTACCCATATGTTATCAGTGAGGAAACTGAGGATCAGAGAGGATAAGTAACTTGCCCAAGGTTTGTACTTCTGCCCGATAGCTTAGTCAGGATATGATAATACAGGTCAGATACAGTGACTATGAGACTTAAATTAAAAAGTGCATCTGATCAATTGTAAATCCAAAAATTCTGAGAGTAAGGGGTTGATACTACTGTTTCATGGTGTGCAAGGAATATTTCCCATTATGATTAAAGAAAGACCAGTTGCTGTCATTTCCAGTTTACTGCAACCCCACAAGTGTCAGAACAGAATTGCGTACCCTCGTGTTCTCAATGGCTGATTTTCTGGAACTAGAGCACCAGGACTTTCTTCGAGGCACCTCTAAGTGGACTCAGACCACCAAAGTTTTGGTTAGCTGCCAAGCACATTAACCGTTTGCACCACCCAGAGATGAAAGTATTCTATTGTAACTGAGGTCGACTATCTAGAGACTGGATGAATTTTTGGCAAATAGAACTCAATGTGTGCTTGCTGAATGAATGAATAAAAACATTCTAATATATTTCAATACTCTGCAAATGTTAGTCCTTGAGCCCGTACATGGTGACACACTTCTATGTGTTCACTTTTGGTTTATTTCCTGTCCAGTTCTGTTATGTCCACACAATACCACAGCCTGGAAAACCAGGTGACCAGTCATGGCAAATGTGGATTGCCAAGTAGCTTCCTGCTTTTGTTCTTTCCTAGCCATCCACCCTGTTGACAGAGTGAAAATAACATCGATTTGGGTCTTCAATGCAGAGTTTTGGCACCGGGGGTGGAGTATCCAATAGGCAAGGTAAGCACATGCTTACCTTGCTTACTAGATCATCTGTAGTGAACAATTTCACTACAGATCAGTAAGTAAGCACAAGTAAGCCCATCCTTACCTTACTTACTGGGTTATCCCCATCAGGGGTTGTAAATTTGAAAAGAGGCTTTGATTCTGTAAGAAGGTGCTGTGGGGTTGGGAGAGGGACAAATGCCAGCCAGACCTAGCAGCGGAGTCTTTGATGTGGTGAAAAAGTATGAAATTATTCACCAGAGGTGATCTGGTAAGCAAGGGAAGCACTGTGCTTACCTTGCCTATTGGATAATCCACCCCTGCTTGGCGATACTTGAGTCACTAGTCATGTTAGGATCCTAGTCTGGTCCCTTGCTCACTTTAGGCCCTCAGTTTCTCCACATAAAGGATGATGTTTAAAAGCACAGGCTTGGGTTAAAATTGTGGCTCTGACATCAGGATAATAGTTTAAATTCTTTGATTTTGAGTTGCCTCCTCTAGCAAATAAGGCAGGTTTCCTGCTGGTAACAGAGAAGGCTTTGGAGATCTTCTGTTGCATTCAAATCTCAGCTCAATCATTTACTAGCTGTGTGTACCTTGGGAAAGCAACTTACCTCATCTATAAAGTGGGCTAATAATAATGTTTACCTTAAAGTGTTGGTGTGAGGATGGAATGAGTGAATACAAGTAAGCCCTTTAGCACATTGTCCAGCACACAGTAAGTACTGACTAAAGTTAGCCATGATATTACAATTAAAATGGAAACCATTAAACAAACCTTCTTTTTGAGTTTGAGAGAAGGTTTGATATTATTTACTATAATTACAGATGTTTGGTAATTGTTCCATTAATGTTAAAAAAAAAAAATTGCCTTTGGGTCAATTCTGACTCATGGTGACCCCATGTGTCATAGAGCAGAACTGTTCCATAGGGTTTTTTTTTTTTTTGGCTGTGAACTTTACAGAAGCAGATCACCAGGCCTTCCTTCTGTGGTGCGGCTGGGTAGGTTTGAAAAGCCAACCTTTAGGTTAGTAGCTGAGTGCAAACTGTTTGCACCACCCAGGGACTTCCCATAAATATTAGTTGTTAAACATACTACTACAAAAAGATGAGGTTGAATTCAGAGATTTACAAGAGCCTTTCCAGCGCTAACATTCTGTGATTTTTAAAAAGTAGCAAGATAAACGACCTGCCATTTTAACTTGTAGAGATGTGGTTCCATCACAAGAAATCACCACGTGATGTTTCTGAGGCTGTTTGGGTGAGGAGGCGCTCTGAGCTCAGGGCTGCCTTCCAGAGAACAAGCTGTCAGCTTTAAAAGTAAAGATTGATATAGATGTTTCCAGGAAGACATTTCAGTACTTAGAGATTAGACAAGATCATCTAGATTCACTATTCTTTCAACTAACAGAAATGTCATTTGTTTTGAGGGTTGCTACATTATTCAATTTGGTGATAAGAAACATATAATCCTAAAGGATGCTTTTCGCAACCAAAGCTGAGTCTCTGGCTTTCCTGTTCTGGCATCATTTGGGTGGAACTATCCAGCTCACCCCTAAACCCTGGAAGAAGGTGTTGTGGTAGGGATACCAGATAAAATACAGGATACCCAGGTAAATTTCAATTTCAGATAAACAATGACTGATTTTTTTAGTATAAGTATGTATACTTATACAGTGAAACCTGTGAGAGCCGGAACTTGATGGGACTGTCTTGTTTTTCCGGGTCTCGAAAGTTTTCCTCCTTTGACAAGGTGCAGTCTCACCACTTTTCTGTTGCTCATTTTAATGGAAAATATTTGCATTTTCCTTCTCTGACAGGTTTCCACCTTACACAGGTTCTGGCTTTTGCAGGTTTTACTGTGTAAGTATGTATATGTTAATCCCCAAAACCAAACACTTTGCTGCAGAGTTGATTCTGACTCAAGATGACTTTATATATGTCAAAGTTGGGCTGCCCTCCATAGGGTTTTCAATGGCTGTAATCTTATGGCAGTAGATCGCCAGATCTTTCTTCCAGGGCACTGCTGAGTAGATTAGAACTCCCAACCTTTCAGTTAGTAGCTGAGCGCAAACCGTTTGTGCCACCCAGGGACCTATGTACGTATTAGTATGCGCTAGAGATAGCAAATATTTACTTGCTAAATATGGCAACCCCATGCTGTGCTGTAGGGCAGTGCTTCTCAAACTTCACTGTGTTTGTAAGTTACCTGAGGATTTTGTTAAAATGCTGATTCTGACTCAGGGGTTGTGACGTTGACGCTGCAGTTTTAAGGATCACATCTAGTGGAAAGGGTGCAGGGTAGGGTTTCCCAAACTTGCCAGAGTAGGCGAATCACCAGTGGTGCCTATTGGAAACGTAGATACTTTGTCCTCATCTGAGATAGTCTCTGTGGGAGGGGTTTTCAGAGGTTGATTAGTGTCACCAGCTGGCAGCCCTGGTTGATGACTAATGTCCCAGGTGGGTTTTATCAGGCAACTTTAAACAATCTGGTGTGAAGCAGTGGTCCTAAACTGGATCAGAATTACCTGGAGGACTTGTTAAAATCCCCACATTTCTGATTCAGGAGGTTGGGGTGGAGCCCAGGCTTCTGCTTCTCTAATAAGCAGTCCCTCTTAAGAACTGCCACCTTAGACAAATCCTTAACGGCTCTACAAAGTGGGAGCAGTAGTAGCACACACCTCACATGACTCTAGTGTGGATTTCCTGCGCTTAGGAGGCAAAAGCTCTTGGCAACTCCTAAGTCCCATAGGAGATGAAAGTGAGTTACGGTGATGAATTTTTCAAAAGTGCTAAAATGTAGCAACCAAAGCTGGTGTATCTTCTTAAACAGAAAATCATTGGTTTAAAGAAAAAAAAAAAAAACTCTTTTCCTTATTCTCTTCTTGCAAGATTCAGAAAACTGTATTTCTTTCTCATCTCCGTAGTGGTCTTCATGAAATAGCACGTTCCTAGATCTCATGAGACCAGTTTCCCAGATGTGATGGGGGATTGAAGATAAAATCTTATCCATTTCGGGATGGAAAACAGTTGGAAAGACCCTGATCATGTGATCAAACCTTCGGTTTCCAGAAAAAGTGCTTTCTTGTTACAGCTAGGATTCCTGAGACATGAGTTACTTTGATGTCAATCATGTTAATAAACACATAAATGAAGTCTTGCAAAAGGAGAAATCAATAGCTGTGCTTACAAATTTCTGAAAGCACTTGTGAGGTTGACTCTTTCTGACATATTAGAAATATAGAACTTAGACAAGTCAGGTAATACAGAAATCTTAAAAAAATGTAACTTTTTATACAACGGGTTTATAAGGGTCCCTCATTCAAAACCAATACTCTAGCATTTTCTGAAATGGAATTTAAGTGAAGCCTGGTAAGCAATTGTAAATACCTTGTTTATAATGATGGGGCCATACGTTGATGGTTTTATGGTCATCAGTAGCGTGCGAGAGCATCTTTTGGGAGTCTAAGAAACCAGAGCTTGGAGATTGTTTCTGCTACTGTGTGCTCTTCTTGCAGAGCTTGGTTTCCCCTTCAGTACGTCAGGTTTAAGGACACTGACCTGTGAGGATGTCAGTGAGAGTGAAGTGTGTGTAAAGTCACTAGACCCGTGCTCCATGAAGCATAATGGTGCCGTGTTATTTATATGGTTACACATCTGAATGTGTCGTCTTTATTTTTCCTGCTGTTTTAAACTTTTTTATCTTTTTCCCTTTCCTTTCTTTCTTTGGTCTTTCCAACCAACAAATCAAAACGTGAGGTCTATTTTGAATTATATTGCTTTATCCAGAAATGTTGAGATAGGCTTTTTGGCTTTTGCTTTTGAGTCTGTGCCTGTGAGTGCGTGTGTTTAAATCTTTAAGTGAGGAGGAAACCGAGGCCCAGAGTTTAAATAACTTGACCGAGGTAAAGCTGGTTGCAACAGAGCTGAGGTTTGAACACAGATTTTTATGCAAATGGCGTTCTCTTGGCATTATGATCGTCCCGTTGACCTCAGACGAAAGCTTGGCAATTACTGGGTTTCAATGATGAAAAGCTGACAGGGAAAAGAGGTACAATTCACTGCTGCTAATTTAGGAGCAAATCATCCAGCTAGACCCCTTTGTCTCCTTTATAATAGCCTTTAGCTGTTTTGGTCATTGTCATGGATTGAATTGTGTCCCCCAAAAATAATTGTTGTCAACTTGGCTGAGTCATGATTCCCAATATTGTATAATTGTGTGCCATTTTGTAACCTGATGTGATTTCCTTATGTGTTATAAATTCAATCACTATGATGTAATAAGATGGATTAGCAGCAGTTATACTGATGAAGTATACAAGATTGGATAGTGTCTTAAGCTAATCTCTTTCGAGATGTAAAAGATGCGAGCAGAGACACATGGGAACCTCATACCACAAAGAAAGCAGTGCCGGGAGCAGAGCATGTCCTTTGGACCTGAGGTTCCTGCGCAGAGAAGCTCCCAGACCAAGGAAAGATTGATGACATGGACCTTCCTCCAGAGCCGACAGAGAAAGCGTTTCCCTAGAGCTGATTCCCTAAGTTTGGACTTGTAGCCTACTGGATTGTGAAAGAATAAACTTCTCTTTGTTAAAGCCATCCACTTGTGGGTATTTCTGTTATAGCACCATTAGATGACTAAGATAGTCATTAATAATTCTGGCAGAGGTTTATCAATGTCACAATTTAGAAGCTCTGGTAAAAAGTAACCTATGGTTGAAGAGTAGATCAGGTCTTCTGTTGAAAACTGGAAAGTGGTATTCAATATATCTAATGAGATTGAGGATTCTCTAGGTAGTACAAAAGGTTTACGTACTGGGCTGCTAACAGAAAGGTTGGAGTTTTGAGTCTACCCAGAGGTGCCTTGGAAGAAAGGCCTGGTGATCTACTTCCAAAAAATCAGCCATTGAAAACCCTATGGAGCACAGTTCTACTCTGACACACGAGGGGTCACCATGAGTCTGAGTCCACTTGACAGTAACTGTGTGTGTGTGTTTTTTTTAATATTGGATACTAGAGTGTTTGTCTAAGTGTTAAACTCTTCAGTTGCTGGATTGAAGAAGTTCTGGGCAGCTAGGGTAGAGGTTGGATACTTAGGGGTTTAGAGTAGTGGCTATTTACCAACCAATAAGGATTTAAATATTTTAACCATCAGCACCACAATACCAGTGTGAACAGGGTGGAACTCTGCCCTAGTTAAATAACTGGGCTCCTAAACATCCATCCCCATTTCTTTGGATAATCAATGAAAATTGACATCAGTTACACGAAGACAAGTTCTCATCACCAAATTTTTAATTTTTCTGGGCTAGTAAGAGTTATAAACTGAAGGTTAAATTTAGTTTAATCACAGGGGTACATCAGAATTCCCTGTGAAGCTTTCCCAAAATTCTGGTGCCGGGGATCATACGGCTCTGATTTTGATTCAGAAGAGTTGGGTGTGTTTCTGGGATCTGTGTTTTTAAGAGTTTTCCCAACATGTTTCTGATATGTTATAGCAGCGTTAGATGACTGATCTGTTGCAGATCTTCTGTTTTACCCTCCAGATGTACACTCAACTTTTTTTTCACCGTGCTCTGGTCTCAGCAGGCTGAGCTCTGTGGACTGCCTTAGCAAACTCCTCTCCCTTCTGGCTCTCTTTTAGGATCAGTCCATGCGGAGCTCTGGCAGAAGTGGGAGGGAGGAAAGAGAAAAATGTGGGGGCATTTTATTCCCTTTCTCCCTCCTAGGGGTCACTTTGGGCTGCTGTGACCTCGACCAAAGATCACTGCTCCTTGGAAGGTGGCCCTCTCCACATGCCTCTTTCTTTCCATATTCTGATAACCACGTAACCGTTTGCTACCCTTGCCCCTTCAAGCACCTAAGGGATGGTAATAGCTCTGCTGGCGCTAGCATCAGTGTGCTTTTACGTCTTTTATGGTTTTCTTACACCCTTTAAGACAATTCCTTTACTGAATCACTCCTCATTATTCTATTTGTGCCATATTTTTCCTGCTGGGAACTTGCCTAATAAACTCTGCCTTATTCACTTCCCCAGCCTACCGTTGGACTTGTTAGCTGCTGTGGAATTGACCTGGACTCATGGTGACTCCATGCACAGCGAGACTGGATTATTGTGATCCACAGGGTTTTCACTGGCTGATTTTCAGAAGTAGAGCCCTAGGCTTTTTTTTCCTAGTGCGCCTTAGTCTGGAAGGTCTGCTGAAACCTGTTCAGCATCACAGCAACGTGCAAGCCTCCACTGACAGACGAGTAGTGGCTGTGCTTGAGGTGCATGGGCTGGGAATTGAACCCAGGTCTCTCGTATGGAAGGTGAGAATTCTACCACTGAACTACCATTGCCTTCTCCACTGGACTTAAAGGATCTCTGAGGAACCTCCCATTACCAACATTCTGACTCTGCCTATAGCTTAGGTGAGCTTAGACTTCTCTCGTCTGCCAGAGTGAACTCTGTCATGATTGGTCTCTCTGAGATACAAGGGGAGAGATGAAAAGACAGACCGAGTTCTAACGTTTACTTTCTAACATATTGCCTTCTTTGTGTGAAATCTCAGAAGGAGGACTGGCCAATTCTAGTTGGCAAAGAAGAAACAAATTGCAGAAGAAGAAGAAACAAATTGCAGAAGAAGAAGAAGAAAGTGGACTTTGTAAGTTTTATTCAAATGATACAATATGATTACAGTGTGAAGGAGTTTGCTCTCAAGGAGAAATATTTAAAGAGGCCTTAACTAGGTCTGTCTTTGGCAGCAGATTTTTTAATGCCCCTTGGTATTTGCACGGTCAATTAATCCTTTAAAGTAATGACTAGTAGGCAATTTATTTGGATGGTACAAAGGGCTAATTGGTAAATTGTTGCACAAAATCTTGTGGGCAAAAAATTATGCTTGTGTTTTAAAAACGTGCCTTTTATATTTGAAGGGAGAGTTCTAGCGCCTTGGGCCTCAGAGGAATTCAGCCTGCTGATGTCAGAATTAATGAAGAAAACAGAGCCTTAAGTGTAGGGATGGATGGAGTGAAAAATGCATTAAAGATTAATGACATTAGACTAGTGGGAGAGCCACATTTTCTGGTGATCAAAGACTCTGAGGCTTTCATCTGCAAGTGCCTGGGAGAATGTTGAACATCTTGGAATTTGTCATATCACCTTTGGTTAAATTCTATCAGCCTGCTATTCAGGAAGGTGCTTCGAGGTAAATCCCCTACCCTGTAACTCTGTTCTGTTCATTTATTCAACAAATATTTATTGAGCATCTCCTCTGTACCAGGCATCATTAAAAACAAAAGACTGGGGACAGTAATGAGCTAAAACAACATATTTTCTGCTCTCATGGAGATTACAATGTAGAATAGACTAGTTTATTAAATAATAGAATAAGTACGCACTTACAGTGTAAGATCGAGTAATTCTATTTCTTGTAATATGTACTAGGATGACAAGAAACCTAGTTTCAAAACACCACAAACATTGGGTGAAATATAATAAGAAACATTTTGAATGTGCAGCTGAGCCCCTCCAACAGTAAAAAAAAAAAAAAAAAAGTCACCAGGGGCCAGAAACAAAAAGAAAACTGAAAAGCAGAGAGAGGAGTGTGGGCTAAAGTTCTGGTTGCCTTGCCTATGGAGTGAAAGGGAGAAATTCCCACAGATAACACATACAAGGGAACAGTTCACCATGAGTGAGAATCAGCAGACACAATGGACAGTTGAATTTAAGTCCTCCAACTAAGGCAATGTTCTGAAGGAAGCAAGATGGCTCTCTCAGAGCACTGAGACCAATTACCTGGCCTGAAGTGGGCCAGGCATCATTATGGAAGCCTCACTGAAGACAGCATGCTTGGAGTGAGTGCTGAAGGATGAGTTATATGGAAGGTTGGCCACGTGAAAAGTTGTCTTGGACA
>NW_004443956.1:10032667-10033592 GCF_000243295.1 Trichechus manatus latirostris | reverse complement strand
TGTAAAGGTCACTGAGCAGTTCCTGCAGGATCTGCATGGTGTTTGCTGCTGCCTCTTCATTGCTTCTACCATCTTCTGGAGCTTTATCATCTGCCACCCTTCCTGGGCAGGCCACTGGTCTCGGTCCCCGGATGGCCTCCAGCAGCTGGGATGGCCTCCAGCAGCCCCTGCAGCAAGGCCAGCTGATTCTCCATCTTGTCTTGTCGATGCAGTTCAGCATGTGGTCAAAGATGTTGCTGAGCCTCTTCATGGGGTTTGGGATGTTTCTTATTTTTTAATATAAAAGAAACAAAACTTAACAGGTGATATTGACATTCGCTTTACCCGTCTCTATTCCCATTTCCTCTTCTACCCTCTCCTGTGTTAGGGACATGCACTTCCAGATCTTGTTCTTCTTTTTCTACCACTTACTTATGTATTCATAAATAGGGTATTGTGTTGAGTGTTAAAAATATTCAGAATTTGTAATATGCTATTCCTAGTGGAAAGTTGGCGACGTGAAAAGTTGTCTTGGTTAGAGGGGTCAGGCATGGCTGAAGGGAAAGAGTGAGAAGGAACTATCTACAATGAGTGTTTTTCACTTGGTATTATGTTTTTGATCTCTGTCCATGTTGAATCATATAGATACAGATTTTTCATTTTAAATTCTGCTGCTTTCCATCTTAATTATCTATTCTTCTATCGTTGGACATTTAGGTTATTTATAATACTATTTCACAAATGCTGGTCTATCTTGAACAGTCTTCTGGGACACAAATGTAAGAACTCCCATGGGGTATATATTTAGAAGTGGAATTATTGATACCTGCTTTTCACTTTGCCAATGGGACTTACGTCTTTATTGGTCATTCAAGTGGGGCAAAGGAAATATCCTTTTAAAACTCAGGCAAACTTGTATTTGTCTTGTATCCTGTCAGAGGAAACA
>NW_004443956.1:10029238-10030787 GCF_000243295.1 Trichechus manatus latirostris | reverse complement strand
GAATTGAAAATAGATGAGAAAATACTAAACAAGAATGAAGCAGACATTGACCAGGACTTAAAAAAAATCCTAGACTGAAAAGGTCAATTTGGTGTTTGAAGCTGTCTTTATAACAGAATAGAATTGATTGAATAACCAACCTGATTGCATAAAACTGGTCATTAAGATGGAAAGGGAACCACAATTCAACTGTAACTGCTTGATTTAGTATTTGTAAGTCTATGAAGAGAGAAGAGAGATGAGAGTCTGCAGATCTCTGACCTTTTGCATTCTGTAGAAGTGCTTTAAGAGCTGGACAGTTGCCTGTCCTCTGAAAAAAAGTAGTAATGTATCCTGGAGAACTTTGAATTTTTACTTGGGTTTTAGCCATCTTAAAATTCCCGTATTCTCTTAAAAGTGGTTTTTGTAGGCAGCTGTTGTTTTTGCCTGACCTGCATTTATTTCTTCTTCTTCTTTTTTGCCCCTGCTAACAGCATCCCAATTTGTTTTGGGGAGTAAGCCTTTCCAGAGTCTCATTCATTTGATTGATGTAAGCATGGACTACTCTTCCAGCTCCAGGGTTGGCCATGTAACCCAGGCCAGGGGAATTGACATAGGCCATCTTCCTGGTCGCAGTGCTTGGCTCAGGGATGGGCATAAGGCCCAAGACAGTCCAAAGACTCTCAGTCTTGGAAATGTGGTCTCAACTTTGTAAAAGAGAGTCATCCTTCAGCTGAGGTTGCTGCACTGACTCTCACCCAGCGGGGAGTAGCTGCCCAAGAGAAGCCAACCCAGATGAAGCTAGTAGAGAGAAACTGAATCCAGATGATAATGTTTTAGTGTCTGAATCCTTTCTTGCTTGAAGCTCCTCTGCCCTAGTCATTTCATTTGGGTCAGCCAGTAACTTCTCCACTTCATTTAAGCTAATTTGAGCAGGGATTTATTTGCAACTCAAAATGGCCTTGACTATTACACTTTGATTTTTTTTTTTTAACTTTTCTCTGGAATTAATTCTTGAGAGCAAATTTCCTTAGACGTAGGCTGGTGAAAATCAGGAGAGCACAGTATGTATCTTCTAGGTAATCAGTTATTGAGGACACATCTCTGAAGGCAACATTATAAATGGAAGTAACACTGGGTTACCTGAACGGCACGTCAGTGCTTGCTAATCTATAGCCAGAGGTAGTTGAACTAGATGATCTCAAGGTTGGTTGTATCCAGGTCAAAAGTGTAAAATTCTGAGACAGTTTTTCTTAGTACGACCTTTTGATCTCTCTTGTACTTGTTTGCAGTTCTGATGGCCAAGGCTAACTCTTGCCAAGTTCCAGACTATACCTTGCCATTCATCCCCGTTTCTTATTTCTGTTCATGTTTCCTAAGACCCTGATAAGAAGACACTTCAGCTATGATAATAATGATGAAAAATAGTCACCATTTTGAATTCTCACAATACCAAGTGCTTTACATAAGTCATTTAACTTAATTTTCCCAAGAACCCAATGAGGCAGGAATTAACATGTGATATGTAATCATTGATCCAGCATGAGGGTCTTTGGTTTATTTGGTTTAA
>NW_004443956.1:10022239-10026351 GCF_000243295.1 Trichechus manatus latirostris | reverse complement strand
TTCCTTTGCTTGTGTCTGCATCAGTTCAATCCCTGCCTCAGTCTTTACACCACCTTCTCATTTTCTGTGAGCATCAAATCTTTCTCTGCTTCTCTGTTATAGGACACGTGTGATTGGATTTAGGACCTACCTGGTAAATCCAGGATAGTCTCCTCAGGGCAAGATCTTTAACTTAATCACTTCTGCAAGGACCCTTTTTCTTTATACGGTCACGTTTACCAGTACCAGGTATTAGGACCTTGTATCTCTGGGTAGCCATTATTCAGCCTACCACAGATACTAAGGGTACCATGTTCTCTCCTGGACATCTCCACCTACCCGCTGTTGATACCTCAAACACAACATGTCAAAAATGAATTAAACATCATTCTCCCTCAAATTTGCTTTTTCTCCAGTATTCTTTATGTTGGTAAAGGGAAATATCATTGTTAGGATTAAAAGAGATAAAGCAGCACTTAGCTATGAGCTTGGCACATAGTAAGCTCTCAGTACATTGTGGCTTGGCATTGTAATCAAGGGCCCTGGGCAGTATAAATGGTTTGCTCTCGACTACTAACCTAAAGTTTGGCACTTGGAACCTACCCAGCAGTGCCATGGAAGAAAGCCCTGGCAATCTGTTTCTGTAAAGATTATAGTCAGAAAAACCCACTGGAGCACTGTGATGGTTAAGATTGTGTGTCAGTTTGTCTGGGCCATGATTCTCAGTGTTTATATGTGATCACTCCCATGATGGAATCTGCTGTGAGTAGCCAGTCAGTTAAAAGGAGTTTCCTTGGGGGTGTGGCCTGCATCCAAATATAAGCAAACGTTCTGGCTTTTTGCTCGCTGTGGATCCTTTAGCTGCCTGCTGTTCAACTGACCTCGGTTCTTAGGACTTGAACTATCAGCTTATCTGTCGATCTTGGGATTCATCGATCTTCACAGCCTGTAAGCGAGAACTCTGCTCTTTGACCGGCTGATCTTGGATTTGCCAGCCCTTTCAGCTACGTGAATCAGAAGAAACCTTGCAGTGTTGCCTGCCAGTCTTGGAATTCATCAATCTGCACAGCCTGTGAGCAGGAGCTCTGCTCTGTGACCTGCTCAACTTGGGTCCTCCAGCCCCTGCGGCTACATGAATCGAGAGAAGCCTCTATCCTGATCCATAGACTTGGGACAGTCCAGTCTCTATGATCTTGTGAGCTGTTTCCTTGATATAAATCTCTCTATCTATTTATACGCTTTACTAGTTTTACTTCTCTAGAGAACCCAGCCTAAGACAAGCACATGGGGTTGCCATCAGTCAGAAATGACTCAATGGGAAGGGGTTTGATTTGGGTTGGCACTATAATGATTACCATATATACTTCATTTAATGCTTCTAATAACTTTATGAGGTATGTGTGTACTAAAATTTATAGATGAGGTTCACAGAATTTATGTGGTTGAGCCAAGGCAACACAGTTCATAAACTGCAGAACAGGATGCAAACTGAGATCTGTCTGATCTCAGAAAAAGCTCCCTATGTTAGCCAATAAGCTCTACTGTCTCTCAAGGATGTCTAATGGTTGGATGCTGACAATGTGGTAGGAAGAGGTTATAATTTCCACATTCTTTTTAACTTGTTCTGAAAGGCTTTCTACCTTCCTTAGAGTCTTTTAAGCTTCCAGCACCACTCCTTTGTACTTTGAATGTGCTTCTAAACCAGAGAGAGAGGGAAATGCATTAGCTATTAAATTGGATACACAGCGATATACTATTTTCTCACTGAACTTTTTAGTACTTCAAAGTACAGTTTAATAGTGTTTTAGCTGTCACTGGAATTAAAAGTCGAGTACCATTGCATTCTGGTTTTTGTCCCCTCTTCAACTGATATTTAGAGAAGTAATTATTCTACTTGAGGCTTGCAAAGATGTGTGCACCATGAAGCAAACAACAAAGATAGACCCCTTGAGGGGCACCATGGATTATTTATTTCCCCCTAATATTATTCCTCACTGAGAACAACTTATTGCCTGCATTTTGACCCACTATAACTTTTTCCTTAATAGAAAGGTAAAAGGACCTTAGATCCAACTCTCCCAAATTTGTATCATCACTAAATCACACAGTAAACAACAAAAAATATCCTTTAGTCCTTAAGGTTGCCAACACAGGGAGCAAAAGCAGAGTTGGCTATTGCCACGCATTGATTAAACCCCCTCAAAGTAGTGCTCTTTCAAGGGGCACAGGGGATGGGCTGAACAGACTCACAATTCCCCAGTGAGGAATTCATATTGTTCCATGTCTTTTCCTCCGACTATACCAAAGTTTAGACATTCTTTCTCCTGCTTAAATGTCTCCAGCATTTTTGCTTGTCTTCTTCCAATTGAGGTTTGCTGGCTGTTGGCCTCATCTCCCAGTTATGGCAGTTGCCTGTTGGCTTTCTTCCCTTTTTCCTCATGGAGTCATTATATGCTAGGTTCCATGCAGAGGAATGGTGACTGTTATGAACTGAATTGTGTCCCATCGAAAGAAATGTTGAAATCCTAACTCCTGCTCCAGTGACTGTGACTTTGGGGA
The DNA here is from genome assembly GCF_000243295.1 of Trichechus manatus latirostris. Taxonomy (NCBI): domain Eukaryota; kingdom Metazoa; phylum Chordata; class Mammalia; order Sirenia; family Trichechidae; genus Trichechus; species Trichechus manatus. The sequence continues at coordinate 10,023,813 of NW_004443956.1, read as the reverse complement.
AATAGGGTTTTTCTTTGCATATGTTATCAATTATTTTAATGATGTTATACCAAAGTAGGGTAGGCCGTAATCTTTATCCCTTCTGAATGGTGTTTTCTATAAGAGAAGAACATACACAGAAACAGAGCCACACATGGGGAAGATATTATGTGAGGATCTGTTTATAAGCTAAGGAATGCCAGGGATCGCCAGAAGCCACCAGAAGCTAGGAAAGAGGCATGGGACAGTTTTTCTCTCAAAGACCCCATAGGAACTGACATAGCCAAGACCCGATTTGGAGTCCTCACCTCCCAAACTGTAAGAAAATAAGTTTCTTTTCTTTAAAACCACCCACTTTGTGGGTTTCGTTATGGCAGCCCTAGGAAAATAAGGTAAGGATGAACACAACAGGCATGGATCCTGGCCATGAGGAGTGGACTGACTTGTTTCTATATCTTCTGTATTCTTCAGTGCAGTTCCTGGTTTGATGCATGCAGGAGATTCTTAATAAATGCTTATTAAGTTGATGTGCCTAAAAATGAGGCAAGAAAGTGAGGAAGCCCCGACTTCATCCCTCTAACAACTGTGGGAAGCATTCTGAATCAATTCTGCCTGTCATGATGGAACAGGAACAGCGGTAGTTGTAACTCATTCCAGGTCAAGCCACACTTGGAGTGTTTACTGTGTTTTAGGAGCAATGGGCCAGGGAGGTAACAAGTGGGTGAAATGAACTGATTTTTAAAATAGGAAGGAGTTGTATGGTTTGTGGGAAATGGAGACAGCGTGCCCCATCTAAAGGTATCCTAATTCAAATCTTAAAAAAAAAAAAAAGATCCACAGACCTGTGGGCTGCTAGTTGATGGGCTTTAATTATAGATAAACCGGGGCAAGGGGCCAACTGAGAGCAAGGATGTCAGGAGTTCGATTATGTCTTCTGAGATATATTTGGAGCTGGATACTTTACTCTGTGTAAGAGAGACCCCAAAGGGAAGATAATACCTTCTTAGATTCCTGAAAGACCCATCAGAGAGGGATTAAACTTATTCAGTACCTGAGTTCAGTATTTGGAATTCAGAGAGATAGAGTTTGCTGACATGAATTTGTTTGAATTTTTGAATGAATTCTGATGAGTAATTAGTTCCTTGTCACTGAAGACATTTAGGAGTAGCCTGAGAAACTTCCAGCTGGTGTATTGAAGAGGGGCTGCGTTTGAGGGTATTTATGGTCTTTTACCAGTTTTGCGAAGTCCCTGGGTGGTATAAAGAGTTAACAGCCTTGGCTTCTGACAGAAAGGCTGGAGATTAGAGTCCATCCAGAGGCACCTTGGAACAAAGGCCTGGGGATCTACTTCCTAAAAATTGGCCATTGAAAACTCTGTGGAGCACAGTTCTATTCTAACACATGTGGGATTGCCATGAGTCTGAATCAACTGGAAAACAACTGTTTGGTTACCACTTTTGCTATCTTATGATTCCTTCAAGGTCGAGGTGCAGAAAGATATTTTGGGTAGATGAATAAGTGTGAGCATCTTTATTCAAACAATCCCTCACAGATGAAGTAGATGGGCTATTTGTCCGCTAATGCCAATGGGCCTG
>NW_004443956.1:10011078-10017338 GCF_000243295.1 Trichechus manatus latirostris | reverse complement strand
AATGGGAAAAAACCCAAGATCAGATTTTGAGCAATCTAATATTATTAGCTCTTTGTTTGAAATTCTTATCTAAGGATTGGAAACTTTCAGTTCTTAAAATTATTAAGATGTGATGAATCCATATATAATGCATGAAATTCATGCCGCCCTTCATTGGTTATTGATATTTAAGTTACGATTCAAATCCTGACCAGCTTTACCATTTTCCCAAGACGAGATCCATAAAAAGGTTTTATGGAGTTCATTTCATTAGCTTTTTGATGGTTTTTACTAAACCTATCAGAGAATTGCTGTGTCAGTGTATATCACTTTAAAAAAAAACAAAAAAACGGGCACTTGGATGAAGTATTTTTGTTTTTCTGGTTACAATTTTGAAGCAGTGTCAGTCGCTGAATATTTTTTTTCTCCTTCTGCCACAGACTGTTATAGTATTTAACGTTTATGTGTTCTCTGTCGGTACCAACTGGGGCCATGGCCAAAATTCTGATTGGGAGTGGGTGGTGGGGTTGGAAACTATATATATGATGGATGAACAGCTGTGATAATCTATGTTTCTGAGGCAATAATCATGAATAATGCAAATTTAGCTATTAAAATAGAACGAAGGGTGACATCTTACTAGGTGGGAATTTTAAGGATAAGTTATAGTTTTAGAGCTATAAGGATGATACCTAAGGCTAGGCGTCCACCATGTTACTCACTGTGCACTCAATTTGAGGCTGAAAATGTAACTTTAATTTTGATACCTGAAGAACAGGTGATAAAGAGTCCATCTGATGTTGCCTCCTCTGAGAAGTCTTCCCCTCCCTGACTCTCCTAAATTGGGTTAGGCGCCCCTGCTGAGTTCTCATAGCCCTCTGTATCTCTCCACCGTTAGCAGTTAATATGATTCATTTAGTCAGACTCGACGAGATGGCAACAGGTTATTGACTCATTGGTGTCTCTCACAAGGCTATTAACTTGATGAGGCAGGGACTATGTTTTCCCCGGTCACTATTGAATTCCCAGCATTGTCAACATAAAACAAAAAAGAAACAAAACAAAAAACCCTAATAATACTATAGTTATATTAGTAGACTTTCAGTGGCAAATAAGGGGAATACAACTCAAGTAGGCTTAACCATAAAAGGTAATTTATTGGCCAATATGACTGAAAAGTCTTTTGGTATATGGCTGCAGCCATGGCTGAATTCAAGTGCTCAAAACCACGTGTCTCCATCTCTTGAAACTATTTTCTTCAGTGCTGGTGTTAATTTCAGGCATCCTCTTCCTTTGGGTGTCAGTATGACCACCAGAAAGCCCCAGGCTTAATGACAGGGAGTTTCTCTTCCTCAGTGGTTCCAGTGCAGTTCTCAGGCTTCAGAGCACTGTGATTTGATGCGACCACTTAGGGTCACATGTTCCCCTGAGCCATTCACTGTCGTAAGAAGGACAGAAATACAGTGAATGACGCAAGATGAGGAAATAGACAAAGGACCTACTAAGGATGTGGAACTTGAAGATTTTGACTAATGGCTTGGCTTAGGTAAGAGAAGATGAATGAAGAAGGCATTCTAGTCAGGCGAACTGAAGGAACAAAGACAAAGAAAGAACTATGACATATGGAGAAGCTAAAGAGGCAAATAACTGATAGAAATAGGATTTGAACCCATTTTCTGAGTGTGAATAACACTTAACCCTCCATTATGCCACAACGCTGTATTACGAATGCTATCTTATAAATGCTCTTTTATGTCTTTCTTTATATACTTTATATTTAAGGCAGCTTCAAACTCTGGTAGAGTAAGACATCTCCAAACCATCTGGAGAAGGCAGAGGGAGTCGGTGTTTTTAGTACTCGGTATATTGGTTGAGCAGATTTTTCCCACCTGGGCGATAAAGTTAGGTATAACTCGAAAGCTGCTAACGTAACAAAAGAAAGATGCCAAGTGACTCAGTGGGATTTCTGAAAATAGCAAGCAGATATATTAATCTATAAAGACAGTGATTTTCCTGAATCTCAAAGCAGAAATTAACTGAGAGTCCTTATACAAAGAATATTGAGTGACAAAGTAGTATGCCGTTGCTTCATCCATAGTTGTTCAAAGATTTGAATATTATTGGTTCATGGCTATACATAGGGTCTGCAAAGCACGTAAGCAGCAGGTATATCACATTTCACTTCCATTAATTGTTCAGAGCAATGATTGTGAGGATGGCACAGGACTGGGCAGTGTTTCATTCTGGTGTGCATGGGGATCTCTGTGAGTCGGAACTGACTTGACAGCACCTAACAGCAACAGTTAGTCATATGCCTTAAAACTCCTCCCCTCCATGGTTGCTGGTGTCCTATCTCTCCTCCCCAAACACACACCCATACAACACTCATACATGTTCAAAAGAAGAACACCTGACCTTTCCAGACACAAGAAACAGTAAATGATGCCCAGCATGTTTACAAAGAGCGCTTTGTTTTGGTATCTTGGCACTGAGGTCATCTCTATTGGAATTTTAAATGCATGCAAATATCTTTAAGTAGTACAGAGTAAGATTTATTATTAATTGCCACTAAGACTTACTGGAAGGCTTACTATGTGTCAGGCCCTGCTGCTAAGCACTTTTACAAGTGTAATCTGATTTAATTGACTAGTATTTGTATAGATTAATGGTGGTCTGGGTAGAGTAGAGGCAATTTATTTAGCTCCCTCCTTGGAATTCACATTAGGAGTAAAGTTATTGCTTTTTTTTTTTTTATCTCCCTTTTGAATTAAAATAAGTGGCCAGGACACCGGCATGTGTTTCCTTCCCCAGACCCGTATCATTCAAGATCTGTCTGTAGCTATGAATAAGGTGGCTGTGAGTTTCCGTCCCAGCCAGATGTTTCCGGCCACAGTCGGAGGCAGACAAATGTGTCCAGTGGAGCAGTCACTACTTGTACCAGTGACCTTGTCTCTGGCAGATAAAAACAGCCTCAGACAGATAAAGACAGCCTTACTGAGTAGTTAGGAGATGCCTGGGCTGTTCCACAATTGGTTTAGAGGATAGGGGCCCTCCCTTAACGCAATGGTTTCAAAACCAACCAATAAATTCTGTTCACACTTTAGTCCCAAGATGACAAACCAAATCCTCAAAGTTTCTAGACTATGAATCTTTAGGTAATAAGTGGTGAACATATTCCATAATGTGACCATAAACCGTGATCAAACTTGGAACGTTAAGTTTCCATTAAGTGAATAATTCGTATGCTAGAACACAGGTTCCCATTTCCCAACTGCCTGTGGGACCTCAGGCCCATAGCTATCATTGGATTGTGTTTTGTTTTTGTGGGTTAATCGCAAGATTCTGTTGTATGTGTTTTGTTTTAATGTTGGCATTGCAACCTAAATAGAAGCAATTTTCAGCATTCTATTTGGTCAGATGTATTTCTGGACGTGTTCTATAAATGTTAGACCTTTGAGTATAGAGAGATGGTGAGCTAATGTTCATCAAACAAAAGAAGTTAAATAAAGCCCAAAGAATCACCAATCTGGGATTCTCACCTAGGAACATAATGATCCACTTCTATGGCTTAGCTGGCTCCACAGGAAGGGACAATTACTCTGCCCAGCTGTTGCTTGTGCAGCGTCCCCTTTTTCCATTAGAAGACAGAATGCTTTTCCTTCCCTTAGGCAGAAAAGAATTAGGAATTTGGGGAAGCATTGAGGACTAGGTCAAGTCTGACTGGAAAGGGTATATGAAACAGCTGGCAATGTTACTTTTGTTTCTATGTGTCATTGACGATCGTCCTCATTCAAAAATTCAGAGTTTAAGCTATGCACTGGTAACTTCTAAGATCTGTGCCAGGCAGTGCTTTTCAACTTGGTCAGATGAGGGAAAAGAATGAGTGATTTAGCTAGTGAGTTAACCTAGCTACCCACCCAGCATCAATGTCTCAATGTATCTTTGATCATTTACCAGTATTTGGTAACATTTATGAAGTGATTAAAACAACAATAACTTTGTTTCTTTGTGAAAATGGCTACCAAGTGAAGGTAAACTTGAGTACAAGTTGACAGGTGGGTTACTGGTGGTGTGAGACCATGTGCAGAAAATATGTTTCTTTATGTGATTGGAAAGGGAGCAGTCAACCTGTATTCATCAGCTTGAGCATTTGTGATGGTCTCATTACATATTTCCTCCTTGATGTCAGGGCATAAATGTCATTCAGCATGTATGCTTTGGTAGACAGTTTTATTTTAATGTAAATAACAGCCTGGTCATTGGAATAAAGACCACATGAGATGGGACCAACAAAGAATAAAAGAAGATGTAGCTTTCAATGATTATCATTTAAACATTGACAAAGCTGTCACTGGCATCTTTACCCACCTCTGACACTGGTTTAAACTAACGATCACCTCCCTCAATTCTACATCTTAAAAGTCTCCCGGGCCCAATTTCAAAACTTGCTACAAAGCTACAGTAAGCTGTGAGGTAGTGGCATAAGGATAGACACATTGATCAGTGGAATAGAATTGAGAGTCCAGAAAGGGGGAAAACAAAGCAGAACACGTATGGCCAACTGAGTTTCAACAAGGGGGCCACATTTTCCAAGATGTTCACATTCTGCACTGGTTGAACTTACCATGCTGTTGTCAATCTTCTCAAAGTCTTGAATCACTTACATCAGAATCTCTTGGCATGCTTGTTAAGAATGCATTTTCCTTCTCTTCACTTTAAACTTACTAGATCAGAGTATCTGAGGGTGGGATCTTCTGGTGTCAGTGTGTGCTGTCCCCGATGTCTGCCATGCCTTTTCCCAGTTCAGTGATTTCATTGCAAAAATTTCCTTTGTGTTTAAGGTTTTACCTTAGATGTCCCTGACTCTAAGAATTTTTCTTCCTGCCCAAGGGTAAAAGGTGAGGCGCTCCTCCTTTGTGCTCCCATTGAGCTCTTCTGTATTTCGCCTCATTACAGCACTTTGCATTCTCTAATATACTTGCATCTTTTCTTATATGTCTCCCTTTCTATGTTATGAGTTTCTTGGGCCCAGGGTTTCTCCCTATCGTATCCCAAGTGCTTATCACAGTGTCTAGCATGTAGCAGGTGGTCAGTTATAAAATAGTGTACAAGCTAAAAGAGATAATGGAAGTAATGTGCAACAACCACCAGTTGCAGTTGAGTTGACTCTGACTCATAGTAACCCCATGTGTGCAGAGTAGGACTGTGTTCCATAGAATTTTCAATGGCTGATTTTTCAGAAGTAGATTTCCAGGTCTTTCCTCTGAGGCATCTCTGAGTGGACTCAAACCTCTAATGTTTCAGTTAGCATCTGAACATATTAATCATTTGCACCACCCAGGGACTCCAGTGAGCAACAAGGAGCCCTTAATTTCCATCCAAACTTCTATCGAGGGCACAATAGGGCAGAATTCGCCTTCTTTATTTAGTCTTAGCATGAAGACCACATCTTGTCCGGCGTACCTATCTATTTTCTCAGTTGCAGGAGCCAAGCTAGAATTAATAGTCCTGGAAAAGCAAAAGGAACCACAGCGTTGATGGGATTGTTTGGCTTACTCATCTAGTTTGAGAACGATGAAATGCAGTAAATTTAGATGTTAATGGGGCAAACAGCTCTATCCTCCTAAACAGTTCCTAGGTAAGCCTGGCATGGCTTCTGTTGGAATCCATGAAGAAAGGAATAATGACAATCACATAATTTTGTAAATCACAGCATTTCAAACAAAACACACCCTTTTGGCTGTATAGGCTAACCACAAATTAAGGAAGCCAACATCCCGTTCTTTCAAAACCTAGGATGTTTTCATTTTCTGATAACATCTACCAGGTGCTGCATTCAGTGTAGGCACTTAATAAATGTTTATGGATTGGACTTAACTACCAGTTAGTTGCCTTTACATCTATGTACATAGGGAAGAAAAAAATGCCTTTGGGATTCCTTCCTTTTGTGGTTAAGATGTTTACACAAGGCTTTATTTGGAGAAGAGGAGCAAATTCCCTTTGCTCACCCAATTGATGAACTAGTGATGTGTAGAAAGATTCTTGGATTATGCTAGAAAATATTCTTAGAGTTTGGTCTTGAGTTTGTCTCTAACTAGCCAGGTAGCCTTAGATAAAACCCGTAACTCCTCTCAGTTTTTTATGTTCTTTCTTCTCAGAAGAGCATAATTCCAGTCCCTTTATTAGCTCTTATTTTTCTCCTGAGGATTTAATAAGACAATGTGCTAACGAGGTTCTATCTTGTACATAATACAAAGTTACTCAATAAATATCAAGAATAA
>NW_004443956.1:10004024-10004767 GCF_000243295.1 Trichechus manatus latirostris | reverse complement strand
GGTCTCTAAATTCAGGTAGGATATAGTCAAGGTTGTACTTTGGCTCTCGTGGACTTGCTCTAGTTTTCTTCAGTTTCAACTTGAACTTGCATATGAGCAATTGATGGGCTGTTCCACAGTTGGCCCCTGGCCTTGTTCTGACTGATGATATTTAGCTTTTCTATCGTCTCTTTCCACAGAAGTAGACGATTTCATTCCTGTGTATTCCATCTGGCGAGGTCTGTGTATAGTCGCCGTTGACATTGGTGAAAAAAGGTATTTTCAATGAAGAAGTCGTTGGTCTTGCAAAATTCTATCATGAGATCTCTAGCATCGTTTCTATCACTAAGGCCATATTTTCCAACTACCGATCCTTCTTCTTTGTTTCCAACTTTTGCATTCCAATCACCAGTAATTATCAATGCACACTGATTGCATGTTCGATCAGCTTCAGACTGCAGAAACTGGTAAAAATTTTCAATGTCTTTGGCCTTAGTAGTTGGTGCGTAAATTTGAATAATGATTGTATAACTGATCTTTCTTGTAGGCTTATGGATATTAACCTATGACTGACAGCATTGTACTTCAGGGTAGATCTAGAAATGTTCTTTTTGACGATGAATGGAACGCCATTCCTCTTCAAGTTGTCATTCCCAGGATAGTAGACCATAGGATTGTCTGAATCAAAATGGCCAATACCAGTCCATTTCAGCTCATTAATTCCTATGGTATAGATGTTATGCATTCCATTTCATTTTTGACCA
>NW_004443956.1:9997499-10002833 GCF_000243295.1 Trichechus manatus latirostris | reverse complement strand
TTGATCAGTAGGTTCAGCCTGAAGCAGATGACATTCAACATTGCCAAAAAAAAAAAAAAACCCCAAAAGTCTGAGATAAATATTTTCTTACTCAGTCTTTATGACGCCTTTTAACCAAAACAGATAAATCAATATGCAAGTATAAACAGTTACTAAATCAACCCATGATCGCTTCACATTTGAAAGCTCTCGCTGTTTATTTTCTTTGAACTGAATTTGGGGCTTTGACAAGGAAACCATAAATCCAATTTTTTGATGAAATAAGACTTCGCCACTCATGCCAGATTGGAGAGTTCCCTGCTAATTTTTCTTCTTAGCATTGGTTTGGTAATTGGTAAGCATTCAGTTTCACTCTTTTCAGGGTTAACGTACCACCTATTTAGCTTCAGCCCTCTGGAAACTTTTTCTTTACTTTTTAATTTTTGACGGACAGTGCATTACCAGGAACGTTCAAATCTGCCAGGCTGTGAAGGCGGGATTTGAAGTCCGCCTCAGGTGTGGGCTGAGGAACAAGCCCTATCAGCTGAGCGTGGCTGCCTCCTCTAACTTTCTCTTGCCACTAGTTAGGCATTAATGGACTTAGAAGGTTGCTCTTCTAATTTGAACTGTGTGAGACTTTGGCTGGAGGGTAGTTCTGTGTCCCAGTGATAAAAGAACACATAAAACAATCCAGTGCCTGATCATTCTCCCTGGCTGTCAGTGAATCATGTCTAATAGCATCTCCATGCAGTTTGCGCCAATTTGCTTGCAATGGCATCCTTTCCGTGGGCTTGCTGCTCAGCAGGCCCTGAAGCAATCTATGAATAACTTCCTAACAGATGCTGTTTATGAATTGAAGCAAATGGCTTCCCTGTTTCTCTTTTTTCTCACTTCAATAATTTTCAGTTACATTACGATGAATATTTATAGTCCTGTAGCAGTGCATAAAAATGGAGAACAAGCAGACCTGTGCATTGTTTCATACGTGAGTGCTGTTCTAATGGGTTTTGGCCGACTGGTTTTAATAACGTTCTGTTGATAGACTGAAAGGGGGATGCAAATTGTAGATCAGTCATTTTCATTCACTGTTTTAGCAGGATGGGCATTGATGGAGCATCAGCTGCAACCGTCACACACACAGGACGCCTTCACTCGCAAAAACTGCCCATCCTGTAGTACGTCTCCTTCCTCTTTATACTTCTTGGAGTAGTCTTAAATCCTTGACTTCAAGTGAGATGCTGACAGTAAAGGGCTCATTAGGTTTATTCTACCACTCTCTACCGGTATTACCTTTTGTGATTCAAATGAATAACTGCATTAGATAGAAGCTGCAGCCCAACTAACAGAACATTCCTAGGAATTAAAATGTAAAATCACAAGGAATAGGTTGGTTTTGAGTTGCCTGTTCCTTTTATAGAAAAGTACTGGCCCATGCCCTACTCTAAAATGGCGTTTTCAAAGTGTTCATAATTTCATGGTCTTTTAGATACTACAAAAAATCTAGAGCACTTCTAGCTGAACATAGCTCCTAGATTTGATCCTGAGGGAACTACTCTATCTTCAGTGGCTTATATTTCAAATAGCTGCTATACCTTACTTACATTTTCTGTTTTACAGTAATGAGTTGGTTAACTAGCCTATATTTTCCAAACCATTGACTGTGTCACATTGGCCACACACAAATAATTGCCTTTTTGGCTATTTGCTTATAAATAAGAGTGTTGAAAATTATATGTAAATATGTATATGCATGCACAGTGAATATATATTGAAGCCTCCCAAAAGATTCAAATTGCCCCATTTTCTACTCTTGCATTATGAAATACTTACCAGCCACCAAAATGAAACCATATTTGTTATGCATGCAAGCCCACAATATCTGTACCACCTATCATTTGTATGCTATACACAGAAGGTTGTGTGGTAACACAACAGTAAAAAATGAAAAAGGCAATTTGGAGACAAGAGTGTTTCCTGCTCTAGCGGCAGCAGATGCAAAGAGTGATTTTCCTTGGAAAAGGGGAAATAGAGCTCGCCCTACTGAAATGTTCTGAAAAGTAATGAAAAGCCCAAGAATTTAATACTTGATGTAGAAATGTTATTTTTACAGAAATTAATATACAGCATAATCTTTCAAAGACATTACTCTGTCCAAAAAATACAAAACTAAGAAAATCTGGAAAGATTTCCAGGCCTGGAGCAAAAGGGCTAAGAATAGACTGTGGTCCCTACTTTTGCAGAACAATTTACTATAGTACTTTTCTTTTTGTTTTAAATAATAATAATACATTGTAAAAGTAATAATCGTCAACAGATCAGGAAGTTAGTGTGAACACTGCTCTCCTCCCTTGGATACGAGAGTTAACATCAATTTTGATAATATTTTAGATGTTTATATGAATATGTAAGCGTACATACACACTCAGGAATGCTTTTCTTCATGTGTAGTACTTTTTCTCTTCCCCCATTGGAAATTTCTGGATCTTTGTTCTCTTTTTGCTGCCTGTTCTGTGAGCAAGAACTTTCTTGATTTCTAGGTAGGCAAGCCTTTTATTCAGTTTGTTTTCTTCCAGATTATTCCTTAATCCTAGGGTAACTTAGAGATTCATTTTAAGCATTATTTTGAAAAAGCAGGGGGAGGCTTTGGGAAAATCGTCACTTGTGATGGTTCTTTCTGTAGTGAGTGACCACAACACCAGGTAATGATTCCACTTCCCAGTGAAGGGGTGCTGAAAAAACTATCACTTGGATATGGAGAGTTGTGTGTGAGATTTAGGAGACAGGAATTAATGGTGTTGGAAGAGGCAGATGGGTAGGTATGACTACGCTGAGAGTATACTGGGTACAAATGTTAGGCGTAAATTGAGGACTAAGGTAGTGCCTAGTCTGCACCGCGCATCAAGGTTGAGGGCTCAGAGTTGAGAGAAAATGGGTGGTTTTGTCCTGGGTTTGTTCCTAACTGACTTGAGGGTAAAACTACCTGAAAAATTAAGGAGGATCAATTGAGACTGGTTAAAAAATCAAGACAATTGCAACAAATACATTTCTTAACAACTCTTTTATCGATTTCATTTTACGAATCGGGAAACTGAGGCCTAGGATGTTCCAAGATCATATTGTTCATGTTAGGCTTTGAACCTAGGTCTAGGTGACACCAAGCTCGTGCTCTGGTCTCCGCCGGTCTCTGTCCCATAAACTACCTAAAGGCTGCAGGTGGGAAGAGTTTATTGATCGAAGAGGCCTTCGCCCAGGTAGTGTGCTCCAGATTAATGAGACATTCCACAGCAACTTGCTCCCACACACACTTTCTCCCCTTTCCCTCAACTAAAAGGGCTACAAGTCTGTCCAAGTCAGGTGGAAGTTCCAGCAGCAAGGATTGTGAAGGTCATTTGCATAATATCTATGGGAGTCCATAAAGTCTGGAAACATAGGTGATTATATTATTACTGTTATATAATGTCATCAAAGAGATCTTCATTTTATAGAAAATAAAATGCTAGGTGTGTTTCTAGGCTTTATGGCCAGTCTATAGAGATATCTTGAAGAAATGGATAACTTGATATTTTTTCTCTCCTTAAAAATATGCTTTGGTACACTGTAGTATTAAATATATTATTTTTTGATTCCCATACCCAATCTTTAGGTGCCTAAATGGTTTTGCTATGTTTTTCACATCTATCCCTCCTCATTCTTTTTCATCTGTTCTTTCCTATTCCCCCCGGATAATTCATTTATCCATCCATCTCTTCATTTATTTGACAAATAATATTTGGTGAGCAATTACCTGGCTGACAGTATAATAAGCACTAGGGATGCCCTAGTAGATAAGGTAGATCTTCAGCCCACTCTGAGGGAATCCTACCTGGAACGGGGTTTCAGAAGAGCACAAAGCTTATTATGATGCAGTGAGATAACTGCTAGAGTAAGTAAGGGGAGTAATATGCACATTGTCCTGGGGGATTGTTTAGGGGAGCGGAGATCATGTATAAACAGACACCTGAAGGACAGTCAGAGCAGGCAGGTGAAATGTGCAGGAATGATATAAAAACGTTCCATGTAGAGGGACCCACCCATTGCTGTCGAGTCAATTCTGACTCCTAGCAACCCTATAGGACAGAATAGGATATGGGGTTTCCAAGGCTATAATCTTTATGGAAGCAGACTGACACATCTTTCTCCCTCGGAGCGGCTGGTGGATTTGAACCACTGACCTTTCAGTTAGCAGCCGAGAGCTTAACCACCGTGCCACCAGGACTCTTGCACTGATCCACCACAGTGACCATTACAGGATCTGATTCACTAGGCCTTGAGAAGGGCCCAGGATTTATAACAACCCTGCCTGGGGGAATCTAAACTGTACGTGGAGAAACGGTACATCAGTTAGTGTTTCTTTTTCTGTTGATAAAAAATATAAATTCAAACATTTTGAAATAATATGAGCTAACAGTTCCATTGTTGAGAAAATCAGCGACTCTTTGTAAAACATTAATGCAAACTGACAACTATTGGTTCTACATTATTTTAGAAATCACATATAAACCTTAAATTATTATACTCACATAACCCAATAACTAGGGCTTAGATGTGGTTATAAATGATGGTTGCCCCAGTAATCATAAAACATACACATTTTTCAAAAGTATATTTTAAACAGTACAGAAAGTAACTAATGGCAATTTCTCATGGAAATTACTTTTTTGTCCCCGGACGAAGAGTTCAGAGCCAATCAAAAACCAATCAATATAAACTCTTATGTAAACCATAATTAAGGATGGCAAATGGGTTCTTGTATGATGTTAAATAATGTATTTATAAAAATAAAAACCCAAAGTAACTCTTAAAAACCAAACCATCAATGTCTAGAGGATGCATGCTCGCGATGTTCCTGCCAATTTCACTACAGATTTTTATGGATACCAGCGGTGGACTAAAAATGCCTTTAAAAAAAAACCAAACCAAACCCACTGCCATTAAGTCAATTCTGACTCATAGCAACTGTATAGGACAGAGTAGAACTGCCCCATAGAGCTTCCAAGGAGCACCTGGTGGATTCGAACTGCTGACCTTTTGGTTAGCAGCCGAGCTCTTAATCACTGCACCACCAGGGTTTCCAAAATGCCTTATAGGGTTGCAAATCCTGGAAGTATGAGTCCTGGGATATTTTAAAGGTACTTGGTGTTTTTATGTGCAATTCATTCATTGCAGCCAACCCTCGATATTCCAAGTGATAGGGCCACTTGGTTCTGAGAATTTCCTGTGGGACAGGCAGGGAGAGACTCTGATATATATGTCTGGTGAACATAAAGATTCTCCAGTTTCCTCTTCCCTTTGGCTCTTAGAATTGGAAGGGCTGGC
>NW_004443956.1:9995547-9996982 GCF_000243295.1 Trichechus manatus latirostris | reverse complement strand
TGATACACACATTTTTTGGGGGACATAATTCAAACCATGACATCATGCAAAGCAAGAAGGTAGATGATGTCTATTTCAGAGCAATGGTTTATAGGAAAAAACACAGGCCATAGAAGCTTGGAATCATTTTGGGTGAGGTATCTAACAGGAAGCCACCATTTGGGAAGTGAGAAGGGTGGCCATGCTGCATATCTCCAGGGAACACCAGTCACATTATACTCCAAGGAACATCATTCGCATTAGGAAGCAATTATTTCCATAGTATATAAAATGGAGAATGACAGTAAAAGTGGGTATTCACAACTTCTGGGGAGATGCCACGAAGATCAGTTTGTTTGTAAAGGTATAAATTTATTATGTTTTCATGTCAGGTACTTTATATTTAAATAGGAACCATATGCTAGAAGAGTATAACAACCCTTCTACATTTTCAGTAATTTTCATGAGTTATTTAATCTTTTATACATTTAATGTGTCATCTGATCAATAAAATATAGACAAAAGGCACTATACAAATTTACAGCTTCTTTTATTAAATAGCACAAATTTACGTGGACGGCTGTAGTTTGCATTACTTAAATTTTCATTTCAAGCCACCAGCTGGTAACTTTGGAGTTGCCCATCTGAAGTGATTTTCAAAAGACGCTGTATACCTAACGGAGGCTTATGAGATCACGGTGTTTAAAATTCAGTCCATAGCATATCTGCACTGCTAACTCTGAATTTGCCTGTATGAATGACTCTTGGGCTATGGGCTCTTTGCTTTCAGGAGGCATATGGGGAGGTTGAGGACATTTGTGAATCAGACCTTCTGAATACAAAGCATGGCTGTGCCAAAACCGAGTGCCAGCTGGCAAGATTTACCTTGCCAGGAACAAGGATAAAAATACCTGTTCCTCTCTACCACATAGAGCAGTAAAGTTGCCGAATCATCTGGTGGATCTAGTTTTTTTGCACTCAGTCAATCCTCAGGCTATGCTTGCTTTGTTGTTTGCATTACTTGGATTGGCAAAAAGTCTGTTTAAATAACTGGTGATTTAACTTGTGGACTGTCTTAGGTACAGTGGTAACGTCTAGAAGTGCATATTTCTCATGAGCTACATGGATTCACCTGGATAAATTGACAAAACGTTTCAACAATCCAGGATTTTTTGCCTTTCTTTGTTTCTTTTGTTGTACACACAGATGTAACATGATATAGAGAACTAGCTAGCTGGGTTCCACTTTTCTTACAGCTCTATTCAAGCTGATAAGAACCATTTATTGAGTATCTACTGCTGAGTAGAGCACTGTGTCCTAGCAGTTCGAATATATTATTTCATATTTTCTATGCATGAATCTTACAAGCCAAGATTCTGTAATTTTTTTTCTATGTTACAGATGAATAAACTGAGGCTCAGAATGATTAATTTGCTCAAGGTCTCAAATCCAGTAT
>NW_004443956.1:9993128-9993989 GCF_000243295.1 Trichechus manatus latirostris | reverse complement strand
GCCATTTACCTTTTACCCAACATGATGTCCTCCTCTAGTGTTTGATCCCACCTGATGACATGTCCAAAGCAAGTGAGCTGGACAGTGTTATGTTGTGATCCATAAAGTTTTCATTGTCTAATTCTCAGAAGTAGATTGCCAAGTCTTTCTTCCTAGTCTGCCTTAGTCTGGAAGTTCCACTGAAATCTGTCCACCATGGTGACCCTGCTGGTATTTGCAAAACCAGTGGTGTGGCTGCCAGCATTATAGCAACACACAAGCCACCACAAACTGACAGACAGGTGGTGGATAATGAGAAGTTAATAGTTATTTCTAGGGCTTCTTACAACCGCACAAAATCTTGATTTTGTTAATTCAATACTTTTTTATAGAATGTAATTCATTCTACCAGTTAATTGATAATTACCAGTAAATTACTGAGCATCTTATCAGGATCTGTTATGGAGGGAGTTGTGCCTATTAGTTAAAATTTCTTATACTAAGAACCTGGGAAGCAGCATTATTGAAAGTTTCTGATGTAGTATTTTCCTCCCTAGAGGTCAAACAAAAAAAATCCTTCCAAAAACGAAGAAGTTGAGGCAAAGTTATCAATTGCAAGATTTGAATGCTTGCCTTTTATTTCAGGAATTATCAGAGCAGAATTTTTTTGAAAAAGTAGGTTGCAGGGCCTGGTTCGCAGCAAACTATAAAAATCAGCAAAAAAATTTATTTTTAAATAATACCTGTTGCATCTCTAGGGTCAACCGTGGGAAGATGAAAGAGGTCTTTTTTTTAAATTGTACTTCAGGTGAAGGCTTACAGAACAAATAGTTTCTCATGAAACAGTAGTACACATATTGTTTTATGACATTGGTTAACAAC
>NW_004443956.1:9991288-9992439 GCF_000243295.1 Trichechus manatus latirostris | reverse complement strand
AGCTGTGGTCCATTAGTCCTTCAGACTAATCTTTCCCTTGTATCCTGTTCGAAAGAGGTCTTTTTTTAACTCAGTTAAGAAAACCACAAGTGATAACTCCATTTCCCTGTGTTTTCTCCCAGCGTGAGAGGACTCAGCCAGAAATAGTGTGATAATATCGCAGATGTTCCTTTGCTTGGATAGCTGGTTATTGCTTATCTCGATGATATTTTAATACAAACACACAACTGTTCACCCTGTTTTATGGCTGTCAGAATTTTACTTCATATTTAACAAATGGAAGTTTATGAGCAGATGTATCATTGACTCAGATTTACTTTTTCCCTCATTATGTTGCATGAAAAAGCTAAATGCTGGAGAGGGTATTAGACACATCTGCACTATTAAGCTATTGGATTCCGGTCTTTCACCCAGTCTGTCATTTCCCACCAGCTCCACAGTCCATGAGCTTCACTCTCTATTGTTAACATGAAGAGATGAAAATTTGATTCTGGGACTGCAAGCAAAAATTTCCTCCATTCATATTAAACTATGTTTAATATCACTACTATCTCTCTTTGCTTCTAGAAATACCACAGTGATTTCTCCAACTGCTGTCATCTTTAAATTATTATTATCATTATTAATCTAGCTCAGTGCACTGAGCAAGGCTTTGAAGCCAGGTATCTATGGTTTAGGGTTTTGACTGCCTATTGATTTAGCTGTATGACATTGGTCAAGCCACTTCCATTTTGATCTGGTCCCTTTCTCTCCTGCAGCCTCACTTTGAGCTGCCGTTTAATCTCACATCAGCCACTCTGACCTTTTAATTTCTTTATTAAGACATATTGCAGGATTTGTCTTTGAGTAGACCTGAAACCTCAGAGTATAAGGGGGTCAATATACCTGGAAAATTTACCTTGAGTGGCACTGAACAAGAAAGAACCTAAAACTCATTGCTGTTGAGTTAATTCTGACTTGTAGCAGAGTACAACTGCCCCATAGGGTTCCATGGCTATAATCTTTTTTTCTTTCTTTTATTATGCTTTAGATGAAGGTTTACAGAGCAACTTAGCTTCTCATTAAACAATTAATACACATATTGTTTTGTGACATTGGTTGCCAACCTCACGACGTGTCAACACTCTCCCCTTCTCTACCTTGGGTTTCCC
>NW_004443956.1:9989507-9990723 GCF_000243295.1 Trichechus manatus latirostris | reverse complement strand
GGGACGCTACACACAAAAGTAGGATGTAGAACATATTCTTTATAAACTATGTTATGCCAGCTGAGCTAGATGTCCCCCAAGACCATGGTCCCCAGCCCTTGGCCCAGTAATTCCGTCCCTCAGGGAGTTTGAGTGTGTCTATGAAGCTTCTATAACTTTGCATCCAAGGCTATAATCTTTGTGGAAGCATACTACCACATTTTTCACCCACAGAGCAGCTGGTAGGTTCCAACTACCAACCTTGCAGTTGGCAACTGAGTGCTTAACCACTGCACCACCAGGGCTTCTTCCTCCTGGTGGAAGCCAGTTTCCAAAACCATTGAGATGAGACATAAGTGTTTTTTGTTCTTTTTTTAGGTGAGATTGGCAAAGAGAGCCTTCCAAGTGACCTGCTGCAATTCTTACTCCAACCACAGAATGATCAGCAGCTGGGAAACTTCACGGAGACTATTCAAGTCACAAAAGTGCATATCTTAGACTGGATATGTCACTGTGTTTCCTGTTCTGTGTGCTTTAATAATAAGAAGAATTGGTAAAATTTACCGAATACGAACTGTGTATCAGGCATTTTTTAAGGTGCTTTACAAAAATTAACTCATTTAACTCAATTCTAAGGTAGGTACCATTTCTATGCCCATTCTGTAATTGAGGTGACTGAGACACAAGAGGTTAAATAAACTGGCTAATCTGTTATAGATAGAAAGTAAGGGAGGCAGGACCAAGATGGCACAGTACTCAAACGCTTCCGGTGGACACTCTTACAACAAAGACCCCAAAAAACAAGTGAGTTGATTATATAGGGTGGCCTGGGAGCCCTGAACATCAAAGGCAGAGTTGAGGAACTGGACTGAGTTGCAGGGGGAGGGAGAGACAGTTCAGAAGCAGTGAGGATTTGCCAGACCTGACCCGGCGAGAGCCGGAGCCCCTCAGGCCTGAAGCTCATGGGTGAGCAGTGAGGCAGGCAAGTGGCAGTGCTTGGGAGGTGCATTTTCCACACCGAGAGAGACCCAGCACCAGAGAGTCTACACAGCCACCCAGAACCGGTAAGAAGCAGCCCTCACTGGCGAAAGTTAAGTACTCGCATATAGCTTACCTTGCAGATCAAAAACACCACCCTTAGGGAAAAACCTCTCTCCCATTTACCGCCCCGCTCCCTGCTCTGCACTGGGTCCCAGACTGGCTTCAGCAATTGCCGGGGCCCCTCGGCCAGGAGTAG
>NW_004443956.1:9980236-9981724 GCF_000243295.1 Trichechus manatus latirostris | reverse complement strand
GTATCAGCATTCCTACTTTCAAATATTTGGGGTATATACCTAGGATGGGTTGTTGGGTCATATGGTAGTTCTATGGTCAACTTTTTGAGGAACCACCAAACTGTTTTCATTTTAAGTTTCTACCAGCAGTGGATGAAGGTTCCTGTTTCTCCACAACATCACCAACACCTATTTTCTATTTTTTTTTGACCATTACCCTTCTAATGGGGGTGAGATAGTATCTTATTGTGGTTTTTATTTCCATCTCCCGAATAGCTAAGGTTGTTGGCAAAGAATATTGAATATACCATGGACTGCTAGAAGAACAAACACATTTATGTTGGAAGGGGTACAGCTGGAATGCTCATTAGAGGCAAGGATGGCAAGGCTTCGTCTCACATGCTTTGGACTTGTTATCAGAAGGGACCAGTCACTGGAGAAGGACATCATGCTTGGTGGAGTAGAGAGTCGTTGAAGAAGAGGAAGACCCTCAACAAGATAGACTGACACGGTAGCTGCAAAAATGGGCTCAAGCATAACAACAATTGTGGGGATGGCACAGGACTGGGTAGTGTTTCCTTCTCTTTTACGTAGGGTTGCTATCAGTTGGAACCAACTTGGCGACACCTAACAACAACAATAGCTAAGAAAGTTGAGCATCTTTTCCTGTGATTGTTGGCCATTTCGGTATTCTCGTTGGTGAAATGTATTTTTATGTTTTTTGCCCAGTTGTTGATTGGACTGTTTGTCTTTTTGTTGTTCTATGCCTGTGACTTCTGATACAATCCCATAAACCATGTGATTGTGCTATTATGGAATCAGGAATGTGACATATCCCTTCTCAGGCCTTTGCATATAATGTCCAACTGCTACATCATCCTGCTACCTTCTGTTCCTCAATCAGATTTCAGTTAAAACTTCATTTTAATTATTCCCCCTGCTAATCTCAAGTTTTATGTAGGTAAAGATCATGCCTCTCCTGGTCATCATTATGTCTTTATGGTGAAGTGCTGTACAAAGTTCATTGCTGGAGCTTAATGCAAGAATGGCAGTTGAATAAATCCGACTTCTCTGTGCATCCATTTCCTCATTTATAGAGAAGGAATAAAATGCCTCCTTTACAGGGACGTTGTGAAGATGAGGTGGAATGTGTCTAATATTGTATACACAGTATATGCATACATGTAGAGCAATGTTATTATTAGCTATGGTAGCAAGAGTATTACTCTTCAGAAATGTTTTCCACTCGTCCCTAAAGGAAGATTATACATCTCTGCCCCTTTGGAGTCAGGCTAGGCCATATGATTTGCTTTGGCAAGTGAAATGTGAGTGGAAGTGATATGTGTCTCAAGTAGAAACATTAAGAACAATTGAGTGATTACTCATTGTCCCCCTTTTCTCTCTGCCACGAGGACAGCAAAATCTCAGACATGGGCTGCTCCTTCAGAGCTGAAGCGGGCATGAGATGACATACAGCCTGGTTCAGTTGTCTGACATAGATGCGAGTCA
>NW_004443956.1:9974422-9978244 GCF_000243295.1 Trichechus manatus latirostris | reverse complement strand
ATTAACTTGAGAACAAAACTCTTAACAAGAATAATTCCACAGTGTACCATACTGGCTAGAAACCTATTAACCTAGATATGTCCCAATGGACTTTTCCATGAATCAATAATATCCTGAATGTTAACGGCAGAAAAACTGGCTTCACTGTAAAGATATTAGTGCTATTTGGTAAACTGGTAAAGCCCAGTATATCTGAACTATGATTCAACATAGCATCTAAGCAGGGCATAGATAAATGGATACCCAAGGAAGAAACTGTTTTAGCATAACAACAAAAACAGGTAAAACAGAAGCAATCAAAATAGAGGAAAGCAAATAGATTTTATAAATAGAAAGTGAAAACTAAACCACTCTGGCAATTACAGGTTTCATATGATTTATGCCTTTAACTTGGCTAACTCTCTGACCCATGGAGTGTTGGCATAAAAATTTCAAATTCAGCAAAAACCTAAATCACTATAAGGAAACACTGAATTTTTATTAGTTCTCCTTCTTTCATTGACTTCCCCCAAACAAAATGAATTCTTCCCTGAGTGAGGTGAAATGAAGTATTATGTTACTAAGATATTATTGATCTGTGATTCTTAGCATCCAATACATCTTTAGAGAACAGAAACACAGCTTGACTGTGAAATTACGGTACAGAATTTCCATTCAAAGCCTTTTTTTTCTTTTATCATTAACACTAAATATCAACCAGTTTTTTTGGCTGAAAGCAACTAAAATGGGCACTAGTTAACTTGGATAAAATAAATAAATAAAAACTTCTTGGAAAGATAAGGGGAAACTGAAAGAGTCAATAGTTGAACACCTTGGGTTCAGAAAGGGGAGAGAACAAGGCAGTGTCAGGGATATAGGAGGCATGGCCCAATGACCAGTCATCTCAGGTCCTTCAGAAGAGATGAAATAACTCCACTGGATTCTGATCTTGATTTACTTCACTTAAAATTCCAATACTGTCTGACTGGTCTTCACTGGCTGGAGGAGGGCAGGGTACCTTGCGTAACGGTGTGTATTATGTGGGAAAATTGTTCCCCACATTCAGGATCCTCAACATAATAATTGTAGATGGATATCAGAAAAAAACTGATATCCCCCACAGGAAAGGTTTAGATTTCAATTTAAATTTTTTATTGAATATTTACTCTAGGGGCTATAGAGATAACAGGACTTGCTATGGATTTAATTGTGTTTCCCAGAAAGGTATGTTAAAGTCCTAACCCCTGTATCTGTGAATATGGCCTTATTTGGAAATAGGTGCTTTCTTCAAAGATGTTATCAGGTAAGTTAAATTGTCATACCAGAGTAGGATATGTCCTAATCCGTTTTGAGTGGTATATAAAGGGGGAGAATGGACACCAAGACAGAGTTACACAGTGGGGAGACACCACGGGGAGATGTATCTACAAGCCAAGGAATGACAAGAAATGCCCAGGGCTACCAGAAGCTGGAAGACACAAGGAAGGATTTTCCCTTAGTGAGGACAGAGAGAGTATGACCTTGCTGACATGCTGAATTCAGACTCGTAGCCTCTAGGACTGTGAGGCAATAAATTTCTGTTTTTTAAAGCCATCTAGTTTGTGGTATTTTGTTACGGCCTCCTAGAAAAGTAAGACAACACTCAGTCTAACAGGGGAGATTTTCTGTTTATCTATTTATGTGTGTGTGCATAACTATGTATAAGACAAAGTCTGATACATGTCATTAAAAAAGCAAAACCAAATTGCTTTTGGATATTAAAAGTCAGTGAGGTTATAATGAGCTAGAGGACTCCAGAAAGGTTTAATTTACAAGTTGATATTTGAGTTTAGCAGGTAGAGATAACGTATTGCCGTTGAGTCAATTCTGACTCATAGTAACCCCATAGGGCAGAATAGAACTGCCCCATAGGGTTTCCAAGGCTGTAAATATTCACAGAAGCAGACTACCACATCTTTCTCCTGTGGAACAGCTGGTGGGTTTGAACCACCAACCTTTCAATTAGTAGCCCAACACTTACCCACTGCACCACCAGGGCTCCTAGTATAGTGCATTAGCAAAAGCAGAGAAAACCTGGGCTATCTAGACCAGAGGCAGCAAAGTAAAGAACCAAATCAAACCAAACCAAACAATAAAAACCCAAACCCATTGCCGTCAAGTCGATTCAGACTCATAGCAGCCCTATAGGACAGAGTAGAACTGCCCCATAGGGTTTTCAAGGCTGTAAATCTTTACTAAGCAGACTGCCACATCTTTCTCCTGTGGAGCAGCTGGTGAGTTCAAACAGCCGACATTTTGGTTAGCAGCCAAAAATTTTAACCGCTGTGTCACCAGGGCACCTTCAAATTGGAGAACAGGGAATAGAGATGACACACAGATGTGTTTTATTTAACCAGAAAAATGTGTTTTTAAAATTGAATTGTTTTGAGTGTAGTAAAGAATTTAACCTTGTCCAAAGAGAGATCTGGCCTTTGCCCTCAGCTCCTAGGAAGTAATATTTGTTTGCTTGGGGTCCTTGGGCTAGCCAGATAGTAACAAGGTGATTTAGTTTGGGTGATGGACACATTTTAGAGTGGAGGCTGGCCATGCCAGAAGGACCAACAACACGATTTAGGGTAGGAGCTTTGGGTCACCCAGTATTAGTCAGTCTGGACACTGAGACCAACCACGTGGGCAATAAATCAGTCATGCCTATGTAATGGAGCCCCCGTAAAGCTCTTGGGTAAGCTTCCCTGGTTGGCAATACTCCATTCGTATAGTTACACATCCTTGCCTGGAGAGTAAATGTGCTCTGACTCGATAGGGAGAGGCCAGTGCAAAATCTGCATTTGGTAGTTTTCCTGGAGTCCACCCTATATGCTTCTTTCCTTGACTGATATTACTCTGTATCCTTTCCCTGTAAAAATCTGTAACTGTGAGTATAACAGTTTTCAGTGAGTTCTGTGAGTCCTTTTGGCAAACTATCAAACCTGAGAATGGTTTTGGGAATCAATCCCCCAAACTTGGAGTGATTGTCAGAAACAAGGGTAGTCTTTGGCTCTGTGCCATCTAACTTTATAGTAGGCCTAAACTCCTGTAGGTTCCAACATTTAAAATTTGGTAGATTTTACCTAAGATTCTAATCGGAAGGCCCAGCTCTGTGGGGTCTGCATTTTCAAGTGGCCATCCTGGGCTGACATTGGTGGCATCTGCTACCATTAGGTGGTGTGTGTGCTCTCAGCATGTTCATTAGCCACCAGTCACTATTGTTCTAGACACATATCTGCTTCGTTTGTGTTAACTGCCTAGCTCTTTGTGGCATAGAGCACTATCGTTCCACCAAAATTCATTCTCTCTTTCTCCCACAGTAATAGGAATTAAAGTTGAGTGGTGATCTACTTCCAAAAATCAGCCAATGAAAATCCTATGGATCACAACAGTCCTTTTCACAACTGATCATGGGGATGGTGCGGTACTTGGCAGCGTTTTGTTCTGTTGCACATGGGATTGCCATGAGTTGGGGGACAACTCCATGGCAGCCAACAACAACAACAATTAACTGGACTATGATTCCCAAACTTTCTTGCAGTTAGGTGTGGCTGTTTGACTAGTTTACTTCAATAGAAAATGAGCAGAAATGATGTAGTCTACTTTTAGACCAAGGCTTCCCCATGCTGTGTTTCCCCCTTCATCTAACTGGATATAGATGACTATCCAACCTTAGAGCAGGACTGCTCAAAGTATGGTCTGTGGATTATTACTAATCTACAAACTATTTGTTATTCATTCATGGCTAAGTAGCAGAAAGTCAAAGTAAGTATTTAGAAATTTCATAATTTGATACTGCAGTAACATCCAACATGA
>NW_004443956.1:9971937-9973991 GCF_000243295.1 Trichechus manatus latirostris | reverse complement strand
AATCCCAAGATCAGCAAGCAAGATGGCAGGTAAGCTGCTCGCTCAAGTCCCAAGAACCAGAGATCAGACGAACAGGAACCACTGCAGGGTCCAGAGTGAGCAAAAGCCCACAAGTCTTGCCAGAAAGTCCACTTATATCCTTGATGCAAGCCACACCCCCCCAAGGAAATTCTGTTTCAAGTGACTGGCTACTCACAGCAGATCCCATCATGGAGGTGATCACATTATATCAGGTCTCATCATGGAAATGATTACAACATTATTTGACTGCCAAACTA
The DNA here is from genome assembly GCF_000243295.1 of Trichechus manatus latirostris. NCBI lineage: Eukaryota > Metazoa > Chordata > Mammalia > Sirenia > Trichechidae > Trichechus > Trichechus manatus. The sequence continues at coordinate 9,973,713 of NW_004443956.1, read as the reverse complement.
CATCATAACTGCCAAACCACTGAGAATCAGGGCCCAGCCAAGTTGACACATAAACTTAACAATCACATATGCCAAAAGGGAATTAAAATTGTAGGTGGGATGAGGTTACTAATTAACTGACCTTAAAATAGAAAATTATCCTAGATTACTGGGTGGACCCAGTGTAATCGCAAGTTTCCTTAAAAGTGAAAGAGGGAGGCAGAAGTGGAAGTCAGAGTGATGTGATGTGAGAAGGAGTTGGCCCAATATTGCTGGCTTTGAAGTTGAAGAAAGGATCCATGAGCCAAGGAATGCAGGCAACCTTTAGAAGCTGGAAAAGACAGGAGATTAATTCTCCCCTTGAGCCTCTGTAGGAGCTCAGCCCTGTGACCCCTTGATTTTAGCCCCATGAGAGCCATGTCAGACTTCTAACCTATAGAACTGTATGATCATAAATTTCTGTTGGTTTAAGCCATTAAGTTTGTGGTAATTTATTATGACAGTTGTAGAAAACTAATACAACAACAAATATTTTTAGTATAAATATGTCCCAAATATTGTATGTGACATACTTATACTAAACAACACAATAGATACCAAGCCCCACATATCCTAAAGTAAGAAGCTAGATCACCAGAACAAGATATCCTAAGAGATGGCAAACCTTTTTCTGCCAGTTTTGAGAATACTCACCTCTGGCTTATGTTGGCAGTTAAGGTCAGAGAGAAGGATGAAGAAAGGTATTGGTTTCCATACTGTCCCCTCATGGAGCAGGGGAGGGTTGTGTGTCCTCTGACCTCAACTCAACCGAAATATGATGCCAGAGACACACTAATGGAGGTGGATGTCAATTCCCTCTGGTTTAGGCCTTTGGTGGTTGAGCAAATAGTAAGAGATCGCATTTAACTTCATGTTAAGGAAAGATATATTGTTTTATGGTGGCATTGTGAAAGGGATTCCACCCAAGAGAACATCTGGCAGGGGCAAATGACCCAAGAGAGCGATGGATAGCAGGAGTCAAAGCATGGGAAGGGAAGCTGGAATTGGGGTGGGGGCGGGCACCACTAGTGTCATGGGAGCTCAGATCATAAGCCCTCCCTGGAGGTGTCCCAGGGATCAATGAAGAGCCCCCAAGTGTAAGGGTCTGCATGACTCCTGCCAACCTCTAGAGGGCTCAGATGCTAAACCTCAACAGTCTTTGTGGGTCAGATTCTTCAGGCCTCAGGAACTGAGTTGATGAGGCAGCTGTGGAAGGATTGGCATGGGCAAAAGAGAAGACAACTCCAACCCCTTTCCTTAGTATCGACGTTTCTGCTTAAAGCAGGTCTGAACAGCAGAAGGAGAGCAATTGTAAATTTAGAGTAATACTGGACTAGAATTTTTAGTTACTGAAATGAGACTGTTCTTGAGACTTGAAAGGGACCAGAGAAGCTATGGGCCTTGCCCAACTTTCCAGGTAAGAACAGGGAAAGGACTTCCCCACAGCACAGGTTGGAAGAGACAGTGGGAGAAAAAAATATTAATTTTTTTCCATGATTGTATCCTGATAAGTCCAGTGTTTTTTTAGTTTTTTTGTTTGTTTGTTTGTTTTTAATCAAACCAGTTACACAAACAGCAGAATGACTTGCTGACCCAAGGGAAAAAATCAGGAACTAGAACAATACCATTACAGAGCAGATGCAATAATTACAAACACTAAGTAAGAGAATTAACATGGGAAGTTGAATGAAATAGAGGGAAGACTTGACATAATTACAGTGAATACAGATGAGATTAAGACAATAAGAATGCTAATAG
>NW_004443956.1:9968415-9970606 GCF_000243295.1 Trichechus manatus latirostris | reverse complement strand
TGTGTCATCCTTCTTGCAATCTCTACCATATTGTTTCACCACCATTGACTTAAACTCACCACCTGCTAAACTTCTCATCCATGCTTTAGAGTTACTGTTGACAATTTGATCTCATATAGATAATTCTTTTAAAAAGTGCAATCCTCTGTAAAAGAATCATCTATACGAGTTAGCTAAACTATTATCTATATGATCATCTATATGATTTCATTGTCCATATGAACTCGTTATCTATATGATTTTACTAATTTAGCTAAACAGTTATTTAGTTTAAAGATGACTTCAGGAGACAATTTTGGTTCATGGTTTGAAAATTTTCTCAGAGTGATAGATTTGGGGGTTCCTCCAGTCTCAATAGGTCCAGTATGACTGGATTCTGTAAGAATTTGGAATTCTGTTCCACATTTTTCCCCTTTTGATCAGGATTCCTTTTCTATCCAGGCTTTTAATTGGGTAAACAGTAGTGCAGTTGGCTCTTGCTGCCATATAGTCACAAAATTTTGTTGCTGAGAGATACCATATAAAGTATCCTTGATAAGAGTCTTCTATTTGTGAGGGAGAACCATACCTTCCTTATATGAATCTGTAGTGGAGTACTGGATACAGGCTGTAAGCCTCCCCATATAGACAAATGTCTGTCTTCCACAACAGTTGCCCAGAAGGACCTTAGTATCACAGCCCAAGAGTATAGAGAAAACAATAGTCTTTGCGGGAGAACTTTGACAAGTAAGTGAAAGGAGGTGGGAAGGAGCCAGTATATGAAGTGCTTGCTATTCTTGTCGTTAGTTGCCTTTGAGTCGGCTCTGACTCATGGTGTGACCTTATGTATAACAGAGGTTGCTCAGGGCTGTGCTATCTTCATGATCATTAGTATGTTTGAGTCCATTGTTGTGGCTGTTGTGTCAGTCCTTCTCATTGAGGGTTTCCCTTGTTTTTTGCTGACCCTCTACTTTACCAACCCTGATGTTCTTTTCCAGAGATTGGTCTTTCCTGATGATGTGGCCAAAGAATAACCATCCCATATGGCTTCTGTAGCTACATCCTGAGTGACTGAGTGACTGAGCTGTATCCTGTTGGAAAGCTGAGGCCCCTTAGTTAATACACCAACCTGTCCTAGTTTCCCTTCCTTCCCTGCTTCATTTCCCCCTTTCCCTTACTTGCTCTTCCCTAGGATTATACACCCCTCGATAAAGTGTGAATACATTTTTTAAAAGTATGTCTACCAGTCAGGGTTTGGTACAGATAGCTCCTAATTTTGAATTTTAATTAATTTCAGAAAAACATAAATGAAATCGTATTAGTTATCTCCTTGCACATTATTGGAAAAAAAAGCAGATTTCACCTCAAACTAGGAGTGACATTGTAACTAGCAGAAGAATAAGTGGCAACCCCACAGAAGCAGTGGGGTGGGAAGGACTTGAAGACCATCGAGAGACGGAGTCTCTTAGAGAAGTGGGTTAGAGGATGCCAGCTTTAAGTCAGTCTGCATCACTGTTGGGGGAAAAAAATGTAAATTTTTGGAATTAGACAGCTCAATACACCAAACTAAAAATTTCCTGGTGAAAGTATATTTTAGTTCCCTGTCCTTAGGGGACAAAAGTCAGGCTATAGTGTGGACTTCACTATGCTTGTGGTGGCAGAAGCCATAGCAGTCCCAGGCCCTGGGTCTGGATGACAAAGGTCTGTCTTCTCCAGTAGTTTCTTAGACAGACCCTAGTACCGCGGCCCAAAAGTGCAGGGAAAACAATAATCTATGGGGAGAACTTGGATCACTAAGTGACAGGCGAGGGGAAGGAGGAAAATGTGTGACTGCAAAAATAAAAAGACCAATACATCAGACTGGTGCATACCACCCCCCACACAGACAACTGTGCCTGTCTATCAAGGTGTAACATGTACCTCTTCAACAACGTTTTGAAAATGTGAAATGGCACCAAGAGGGGAAACTCCTTAGGCTAACATATCATATGTGCTCAATACTCAAGGGGATGTTTTCAAATTAAAGTAAGGCTCCTAAAGCAGAAACTAACATTTTATTAGATGAACTAAATTGAATATATTGGCTGCTGATGAATCTTTGAAGGATTTACAGAGGCATGCAATATCAGTATAACCACATTGCCAATTCTTGCTGCTGTTGACAACATAAAATGACTTTCAGAAGCAGTAAGTTAAATCCCTAACTCTCCTG
>NW_004443956.1:9941779-9943309 GCF_000243295.1 Trichechus manatus latirostris | reverse complement strand
TTTTATAAATTAAGAAGTTGGGGCACAAGATTAGAATAATTTGTCCAAATCACACAGCTAATAGTTTTCAGATGTAGGAATCAAACTTGCTAAACAATAGAAACGTCATTTTTAAATCTATCTAAATTTCAAAGACTAAAAAACGTGTAATACAAGTAGTCCTTTCTTTGTACAGTACCAGAATGAACAAATTTCAGTTGTTGTGGGTTAAATAACACCACTCCTCTAACAACATCATTGAAATTTCAATTACACAGTGTCTTAGGCTGGGTTCTCTAGAGAAGCAAAACCAGTAAAGTGTGTAAATATATAGAAAGAGAGATTTATATCAAGGAAAACGGTTCACGTGATTGTAGAGGCTGGAACATCCCAAGTCTGTGGATCAGGATAGAGGCTTCTCTTAATTCATGTAGCCACAGGGGCTGGTAAACTCAAGATAGGCAGGTCGGAGAGCAGGGCTCTCACTCACAGGCTGTGAAGATCGATGAATCCCAAGATGGGCAGGTAAACTGATAGCTCAAGTCCCAAGAACCAGAGGTCAGATGAACAGGAGGCAGCTGCAGGATCCAGAATGAGCAAAAAGCCAGAACGTCCTCTTACATTCGGATGTAGGCCACAACTCCAATGAAATTCCCTTTCAGCTGATTGGCTACTCACAGCAGATTCCATCATGGGAGTGATCATATATAAACACTGGGAATCATGGCCTAGCCAGGTTGACACACAATCTTAACCATCACAGTCCACCCCCGTCAACTTGGCACATGTACACATCTCCTTAAACCATACGTAGTCTATGAATAAAGACAATTATAAACTCATACTTGTGCCTAACATGATACAGCTAACATGCGTACAACAAAAATGCACTAGCCCTGTTTACATCCTGTAAGTGAAGAAAACAAAAATATTTGATGCACATGTACAAAGCAGAAATACTCATAACAATTACAGTCCTCATTTCTGAACTGGTCACATGGCCATAACTGGTATTTAGTACTACCTTCTTCCACCAACCATTCCATATTTCCTTTGTCCTCAGCAAGCACCTCAGCTGGTCATGGTTCTTTCCCTGGTTGGGTGACCCAAACCTTCGTTCCTGAAGGAACTGGGTCATTAATAGTCATGTCGAAATTGGGTTGTTGTCGTTTTCCATTGACTTTAATCGCAGGGTGTGGTAGTACTGAGAGATGCCCTAAGAGATCTCCTGTGTTCCAGACATATTCTTCTATACCTCCGTTGTGTATTAGCAATCCGATTTCCTCTTGGTAATCAGGATCAATCACACCAGCAAGTATGGTAACTCCCTTCTTTGCCTGTTGACCCAGAGGCATAAGGAGCCCAAAGTGGCCAGGTGGCATTCTTAGCTTCCAGTTCAATGGAATCAGTGATGTGTCTCCATGTGGGAGCATTTCTCCCTTTGGAACTACAACCTCTGACTCTGCAGAGCATAAAGTCATGGGAACAGGAAGCAAAAATCTTGCAAGTGGGTCACTAAGGGTAATAGTGAGTGGTGCCACTCCCATTTCC
>NW_004443956.1:9935280-9940547 GCF_000243295.1 Trichechus manatus latirostris | reverse complement strand
AACTTGTGTCTTCAGGTCCTGCTCTGGCCCGATCTAGTATGTACCACTTCCATTTAATGATGGAGTGCTCCTGTGCACGTCCAACTTTATGACTTTGTAGGTCAGACAACACCCAGTTCATGATGGGCAGTTCAGGCCACATGGTGACTTGGTGTCCTATGGTTAAGCGTTCAGTCTCTACTAAGGCCCAGTAATGAGCCAAAAGCTGATTCTCAAAAGGAAAGTAGTTATTTGCAGAGGATGGCAGGGCTTTGCTTCAAAATCCTAAGGGTCTGTGCTGTGATTCACCAATAGGGGCCTGCCAAAGACTCCAAACGGCATCTCTGTTTGCCACTGACACTTCAAGCATCATTGGATCAGCCGGAGCATATGGCCAAAGTGGCAGAGTGGCTTGCTCAGCAGCCTGAACCTGTTGTAGAAGCTTCTCTTTTTCTGGGCCCCACTCAAAAGTAGCAGCTTTTTGAGTCACTTGATAAACAGGTTGAACTAGCACACCCAAATGAGGAATATGTTGCCTCTAAAATCCAGAGAGGCCCACTAGGCATTGTGCCTCCTTTTCAGCTGTGGGAGCAGCTAGATGCAATAAGTTATCCTTCACTTTATAAGGAGTATCTTGACATGCCTCACACCACTGGACCCCTGGAAATTTCACTGAGGTGGAAGGTGCTTGAATTTTTGTGGGATGAATTTCCCACCCTCTAGCACATAAATGTTTTACCAGAAGTCCAGAGTCATTGACGCCTCCTCCTTGCTAGGTCCAATCAGCATAATGTCATCAATGTAATAGACCAGTGTGACGTCTTATGGAAGGGAAAGGCGATCAGGTCCCTGTGGACTAAATTATGACGTAGGGCTGGAGAATTGATGTAGCTGTGAGGTAGGCAAGTGAATGTATATTGCTGGCCTTGCCAGCTGAAAGCAAACTACTTCTGATGGTACTTTGAATCAGGTGTGGAGAAAAAGGCATTAGCCATATCAGTAGCTGCATACTGGGTACCAGGAGATGTATGAATTTGCTCAAGCAATGAAACTACATCTGGAACACCAGCTGCAATTGGAATCACCACCTGGTTAAGTTTTTGATAATCTACTGTTATTCTCCAAGATCCATCTATTTTTTGCACAGGCCAGATAGGTGAGTTGAATGGGGATGTGGTGGGAATCACCACCCCTACATCCTTCAAGTCCTTGATGTGGCAGTAATCTCTGCAGTCCCTCCAGGAATGTGGTATTGCTTTTGGTTTACTATTTTCCTAGGTAGGGGCAGTTTTAATGACTTCCATTGGCTTTTCCTACCATAAAAGCCCTTACTCTATTTGTCAGGGATCACGTGTGGGGGTTCTGCCAGTTGCTGAGTATATCTATTCCAATTATGCATTCTGGAACTGGGGAAATCACTACAGGATGGGTTCAGGGACCCACTGGACCTACTGTGAGACAGACATGAGCCAAGACTCCATTAATAGCCTGACCTCCTTATGCCCGCACTCTGACTGGAGGGCCACAGTAACATTTTCGGTCTCCTGGAATTAGTGTCATTTCCGAGCCAATGTCCAGTAATCCCTGAAAAGTCTGATTATTTCCTTTTCCTCAATGAACAGTCACTGTCATAAAAGGTCATAGATCCCTTTGAGGAACGCTAGGAGAAAGATTAACAGTAAAAATTTTTGGCAGTGTATTGAAGTCCTTCCTCAAGGGGACCCGGCCTCCCCTTCATTCAAGCAGTTGTGGGTCTTTAAACTTGCACAAATCTGGGAATTGATTGAGGGATTGTAACTCTCTATTCTGGTGATTTGAGTTAGACTGCTGTTCACCTGACCTAGAATTCATCCATTTGTACAGATCAAGTCAATATTTAGTAGATTTCCTATGTATTTCACTCCTAAGGACACCATGACTAAGTAGCCAATGGTGTAAGTCCATGCAACTCAGACTATTCTGATTACTGCTTTGACTCCAGTGTCCATTACTGTAACCATGCCCACCTTGTCTTTGTCAATTGAGTGCAGCCAGTTTGCTGCTACTGCCATGGGTCCAATCAGTCCCATTGTAGTTAGGTGTCTTAATTCAGTTAGGGCAGTTCCCGTTGTCAAATCTGATTTACCTAAAATAGCAATCACAGCAGTCTTCAAGGATGCTGGAGTTCCCTTCACAAATTTGTTCCTTACAGTTGTGGTAAAAGGTGTGTCCTCTGGGCACTCTATGTGTGGGTCTGTGGGTCTAACCCGGCAAATCCATGCTAGCATGCCAGTTTCCCTAAACCTTTGATACCTTCTTCTTCAGTATACCAAGGCAGGTCTGGTACTTCAGCTTCATTTAGTGTAGGTCACCGTGTAATCCATCCTTCAGTGGCCCAACCAAATAAACTATTAGATCCTTTACTAACCCCTTGAGCTGAAACATTGAATGAAGAATCTGTGCTTAGTGGACCTATATCAACAAACTCAGACTGATCTATCTTTATGTTCCTTGTGCCATTATCCTATACCTTTAATAGCCATTCCCACACGTGTTCACCAGGTTTCTGTTTGTACATTAGAAAAGTCAAGCAGTTCTTTTGGAATGTAGTGTACCTCCTCCTGGGTCACACTTTGTACTTCACCTTTTAGGGCTCACTGGGACTTAAGTCTAGTTATAGGTCTAGAAGCCAGAATCCGTAGTGTGGAATTGTTTTGAGAACATTCAGCATTGTCTTGTAAAGCGTCTGCCTCAGGCGATGCTGCAGGCAATAACTCGGGCAAGGGCTTTTTAGAGGCAGCGGGACTAGGGCTGATATCATTAGATGGGAGTGGAGGGGCTGGTGGTTTTTCTGGGCAGGGTTGTTTAGCAGACAAACACGAAGTAATCTCTTCAGGTGGGAGTGGTTCTGCTGGTAGGAGTGATTCAATGGAATTTAGAGGCTCAGTGTCCCCGGCTTCCTGATTAACTGCCCATATGTCCCTATCCCAAATTTCAGGATCCCATCACTTCCCAATCAGTGCCCTCACTTTAACTTCAGATACCTCTCAAGGTTGGCAATTGAGTTGGTGTTGTAATTCAGCCACTCTTACAATAAAACTCTGGGTTTGGCTTTCGTCAATTTCAGCTCTGTTACTACAAGTAATAAGGCTTTCTTTCAAAGCTCGAGTGGAAGCCTTGAGGTCATTTACGCGCCACTTGGGCTTTGACTCTGAAGCCCTAAGTGCATCTCTTTCTTTCTGCAGTTTGTCTAGCAAAAGTAGGACCAACCAACCAGCTTCCTTATACTTCTCATTCTGACAAAACTGTAGAAAGATATCACACATGTGTTCACCCAGAGACTCACCTTTCACCAATACCTGATCTTCTGGTGGTGATATTTTGCATATTTGTACCGCCACCTCACACCATGGATTAGCAGTGCCATCTTTACTGCTGGAAGCAGAGTCATCAACGTCTTTAAGACTAACCAGACTTGAGAACCAATTTAGAAAACTCATCCTTACAGTTTTGTTTCTCTAGAACTACTCTTGGTACCAAATTTCTTAGGCTGGGCTCTCTAGAGAAGCAAAACCAATAAAGTGTATAAATGTATATATAGAGAGATTTATATCAAGGAAATGGCTCATGCGATTGTAGAGGCTGGAAAGTCCTAAGTCCGTGGATCAGGATAGAGACTTCTCTCGATTCAAGCAGCTGCAGGTGCTGGTGAACCCAAGATCTTCAGGTCGGAGAGCAGGGCTCCCACTCACAGGCTGTGAAGATCAATGAATCCCAAGATTGGCAGATAAGCTGATAGCTCAAGTGCCAGCAATTGGAGGTCAGACAAACAGGAGGCAGCCATAGGATCCACAGCGAGCAAAAAAGCTAGAACATCTGCTTATATTCGGATGCAGGCTACTCACAGCAGATTCTGTCATGGGAGTGTTCACATATAAACACTGAGAATCATGGCCCAGCCAAGCTGACACACAATCTTAACCATCACACACAGTATATTCACTGGCATTAATTACATAAAGTATAATCTTTGCTGTTAGCTTTTCAGTCCACTAATCACTGTGTAAATTATAAATTGCCTTGTGATCAGTGGCAGTCATGTCACTTATTTCAGAGTCTGTCAATAATTGGTCACTGTGTGTCTGTTATCAGTTCACATACACACAGCAAAGCACATAATTGTGTTTCCTCTTGTCTCCAAGTGATACACTTATGTGACATTTTACAAAACTGAATAATCAAAAGAAGGAATTGGCTAGTAAAGATGGAAGGGGATGGGGAAAACAAAAATCGATAATGCTGGAAGTGAAATTTAAGTCAAATGTAAATGAAGTCATACAAGAAATAGATGACAATGGAAATGTTGACATTGTCACCGTTTCAGAGACTCAAATATGCAGTCCAGAGAGCTTAGTCAGAGAGAGCTTATTGACATAAATGAAGAAAATGATTGTGACAAAAAAGACGAAGATGTCCTAGAGGAAGTGACACTGGCAAAACAACCCCAGCTTCATATTAAAGGAGCTCTTGGGGGTATTTCATGCTATTAAAGCACAAAGGATAAAATGTTTGAAGGTGATACAAACTTAGGAGTATGACAAGGCATAGAAAAGATGCTTGCTCAGTATTGTAAGTTACAGGACTAGAAGAAGAAGGCAAACACTGTTCAAAGAACTCTTGATAATTTTTGAAAAAATAAAGGACACTTTAATTATCAGTGTATCTGATACTTATGAGTCGGAATTGACTCAATGGCAGTGAGTTTTTTTTTTTTAAAATAAGTGTTTCACTATCTTTTTTTTCATTTCCCTATGCATTTATATCTGATGGTGAGGCAGTTTTTAATGTTTTAACAAAAAGTTTTAAAAGTTCTAGAACAATCGTAATACTTCCCATTGATTATTAAGATCGCATTGCATGCTTTCAGCTTGCACAGTATTTTTATGGCCCCATACTGTCATGGAAGCGATAACTGCCTGTGCTGAATGCTTGTGGTTTTGCAGTAAGGTAAGCATTCACAAGCACTGCTAGCAGGAGTATCTAGCAATTAGCAAACTTGTAAATTAGTAAATCAAGCTGTCATGTAGGACAAGTTGACTCTCTGTAACAGGGAACCTAAAAATTTTACTATCTCTGGCTTTGTAATTTTACGACTTGGATTTTATCACCTGGAAACTGAGACAGTCAGAGATTTATGTATCAGGATCTTTAACATCTGAGATAACTAGCTTTGCTGAAGAGGTACTGTGGCTTCTGATAAAAACCCATAAAAGACATATAATGGGTTTTTCTTAAGTACAAAAGAAAGA
>NW_004443956.1:9911077-9912759 GCF_000243295.1 Trichechus manatus latirostris | reverse complement strand
GGGAGGTGGGAAAGTGTATATCACTGGTTACCAGTTGTTCTGTCTCCTGCTGGAAGCTCGATGAAGCTGCTTTCTTGTACCCCCGTTCCCTGATCTCTGATAGGAGTTCAAGATGACAGGTCCATGCTGCATTAGCTGATAGGGGACCTCTGCATGTATCTCTCCTCGCTCTCTGTTCTCTGACAGTTTCTTATTCCATTTGGTGCCTGGCTGAGTTCTTTATCTCTTCATTTGATGCTTAGGGTTTCAGGATTTCTGTTTTCTCTGTTTAGCTTAGTATTTTGGATCTTTGCTGTGGAGGGATGGCATGGTGCTTCTGCCTATAGCACCATGTTGCCTGGATGTTGCAAACATAATTCTTAACAGTAAAACATTAAAAGTGTCACCTTTAAAACTATGAGTAAGACAGGGGTGCCTACTTTCACTTCTACTGTGCAATATTATACTGGAGATCTCAGCCAGTGAAGCGAGGAAATAACCAGAAAGATAAATGTAAGGATCGGAAAGGAAGAAACCAAGCTCCCATAATTTTCTAGCATATGATTGTTTTCCTAGAAAACTGAAAAGTAGACGTATGAGTAAGTCAGGATGATAATAGAGTTTAACAAGGTGCATTTCTATACACCAACTAAAAATTTATAGAACAGTTTTCAGAAGATAATATTACACAAAACCAAAAAACCAAACCCGTTGCTGTTGAGTTGATTCCAACTCATAGCGACCCTATACGACAGAGTAGAACTGCCCCATAGGGTTTCTAAGGAGCAGCTGGTGGATTCAAACTGCCAGCCTTTTGGTTAGCAGCCAAACACTTAACCACTGCACCATCAGGGCTCCAAAAATATAATATGATACTTAAAAACAAACTCAACAATAAACATGCAAGACTTATGTGAAGAAAATTATAGCACCTTACTTAAAAATATAAAAGAATACCTAAATAAATAAAAACCATGTTTATGAATAGGAGGGCTTAATAATGTAAAGGACTCCCTGGGTGGTACAGTTAATGCACTTGGCTGCTAACTGGAAGGTTGGAGGTATGAGTCCACCCAGAGACACCTTAAAAAAAAAGCCCTGGCAATCTACTTCTGAAAAATCAACCATTGCAAACCCTGTGGAGCACAATTCTACCCTGACACACATGAGGTCGCCAGGAGTTGGAATCGACTTGACAGCAGTTGGTGTGGTGAATAATGTAAAAATGTTAATTCTTCAAAATTGGTCTGTAGATTACACGTAATTCCAATGAAAATCCAACCAGTATTTTAGAGGAGCTTTATAAGCTGATTTGAATAGAAGACCAAATGCTCAATAACAGCTAAAAGACTACTGGGAAAAAAAAAAAAAAAAAAAAAAAAACAAAAAATAAGAAGAAGTTAAAAAGATGAGCCATACCAGATAGGACGAACTATAACAAAGTTGTCATAATTAATGCAACGTAGTGTGATAGGCAAATTTACCAATGGAACAGACTCAAAAGCTCAAAAAGAAACCCATATCTGTATGGCACATTGGTATATGGTGAAGGCTTTGTAGATTAATGGATAAAATATGTACCTTTCAATAAGTGGTGCTGGGACAGTCCATTTTCTGTTTAGAAAAATAGTAAAATTGGATCCCTTCTTCACACCCATAAATAAAAATCAGTACTTGACTAAATACAAATTTAAATGTGAAGT
>NW_004443956.1:9905258-9908331 GCF_000243295.1 Trichechus manatus latirostris | reverse complement strand
GGGAAGTGAGAATTCTGCCACTGAACCATAAATGCCTCCACTGAACACGTAGAAAGTGCCTAATGTATGTGACCTTAGGTAGACTAGATCAGAGGCCTGAAATGTGCCCACACACATGCTGTCTTGCACTTCTGCCATCCCCCTGGAAAGATGCTGCTCATGCCCCCAGGCAGCTGCTGCCCCTTTTGCCTGAGTTCCGAATAAACACACGTTAACCCTACCCACAATGAGGATCCACGCTCAAGTAGGGCTGCACTTTGAAACAGATTGGCCTGTCCCAACCCAGCCTAGACTTAACGAACCCCCGGTAGATCTGCAGTTTAGGATTGAGAATAAGTAATTGTTTTATTTGTTGTTGGAGCATTTTGTTTGCGAAAATAGGTGACTGATACATGAAATGCTATTACTGTTATTATAACAATAATTATAAATATTAAAGATTTCAAAGAGTTGGCCTTGTGTCTGGAAAGTTTCTATCACTCTCACTTATTGTGCCTAAAACCAAACCCACTGCTGTCGAGCTGATTCCAACTCATATGACCCTATAGGACAGAGTAGAACTGCCCCATAGAGTTTCCAAAGCTGTAATCTACAGAAGCAGACTGCCACATCTTTCTCCCGAGGAGCAGCTGGTGGGTTCGAACCGGCGACCTTTTGGTTAGCAGCTCATCGCTTAACCACTGCGCCACCAGGAATCCTTTCGTTGCACCTAGACAGATTGAATTTAATGCCTTAGGACACTGAGAATGTCCAGTTTCTATCTTGAGCAGCTGCCACTGGCACAAATACCATGCTCACCTTGACCGCGTCTTTCCTTTAGGTTCATACCACAGGCTTGAATCAACTCCATTTCAGCACATGGCTGCCAGTGTCAAAAAGACCCAAGGACAGAAATGAGACACACAATCACTAGTGTAGTAGAGAGTCAGCTTTGTAACTAGCTGTTTGACATGTACATTATGATGTTATCGTAATGTTTGTTGTTAGAGATCTTACAGTCCATAAACCATACTGCACATACTGTCTTACTGATCTGCACGGAATCCTGCACAATGGCCAGGGTCAGGGTTATGTTGCCTCCTGCAGAGATGAAGAGCCCTAACCTCAGAGAGGTTACAGTGACTCACACAAGGCCACACAGCTTGGAGATGGTTCAGCAGGACTCCAACTATAACTTCTGATGTCAAGTCCTGTTAGCTTTCATTGTTTTGTGGATGCCTTTCATTACTTCCAATGTTTTTGCTTGAGGATAGATACTTTTCAACAAATTAAGTGTATCTCTATGTCTCCTTGATGCCACGGATTTATGCTGCCTGTGGAGAACAGCAATCTGTCGTCCCCATATCCACCACTGGAACTCAGACAAATACAAAGATTCCAAAGCATTGTCAGTGACTTTTGGAACTCTAGGCCTTTGCTGATTTCTTAAACTGTGTTTAAGGAGTTTAAGAAGTTAGAAGATCTAGAGATGGGGTATGCGTGGGGTAGGGACAAATCTTTACTTAAGGTAACTTGAAAATCTCTGATCAGGTTAACAATCCTATGCATTAATAAAATATTACAAAATCAACAAACCAAACACTCTTCTCATATACTTATTTAGAAATTTCCACCACTTATCTGTGAGTTTGTTGTATTGTGGTGGCTTGCGTGCTGCTGTGATGCTGGAAGCTGTGCTGCTGGTATTTCAGTTATCTGCAGAGTCACCCATGGTGGACAGGTTTCAGCAAAGTTTCTAGACTAAGACTAAGAAGAAAGCCTTGGCGATCTACATCTGAAAATTAGTCAGTTAAAACCCTATGGGTCACAGAATATTGTCCAAAACTTTGACTCGCTTACTTTGACTGCATGGTCAGGAGGGATCGATTGCTAGAGAAGGACATTATATTTGATAAAGTGGAGGGCTAGTGAAGGCAAGGGAAACTTTGAATGAGATGGAGTGACACAATGGCTGAAACAGTGGACTCAGGCATACCGACGATTATGAACATGGTGCAGTACTGGGCAACTTTTTCTTCTGTTATACATGGCGTGGCTATGAGTTGGAGCCAACTAGATGGCAACTAACAACAATTTGGAAATTAAGGCATCATGTGAAATAAATTGATGAATGAATTTACCACATTTTCTTTAAAACTTCCATACAAACAGTAACAGAGTAATAGGGTTTCCAAGGGGTGGGATTGCCTCTGTTTAGGATAACTTTATTGGATATCCTTGTTTGTGAAATTCTTTTAAATAATGTTGCATTTTTAAAAGTAATAAAACTTACTGTTATCAAATAGGAATGTAAGAGTTCCTCAAAGACTTCCTTGTTGTAGGACAGGAACTGGCATCTTTGATTTAATGTTGGGGGTGATGATCTAGGCATATGACTCCCTAAATTCCATTCTCGATTCTACCACTTTCTCCTTGTGTGACCTTGGACAGGTTACTTCAGCTCTCTAAGCCTCATGTTTTCTAATTTGTAAAATGGGCCAACTAATAAGACCTTTTTCATAGGCTTTTGTGAAGACTGAACAAGGTAATTCATATACCCAAAAGCCAAACCAAACCCATTGCTGTCCAGTCGATTTCAACTCATAGCAACCCTATAGGACAGAGTAGAACTGCCCCATAGGGTTTCCAAGGCTGTAAATCTTAACAAAAGCAGACTACTACATCTTTCTTCTGCGGAGCAGCTCATGTGTTTGAACTGCCAACCTTTTGGTTAGCAGCTGAGCGCCTAACCACTGTGTCGCCAGGGCTCCGTATTCATACACAGTGCTTATAAAAATAATTGGTCCTAGTAAGTACTCAGATACTAAAAAAAAAAAAGAAAACCATTGCTGTCGAGTCAGTTTTGACTCATAGCGACTCTATAGGACAGAGTAGAACTGCTCTATGGGGTTTCCAAAGAGTAGGTGGTAGATTTGAACCACTGACCTTTTGGTTAGGAGCCAAGCTCTTAACCACTGTGTGACCAGTGCCCCAAATACTAGAAATTTATTATTAATTGTTGCCCCAACAGTCATTGGCTGGATGTGACCTTTGGCAAGTTATTTCATCCTTTTGTGTCAGTTGCTTCCTCTGA
>NW_004443956.1:9902242-9903734 GCF_000243295.1 Trichechus manatus latirostris | reverse complement strand
ACAAGATTAGGTAGTGTCTTAATCCAGTCTCTTTTGAGATATAAAAGAGAGAAGCCAGCAGAGACACATGGGAACCTCATACCACCAAGAAAGCACTGCCAGGAGCAGAGTGCATCATTTGGACCTGAGGTTCCTGCACAGAGACGCTCCCAGACCAAGGGAAGATTGATGACACAGACCTTCCTCCAGAGCCGAGAGAGAAAGTGTTCCCCTGGAGCTGACGCTCTGAATTTGGACTTGTAGTCTACTGGACTGTGAGAGAATAAACTTCTCTTTGTTAAAGCCATCCACTTGTGGTATTTCTGTTGGAGCAGCACTAGATGACTAAGCCAATCAGTGAATAATTGAGGAGCAAATTTTACTATGCGTAGTACGTATCACATTGGGTCTTGCATTTTTTCTGTGTGTCTTTTTTTTATTTGTGCATATACTTGGATTATTATATATGATAGCAGGATTATAACCCTCCAGTGACTGACATGCTAGATAAACATATAATTGGCTGAAATGAACTCATTAGTAGGAAATATTCAACATAAGGTTGTTTTAATTTTCCCGTGTGTCTAAGTGTCTATGTAGCAATCCTCTGTAACATAGACTGGTGGTTTTCTTAACTGTGTTCTGCTGAAAATACTTCAGGAGTTCTCATAACATACTGTTGTTAGTTAGTCGGCTCTGACTCATGGCAACCTAATATTCACAGAACAAAATATTGCCTGTCCTATGCCACCCTCATAATTGTTGATATGTTTGAGCCCATTGTTATAGCCACTGTGTCCATCCATCTCATGGAAGGTTTCCCTCTTTTTCTCTGACTCTCTACTTTACAAAGCACGATGTCTTGTTCTAGTGATTGATCTATCCTGATGACATGCCCAAAGTAAGCAAGATGAAGTCTCACCATCCTCACTTCTAAGGAGCATTCTGGCTATAACTTCCTCCAAAACTGATTTGTTTGTTCTTCTTAAAGTTTACTGTGCATTCAGTATTATTCACCAGCACAGTTCAAATGCACCAATTCTTTTTCAGTCTTCCTTTTTCACTGTCCACCTTGAAACTCTTAACCACTAACTCTTGCTACCAGGTTAACAAACTCCTTTTGTGCAGATTTTGGAATATCACTATCGTGTGCGTGCATGTGCGTGCAAGAGCACACACACACACACACCCTATTTCTGTGAATAAGCAATATTTGAACATCTTGAGAATATGTTGATGACTAAAGATTGTGTGGTTCTGCTGCCTTGAATTAAAATTCAAGGATGCACTTGTCTGCTCACATAAAACCAGGCAGGTGAGAGCAACCTCTATGAAGTGTCAGTGATGTCTGAATGGCATAAATTCTCCTAAGGGCAGATTAGCATATAGTGCAAGGACAAGAGAATGTATAATATATGGTAGTATCTTCCTGTTTTGGATACTTTAGCTATTATCGTAAGCATGATAGAATGTGGAAGTGGACTTTCCTTTTATAACGGAATTGGGGCACTGT
>NW_004443956.1:9898994-9900811 GCF_000243295.1 Trichechus manatus latirostris | reverse complement strand
TTTTTTTTTCTGCTTGACACGTATTCTTTTGAGTTTTTTTTAATGAGGGTCAGAATCTTCAATAAAACATTTATTTACAATTTTAGTTGTATAACTCTTACTGTTATGATAGAAGGTGTGAGCTAATGTTTGTTTTTGTTAGGGATTAAATTTGAAATACATTTCACAGAATTTCTACTTTTTAAGTTTCCAGATATTGGGGGAGCGTGGCCAACATGGCAGAGTAGTTAGATGCTTCCTATATCCCTCTTACAACAAAGACCTGGAAAAACAAGTGATTTGATTCTATATGAATATCTAGGAGCCCTGAACAAGGCAAAGTTGAGGAATCCGTCTGAGTGATAGGGGAAATGGCGACAGTCTGGAAGAAGCAAAGAGCGCCAGAGCCATGGTGGTGAAACTGCAGCTCTGCAGCCACACCGGTGTGCATGCTCGGGAAGCAGTTTCCACATTGAGAGAGACCCAGCAGCAGAGATTCTGCTTGGACACTCCAAACCAGTGAAAAGCAGCACCCAAGTGGCTAAGATAAGTACATGCATGCAGCCTTTTGTGGGGATTTAAAAAAAAAAAAAGCCCATTTGGGAAAAAGCTCTCTCCCTTTTTCCCTTTCATCTCCTCCCTCTGCGCTGTGCACTGGGAGTCTGCTGGGACAGAAGTAGATCCCAAAAGGCACCCTGACCAGTTACCCTGGCCTTGGAGAGGGAACAAATAAGCTAGTGGCTCCCCTAGGCCAGGAACACAGGGTCGGCACAGCTCCTTTGTTAGGCACAGATACAAGGGGGTCTGCAGACTCTGAGTGCCTTACACCCCTGTATAGACTTGTGGGGGCCCATCTCAACAGTGTTAGTCCTCACTACCACAGTACAACAGGGCAAACATCTGAAGTTTAATTTCAACTGCTTCAGCTGTGAACGGGCAGATTTGTGACCCTCGAAACAGCCCTGCCCCTTAAGTAGGCACTTTTATTGATCTGCAGCAGGGGCTTGAGGACTGGTGGTATCACCTAAAGGCCCTAGTCACCTGCCACAGGAATCCAAGAAAAAGTGGTGCCCTTGAGTCTTTACAGCCAACAGAGAGGGGTGCTCATAGTCCGGCTGCAAAACTCACCTACCTGCTCACCCTAGAGAAAAGGGACACGCTTTCATTTCAGACTCTCAGGGGCAGCTGTCAGCCCCGTGCCTCGCTCAGCACATGATCCCCACCACAGCCAGAGTCCAGTGCCTACACCAATCACCCATGCCTCTCTAGAACTGGGGGTGACAGCCTGCATCACACACTTGGTGACCAACTGCCTGAACACCCAAGCTGAACCTATATAGGAAAATTTAATGGACTTCTGTGTGCACATAGTTACAGAACTAACTACCTGGTGACAGGACGTTAGGGATTCAAAGGTGTCAAAAAATCAAACTAGTGCACACAAGCAGCCTATTTGGGCATTAAAAACGAAACAAAATAAGAAGCTAGGTCTCACTAAACAAATACAAAATAAAATTATAATAAATTATTGACGGGTCAGAGACAACAGTCAATATCAGGTCACGTAAAGGGCAGCCCAAGATGGCTTCAGCAAGCTCCCAAAATAGAGAATCAATAAATTCTTGGGAGGAAGAGAACTTCTTGGAATTACCAGGGCAGAATACAAAAGATTAATATACAGAACTCTTCTAGAAATTAGAAAGGAAATTCTATAGAATGCATAAACATCCAGGGAACATACAGACACAGTAGTAGCAGAACTTAAAAAAGTTATTCAAGAACATAATGCCAAATTTAATAGGCTGCAAGAATCCATAGAGAGACAGAAATCAGAAATC
>NW_004443956.1:9891398-9892218 GCF_000243295.1 Trichechus manatus latirostris | reverse complement strand
AAATGGCAATGATAGCTACCATTCCTTACATCGTATTCTTCTCTACAAGTTAAGCTAAATTATCTCATTGAATCTTCAGAACAACACTGGGAGGTAGACAGAACAGGTATTCTCTTTCCCAATTTAGAGATGAGAAAAATGAGCTATGTGGATTTTAAGTGACTTACCCAAGCCAGGTTTTGATTGCAGAGCTTCTGTCTCTGTCCAGTATACTTTCTGCTTGTGAAACCGAAATCCTTCACCTGTAAGAAGCAGTAATTTCTATATAAACTAGGAATATCTCCTTAAAACAATTCTTGAACTCAAAATAGAAATAAGTATGTGATTTTAATTTATTAACCTATTGTTACTCTTTGGATATTAGTCATAGGTTGTTTAGACCTACACCTGTGTTCTCTAATACGGTAACCATTAGTTACATGTGGCTGTTGAGCACTTGAAATGTAGCTGGGCTGAATTGTGGAGTGCTATAAGTATAAAATGTACACTGCATATTGAAGACTTAGTATGAAAAAGAAAGATGTAAAATATCTCAGTAATTTTTAATATTGATTACATGTTAAAAATATTTTGTATGTAATGTGTTAAGCATTTTATTAAAAGGAATTTTTCTTTTTTTAAAATTCTTTTAATGTGGTTACTAGAAAATTTAAAATAATATGTGTGGCTCTCATTATATTTTTATTGTACAGCACTGCTCTAGAATTTTCTTCTTTTTTCGGCATAGTTGTCTGTTGTCACTCTTTAGTTACCATGTTTTCCCTTTTTAAAATGACTAAAGCTTAAATGCCAATACTTAACACCTCATTTTTTTTTTTTT
>NW_004443956.1:9889510-9890643 GCF_000243295.1 Trichechus manatus latirostris | reverse complement strand
TTAGCTTTTATTTTACAATAAATTTTGATTGAAGAAACCTCACAGATCAATATATTCCTAAACGATCTATGTTACCGTGGAATTCATAGCTAATATGGAAGTGATTATTAACAAAAGAAAGTTGTAGAAAAATATCTAAATATCCCTTCATTTTTGCAACTGTGTCCTTTATAGTTCTATTGTTCTTGAAATTGTCGAATTCAGTGCTTAAATGTAAGTTATAGGTTATTATTCAGTCACACTCCCTTACTTAGATTAAGAATGTTTTACCCAAAGAAATTAAGGAACATGTCCTATACTCAAATAGTTATTTAAGAGATGGGTAAGTAATAGTGTCATTTTACTGAGCTGTTGCCACAGGTCAGGGCTATGTAAAAGCTTTGATGACAGTATCTCATTTAGTGCTCACAACAGCTAAGTGAAGTAGATACTGTTACTGCTCTCATTGCATGGGCGAGCCAATGAAATGTGGAAGAAATCGAGTTAGTTTTCCAAGGTCACACATCAGGTAGACGAGAGCCAGTGTGCAACCTCAAGTTTGATACTGACACTAGTGGGCTTGACACTGTGCTATGCTGCTTTCCTTATTAGTATTTTTTTTTAAAAAAAAAACAAATTGATAACATAGGGGATTAAAAACTCTGTGTATCTCTTTTTGGTCAGTCTTCAATGAAAGTGAATTGAAGGACTTTGTCAGGTCTTGACTCTCATTGGTGGTAAATGCTGTATTGTTTCCTGGAGGCTTGCTGTTGTTAGGTGCCATAGAGTAGATTTTGGACTCATAGCTTAACTGTTGCACCACCAGGGCTCCTCTTCCTGGAGTCTAGGAGTCTGAATTCAGAGTGTCAGTGGGGCCATGTTCCCTCTGAAGGTTCTTAGGGGAAAGATCCTTCCTTGCTTCTTCTAGCTTGGTAGCCCCAAGCATTCCTTGTCTTGTGGCAGCATAACTCCTGTCTCTGCCTCCATCATCACATAGTGTTCTTCCCTCTGTGTCTCTTCCCCTTTTCTTATAAGGACACCAGTCTTGTTTGATTAGGGTCCACTCTACCCCTGTATGATCGCATGTTAACTTATACCATTTTCAAAGACCCTATTTCCAAACCAGGTTATGTTCACAGGTACCTGGAGTTAAG
>NW_004443956.1:9886537-9888936 GCF_000243295.1 Trichechus manatus latirostris | reverse complement strand
TAGGAGTAGAGTGGAAGATGAGCAACATTTATTCAAATAAAAATATTGTTTCTATTTTACTGGATCCAATGAGTACAGATAAGATAGTTCTAGAAGATTCACATGAAAAGAGGCTACCCTCATAAAAATGAGAGTATTCTTTTCCTGTTATTGCTATAACAAATGACCACAAGTGTTGTGGCTTAAACAATACCAGTTTATTACCTCACAGTCCTGTAGATCAGAAATCTCACTGGACTGAAATCAGGTGTCAGCAGAGCCTCGTTACCTTTTCCACTTCTAGAGCCAGCCTGCATTCCTTGGCTTGTGGCCCTGTTCTGTCTTCAAAGTCAGCAGCACAGCATCTTCAATCCCTTTCTCTGACTTTCACATCCTCTCTCTCCCTCTTCTACCTCCATTTTCCAGTTATAAGGACCCCAGTGTTATGAGCCTTCTTCACAGAGACAGTCTCCTTCTGCTGTCTCTGTCTTCCCTGTGTTCAACTTTTCCCAACTCTTTCTTTGCACCTCCTCTGCCAGCAAGTCTTGGTAGCCACAGGTCCTGCTTTAGATTAGTGCTGTTCTCAGTTTGATAACTTACCATTTTGTTGTACTCCATTATCACCCAAGAGGCTGAA
Organism: Trichechus manatus latirostris; assembly: GCF_000243295.1. Classification (NCBI taxonomy): domain Eukaryota; kingdom Metazoa; phylum Chordata; class Mammalia; order Sirenia; family Trichechidae; genus Trichechus; species Trichechus manatus. The sequence continues at coordinate 9,888,320 of NW_004443956.1, read as the reverse complement.
TCCGCCGGAAGTCAGACCTGTCAGAGGTGAAATTTGTGTGGTCATGTGTTCTGTTGGGACTTTTGACCGATCCATGATACTGCAAGGATGCTGTTGGATTCTTTTTCTGGATGAGAGTTGTGTGTCACCACTGGAGTTGTTCATTCCATCCTTTCCATGAAATTCCTACTTTTCATAGAGCTACCTGGCTTGGACTTGATCCTCCATTTAGCCATGTGTACAGATGCACATAATATCTGAGTGTATAGCGATGCTCACAATATACCTGGGTGTGTATACAGATGTGCATAATATCTTGATGTGTGTGCAGACACATATATATCATTATATGTTATGTATGCACCTATTTGGCAAGAGCACACTCACTTAAGGGAAGAATAATAGCTGGTACTAGTACTACATATCCTGAAAGCTTAGAAGATGAATTGTATGGAACAAATTATGGTGGAATTATGTAGATGGTTTCCTTAAAAGACATCGGTGCACAGAGGACTGTTCTCTCTGCGTCAGTGCTAGGCATTGTTCTCTGAACCCAGACAGTTCTCACTGACAGAAGGTAAATCTTCTCACAAGAACCCAGGAATGTTTAAACACCGGTGAGTCAGCTCATTATATTAAAAGAGATCACTACTGGTAAATTGATGGTAGCTGCTAGATGTTATTTTACCACATATTTTGTCACTTAATATAAATTGTGTTGTGAAATAAATGAGCCTATCAGCGTTGTATTCAGATGCAATAAATAGTAATTTTTCCTGTTGAAGTTTGGTAAATTCTTTAATAAATCTCCTACCTGAATCCCTTGGATTTCCAAATAAATCAGTAGATTTTCAGTTTAGTTGTTTAGTACTCGTAATGAATCCTTAATGTCTAATAGCATCTACTGTTTACATTTGCCTGGGGTCTCTAAAATATTAGAAGATGAAATGATTTTTCTGTTCCTTGGTGAATGGCTGTCATAGAATTAAAGTGTTTCATGAATTTCATATTTGAGTGAATGACTTCCATTCTTCAGTCTCTTGTGGGAAAGGAGAAATAGGTGGAGCTGCATTTAATGGTATGCTGTCTTGTCTAGATTGAATTTGTTATGAATTGCGTGGTTCTCAGTTGTACTGTCTTGCGTCCTTAAAACAAACCACAAATTCTATGGGATGCATATTTTGTTCTTTGCTGAACACTGAGAGTATATAAATGATGATTTAAGGGCCATGAAACTAAAATTGGTAGAGGGCTACAAACAGTATGTTAATTTTCTTTAGAAATATAAAAGAAAGCTTATTTCGAATATCCTTAAAAGTTTAATAAGAGTTCCTTTCAAGTCAGTATAGAAAAGCAGCTCCACCTAAAAAATAAATATGTATCCATTAGCCTTTGCTAAAATGTACCCAGATTTCCAGTTATAAAATTCTTGTAAAGCCCATGATTTGCTTCTTTTAGAATCACTTAAAACAAGTGGTAAGAATTATATTGTTATTTAAATAGGGAACATTCATGTATATAGAATGGATTTCTGTCTAAACTTAGGAGAATGCATAACATAACATAATTCTATTTGAACATGTTAGAGAATTCATGACAAGAAATGAAAATAGCATAGGATAAGGAGTTAGCTGGCCAGGGTCTGAGGACCAATTCCTCACTAACCTCTTTTATGAACTTAGGTAACTAAACCTATTCAGTGAATCCCTACTGAGATCCTACCAGGGCTGGACTTTATTCTATGCACTGGGAATACAACACAACATGTTCGACAATGTCCCTGCCTTGATAGTGCTTATATTCT
>NW_004443956.1:9884255-9885849 GCF_000243295.1 Trichechus manatus latirostris | reverse complement strand
TCCCAGAAAAAATGTGCATATACATCCACCCATGATTTGGCATATAATATCGGGGTATTAAGGAAGTTCTGAAGATCAACCAAAAATCCCAAGAGGTCCATTTTGCCCTTACTATAATATCATGAAATATGGAGAAGCATCATATTTTTACATTATCCTCCATGAATATTCATGCAACTGTCTTTTTTATTGGGCAGCAAAGAGTTCATGGCTGTAGGCTCTGATTTAAAGACAACAACACCCATATGTAAATATTATTTGGTCCGTTCTTAACAGAACCATATGCTTTGACAATTAAGACCCTCAAACAAAAATAAAAGAACCAACCAAGACAAGACACTGGCATCTCTGACAGCATGTTGACAGGTTGGACAAGCTAACTTTCACATCATGTCTAAATCCATTGCCGTTTATGCCTACAATTTCTAGATGTCTATTTTTATTTTCTATTTTATTCACATCTGTATTTTTAAGCAATATAGAAAGGATTTCTGTGACAGTGTGTATATCTGCTTCTCAGTATGATTTCATACTCTATAAAATTGAATTAACTAGATAACGAATAGAGTAGAATTGAATACAGTTTAACAAAATCTCTCTAGTAAAGCCGTAATTGAAACTCAAATCACTGAGCGATCTATCAAGAACAGCAAAGAAAATAATACCAATCCAGGTGGATAAAAAGTGCTAATTACCAGGCATCAGTTTTTAGCAGTTTAGTTTGACATTATTAAGAGGATTTCCAATTATTTCACCTACCGGGACTCATTCTACCAAGCCCACAACATTTACCCAGCCAGCCTACCTAAAGAAAGTTAAATAAATGAGAATAAAAATACTCATTGTGATATGATATAACTTTACTCATTATTTTTTAGCAGTTCCTTTTCCATTCCGTGCCCCACCCCTTGGTATTCAAAACCTTTATTGGAAGTCAAGAAATAAGAGGGTGGGGGGATCATTAGTTGCCATGAAAGAGAAGGAAGGTCTCTGCATGAGGCATACAAGTCTTTAGTACTTGAGTGGTGGTTCTCAGGTCATGAATTGTATATGCCTGCTTCTATTATAGAGTCCCACAATGGTGGTATCCAGCAGGAGAGAAAAATACTTTTTTAGAAAATAATTCCCTTTAGTGTGAATTTATCTTCAGGAACACTTGCATAAAAACTTGTTGTATGTGAGTGGATCTTCTGATATACATTAGATGTGTTTCTTGAAAGTTCAGCACCCATGAGACATTTCTAACTTGAGTCTTATTTTCCCAGAGAATTTGATTAGGTTGTCAGAAAACTGTTTATTTGTGACTTGCTGATATGCTGATAATTGCTTAAGAGAAATTAAATGATATGTTCTTTTGGCTGCTGCTTCTGGAATATTCTCTAGGGTTGTCCGTGTGTGAAGCCGCTTACAACAAATGAATGCCTGAGATTCAAGGTATCTTTCGTCATGGCTTTTGATTTGGGCATATACTGGAGTCACTGTTAGTGTTCTTTTCCCTTGGTGTATAAATATGTTGTGACTTAATCTTCTTAATCATTAGTTTGCTTACTGTAAAATGGGGATAAAAATAGTGCCTATGGCATAAACTTGTTGT
>NW_004443956.1:9875450-9883757 GCF_000243295.1 Trichechus manatus latirostris | reverse complement strand
AATGGCCCAGCCTACGTGGTGTTTGGAAGGCCCATTCTGCTGAAGCACATTCCACATGGTTCTCAGATATTCCCAGTGGGAATGAGCTTTGTTGCTCACAACCATCACCAGTTCAATAATGCATCCTTCATTGGATTCTTCTCCTTCCCCTCCTTCCGCTTCCTGGAATCATCTCTCAAATAAATTATCTGCACCCAAGTCTTTTGTTTTAAACTCTGTTTATGAGAAATTCAACTTGGGCTGCAGAACACAGCCTATACTTTCATTTAGACTGTCTGGACCATGCTTTCCAACTTTGGTGAAAATTCATTCATATATTTTTAATATGTTGCACTAATAAGGAGACAAACTGATAGAAATCTAATTTTATTTATATAGCGCATCTTTGTCCATAAACCAAACATCTTTGCTGGAAATTTTTTAATGGACTTCTATATATCAAATGAATTATCAGTAAATGAACAATTAAATATCCTACAGGTGCTTACTATTTAATCTTTTTACTCTTTCCATCAATGGAGAAAAGGCCTGGACAGGTCAAATCGCAGTTTGCTAAGGCTCCTCTGGTAAACTAGTTTGTGTTTTCCTATTAGCATTTTACAGTATCACCTGTCCATCTTTCTGTCTGTCTATCTTGGGCGTGCTTTACTCAACTTTTTCCTTGTAGGGGCATGCATGAGATTAATGGTTTTTACCAAAGAGAAAATTAATTAAGATAAGAACTCATGCAGCCTGATTCTGTCATTATGGAAACTTGGCATGCAACAATAATCCCTGAAGGGAGAAATCTTAACCAATATGGCTCTTTATCATGCAAACTAATAATTTGTAGTTTGGATTCAGTGGGAAGACATGTTGGTTTGTTCCACACAATGATGATGATGATGTTTTTAATTTGAATTATTTGTCATTTAAAGATCAGGGTGTTGTAAACAAAAATGAGTGTTTTGAGCTTCTGAAACAGTGGAAACTCTAACAGCCTTGGGTCTCTATTCCTATACTGCATGCATGGGCTGGGGCTTAGTAACAGCTGTCTGTTAGTCGGGCATGTCCTTTCTAGGTTGCCACAGTCCCCTCACTGGTGCTACGTCTTGCTCCTTGTCTTTGTTTTTCTTGTCCTCTGTCTGCTTCACTCATTTATACTACCAGTCTAACTCCTGCAGGGATTTGAATTTTGATATCATGGAGGATGCAAATTAGCATAACTTCCCTCTTATGAGATGCATTTTAAGCCCAAAATAAATCTAGGGTACAGTAGTACAGTTTTAAGTCAGCTAATTCTAGAACTTACTGGGACCTTCAAGATCTGATCCAAGCTCTCTTAATTTACTGATTTGGAAACTGAGAAACAGAAAGGTTAATTTCTGTATGAGTTCACATAGCTAACGGTATAGTTATATCAGAAAGTAAATGGTCTAAGTGAGACTTGAAGATGCTTCACTTTCTTCCTTGGAGTAGAAAGGCCATAGCCTGTAAGTCTTCCTCCAGGATTTTGGTTATTTATACAAAAATATCCTTTGTAAACCAAAGTATTTGTAAAATTGCAGTTATAAAATTCAGAATATCTTTTAAATAGTCAAAAAAACCCAACATTATGCTTTTGAAGCAGTCTGGGAAGAAGTTATAAGTCTGTTGGCAAGATGATAGATCACCACAAGGTGAGAGCACACACAGAGTAAAAAGAGAATATGGCAATAGAAATCAAATGCTGAAAAAAGGTTGAATGTATTATTCTTTTCTAAATATGGCTTCTTTGGTTATTACTAACCCTAGTCCTTTGTTTTAGTCTTCATGTTTGGAAGTTCCTTCCACTGTAAGGTCTGGGCTTTATGTAAAAAGACAATAGATATTCTAATCTATTTTAGGACCTTGTTAAAGGTCACCTTGAGAATGATCTTAGAACTTTACCAGGACCTGTTCATTATGTGCAGAGTCCTCATTAGCCACTCAAACAAAAACTCTTAAAATTCACAGGATTCTGAGTTGGTGTTTGGATGGAGGGAAGGAACTCTTTTCTCCCTCAAAAGCAATTCATGAAATAAATTCCAGGGGATGGCCTACGGGGCCATTAAAAACTTCAGGATGTGACATGTACTTGACTGCTGAATTGGCAAGGCATAGAGGTGAGTGGAGAGGAAGCTGATGCCACTCACAGGCAATGAAACTATACTAATGAAGTGCTGTTCTCTAAGATGCCAAGTTTTCAAGACACCAGGTAAATCAGGTCTCTTCTTTATATATTTGTTTTCTGTGGACTAATCCACCTGCTCCTCTACCCTCCAAAATAAACCCTAGGTCATATGCAGTACATATTAGTTCACATCTACTTTTAAATAGATGCTTCACACTATGCATTTTTATTAATAGCTTCACAACTGGTCTCTCTGCTTCCACCCTTGCCCCTTACAGTCTATTCTCAACCTGACAGGCACCGTGTCTTGCTGAAACAGAAGTTATATTGTGTTGTTCCTCTGCTTTAACCCTCCAGTAGCTTTCAGCCCACTCACAGCAAAGGCCCAAGTCATTACAATGCTGAGCAACAGTGGTTTTCGAAGTGTGGCCCCTGGACCAGCAATATCAGAATCACTTGGGGCTTGTTAGAACTGCATATTCTTGGGTCCCACCCCAGACTTACTATATCAGAAACTGCATGTGGGGCCCAGCAATCTATGCTTTAACAAATCCTCCAGGTAATTCTGATGCCAAGCTAAAGTTTAAGCACCACAGTGCTATAAGACGCATAGTGTCTGGAACCCTTTTTTTCTTTTACTTCACCTACTACTACCCCTCTTCTCCCTCTACCCAAGCCACTCTGACCTCCCTGCTGCTGCACAAACATACTAAGTACATTCCTTCCTCATGGACTTTGTACTTGCTGTTCCCTCTCCACCCCCGCCCCGACATCCATATGTGTGGCTCCCTCACCAACTTCGGGTCTTAGATGTCATCTTCAAAGTTGTGGCTTCCTTGCCCACTGTCTTAGTTATCTAGTGTTGCTATAACACAAGTGGATGGCTTTAACAAAGAGAAATTTATACTCTCATGGTCTAGGAGGCTAGAAGTCCAAGTTCAGGGTGCCAGCTCCAGGGGAAGATTTTCTCTCTGTCATCTCTGGAGGAAGGTCCTCGTCATCAATTTTCCCCTGGTCTAAGAGCTTCTCAGTGCAAGGACCCTGGGTCCAAAGGATGTACTCTGCTTCTGGCTCTTCTTGCTTGGTGGTGATGAGGGCCCTCTCCTCTCTGCTCCATTCTCTCTTCTATATCTCAAAAGAGATTGACTCAAGATACAACCTAATCCTATAGATTGAACCCTGCCTCCTTTACATAACTATCTCTAATCCTGCCTCATTAACATCATCCCATTACCCACAGAGTCAATTCTGACTCATAGCAACCCTATAGGACAGAGTAGAACTGCCCTGTAGGGTTTCCAAGGAGCACCTGGTGGATTTGAACTGCTGACCTTTTGGTTAACAGCCATAGCTCTTAACCACTGCATCACCAGGGTTCCATCATTAACATCTCAGAGGTTAGGATTTACAACACATAGGATAATCACACCAGGTCACAAAATGGAGGACAACCACACAATACTGGGAATCATGGCCTAGCCAAGTTGACACACATTTTTGGGGAACACAATCCAATCAATAACACTCAGTCTATTTAAAATTATACCCTCTCTCACCACTCTCTGTTCCACTTCTGTGCTTTGTTTCTCTCATTGCTACTTATCAGCTCCTAACATAGCCTTTCTGCATTTTACTTGTCTATTTGGTTTACTGTCTGGCTCCCTCCACTGGAATTTAAGTTCCAAAAGGGCAATGAATTTTTTCTGTTGTGTTTCCATCCCCACAGTATCCACAACTCACTCTGTTTTTTTCACCCCCTGGAGGCTAGATATGGAGACGGTAGCAAGAAAGTGCCACTTGAGAAAAGTTAAATTCATTGTGAAACTAATGGTAAGCATTTGGGTGGATAGGACCTTCCACCAAGGGGAGAGACCCAAGGCAAACTTTGGAGTTGGGGATCTTGAGTTAATAACTGAACAGACAGCCAGGAACTAGAGAATGTACAGGTGTGGGAAGCATAGCTGGTCAAAGCAAGACACAGAATGAGGGCTCACACACTGGAGTCTCTTGTCCCTGGGTCATGAAATTTCTGTTCATTAATTCATTTAACAAATATTTGAATGGCTAAGTGTCAAGCTCTGGGCTGCAAGTTTGAGATACACGACTAAGTCTCTAAACTTAGGGAACTTGCACTGTCGTAAGGGGTCAACTATAATTGATTGAATAGTTGCATCACAGCCCCGGCTTCCATAAGTCAGGGCCTGCTTGAACTATCCTTGTTTCCACCCCAAAATCAACTTTCTTTCTCCAGGTGCGAGCACAAAATAATACAGGTGTTTAGTGGCCAGGTGGGCATTCACTACAATTCCAGTCTGGATAGGAATTTCAAAGGTAAGGCTGCTGTTGATCAGCTCTTGTTACTTAAGTCAGTGTTCAGTCATCACCCTGAGTAAGGGAATTAAATAAAAGAGCTGTTTAGTGAAGCAGTTTAGAATGTGGGGCTTTAACCTCATACACAAGTATGCATTCATATCGGCCATTTATGAGCTATGTAACCTTGGAAAAAGTACCTGACCTGTTTGAAGCTCTGTTTTCTCATCTATAAAGTGGCTTTAATGATAACATCTTTGAGTGTTGTGAGATTAACACAGATAGAGGATTTAAGCATTTAGCACAGTGGTTGCTCCATAGTACGCATTCAATAAGCTTATTACAGGAAAACACAAATCCAGCTGTGGCATATTCAAGAGTTTGGTGGGTCTTTGCCCCTCTTTATGGCATCATGGAGAAAAGATGGAGCCATGAAAGCAACATTAGCCAATGATCTGAAAATATTAAACACCTACACAAATCAGGAGGTGGACAGTTGTGTCAGGAACGGCCCGGCAAATTACAAACTTGTATTTATTTTTTAGGAGGTTGTCTAAATTTTATCAATTTTGAGTCTTGGCTGGCAAATTTAAGGCAAGTTTCATAAGACACTACAAGGGCGTGAACCCTAATATCAAAGCAGGAGGCTTCCTCCCAGTATTGTTAGCATTAGGCAGAATGGCTTCGGAGGACTTTCTCTTTAGCAGCTCGCATATCCGTGTTGCTTATAAAAGACAGCAGTGAATTGAAACTGAACAGCAGACTGCACTCTTGTCATCTGTCTGGAAAGAAGTATGATATAGGAGTGGCTGTCATTCAGGCTTGTTGGGGAGGAAAGCCATTTATAAGCTTTTCAAGCCTTGGGGTGAAAACTCTGTACAGAGTTGGAACCAAACAATTATTTATGGCTCCTAATCCAATGGGGCAGTTCCACTCTGTCCTGTAGGTTCGCTATGAGTCATAATCAACTTGACGGCAATGGGTTTGGTTTTTTTTTTCTTTTTGGTTTAAGGTTATCTCCAGGGCTTGCATTTCAATAGGAATGTTTTGCTATCAAGTTTAAGCCATTCATTGGTAGTTAAAATTACTTTATGAGACTGGATTAATTAAAATACTGAAGATAAGAAATATCCTTCCATCCTCCCCTGTCCCATTTCTCCTTTGGATTTCCCCCAATGGATCATCAGAATTGGGATAGCATGTTGGGGGCCACTCAAATGGCTACTAAATAAGAATTATGATCTTTGCTTTGCTCACCTGGTGGCTTTTTAAAACTGTATGTAGTCACAATCAGATTTCAAAGCTGCAGGTACAACTGCACGTTTTAAAAATATCTGAGCCCAGACAGACAGACAGGGTGTCCTTTTTTTAGAATAAGTATGTCATGTGTGTCTTAGACACCGAGGCAGGGAATGAAAAGTCCATGTACCCTCCAGCCCTCTTTGCTAGATTCTCCAGCATGCTGTCAAGATTTCAGTTTGCTGGCCCACTTCCGACTAAACAGAAAGATCTTTTCTCACAGGTAAAGTATCTGATATATATTTTTCTATTCTGAAACCACGAGCGATGGCCTTTTTTTAGGTCAGATATATAGGTCTGCATTATGGATGGGACCCAGAGCCTGCTTTTTATAATCTGATTGCTGATCTGTCCTTGCTTACCCTAGAGCAGAAAAGATCTGAACAGGCATCTTTGCTAAATGACCTGTGCACAGGATAACTCTCCTTATAACTTCACAACATGTCTACAGCACAGGACTATTGGGTAATTCCTTGAACAGTGGGATTTTTTTTTTTTTTTTTTTTTAAGCAATACAGAAGAACTCTTCTGCTTTGTTGCCAGGACTAGGGAGACTGTCTTAGGAGGAGACATGGTTTGACTTAGAATATCTCCGCATTCATGTAACAGGGTGCTGTATTTTAATAAAGTTTCCATATATTATGCAAACAAGATGTTCTACAGACTTGTCACAGATGGTGGTTGGAAGTAAGTATTGGACTATTGCTCCATAGCACCCTCTTCTTAAAAATGATGAGCTTGATTTGTCTACCATGATCCCTAAGTTGAGGAGCATGAGCCATAGATTTAAGGAAAAACTTTCAAAGAGTTACACAAGCCTAGAAAAACAGTGTCCTTAAAAGAGTGAATAGGAGAAAATATCTTGCTATGGTGAGCTGTTGTTGGTTTCTGAAAAAATTTCAAGCTTCTAATTACTTTGTTTTTACTATGTATTAGGCATGGTGCTAGGAGGAAGGTGGAAGTCAGGGAGACATTTGGGGGCTGTTTATTTTCTTTAAAGTTGAGTATTCCTTGTTAGCAAAATTGTAGGTCAAAGTGTTCTCTCTCGGCCTCCTCTTTTCAGTCCTCTCAGACCAATTTGGAACACTACCACGACGCAGGCTGCGTGCTGCCTGGAATCCACTTTCAGCTCCAGGTGCCATTCACATCTCCCTTTGCCCCCAGCCATTGGACCTTTATTCCCAGAAAGCAGAAACTTTCACTTATTTTTATTTATTTTGTTTTTAAATCTAGTCACCATTAGCATCTCCACATTAGCTTATTCATTGAATGAGCCATACCTTTGTTTTAGTGAGTGCAATTTGGCTGAAAGAAATCCAGTTAAGCTAGTGCAAGTAGAAATGGGAGTTGTTGATAGGACACAGAAATTTCATGGAAGTTAGGAATAGAAATACTCCAATGCCAAAGCCTCATGGGAGATGAAACTGCAGATCGAGTCTGGATTTAAACAGCTCTGGTGGCTCCCTTTTATGTGCCCTTAATTTTTGGCCCAGCCACCAACCCATCCAATATTTCACAATCCTAAATCCAAATTTCCTTAGAAGCAAATCTGTTGCCCTGACTCACCTTTTTATTTTATTTGTGGCCAGACTATGGATGATCCTCCCTTGAGTCAGGTGTCACTTCTGGTCCAATCAGTTGGATTGTGAGTATGGGGTGAAGAGTATGGAGGAGGAGTCACACACACTTGGAGGGTCAGAGGCTTTGGGCAGGGACAAGTAATCTGAGAAAGGTGTGTGGGTATATTCTCTAAGACAAGGTGGTGGTGGTTGTTATGTGCCAGGGAGTCATAAGACAAGGTAGTCACATGTTTACTTAGGGACTTCTATGGAATAGGCATAACAAAGTTGGAGTTTTCAGAAGGGGCTAAAAGGGTGGGCAGGTGATTTTCACCGATATTCAAATCAGACTAGATAAGTGTCTGCTATATTGCCTGGGGTCTGTTCCTGACTGCAGTTAGAAATTAGAAAAACGAATACACATGTTCTGTGTGTGTGTGTGTGTGTGTGTGTGTGTGTGTGTGTGTGCACGCGCATGCACGTGCATGCATGCTCATGGGTGTGCATGTGTGCACACACATGCAGTGAAGTGGGAACAGGAGTGGAAGCAGCATAAACTTTTAGCACTAGAAGAGACCTTTGAGACCCTCAGGCCCAACCTACGCATTTCACAGATGAAGAAATCCAGACTCATAAAGTTTACTTGGCTAGCTTAAGGGCACACAGCTATTAAGTGGCGGGACAGAAACTCAGATTGCTTGAGTCCGAATACAGTGCACTTTATATCCCAGCTCTACTGTATTTTTGTTTCCAGAAAGAAAGTCTTGATTAATTGAAATAAATCCAAATATGTATCATACTTCGTTTTTGCATGGCCGCATTATCACCCTTCGGGTCTCAGCTCAAAGATCTTCATTCCAAAAGGCCTCCCTGGCCACTGGCTAGAGTAGGTCCCACTTATTGTCCCCCAGGTTTCCTATTACCTCATTATTTCCATAGCTTCATATCACTTATCCCAATCTTTAATCACTTTCTTTATTTGTTGCTCATTTTTCTCCTCCAGTAACA
>NW_004443956.1:9873264-9874295 GCF_000243295.1 Trichechus manatus latirostris | reverse complement strand
GGGCATTGGTATGGTTCAACATAAAAAAGAGCTTGGGATTTAGAGTTATACTGATTTGAGTTCAATCCAAACACTACTATGTATTTATTAACTTACAACCTTAAGGAAGTCTTCTGACTTCTCTCACTATGTCTCCTTATTGAAAACGTGCAGATTAATAATACCTATTTTGGTGAATATTCATGGTATTCTCTAAATATTTCCAGCTCTTCTTCTGAGCATATGGTAGTACTACATTCCACCAGAGCTTTTCATGGTTACCTGACCTATTCTCTCCAATAAAATGTGAGTGGGAGTGATGTGTTTCACTTGTGGGCAGAAGTTTTTAGAGCAGTGTGTGATCCTTAGGTTTCTGGTTTAAGCATTTGAGTGAGTAGAGATACCATTTATTTTGATGGTTAAGATTCTTTTACCAAGCTGATAAGGTACAGCGGCAACGTGGGTAATCCCAATTGGCTTATAAGTGCTTTTCCAGTGATCTGGGAAAACGCCCTTCCCCCTATGAGGCAAGTTTGGAAGCATGTGTGGAGAAGGAGGCTTCATCATCCTGGTACTTGGTACTGCAATAAGCAGAGTCCCCCTTTGGACATGTTGCATGAGTCATTTAAGTTGTTTGTGAAGCAAATCTTAACTTAACCTGACTAACACATCTATTTTGAAAAGTTGTTTGAAGTGACAGTGTACATAGAGTGCCATATAGAATGCAGCCAACAAATGGAAGCTATCATCAGGATCATTATTACCATCGCTGTTATCATCATCATTTTGTTAGAATTATGTGTTCCTTCTTTGCATTTTGTTCATACTTCCGTTATCTTATTGTGCTTCAGATAAGTATTTGCATTTTTCGGCCCTTCGCGAAATTATAACATCTTTGAGGAGGAACTCTCAATTAGATATGGTCTGTGCTACAACTACTCAGGAGACCTGGTGGTGCAGTGGTTAAGCATTCAGCTGCTAACCAAAAGTTCTGCAGTTCGAATCCACCAGCCGCTCCTTGGAAACCCTATGGGGCAGTTCTCTTCTGTCCT
>NW_004443956.1:9870508-9871522 GCF_000243295.1 Trichechus manatus latirostris | reverse complement strand
ATATATATATATATATATATATATTTGGTTGGGGTTGGGTTGTGCGATATATATTTTCAACAGTTTTACATAGTTTTTCATGATGTCTACATTTAAAAGTCACATGGTATCTGTAGGCTTTGGGTATGTCTTTTGAGAGAGGGTTGGGAATGTCTATTTCTAGAGAGAGTTCCTTCCAAAGAAATTTAATGACATTTCAAAAGTTAGGGTCATCCTAGCTAATTTTACAGCATCGGGGAATTAAAGTGAACGTTCACAATGAAGATGACTTTATAGCTCAATAGCATGAACACTGGGCTGGAAATGAGGACACCTGAGATCAAAGCCCTACTCTAGGTGACATAGGGCCAGGTAGACTGTGTTACCTTGCACAAGTTACTTCAGCTTTTAAGTCTTAGTCTTCTTATTTTTGAAATGAAAATTTGGATTGAATTACTTCTAGGATATATTTAATTTTATGTTTTCATTATTGTCAGCGTTCTCTAAATGTTTTACTAATTAGGCTTTTAGTTGCAAGAAGCCATCTTAAACTGCTTTAAACTATAAAGTGGTGAGTCTAGTGTTGGGTGGACTTTAGGGTTGGTTAGATTCAGCAAAGAATATTTTTCCCCCTGCTTGTTCATTCTGGTTTCTATGGTATCAGCGTCATCCTAAATTGGTACCCCTCATGGTCTCCAGATGCCTGTTAATGATTTGCAGTCAATGACATGCTTCCCTGTTCAAGTCTGGATGAAAAGAATATCACTTCTAGAAGTTGTCTTACAAGAATGAGGACGGGTCTGTGCAACAGACTACTGCAAACCTGTCCTCGCATATCAGTGGCGAAAGTTGACCTTTGTGCTGATCTCTAATCAAGGCCAGGGAATGGGGCTACCCTAAACCACTGGAGGGATTTCTAGAACCAGCAACTAGCTCAGCAGGAGAATTGTGATTACATGAATGAAAATCAAGAAGAGAGAATGGACATAAGGGAGGCACCCACAATGTCCACTAAACATTGCTTGGAATGCCTAA
>NW_004443956.1:9861063-9862032 GCF_000243295.1 Trichechus manatus latirostris | reverse complement strand
CTGAGCCAGGTCCTTGATGGCTTGATAGAGTTGCTGAATCAAACTCATTTGTGGACAGTCAAGCTATAAGAACCCATACATCCCCTTTATTATTTTCTCCAATTTGAGGTTGCTGTTTTTTTTTCTTCCCCATATTATTTGTAACCAAACACATCCTACCTCCTTTTTCTGTTATCCTTGTATTGGAAGGTTACTATTAGGTAATTCAAGATCTTTTTTCTATCTTGCTGAAAATTATTTGATGTCATAGGTTTAGTGTTCCTTGGCTTTCACTGGTATATTTTTACAGCTGTGCTGCCCAATACAGTAGTCACTACCCATATGTAGCTATCTAAATTTAAATTAGTTAAAATTAAATAAAATTAAAAACTCAGTTCCTCAGTTGCCCTAGCATGTTTCAAATGCTTAATAACCAAGTATACTAGATAGTGGCTACCATATTGGACAGTGCAGATACAGAGCATTTCCAGCATCAAAGAATGTTCCACTAGGTAGTGCTCAGAAAAAGAGAGAGTATTAGATGGGGAGACCTGTATTCTAAGGTCTTCCATGCCAGTTAACCCTTTCTCTTTCTTGGGTCTACTTTATTCTAAAATAGGGAGGCTGGAATAGGAGGTCTTAGGGGTGTAGTGTAGGTTCAGGATAATGAAATTTGAAGTGCTTTCTTGTATTTTTAGCATTTGTAGACTTTTTTAACATCTACCATCAGATCACATTTGAATATAAAATGCTGAGAACTAGGGCTGAAAATTTAGGACAGTTTCATTTTTTCTTCCAGCAAAAAAATCCAACACAAAGTTAGTGGCACATAGGCATGGGTTTAAACGCCGTATGGGCTACTATCCTTTACTTAGTGTGATAGCCGTGGACTAACAAAGGACAAGGCAGTCACTCTGAATATGTGTTACTACTTTATGCACACTACTGGTTACCAAAAAAAAAAAAAAAAAAAACCTAGTGAAGACTATG
>NW_004443956.1:9829900-9860963 GCF_000243295.1 Trichechus manatus latirostris | reverse complement strand
AGCCTTGTCAGCCATGGCCATTAACTTGGACTTTATTTTAAGCTCTGTGGGAAACCACTGAAAGGCTTTTAAATAGCATGAATGACATGAGCAACATTGTGTCTCAAAGACATCCCTCTTGCTTCATCGTGAGGAATAGATGGGTGGGAGGACTTCACTTGAAGGCAAGTGGACTAGTTAAGAAACTATCGCCATAGGTCAGGTGAAAAATAATGGCAGCTTGGACAAGGGTGTTGTGAATGGAGAGGGAAAGAATGGGAGGATCTGAGGCATAGGCAGGAAGTAGAATTAATAAGCGCTAGTGAGTTGTGCAAGGGGTCGGTGTCAACTACTAACCTAAGGTTGGTGGTTCAAACCCACCCAGCAACAATGAGGAAGAAACGCCTAGCAATCAGCTTCTGTAATGATTGTTGTTGTTGTTAGGTGCTGTCGAGTCTATATCGACTCATAGCGACCCCATGTGACAGAGTAAACCATGGGGCTTTATAGGCTGTAATCTCTACAGGAGCAGATCACCAGGTCTTTTCTCCAGTGGACCCGCTGGGTGGGTTCAAACTGCTGACTTTGTGGTTAGCAGCCCAGCGCTTAACAATCGAGTCACCAAGACTCCTTCCCTAAAGATTACATCCAAGAAAATCCTATGGAACAGTTGTACTCTGTAACACATGGGGTCACCATGAATCAGAATCAACTCGATGGCAATGGCTTTGGTTTTGTTTTTCAGTAACTGATTGGAGGTGGGAGTTCATGGACAGGGAGATAGCAAGAGTCTTCTTTTTTTGACTCAAACAGTTTAGAGTGTGAAGGGCCATTTCTTAGATCAGAGTGGGTTTGGTTGACAGTGATTATGCATTCATTTGGATCTGAGAGTCTTTATAAACCAAAGAAATCATGCTATTGTTTTTATTATTACCAAAGCAGTCATTTTCATGAATTTTATGGGCTTATAATATATGTTTATATTCTTGAAATAAAGAGACCACTCAGTCAGTATATTTATTTGTTTGGTTAGAGAGAAAGAAGTGAAGCTGTTGTGATTTCTACTCTCTTTTCCTCCTAAAAGGAGAATAAAGAAATGAGAAGTGGAAGAACAAAAGAAATAACCTTATTCTTTCTTTTTCTTCTGCCTGGAAAACAGACAAGATAAGCAATGAGGAATTATAGTTGATAGAGTAATTGTAAAGATAGCCTGCTGGGGGTGAAAAATGAGACTCTTACGTGAAGGTTACCTTTTCTTCCGGCCGAAGAAAAATCTTGTATTTCCCCTTTCTGAACATTCTACAGAGAACGTTCTTCTCTGTGTACAGAGAACAAAATTATAGTATTGAGTGTCACCGGTTTCATAGACTATGATTTAGTCTGTCCCAATTCTGCTTATTCTCTGCTTACTACCAGTGGTTTTTATTCTTTCTTGAATGGTAATTTTTTGTTCGTTTTTGTTGTCTTTACTTTGTATATGCTGCAAATTTTAAGGAAGTAATTGTTCGTTTCTTCACATCCACTGCTAGGAAGCTTAGTCAAATTGCTGCTTTCTGTGTTTCACTTGATAGTGTGCATTTATGTATTAACTTCATGTCTGGGTCATTTGACTTTACTAACTCGGCCTTTTGTCTCATCTTTATCACTTAAAATTTATTGTTTATTGCTAATTTTGCTTGCCTAGAATTTGGTTGCTTAGAGCTTAGGCCCTGGAATCAAAGATGAATCTGAACCATATCTCTTCAGCATTACTTAAAGGAGTGACATTAGTTTAATGACTAATTTCTGTGAACTTTGCTTTTTTTAATTCATAAAACAGATCATTATAATATGGTCCTAGTAGCATTTTTTTTTTTTTAGTATTGAATGAAACACTGCATGTAAAGGTACTGTCCAGTGCTTGTCATATAATAAATCAATTGATAAAAAAGGTATTAATATAATATCATCATCATCATTATCCATTCCTGTTCTCTGGTTGTCACTGTAGTTGTGCTTCATTTAGTTTCTCTTAATCATCTTTTCCCTCTCTTTTAACTTAAATATCTTTTGAAACAAGACAGGGTACAAAATAGAAAAGTAAACAAGTCAATTATACACACTTCATATAGGTCCCAAAAGTACAACCAACTAATGAGAAAGCTTAGGTATATTGATAGGTGTCTGGTGGGGGACACTGTAGCAGGGCTTCATGATCGGTGGGGAAATTTCAGATGAGTTCTAGAAAAAAAAATTATATAATACAAATTGTTTATGCATTTTTGGCTATAGGAGAAAGATAGGGTAACATTATTACTTAGTCAAGAGAAAAGGTCTACTGTCTTCACATACTCAGATATTTAAAATAAGGCATTGCCAACCAACTGTTGAGTAGCCCCAATAACTACAGAAAAGAGAAATCGAGCTTAAGTGCTATAGAAGGCATATGGGTTACAGTGCCAGTGACAATGATCTTTTCATATATGCCTCCATTTTTGTTAGCCAATTGAAATGGAAGGAGAAAAATATCAGGGTTGTGAAATCATAACCAAAATGTGTTATTTCACGAAATACTTAGAACTGATTTAAATGATTTACATCTAAGCCACTTTAATTTGCATTGGACTGAAACTTGGCATGTTTCTCAGTCCAGATGTAATTTATTTAAATTCCTTCAGTTGTTTTTCAATTTAGGAATAAGTATAGACATAAAATCTTGCATGTCTCAATTTCTTTTCATACATTTGTGAGTTAAAATTACCAAATTATTAAGTGGCTTGTTCTTAAACTAAATTAAGGACAGATTTCATTTAGAATACCAAGAAATGAAAAGTGTGGTAATCAGGGGAATAAAGCTTTTCTGCCCTCAGGTAAGTACATGGTATAGGGTCGCTATGAGTCCAAATCGACTAGATGGCTTTGGGTTTTTTGGTTATAATTTTGACCAAGATGCAGGAATCAGTCTCTTCAATCGGTTTCCCAGGTAACTTAATCACACTAAGTATATGTGAGTTTTTTTTTCTTTTTCTTTTTAAAGACTTTTATAACCATTTGGAGAGACAGAGGGAGGAGTCATATACCACCACAGAATGCAGTTTTCCACTAAGAAATCCCCATCAGACGTTTCTGTTCTCCTCAGTCTTTCCCTTCCTGCGTCTCTAATGGGTTTCTCTCTATCTCTGCTTCTCTTCCCCACCGTTTGTCTCCTCTCTAGAATTAGGTTTCCACGCTCCTACATCCTCAGTACCCAACCCTGCCCCTTTTGTTATGCAGTGCAGCTTCTGAATAGTCTTGGTTATTGAAGCGTTCTGAGTGCCTTACCTCACCCCAGGCACCTTCATAAAGCCTTCTGGATTTACAGCAGCTTCTCCATGGGAGGAATTCTTCTGATAAGTAGAATTTTCTTTCTCTTTTTTACATACACAAATATGCATATACATATATACCATGTTTATGATGTATATCTTTAGTAGTTTGGCTCCGATTGTGGTTTAAATACCCAAATGCTTAGGGTATCTTGAATTCATGAAACTGGATGAGCTAGATTAGTGGTGTTATAGTTTGTTGCCTTTTAAAACACTGTTCAGGCATAACCAAATGGCTGAACAGAGATGACCGGGGGTCATATTAACAATCAGCTTCTGACTCCTGGCTTACAAGACCTCTAAGGGGTTCCAACTCCAAAAGTCAATGGTTTGGATTTATCACTGCCCTGATCAAAAATCTCCAATGGATTTCTATTTCAGGGGACTCTGTGTGGGCAGGAACTTTGTCTGATGTATATACCACCATCTCTTCAGGGCCTGGGGCAGTGCATGGGACATAAGAATTCTATTAATGAATAGATAATACAGGTTAAAGTTCTCATCAGCCAGGATAGACTAGGGTGTACTGCAGTAACAAATAACCCCTAAATTAAACAAAAAACTATTTCGTGCTCACTGTGTAATCCATCATGGGTTGGTAGAGGGGAGGGAGGTCCTCTACTCACTATAATCACTCAGGATCCAGGCTGCTAGATCAGCTAGTCCCTGTTCCAGAAGCAAAGAGAGATCTGGAGGTTGTCACACTGACTGACAGTTAAATGCTCCAGTCTCAAACGATGCCATCAGTTGTACTGAAACCTCATTGGCTAGAACTTTGTGGCCCACCCAACCATAAAGTGGTCAAGAAGTGTAATCCTACCATTCCCAGAAGAAGGAAAGATTTGGCTTCTTTGAAAGGTGTTAGTAGTTTTGCTCTGAGTTGGGGAAAAGGATGAAATGTCCATTAAAGACCAGTATCTGTTGATGTTTATACTGTTAGGACAAATGATCAATAGCTGAGATGCAATGGACTGCAGGGTATCTGGGAGAAAAATAAATGAAACTATGCTGATGCTCTTGTCCTGATATATACATGTATAGAAAGTAACATAAGCCTGAAAGACCAAGTATTTTCTTTTAGTCTTTATTATTATCATTTTTTTTTTAATTCCCAACAATGCTGAGTACCTTGAACATAATCCATTAGTAGGTGTTTCTATTTATGAAAATGAATTGAAGCACAGTTGAATAACTGTGTTGACCCTTAATTGAATCCCTAGAAATAAAAAAAAAAATACAGTTTTTCAAAATAGTAGCCTTTATTAGCAAATCTGAATTTTCTTTTAATTTTAATTCATTAGCATAGTAAAAACAAGAACAGTAGCAATCATGGGGCAAGACTCTCTTACTCACTTGTAAATTTCAAATGCCTGGCATGTGCTTAATGTGTACCTGTCGAATGAATAATAATTTTTTGAGTCTTACCTAACATTAAGGACAGAAGAAAACTTAGTGGTTAACTGTTTTGTTGGTTTTTCCATTAAGCATTTTATCCAAGTGTTTAAGAGATGGGCTCTTGAGCCACACCATTGGGTTTGAAACCTGCTTAGTTTCATATACATTTGAAATACACTTAATAGCTGTATTACCTTGAGCAAGTTCTGTAACCTCCTTATACCATCTTAGGTTTCCTGTCTGTGAAATGAGAATAATAATAATACCTACCTTATGAGTGAGTAAAAAGGATCAAGTTATATTTTACAAGCAATGTACTTAGAAAAGTGCTAGTATGTGGTGAAGTTTCAATGGAAATTAGCTCCTGCTGCTGCTCTTCTTAAAGGTTCTAGGTGGCGCAAACTACTAACCTAAAGGTTGGCAGTTTGAACCCACCCATTGGTACTGCGGAAGAAAAGGCCTGGCGATCTGCTTTCATTAAAGTTACACTCAAGAAAACCCTTTGGAGCAGTTCTACTCTGTAACACATAGGGTCACCATGAGTTGGAATTGACTTGACGGCAACTAACAACAACTTATTATTTTTGTCTTGACACGGCAATAGTCCGTGTAAACTTTCTGTGTATACTCACTGACACAACCATAATAAACCATGGAAATGAAGCATGAAATATTAACTACAACTTTGACATTCTTATTTTTAACTGCAAGATTAGCATTATTATTATTATCTTGACGTGCTTAGTGGTAAGGTTTCACGAACGGTTGTTGTGTTACAAAGAGCTATTTTGTGTGTATTGTGCAATGTGCAAGACCAGAGGGAAAGATTGATGAGTCTGAAGCACCCCTCACTCTCTGCCTGTGCATAACAGGAGAAAGGAGAATGGCTTCCACAGATGCTTGCAGAATTGAACCTTCTTTATAATTCCTGTGAAAAGCAAGAGAGTATTCTGATGAAATTCAAAAGATGTGTGAGGAAGGAAAATTATGAGAAATATCTTGATGTTGAAAATTGAGGTTCACGACATAAAAGAGTAGATAGCATGATCAGTGAGGGTGGAGCTCTCATTGATCTTGTTCTCTGCTTTGTCCCCAGCATGTAAAACATAGTAGGTACTTTACGATTTGTGGAATTACGAATGTGTATATCAGAGAATTATTGCTAGTGCAATCTATAAATGAAAACTAGATCACCTTACATGCACCATTGATATTTAGGGAAAATTGCCCTATATTTCTGAAGAAAAAGGTTCAAACCACAGTACTAGAAACTAGACATTGAATAACTGAGTGTCTCCCACCATTTCCAGCAGATTATTTGAAGGGAATTAGGAAAGAAAAAGTGCTTTGAATATATTTCTTCATCAAAACCAGTCTTCAGTGTTGAAAATTACATATTTCTCTTTATTAAACATGTTTAAAAAAGACTTAGAAGGTTTTTATTGGGTTGATGCATATAAACATTTATATTGCATTTCAGATGTATCATATTCCCAGACATAGCTGCCAAAACAACTGAAAGCCTTAAATTTGTATAAATCCAATGACATTGTTGGTTAACTTACTGGTTAAAAGAACATTAAGAGGTAAGAAACGCTCATATTTCACTTTCCTATTTACTGTTAGAAGTCTCATACGCATTACCATTGTTGATAATTTGCAGAATGCTTTTTTTCTTTTGTTTCTCCTTTCCTCGTTCCTCTTTTGGCAAACGAATGGTATCAGTAAAAGCTCTAACATAGCATGTCAGACAATATAGTGTTAAAGCGCTGCTTGAGTTTTGGAAGAGTTAGTGGCCAGGTATTACCATTCACTGTAGCTGTAATAGAGGGTAGTGTCACTTTAAGACGTGATACTTTACAGAGGAGGGATATATTGAAAGAGAATACTGCTACTTACAGCACCGTATAGCAGCCCTGCTCCTACATTTGGCTGCCTTACTCTGCCCCGAACGCCCTGGAGTGGGGATGGTCCATCACTGACTATAAACTAAATCTCATCAGAAAACTACACATTATCTCACCGTCACTTCAAAGGTCTCGCCAGGCAGAGGTGACGCCAGGAAATGATTTAAAGGTGAAAATGACAAGGTTTCCACCTCTCAAACCTTGGCTCCTTTTCTGACAATACAGTCTGAATGAACCCTGATGTCTTCTTAACTGTGGAAATAGGATTGGAAGAGAGGAAAAAAAATTTTTTCTAAATCCTCATAAAGAAGATTATTGGGAAGCTGTTTTTCAAAAATCTCGTATTGTGGCACAGATGGATTTTAAAAAGTGTTAGATCTTTCCAATGAACACTAATAGAGTTCTCTGCTCTTGGCTGGATTTTTCAGGTAAGAAGCCTATTTAGGATTTAAGACTCAGAAAACAGATTTGAAACCTATTCAGTCATACCTAGAGAACTATGTAAGGATGGATGCATTATTTGGGGGGAACACCTATTAACACAGAGACAGCCTCTTGGTAACTAGAATGAGGGGTGAGAGATAGTCAGGAACCTTGGAAATAATGCTGAGAATTAAAGAAAGTTAAATGAAGAGGAAAAAAAAGGAAGGAAAATATTTCAAATGTAAAGTCACAGTAATCTTTTTGAGTGCTAAGATCTATGTGGGTGAAGAAATAAGCAAGAGAAAGCAGCGTCATTGAAAAACTGTCAAGTTTTGATTGTGCTAGGATGTTTTTCAAGTTTCCTTTCTAGTACGTTTTAACTGAAATTCACAACCAGTCCATGCATGCCACAGTCGCCTTTGTTTTTTGTCTTTCTATAATTTGCAAGGTATTCTAAAAAAATGGTCCCAAAATGCACTTCATTTCAGGATTCACAGGAGGGGTATTGCTGTTTGTCTCCACTGAAGAGAATGCATCCATGTTATACTGATAGTTCTCAAAACAGTGAGGCAAAGTATGTTGTATACAAAGTAAACAGTGGGCAGTGAAACTAATTACAAAGTGAATGGTCCACCTGAATCACAGACTGGGGCATGAATGGCACCATGCTGTTGAAAATAATGTTTTCCTACTTTGCATTAATTATGGTTGTCACCATTTATCTATTATAGTCCTAAAAACCCTTCTCAAAGACTGCATCTCCCTCCTAAAACCCATAAATTATTCTGTTATGTGCATGAATATAATGCACATTTTTGCTTTCTGAACGTCATGATTATGGAAAGAGTACCAATTTTCATGAGTAAAGGAGACATACTGGGAGGTCACTAGTAGATTTTAAATGTATAGTTGAAATTCTTGAAGGGTATGATTTGACCGTGGAAAAGAAAAGACAGAAACAATCTTGATTCCAAAGCCCTCTCTCCTTAAGAAAAAAGCATGTAGTTAACTAGATTCTTGCATAGAAATTGCTTCCCTAACACTGGATGAATAAGGAAGATGCCTCAAGTTTGATTAATTTGGCAATATGAAATGCAGCATAAGGTGTTGTTTGAGAAATTGGACAATATGTAGCGCAGTTGAGCCTTGTAGCTCCTAAGATCCTTGTAGGTGCAGATAAGACTGTCAAAGTTTCGGTGCCTGAGAAAAGGTATATGCTCATCCAAAAATACATGTACCACCTGTATATGCATATTCATCAACAGTATACAACAAATGCCACAATGGAATCTTAGGAAGAAAAGCAGTCTTGTAAATTATGGCTTGCTTTATAATAGAAGCATAGATCTTGCCTCTAAAACTCATTCTGGCTGAAGACAATTCTTTCTGATCTTAAGTCCAGCCAAAAAGACTGGTTCTGTCAGGGGATTACAACATGCCTCTGAGAAATGATTACTTAGTTTAGAAGACAGCATTGTGATTAAAAATTCATGACTGTAGAATTTAAAAAAAAAAAGAACCCACTCTTTCCTCCCAGGCTTATGTCAGACTTGCAATGAAGTTAGAATGAGAACAGGAGAATGCAGCTTTTCAATGCCTGGGATCACTATAGTTTAAAGATCATTGTATAAAGCGTGATTTTTAGTCAGCATTTCAGACTATCAGGTAATGTTTCAAACTACCTGATAGTCAAAAACTTTATTTTTGTATTTTGGCAATCCTTAGAGTTTTGTTTTATAGAATTTCTAAGATTAATCTATGATCTCCTAGAGAGCATTTCCCTCAGTCCCACTTCACGGCATGACCTCTGCTGGAATATTAATTCTAGCCAGCAAAATATCAAAGGAACAAGACGTCTGAGACCTCCCTTCCTTCTTCAGTGGGACTGGCTGAGCTGGGGGCTTGAAGCTGGGTATGATCCTCCCTGTCTAATGTTCTCTTTAGAGAATGGCAATGGTCTCTGCGATGTCCTGGGTCCTGTATTTGTGGATAAGTGCTTGTGCAATGCTGCTCTGCCAGGGATCCCTGCAACACACCTTCCAGCAGCACCACCTGCACAGACCAGGTAAGTCAGCCGCTGGCTCTACTGCAGCCGCTTCCAGTCTCACCGATGTCTCTTTAACAGATGGTTGAGTGCAAGTGACAAAAAGCACTTATAATGTGGGCAGCTTGCCTTTGAATTCCAAGACATAGTGTTGGCTGGATGCTTTGCGGGCAGTGGGGATGCTAAAACGCCTTGGAATTATTCCTGTTAACTTCTGGGAAGAGGTGGTTTTTCACTAAGAGTCTTCCCATCTCCCACAAACACACCTTGAAAAGTAGAACGCCATTTGTTTTCGGATGTTTTGGCTAGTAGCAAAATATTCTGCGAAGCTGGGATAACTTTCAAGACTCCAGAATATTTCAGAGGGGGACAAAATATGATCTTTGTGGTTGGTAAAAAGAATGTGTGTGTATTCCGGGGTGCCTTTGTGCCTAGCATAGATGCTGCAATCCCTGTCTGCATGTGGCTGTTCTGTGGAGGTGATGGTCGCAAAACTTTGGAAATAAGTTGTCAATGAAAAAAGAATTAAAAAGTAACTTACTATTTCTTGTGTGGTTTAATTTGCCTGCTTTCCTTTCTCCCTTCCTTCACGTTTTGTTCTTCCAGTATGCTCGGTGGCTTTTATATGTTTATTTATTTCTCTTGACAGTTTCGGTGACAAGTTCGCTTTAGCTTAATTTCCCCCCGTGTATTGAATTTTCAGTCCCGCACGCATTTTTGCTTTCTTCATCTTTGCAGTCAAAGCATATGGCCTCACTCTTCAATATGGGTTTTTCTCTCCTTTACCTCGCCAGCTTGTTCATTACTGTTCCCCTACCTTCATTGGTTCTCGGAAAGATTTCTTCCATTTTCTGTTTCGCTTCCGCCTTTGCATCCTTTTACTCCACCCCACCTTCACCGGCCCCACCCGCCCCGTCCCCGGAAGCCGAGTCCGGGCTCTTGGGGACCAGTTGTGCCCAGGCTCCAGATCCTAGTTCTCAGATGCTCCTAGTTCTCAGATGCTCCTAGTCCTCCGTGTGCCTCCTCCAAATCCCTGCCTGGCCGCTTCCCATCCGCGCGGCTGCCGCCGCTGCACGGTGCGGTGTCTCCGCCTTTGCCTTTTCCTGGCTCCGCAGCCAGTCTGGCACCAATCCTGGCTCTTCAGCACAGTCCTCCAGAAACACCTCCCGGGGCTCTGCTTCCAGGCTGGAGGCAGGGTCAAAATAGCGCGGGTGCAGCCGGGGTTCTCCGCAGGCGGCACCGGGCTGCAGGGAGCGCGCAAGCCTGCCCGTTACTGAAGCTCCGGCGGTCCGGGATGAGGGGCGGGGAGCGGCCGGAGCTTGGGGCTGCTGTTGGGGGCTACCTCCCGGCCCTATTTGCCCTCGGATTCCCCACGCCTTGGATCGGGAAGGGATGGCGAGGGGGCGCTGGTGCCCCTGCAGGTGGGCATGGGAACCGTTCTGCTGCTGCTGAGCGCTTGTATTTGTGCATGGAGTGTCCTGAGCCTGGAGTGGGAACCGCCAGATTCAGAGGCTTCAGTGCTGAGGTGGAGGAAAAACAAACGTGAATTTTGAGATTCCAACATTACCTCCAATCAGTTAATCACCCCTCTGTTCTGGGAAGAACGTCTTTGACTTGTTACATAGCCATACAAATAACGCGGGGAGTTTGCATTCATCGTAATACTCAAGAATAAGAATTCGTAATAAAAACAACTATTAATTTTGAGTGTTTCAGACGCTGCTCTCAGGGTGAATTCACATCGTCTAGCTTAATCCTTGTTAACAGGTGGGTGTAATTCCCCCCTTTTTGCCCAGGAAACTGAAGTTCCGAGGGGCTGGATGACTTGAGACCACACCGCTAGTAGCTGCCTTGGATGTCAGGTCGGTCTGATTTCATAGCCAGAACCCATGCCCACAGGAGGATATAATGCACAGAATAATTATGCCAGCTCGCTCTTTGAGGAGGTGTGAATCCTAAACCTAGACTGTGAAAAATTTTCAAGTTACGTCTGTATAAGGGACTGATTTGAACTGCAAATCCATTCTGAGAGGTGGGCACGGCATACTGGTGAATGGTGGTGTGCAGTGAAGGAGGAACGAAAAAGGTCACGACTGGGGGTCAGAAGACCTGAGTCTAGCCACCTTCAGTGTCGCTTAACATTAGTACCATGACCTTGGGCAAGTCACTTCACTTCTCTGAGTCCTATTCCCCACCTGGGAATATTGCGGGTCTGCAAATAAAGTAATGATGGCAGTGCCTTGTGAACTGTAAAGTTCTTCAAAAATATCGGCAATTACTGACGTCCCCACCTAACAGATGACAAACTTGCATATCATGGAGGTTGAGTGCGTAAATATTTGCTATTCACACAGCTAATAAACCACATACCCAGGATAAAAACTCTGTTTCATATTGCTGTTGTTTTTGTAAACTGTGCTGTAATGACTAGAATATACCATCAAATGCTGTCTTATTTTACCCTTTCTGCATGTAAGAGGAAACCCTGGTGGTGTAGTGGTTAAGAGCTACAGCTGTTAACCAAAAGGTTGGCAGTTCGAATCCACCAGGCACTCCTTGACAACTCTATAGGGCAGTTCTACTCTGTCCTGTAGGGTTGCTATGAGTCGGAATCGACTGGACGGCAATGGGTTTGGTTTTGGTTTTATGCATATAAGCAAGAAATAGAGCAGAGTTTGCAATGAGCTTTAACATATATTGTCTCTATTAACCCGTTGCCATTGAGTTGATTCCAACTCATAGCAACACTATAGTTAGTTAGTACATGATTTTTGGTGAAGGGTTCTGGCTACATTGCATGTAATAAGTAAAGTCATGCCTATATGTGAAGATAAGGTTTATCATTAAAACAATTTTCAACTGAGAAATAGATCAATAGAGTTTGACTGAAATTAAACTCAATATTTGTTTTCTCCATTGCCTACCCTTAGAAATTGCTTATTATCACCAGCGTGTGGTCCATCTGTACATCAAACACCTCAAGAAACCGCAGCACTGAAACCAGGTTTAACCCCAAGTGCTTACACATTTGAGACCCATTTCTGCTTCATTGATGACATGAAGAAGCTATAACTACCCCTCTCTAGCTGCAGAAAGAGTAAAATGATACTAAGCTGAACGTCCAGTGGTTCTGTGTAAAACATTTATTCACCTGTCTTGGTTTTTCTACAATAGTGGCAGAGATTAAAGTGATAGATCTTGGTCACAGCAGTATTCTAGATTATTCCAGTCAGACTCCTTAATACAATCTTCTGTTTTGATTTTAAGGGTGAATATATGCCTTTTTTGATGAGAGTTGGGATATTTTCCTTTGTGGGTCTTAAATCTTCGGGGACACTAATGAAATGTGTATGAAAACGAGAGAAATCAGGGCCAGTTATCTGTGACAATCCACCCCTAAATAAGCAAATAAATAAATATATGTCTGGATATATGAGCAAAAAGGAAAAAAAACATAATCTCATTTTCTCAAATCGGTTAAAACAAGTGACATGATGAGAAAAAATGAGACACAGGCAGACCCTGGGCTTTGCCACATTTGCCTAAGCTTGAAAAATCGCCTCTTTCATAAGGCAGGAGCAGGCAAACACCACGTGCATACCAAGTATCTGGGAAATGTGAAAAATGACAAATCTTTCACTCAGAGCCCTGAACGGAGGGAGAGTGAAGGCTTTACAGCTGCCTCCTCACCTACTTAGGAAAGGCTGGCCCCCCACTTGCCGGCCCCTGCGCGAGGAAGATTGATGGTGCTTCGATTGCGAGCAGCCAATTTCAGTCTCTCAAGAAATAATCCACTACACTGACAGATGAGTGGAATTTGACTCGATGTTCCCCTCGTTCAGACTGTGCCGCACCTGGATGGCACGGCCAGCCAGGGGCCTTCAGGGGAAATGGCTAGAGATTTGGGCCAATTTCCACTGTCAGAACACAAAATCGGGAGCATGTTTTTGCAGGGCTGTGAGTTCGTGATCTGTCTTCTCAGTGCAGTGGGTTTGTACACAAACAGAATGAGAATATGCTAACGAGAAAACGGACTGATTTTAATGTATTTCCCTGCAGTCCCTAAGTACCCTCTATTTTTCATATTTGTGGTATTAGGAACACGCCATTTATTTCCAGATACTCACTAGTTAAGGGAGATTAAAACAGTCAATCGAATGAAAGTGGATTTTAAAATCACACAAATGAGTAAAATGTGCTATAGATTAACAGATTTGTAATTTAATGTTTGGCGAGGTCACGTTTTTATTTTGGGAATGGTGTAGAAATTATCATAACAACCTGAAGAATACTTGTGCATCCTTTTTTTTTTTTTTAAATAGTAAAGCTAGGGGGAAGACACTTAATTTAAAAAAGAGACTAAAAAATGAAAAGTCAAGAGTGGTGTTCCATTGTTTCAGATAATTAAAATAGACAGCTTCAATACTTTGTATTCATCACTTTTTGTGTAACAGGTAAGAAAGGACGACTTGTTTGGTAAATGTAACTTTCTAATTTAGGATTAGTCTCACCCTCCCCCCACTATAGATATATGAATTATGACACCACTTTTAATGGTTACTTAATTTTGAGTGTCTGTGGGGGGAGGTGGTGGTGTCCTTGAAAACTTAATAAAATATGGATCATCTCAAAATACTTTAGAGAGAGGAGATCCTTAGGATTCTTTAGCAATTTAAAATTATATAGATAAATTACAAGGAGTTATAAATGCCTAATGAATCATTTATTCTTGAGTCACTGCTGTGTTATTGACAGGAGTATATGGAAATGATATATAAAAGGATTACTCTGAATAGAGTTTTCTATGTAATTTATACTTGGCCTGATTTAAAGCTATATTAAGCAAACTAGGCATGTTAGCAGTATTCATTTATGACTTACTTATTACACACGGAATATCACCATTCATTTTAAAGTGTGATTTTTTTGTTAAAATATTAAAGAACATTCTTGTGTGTCTTACACTTATTTTTATTTTACTGTTCAGTAGTACTTTACTGAAAGCTGCTTAAGGAATATACATTTGAATACCATGGTACATTACAATGAAGAGCTGTTTATGTAATATGGAAGAAATAGTGGGAAAAACGGTGATTGCATATTGGCTTTTTAAGAATGCATACCAGTGCTAGGTTACTAAGTGTAGTGAATTGGCCTCAGGATTAGAGCAGACAGGTTGTTATTTGCATGTACACTGGTGCTAGTGATAATCCATTGATCATCTGATGATATTGACCTAGTCTCCGGGCCAGAGTGCAGCTATGGGTATTTGTTAAGACTCTAAAATTTGAAAGCCAAGTAGAGATGCAACTAAATAATATTTCCTGTTGATCGTATGAGCTTATAAGAGAATTACTATAATGCTATATAGACTGTTACTTATGTGAGCTCGAGTATATAGCATAAATTAATAGTTAAGAACTGGAAAATAGCTGTTATACCTCACTGTTAATGAAAATATTTAGAAGTGGCACAAATGAACATTAGCCTTCAATTGTTGCTTTCTTAAATCTCATTAAAAATGACAATTTAAACTTTCTTTCTTAAATTCTTTCAATTTTGAACTCTGTAAAAAATCTCCAAGTGGGAGTGTATAAATTTGTATACCATTTTTTGAAAGCAATTTGTCAATGTCTCCCAAAATGTAAAATGTTCAAATCTTTGACACAACAATTCCATCTAGATGTTCATCCTAAGGGAATGATTGGGCAAGTACAAAAAGTTGAATGCTAAAGTACAGTCATTGCAACACTGTTTTAATGGCAAAAAATTGGAGAGAATGTGCATTTCCATCAAGAGAGGATTGGAAAAGTAAGTCATTGTACATCCTCACAATGGGATCTGATGTACAGGCACTCCCCGGGTTGTGAACAAGATCCGTTCATGTGTCTTTAAATCTTTAAGTTGAATTTGTAGGTAAGTTGGAACAGAAACTAACAAGTCCCAGGAAGTTATACATAAGAATCACCTGAGGATCTTGTTAAACTGTAGATTCTGATTAGTATATCTGGGGTGGGAATGCAAATTCTCAGCAGGGAACTTGTTAGAAGTACAAATTCTCAGCAAGGGTTGGAACTCCAGAATGTACCAGTTCAAAGCCCTGATTTTCAATGAAGATGATTGTGAGGAAGAATTTCTTGCGAATAGGGGTTGGTTCAATTGTTTCAAAGTGTGGGCAAATTTACATCATATTAAAGGGCAAGTACAGTACGAATTGTCTGTAACCCAGAGAAGTGCCTGTATCTGTTGCAAAGAACAAGATATGTTTGTATGTACTGGTGTGGAAAAACATCCACGGTACATTGCTGAACGAAGAAAATACTTATTGGAATACTCCGCTTCAAAACAATTTTGAAGAAAAAAATATTATTTTCACATGCATGAAAAATGCCAGAGAGGATATAATCATATTTTATACAGTGGTAGTTAAATCTGGTGAGAGGGTTGGGATGACTTTGAGTTTTTACTTCTTATCATTCTGTATTTGGATCTATTTTTAATATGAGCCTACATTGCTTTTTAATAAAAAGGTTAAAACATTAACCATAGAGAGTTTTAATGGTAAAATTAGAACTATATCCAACAGTGTTTCCAGTTTAAGAAAAGGGAAAAGAGTATACTCAGTAGGAGAATATCATGAGACCAATTCTCTTCTAAGGGCCTGAATCCAATAAACTGTCTAGTTCAGCATTTCCCAAATTCTAGTTAACAATACACTGGCCCCTAAGATGCTCCTTGGAGAACAGTATTGGGGAAGCTCTGCATGGTATGTTCTCTTGGAGATTTGCAAAGCACGTAAGTGCACGAGAGATCTGGAAAAATCTGCAGGCGAGAAGCCTGATTTTGTTTAACTAAAATTTCCGAACATTTTTTTATTTGGGCAACATTTACAGTGCCTATTAATATCACTTAAGTTGAAAAGTGTGGGCCAAGATACCTGTGGGATCCTGTGCTATTCATTTTTTTACCTCTGGTATGGTACTTGACATACAGTAGGTGCTAGCGCAGTGGTCAAGCATGTGGCTGCTAACCAAAAGTTTGGCAGTTCAAGTTCACTAGCCGCTCTAAGGGAGGAAGACCTGGCGATCTGCCCCTGTAAAGATTACAGCTTTGGAAACCCTATAGGGTGGTTCTACTCTGTCCTGTAGGGTTGCTATGAGTCAGAATCAACTTGATGGCAATGGTTTATTATTATTTTTTCTTTTTTAAAAAAATTTTATTGTGCTTTAGGTGAAAGTTTGTAGTGCAGATTTGTTTCTCATTCAATAATTTCTACACCAATTGTTTTGTGACATCAGTTGCAATCCCGCAATGTGACAGCGCTCTCCTCCTTTCCATCCTGGGTTCCCTGAGTCCATTCATCTGGTTTCCTGTCCCTTCCTGCCTTCTCCTCTTGCTTTTGGGCAGGAGTTGTCTATTTGGTCTCGTCTATTTGATTGAACTGAGAAGCACATTCCTCATGTAGTGTTAGTCTTTGTTTTATAGGCCTGTCTAATCTTTGTCTGAAAAGTGGGCTTCGGACGTGGCTTCAGTTTTGAGTGAGCAGGGTGTTCGGGAGCCATAGTCTTGGGGGTTCCTCTAGTCTCTGTCAGACCAGTGGTCTGGTCTTTTTTTTTTTTTTTTTTAATTTGAATTTTGTTCTACATTTTTCTCCTGCTCTGTCTGGGACTCCCGGTTATAATCTCTGTCAGGGTGGTTGGTGGTGATAGCTAGGCACCATTTAGTCCTGCTGGGCTAAGGGTGGTAGAGGCTGTGGTTCATGTGGTCCTTCAGTCCTTTGGGCTAATATTTTTCTTGTGTCTTTGGTTTTCTAGCAAAGGGTTTAGGTGCTCAAAAAACACTTGTTAAATTATTAAGGAAAGAAGGAATGAATGTTTTGGTGGAATCTTCAAGCCTCCCTTATTTGATATTATTTGTGTGTGAATGCATGTGTGTGCATATATGGGTGTATATGTATCTGTGAGTGTGTGTGTGTGTGTGTGAGTGTACATGCATAATCTGGGGATATCTCAAATGAAGAGTGATATAAACATCGTCAGTATGACATATGTATATGTGTATCTGTGTAATATTTTTGCTTAGATATTTGACTCTATTCTGTATTTGGCAGCTATTCTATTAATCAAAATAATCCAGGGAATGTAGTTACAAATGTAGGCAAAGATTAAATCCCTAAGATTTTCAGTCACAGTATGAGCTTTTTCCTAGAGGCCTAGAAAATACTACAGGCCCTGTCTTGATAGACTGAAAGGGAAGCTTCACTTAGCAAAGAGGAGAAGGCCTTTTACTTTCCAAATCTTTTTATATAAAGGAAAAATTCTACTTCATCTTTCTAGTAGAGAGAAAATAACACCAGACAAGTGATTTTTTTTTTCTTTCATTGGGGTAAAGAGAAGATGAATTATTTTGCTAACTATTTGTATAAACTAACTTAATTCCGAAAAGATAACGTCCTCAAAGCACTTAGGGAACCCTCTTGGCCCACCTATTTCTTCCTCCTTCACCAACTTCATGTAATAAAGGTTCGGAGAAAGAAAAGAGAAATGATATTATCATAGCGATTTTTTCTCAGCAGATAGATAGAAATGCTGAGCAGTCTGCTAAGTCATTAAGCAGATCTTTTCTCTATCCAAGAAACGAGTGAAGTCAAACCTCACCCTGACTCTGGGAGGGAGGGAGATCTCCTGCCGCAGAACCCCAAGTTCTCAGCCATGACCATTGTTCTAACTGATGCGGTTACCTCTATCTACCTTTATAGCATCTTTACTAGATCTTCTCTTCTAGGCATGCTTCCATTTTACCCTGGAATAAATCCACGCTAACTGAGTTTGTATACATCCAAAGAATTTTCTTGATTTCCCTATCATGTGCATGGAGAATGGACTGATGGGGTCATATGCTTTGAAGTGAATCTAGAATGTTCCCAGGTTTAGATGAACTACCACACAACCTGGGGGGTGGGGAGGATGGGGTGGGCAGGCACTTCAGAGCTTTTGAAATTAATAGCATACCCTGGATGAAAGTCAGCGGGCCAACAGGTCATACTTCCTACTCAATAACCAAAAAGATAGCAGTTCAAACCCACCCAACAGCTCCAAGGGAGAAAGACCTGGCAATCTACTCCCATAAAGATTACAGCCTAGAAAATCCTATGGGAAAGTTCTACTCTGTCACATGGGGTGGCTATGAGTCAAAATCAACTTGAAAGCACTTAAAAACAACAACAATAAAACTCAGTATATATAGATGGTCCCTGGGTGGTACCAGTGGTATGTGCTTGACCGCTAACCTAAAGGTTAGTGGTTTGAACCTATCCAGGAGCACTGCAGAAGAGAGGCCTGGTGATTGCTTCCATAAAGACTACAGCCTAGAAAACCCTATGCAGCAGTTCTGCTTTGAAACAAATGGAGTTGCCATGAATCAGAATCAACTCAATGGCAACAAGTTGTGTTTTTGTTTTTTTTTTTAAATTCAATGTATGTATTTGTTGATCAACTGGGCTTTAGCCAGGAAAGTAATTTGTAACCTTTAAAATGCAAATACCAGTGGAAAAGCACCACTTTAAGCGTTTTTTTGGTCTGACTGAGACTGGAGGAACCCCAGAAATTATGGCCCCCGGACTGTCAACC
Organism: Trichechus manatus latirostris; assembly: GCF_000243295.1. NCBI lineage: Eukaryota > Metazoa > Chordata > Mammalia > Sirenia > Trichechidae > Trichechus > Trichechus manatus. Next base: position 9,842,242 of record NW_004443956.1, on the reverse strand, counting down.
CAGAACTAAAACTATTCCAGAGGCCAACTCTTCAGACAAAGATTAGACTGGACTATGGGACATAAAATGATACTTGTGAAGAGTATGCTTCTTAGCCCAAGTAGATACATGAAACTAAATGGGCAGCTTCTGTCCGGAGGTGAGATGAGAAGGCAGAGACGGTCAGGAGCTGGTTGAATGGACACGGGAAATCAGAGGCAGAAAGGAGGAGTGTGCTGTCACAGTATAGGGAGAGCAATTAGGGTTACATAACAATGTATGTATAAATTTTTGTATGAGAGACTAACTTGAATTGTAACCTTTCACTTAAACTACAACAATAAAAGAAAAGAGAAAAAGAAAGAACACCTGGGCAGGAGTCAGCCGACTTCATTTTCAGGATCTCACTTAAGCTGTCAAATTGCAAGGCTTCAGATGAGAGGATTGGAAGGATCAATAATTTTTATATGGAGCATAGTAGCTCCGAGGAGGTGATCCATGTGTTCCATGAATAGTAAAGTATTTTCTACCAAATAATGAAGAATTTAAACTGCCCAAGGAGTTCATTCATCAACTGTATCCATTTGATAGAGCAAGATTCAGTATAAAATTACCTTTACATATTTAAAAACTCTTCTGCTAAAACTTTGAAAATCTATAGATGATGTTTTGGGTGGACAAAGCAAATGCCTTCATGGACCAGGCAGGTAGCAAAAATGATTGAGCCAGCCTGGGGCTAGACATTAGGGAATGCTGAAGATTGTGGCAAAGAACATATGCATATCTAGAGAGCGCAATATATCCTCACCTCAATGTGGCCAGATCATCCAATATTTCAAGGCAGCCTAGAAAGCTAGAATTTTATGTGTCATTTTGTTGTTTTTTTAAATGTCAGGTGGGTAAATCAAAACTTGAGTAAGGACTATATCCTACCTGTAGGCTGTCAGTGGGTAACCTCAAACAAGATTATCTTCTAGCTCCAAAATTATATGATTCCTTATATATTTATCGAATTCCTTTATGAGGGCAGTAGGAACAGAAGAGGACATTTTATGCACATCTGTTTTGGCCTGCTTTAAAATTATGCCCATAGGTCAGTCCTATCCTGAATTATACCCAACTTGCTAAAATGCTGCGTCTCTGAGCCTCCTTTCTGCAGCTAAGGGCGTCACTGCGGCTCTGGTAACCTGGGAGCTTTTATAAAATGAAGTCAGTGGCCTCATCGGAGGTCTGTTTAAATCTTAGCTAAAAATCAATTGTTTGTCCTTTAGATCAAGGTTTGGGAGAAATAGTAATCTCTAAATGTAATAAAACGGAGGGGAAACATCAGGCTGCATAGTAATGCCTATTTAAAACCTTAATTTAATACTTTATTAAAATTCTCAAAATCTAGTGTGCAGCCCACTAGTGGGTTATAAATTGATCTTGAAACTCAAGCAGTTTTTGTTGTTGTTTTTCTTTTGGGTCAGTGATTTAAAATTCCATGGGCATTCGTTTTGTATATGAATAAAAGTTACTTATCAATACACCAACTGAGTTACCATTCTACTGAAAACAGCATGTAACTAAGGTTTACTGAGGTTTCTTAAGGCAGTATTCCACTAAGAAATCTGGCTGCTAGCTCTTTGAAACATTGTAAAGTGCCTGCATGCAAATAATTGGAATTTGTCCAATTTGGGAAGGATAATTTGTTATTGTGTATCATGAGTGTTGTCTTGAGTTGTTAGTGATTTTCAATTGCTGTGGTCCTTGCTTTTTAATTATAAATTAGTGTTGGTTTAGTTTCTTCATTATCAATTAAATTTGCTGTGGGCTGTTTGGTTTAACCCTGTAGTGTGTAATGAAGCGTATTTGCTTACTTTGAATTAGCTGAAGACTAATGCCATTCCTGCATTGTGGTTCAGAAATGATTCATCTATATCCTTATTGCTAAAAAGATATATTTATGCTATAATTTGCTTATATGCTAATACTTGTATAGTGACATTGTATACTTCCCTTATTGCTAAAAAGATATATTTATGCTAAAATTTGCTTATATGCTAATACTTGTATAGTGACATTGTATACTTCTGTGAACCTGTGCAACATAGTCACAAGTAATATTTTTGGTTTATTTCGATGTCTATAAGGCATCTTCTTATGTAAATAGGCTAATAGGTTAATAGGCTAAACATGTAATAGGCTAATCTTATTTTATCAAAATAATTAGTGATTCAGAAATGTTTCTTTCCGAGTATTTATTTAAGTATTTTTCCACTGGGAAGTGGAAACAGGTAGGAATTGCGTGTTTTACCTCCTCAGTGTGCTGTGGACAAGAAAGTTTGAATGCCCGTTGTTTTAGAAAGAAATTGTAACTAGAGACCAGCCCTTAATAGAGCTCAGAATTCAAAAGTATGTGACATAGCAAAATAAATAACCTCTCGTCTCTGAAATAAAATTAGAAGATATAAGACATGGGAACATGGTATTTGGAAGCTTCCCAGATGAGGCCTTATTCAGCTGAGTTGTGTTTGTAGCTTCTTACATCTCTTTAACTGAGGAAAATGCAAGATGCCAGGTACTGGACATGTACTCGAAAAACTAGGTCACTGGGTGAACGTTTATAGGGCAACATTTTTGACAGCTGCTCCCAGGATTGTTTAGAAGAAAGAGCAAATTTGTGGCTTGCATGCCATCAACCTGTATTATCACAGGCCTAGCTAATGAATCACAGTGATTGTTCCCATGGAGCCTAGATGTGATTTCAGAATCTTCCTCGGTCCTTCACCAGGCACTGCCTATCCACTGATAGACACTCTAGCATGCAAGTGGAGAGTCTTTGTTATTCCTGATGTGGGTTAATTGGCTGACCATCTCTGGAATCTCTCTCCTATCCAACGAAATGCATGCCACAAAACTCTTTCCTTTAAAAAAGAAGAAAATGAACCAGATTTTAATTCATTGAAAGTAAAACTTAGTTACACGTGTCCAGTAGCTACCATTTTAGACAGCACAGCTTTGGACAATTCTGTCCACTTCTGAGAGTTGCAAAACTTTCTTAGTGTTACCGCCGGTAATTTTTTAGTCTCCCTCCTCATTCATCTCTAACTGCAGGATTTAAAGCAGCTTGTGATGCATACTGTAAGAGAACGTGGTGCTATGTGATCATAAAACCAGTAGCCGTCAGTGCCAATTCCACTTCATGGTGACCCTGCGTATGTCAGAGTAGAGCTGTGCTCTGTAGGGTTTTTAATGGCTGATTTTTCAGAAGTAGTTGCCAAACCAATCTCGCGAGGTGCCTCTGGTTAGACTCGAACCTCCAGCCTTTCATTAGCAGCTGAGCTAGTTGACTGTTTGCACCACCCAGAGACATGTGATTATAAAGCAAGAAGCAATTCATTCTGACCAGAGAAGATTTGGGAAGGTCTTATGCAGAGGGTGACATTGATGTTCGGCTTTGAAGACTGAGGAGGAAGTCAGCTAGTGGGGAAGGCTGAAGGCTGGCCTGTTCAACCAAAGGGAACAGAACAAGTAAAGACTTAGAAGTCAGTGAGGGAAACAGAAGGAGCCCTGGTGGCACAGTGGTTAAGTGCTCAGCTGCTAACCAAAAGGTTGGTGGTTTGAACTCACCAGCCGCTCTGTGGAAGAAAGATGTGGCAGTCTGCTTCCATAAAGATTACAGCCTCGGAAACCCTACGGGGCAGTTATACTCTGTCCTGTACGGTCACGATGAGTAGGAATCGACTTGACCACAGTGAGTCTTTTTTAAGGGAAGCAAGAGGGTGGAGACTGTGGGTCTGGATGCTGGAGGCCCTAGACTAGTTAGAGAAACTTGTATTCATTCCAATTAAAGCAAAAGCATGCTATTTTTATTCTTGGTTACTGCTTTATAATCAAAAGGCTGTCTTATAAATGTACACTGACCATCACTGATGGAGAGATAGGTAAGATGGAAGGAAAGGGCCTCAGTATCCGTAATTATAGTCTCTATAGAAAGCATGTCTCTTAATTAATAAAGACGCAGCAAACATACTCAGGTTAGACTCTGAGCCCTGTGAGGCCTTTCGCACCTTTGAATTAATGTTATCTTTCTGCAATGAAAGACAAAATATGCCACTACTGTTGCTTAAAAATCTGATCACTATATTAAAGGAAACTGCCTATCTCTAAGTCAAAACCTGAGGATAATAATTTTTATTTTTAACATTCAACAAAGTTAATATTTAATATTCAGTGAAATTTATTGACAATTTACTAAGTGCAGAGAAATGCACTTCCTCAATAATGATAGCACTGACACTTTATTATAATTGCTTTTGTCTCACTGTTTTCCCCAGCAGATGGTAACCTCTGTGAGGGTAGGGAACCCGGCAGTCTGGAAATGCCTGGCACAGTGGCTGGCACAAGATGAGAGCCAAATAAATAATTGCTGAGTGAATGAATGAATGAGCCTAGATAGTCACTGTTTCATTTAATTCTCCTAATTAAATGAAGTAGAACATCTTTGTAAGGTAAAACATCTTTCCATCTGACCTGTAAAAATACTGAAGAATTAATTGATTGGTTCACGATCATTTGGTCAAGGTGACGCACAAGGTCGTAACTAGGCAGGGCAAGCTGGGATCTTTGCTGCCTGCTGAAGCAACTCCATTAACCGAGTGCCTGCTATGTGCCAGCCCCAAGATGGGATCTTTCTCATGATACATTGTTTGATCTGCACCACAACCCTATGTAGGTGGTACTGTTATCCTCATTGCACAAAACATTCAGAATGGGGATGATAATTACAAAGCTGAGAGCAAACCTTAGGTTGTGTACTGACTCTCAGTCAGGTGTTCTCTCCATCACAACCAAGTGCTACTTTTAGAAAAGTATCAGCAAGCTAGTCTTGGTGAATTTAAAGTGCAGAAACAAAGCTATGTTGAGGGGCATTGCTCTGCATTAGCAAGTAACTTTTTTTGGCGTTTAGGGCGGTTAGGGGATCGGCTGCTAACCAAGAGGTTGGCAGTTCGACTCCACCAGCCACTCTTTGGGAACCCTATGTTTCTCTGTTCTATGGGGTTGCTATGAGTTGGAATTGACTCAGCTGTGATGGGTTTGGTTTTTCATTTCGTTATATCATGCAGTAGGTATCTTTGTGTGGTGGAGATGGTTAAGCATTTGACTACTACCTGAAAGGTTGGTGGTTCAAATCCACCCAGAGGCAACTTGGAAGAAAGGCCTGGTGTTCTACTTCTGAAAGGTTACAGCCTTGAAAACCCTATGGAGCAGTTCTACCTTGTACACATGGGGTCGCCATGAGTTAGAATTGACTTGACAGCAACTGGAAAAAAAAAAAACAAAAAAAAAAACTCATGCAGTAGAGTCCTTGGGTGGTGAAAATGGTTAACACACTCAGCTGCTAACCTAAAAGTTGGTGACTAAAGTACACCCAGACTTGGCTCAGAAGAAAGGCCTGGCAATCTACTGAAAAGTCAGCCATTGAAAACCTTGTGGAGCACAGTTCTACTCTGACACATGTGGGGTCACCATGAGTCAGAGCCGACTCTACAGCAACGGATTTTGAGTATAATTTTGAGTATTGTGGCTGAGTAATGCTTTATTCTTCATTTTGCTGTGCAAAGAGACCTAGCTGAGAACATGCTTTCTTTCCTTATTGAATTAACAGCATCTCATTTTCAAGTATTTTTTATAGGGCTGTTGTCTCCTGATAATTTTTTTTCCAGGCTTTGAAGACCCTTTTTGTGCCCCAGGTGTGGAAACAGCAGCATAGGATAAATCTACATTTATTAGACTCAGTCTTAGAGAAGATTTTCTGTTTTATTTAAAATGAAGTTATAAATCATTCACATTGGAAAAGAATTCTCTCCAACTGCAATTTAACTTTTTGATAAGATTTTTTGGCATTTATCATGTTGAGACTTTATAAATTATCTAGGATATTGTAAAGTGGGCTGACCTTTCTGTAAATGGGTTGATCATTTGCAGCAGTGTCTTTTTGTTAAAATATGAAATTTGTTGTCTTTCAAATAAAACTTTCTAGACCCATAGCCGAATAACGTGTTAGGTAGAAATTGCTTAGATAATCAGACCCAAAATCTCACTTTCAAATTCCTCTTATGATTAAAATAAATCCCATCCCCTATTCTAAAAATAGCCCGTGGCCAGTGATGGCGAATTTCTGACACACACTCCATACTTCCTATGATGATACCATTAAAGACATTGCTAATCAATTACGGCACTCTTTGTAGCTTAACCCAGATTCACCTTCTGAATCATTTTAAATAAAGTACCTTCAATCACTCAGTTATTGGATAAGACTGATTTAAGAAAAGCAACCACAAAGACCGTGAGAATAATCATCATCTAGCACCTGCTACATGCCCCATACTGTGCTACGTGCTTTACTGGGACTTCCTGTTTAATTCTGAGATGAAATATATTGGCCATTCCTGGTCTAGGCTGTTCTTTTATGGAATTAAATTCCCCATTGAAGGCGGGTCATATTATTGATTCAAAAATAATGATTAAGCAAGTTAATACTTACAAAGTACTTAGAACGATTCCTGGAACACGGCATGTACCCTTTAAGGGTAACATCTACATACATTTTTGGGAACTGGGGAAGATTTGATTTGCTTGCAGGTCTTGTACCTGACCTCACTGTCTTTACCAGTGGTGACTTTTGGCCTCAGGAGCCCATAGGGATAGTGGCAGCTCTGTGTACTAGACAAACCAGTTCACATCCCAGTTCTGTCAGTTATTACACATATTGGCTGTAAGTGTGAGCAAGTCAGTGTAATTCTCCCTGACTCACCCATAAAATGGGGATTCCTGTTTACAAAATCTCCACCTTGCAGGCTTGAGTAAGAAATAGAGATAATGTCTGCTCTTTACCTGCCATGGTATAGAGCATGTGGTATCTCGTTATATTGTTATGTAAATATATGAATGTCAGAGCAAAGATGGGATATATGGACTGCTAACACGTACACCTATATTATTTTATTGTATGAAAATATGCACATAGAAATTTTACAACTTGGACTTACTTTATGATCACATCTGAGTCTTCTAATAATAAAAGTCTATGTACTCAGTATTGGCAAAAGGTAGGATTTTATGGCTAATTTCTACTCTGGAAAATGTAATGGTTAGCCATGAATTCTAAGTCAGTATGAATAGGTCAGTACTTACAGTATCCTTCCTTCCAACACCATGTTGTGTATGTAATTACTGATGAAGATGCCCTAATCAAGAAGTTTAGTGATGTCTGTATGATTCCAAAACAATAGGGAAGTTTGCTTAATTAATTTAAACATCTGACCAATCACTCTAAAAGTCAGCATTGATGCTTTGTGACTCTGATACGGGATTATAACCCTATTAAAAGCGACACTAAAACCATTTGCTGGTTAGTTAATTCCAATTCATGGCGACCTTGTGTGTGTCAGAGTAGAACTGTGCTCCAGTAAAGTTTTCAGTGGCTGATTTTTCAGAAGGAGATCTCTAGACCTTTCTTCTGAGATGCCTCTGGGTGGACTTGAACCTCCAATCTTTTGAGCATATTAAGTGTTTGCACCATCTAGGACTCCAAAAAAGACATTAGTCAACTGAAATCCTAGACCATTTATCCACACTACCTCAGGTTTTTGTTTTTTTTGTTTTTTGTTTTCCCATTAATTGAATTGTTTTATAGAAACCATCACCTCTTTATCACAGGACCCAAACACTAAAGAAAAAAAAAAACAAAAACCAGGTATAGACTGATTTAAAAAAAAATAAAAAAAGCACAATGGTAATTCCCAGAGTACTATTTGTATATTTCAGCTACCTGTACCCCATGTTTTCTACTCTGTATACAAAATACTATTTTTGTATATTAAGAATTGCCTAAGAAGCCTGGCATCTAATATTTTGAGCCTTAGAAAAAAATGGAAAAAAAAAAAAAAAAAAAAAAGAGATGCCCATGACCAGTATTTTATGTTTTGGGAAGATTCTAGAGAATTTAAGCTTAGTATTAAAGAATAGCCTCTATAGTTAGAAGCATGGATTAAAGATATTATAAGATGATGATAAAATTGCAATTAGTGTTTCAGAGTCGCCTAAGAACTGTACCCAATAGGCAATAGCTCTCTACTGAAGAGATCAAAAGCCTTATAGCCTTGCTGAGTTCTTTGGTAAAACTTTATTATCTTCTTCTTCTTCTTCTTTTTTTTTTTTTTACTGTCCTCATTAACATACTTCAAAAATACTGTTAAGCATTTCTGGCAAGCAGAGCATTGGAGTAGTTTTACAGTAGTGTAAAGGGTTTATTAATTATAATCTTTTCATGAGTCTGTTTATATTCAATGGTGACATTAATAGGTTGCCAGAACAAACTAGAGTTAATTGTATTTAATTAAATCATTGAAAACAAGTAAGAGTAGTTTATTGTTACTGTAAAAAGAAAGCCGTAATGATGTACTTGTTCGTGTGAATAAGATCTGGTGTAAAGTTCTTTCTGCTGAGTGTGGTATTATTCATCATCAGAAAGCAATATAAAAATGCTAATTCAAGAAAGTTGTCATCATAAGAGCTCATTTTGAGTTGGAAACTTCACACAGTATTTGTAGTCTTCCATCCAGTGTTTGGTAAACATAGCGAGGTTCCTGGCATGACAGACATCTTTGTCTTCCTCTCTATGCCCCTTGAGCAACTTTAAGACCATCTATCCATCCCTCCTTCCTTCCTTGAAGGGGTTGTTTGGTGAGGGGAGAGGTTTAAGATCTGGGTAAAAAAAGGCTTCTGTGAAAAAAATAATGTTTCAAATAAGACCTAAAGGTGTAGGAATGGACTATGCCAAGAGTTAGGGATGGAGCTGGGCTGCAAGAATTCTAGGCAGAGAGAACAGCATTATGAAGGTCAGAAGGCAGAAAGGAATTATACATTGGAAACGTCTGAAGAAGATTAGGGAAAAGATCTTTTTTTGTCAGGGACTAATGCATGTAAATGCTTTGAAGACAGCAAGAGGCCAAGACTTACTAGAGTGGAAACTGACTTCACAAGAGAAAATGAGTTTAGCCCTTTTACCCCCGCCTCAAGATTGTGTTGAAGATTTATACAAGCATTAAATTAGGACTTTTATTAAATACTCACCACTTGCCTGGAGCCCTGGTGGTGCGGTGGTTAAGAGCAATGGCTGCTAACCAAAAGGTCAGCAGTTGGAATCCACCAGCCACTGTTATGGGGTAGTTCTACCCTTCCTATGGCATCACTATGAGTCGGAATTGACTTCACGGCAACGGGTTTGGTTTGATTTTGGTTTTATGTACCTGGCACTGTCCTAGGATTCTATATTATTTTATTAATCCTTACACTTACCACACAGTCAGGCACCTACTTTTATTTTATTTTTTTTACCGATGAGGTAAACAAGACAGAGAAGTTAAATAACTTGCCCAAGGTGCACAGTTAGTGAGTGATAAAGCCAGGATTGGAATTGGAGTAATGTGGTTCCAGGTTCCTGGGCAACATAAATGGTTTATGCTCGACTGTTACTCTAAAGGTTGGCGATTTGAGCCCACCCATTGGTGCCTTGGAAGAAAGGTCTGGAGATCTGCTACCGTAAAGAATAGAGCCAAGAAAACCCTTTGAAACAGTTGTACTCTGTAACACTTGGGGTCACTATGAATTGGAATTAACTCGACAGCGACAGGTTTGGTTTAGTTTTTACCTGGTTCCAGATCCGTGCTCTTAATGGCTACAATACTGAAGCTCCCTGCCTCCACCAGTACAATTAGTTTAGATGTGATGGGCAGTACAGGTATCCACCACTTTTTGAAAGTTCACTTTACGCCACTTCACTTTTACGAAAGACCTACATTAGTACCTGCTTTTGCTAACCGAAAGAAATCTGAAAAGGATTTTCACTTTCATGAAAAAAAAATCCAAAAAGCAGAAATAGTGTTCAGCATTTGTTTTACAGCTAGGAGTGAAAGAGGGAGCACACCTGAGCACTGAGTGTGGCGTTGCCAAGCTCCTTCCCTGGGAACTACACTCAACATCTCAGCACCAAACCACCGTAGCTTTGAACTGTGTCTGTGAGCATCTGTGCTTTATCTCAATTTATTTTGTGCACCCTTTAGCAAGATGTGTCCTAAGGTATCAGAAAAGCCTAAGAGAGCTTGTAAGGGTTTTATGTGTTATTTGGTATGATTTGGTAGGTTGTTTTTTGGGTCTGGGAACACTCAAATAATTTTCCCATGTAAATTAATGGTAATTGCTTCTTTGCTTTACACCATTTTCCGCTTATGAAAGGTTTCATAGGAATGCTCTACTTTCGGATAGTGGGGGAAACCTCTATTAAGATAGATATAAAGGTATGTTAGTATAGACTATGTGATACTGTGGTAACAAATCATCCCCCAAATCTCAGTGGCTTAAGACAACGAAGATTTATTTCTTGATCATGCTACTGCTGCTCGTGAGGGTTGCCTGGGGCCTCTGCTCTGTGCTGTCTTCAATCCAGAATCCAGAGCACATCCAGAAACAGTACTGTTTATCATGGCAGGGAAAAGAGCGTTTTGGAGGTTCTCACATTAGCTTTTGCTTGAAAGGGACACAGGTCACTTCCGCTCACAACTCATTGGCCATACCTGGTCATATGGCTTGACCCAATGGCAAAGGCCATGAAATGCAGTCCTCCTGTGTGCCCAGAAAGCAGATAGCAGAAAATATTTAGTGAAGAGCGTTAATAACTACCTTTAAATGCCTTGTTGTTGTTAGGTGCCGTTCAGTTGATTCGACTCACAGAGACCCCATGTGACAGATTAGAACTGCCCCATAGAGTTTTCTTGACTGCAATGTTATTATGAAAGCGAATCCTTACCAGGTCTTTCTGCTGTAGAGTTGCTGGGTGAGTTCAAACCGCCAGCCTTTCAGTTGGCAGTCAAAAGCTTAACTGTTTATGCTACCAGGCCTCAGTGGTTAGGAAATGATATTCCCTTTGTTACGGTACTCTTCCATTCTTAGATACCCAAGTTTAGGTATTTTAGCTTATTTCGGCATTTGGACAAGAGTCCAGGAACTTCAATTACTCAGTCTATAAAGAAGGCAAAAGGAGATAATCTAGTTAATAAATTAACAACAAACAAAACAATGTCCGTCACCTGCTTTGATTTTTTTTAACCCAGCTGACATTTGAATGAATGAATGTTTCATGGTCCACCTCCTCATTTGGTTGAAGGTGAAGGAAACCTTTGATGCTGTGGAAGTTCCTGTCCTTTTCTCCATTGAGTCTCTTCCCCTAGCGATTGCCTGATGCTCTAGCTTGCTCACTCTCTCTCTTCCCTCCCTTCACCTCTCATTTGTGTAAGTCTAATCTGTGAATTGATTCCCAGTTTCAAGAAGAATTGCCGCCTGTGAGTAAAAGATCAAAGCATCCAGTACTACACCATCTAGGATGCTGCTGTGTGCTTTAGATGAAACTTTTATAGGGCATGTACAATAAGTTGGTGATATTTTTATATTACCCTAGGTGTTTTTCTATTCTTCTTATTTTCATTTCCAGAACTGTGTGTGTTTCTAGTAGGCAGGCAGAGAAATCAGTTCTGGATCAAATGCATCCATTTGTCAGGGATTATTGTATGTAAATGCTTTGATGACAGCGGGAGACAAAGGCTGGTAAGAGTGGATGCTGACTTTGGAAGGAAAAAATTAACGAAGCTAGGAAAACAGTGACAGCAGAGAACATTGCAATTTTAGGTGCTAAATGACTTATTTTCAAACCCTAGGAATATGGTAATGTTATTCTTCTCCCCCTTCCTTTAATTAAGCACTTTCAGTGCATCGTGACCTCAGCTGAAGAAAAGTTGTCTTAGGGAGAGTTAGATTTCCTGTGAGCTGTTACTTAATGAACAGGGTTTTTCCTTATTAAATTAAAGAAAATCTGTGTAGATAGGCAGAGCAGAAAAGCTATAATTCACTATTGTGAGGCTGAAGGAAGAGAAGGAAAAAATAGGGAGACAAGCTTGTATATGTCACGACACTTCTATCTAGCTTGTATCTGACACCTTTCTCTGTCACGAATGTCCTTAGCAAGTGCTGCTTTCCCAAGGATGGTTCAGGAAGACAGCGCTTACATATCAGGTTTGGGTTTTTTTGGAAGTTGGCATTAATTTTTGACCTCCCACCGCTTAGGGGTGGAATGAGGCTGAAGCAATTACTTTGTCAAGACTTCAAAGGACTCTGTGGAGCCCTGATGGTGCAGTGGTTAGGAGCTCAACTGCTAACTAAAAGGTCAGCCAGTTTGAATCCACCAGCCGTTCCTTGGAAACCCAATGGGGCAGTTCTACTCTGTCCTGTAGGGTCGCTATGAGTCAGAATAGACTTGACAGC
>NW_004443956.1:9827181-9828593 GCF_000243295.1 Trichechus manatus latirostris | reverse complement strand
TTCATGCTTCTCTCAGGGTATGAGTCAAAGTCCTTATACTGAGCCCCACACAATGTGTCCCTCAACTGTTACCCCATTATCTTTGTGACGATTCCTGCTACTCTCAGCTTCTCAGTCTCCTCTATCTACACTGGCCTGTTTGCTGTCCATTTAAAGACAAACATACTTCTATGTTTATTTGCTCTTTCTCTGCCTGGCTCGCTCTTCCCCAGATATCTACGTGATACACATCCTCTCCCCCTTCTAGCCTCTGCTCAGGTATCGCCTCCTCTGTGATGTCTCCTCTGGCCACGTTATTTATTTACTTTTAATTTCACCTCTGCCCAGCACTCCAGATCGTCCTTACTCTGCTGTACTTTTTACCATAGCATTTGTTGCCTTTTAATGTACTATATCATTTATTTATTTATTATATTTAAGGCCCCATGGTGGTGCAGTGGTGACAGCGCTTGGCTGCACCGAAAGGTCCGTGGTTCAAACCCACTCCCGGGAGAAAGATGTGGTGGTCTGGTTCCATAAAGATTACAGTCTTGGAAACCCTATGGGGCAGTTCTACTCTGTCCTGTAGGGTCACTATGAGTTGGAATACACTCGATGACAGCAGTTTTTTTTTTTTTTTTAATGTACTGTATCTTTTACTTATTAATTTATTGTCTGCCTCTCCCCATTAGAATGTAATTTCCACAAGGGCAGATATTTTCATCAGTTTTGGTCTCTGATGTATCACAGGGCATAGAGTACACTCTCAATAAATATCTGTTGACTGAATGAATGAATAAGAGAGAAATATTAGGACTTCATGAGATAGAGACCATTTCCTCTGCTCCTTATCAAATATAATAAGTATTCATATGTTGAACCCCTGGCATTCAGTTCTCTGCTGAAAATGGAATTCGTTCCTAGCTTCATTTGGTCTGGACCCCTGAACTGGCATGACTCTGTTGGCCATTGGAGTGAACACAGCAGCCCACAACCAAACCGTTGTGAACATGAGCTGACTGGTCCAGCAAGTGTGGGAGGGAGAGATATTCTGGGATGATGTTGATGTCAAATCACATTTCCAACCTGAGGGTCCGTCCTTTCACAGTTCTCCAATAAAAATCCAATGGCAAATTAGGATTATTTTTAATTACAGAGGGATTTTATTACAACTTTTTTTTTAATATCATGCCTTTTCAAGAACTTTTTATAATGAAAATTCCTGTGGTATTGACTATTCTTCAAAAGCATCATTTTTTAAGTTGTGTTTTAGGTGAAAATTTACAGCACAAATTAGTTTCTCCTTCAAAAATTTATACAAATTGTTTTGTGACATTGGTTGCAATCACCTTTCACTCACCCCCTTTCCCTTTACATTCCAGATTCCCTGTGTCCATTCGTCCAGTTTTCCTGTCCCTTCTTGCCTTACCGTC
>NW_004443956.1:9823799-9825548 GCF_000243295.1 Trichechus manatus latirostris | reverse complement strand
GGTCTTTGCTGCAGAAGGACGGCATGATGCGTCTGTCTAGGGTGCCTTGTTAGCTCTGCCTCACAGAGGGTAAAATACCTTTTAAAGAGAGAACTTTCAGATTTAAATGTTCTTTTCTTCTGATGTAATAATAATAGCTAAAACTTACATAGCCTTTATTATGTACTGAGTCCTACTGCAAGCAATATATATATGTATTATATATTTATCATTTAATCCTGACAATAACCTGATGAGGCAGGAACTTTTAGTATCCCCATTTTTCAGTTGAGGAAGTAAAAGCTCATAGAGGTTAAGTAATTTGACCAAGGTCACATAGCTAGTAAATTTCAGATCTAGGATTCAATCTCAGGCCAAACCAAAAACCAAACCCGTTGCTGTCGAGTCGATTCCGACTCATAGCCACCCTATCAGACAGAGTAGAACTGCCCCATAGGATTTCCATGGAGTGGGTGGTGGATTCAAACTGCCAACCTTTTGGTTAGCAGTCTGATTCTATAAACTATCCTCTTAACCACTGTCCTATACTCTCACTTGTGTGTACCTTGTTTCTGGAAAGGGATACACATTGATTTTGGGATGTCAGTGTCACATAAAATGAACAATATTCTCAGACTCCATGGAGGACATTTTCCTGAGTGTTTTCTATATGACATGGGGGAACTTATTACTTAGTGAAGTAGCTCATTTTAATACAGGGTAGTTGCATAATTATTAGAACTTTTCCCCCTGCTAACTTAGCAGAATCTTGAGGAAATTTGGGCTAGGGAAGAACGTCTGGATAATCTATGGTTGGGGTGGGGGGTGGTTACAGAGGAATTTTAATGTGTCTTCCGTAGAAGAGCTATTGAGATATATAAGACGGTATGTTTCTCTTAGGTCAACCCTTTTATAAGCTAATTGATTATCCTTTGGAATGGTTTGGCGGTAGGCTAGGATAGCACTGGGGACCACCAATTTTTATTTAAACAGCCCAAGATCACAATAGCTTTTTTGACAGCTGTATCACCCTGCCAACTCAAATTGAGTTTATTGTCAATGAAAACCCCCAGGTTTCTTTCACACATGGCAGAGTGAAGTCACAAATCTTATGTTTCTATTTTCACAGCTGGCTATTTGGACCCAAGTGTGGACTTTAAATTTGTCCCTGTTACTTTTTATCTCATTAAATTTCAACCTTCATTTCACCGTATTGGAAACTTTAAGATTCCAATTCTCTCATCTACTATATATATTTATTTTTTTAATTTTTATTTATTTTCCTGTTATTGAGAATATATACAACAAAATGTACACCTATTCAACAGTTTCTACATGTACCATTTAGTGACATTAATTACATTCTTTGAGTTGTGCAACCACTCTCACCTTCAATTTCTGAGTTGTTCCTTCCTCATTAACATAAACTCACTGCCTCCTAAGGTTCCTATCTAATCTTTCAAGCTGCTGTTGTCAGTTTGATCCCATATAGATAGTTCTTAAAGAGTATAATGCTCAAGGCAGACATTTTTTACTAGTTAAACTAAACTATTGTTTGATTTTAAGAAGACTTCAGGGGGCATTTTTGGTTTTAGTTTTAAAGATTATCTCAGGGCAATAGTTTTGGGGGTTCATCCAACCTTCACAGCTCTAGAAAGTCTGGAGTCCATGAAAATTTGAAATTCAGGTCTGCATTTCCCCCTTTTGATCAGGCTTCTTATAGAGACTCTTTGATCAAAATGTTCAGTAATGGTAGCTGGGCACCATTCC
>NW_004443956.1:9815130-9822444 GCF_000243295.1 Trichechus manatus latirostris | reverse complement strand
CTGCTTTTTCTTCTAAGGATTTTATGGTTTTAGTTTGCACATCTAGGTCCTTAATCCATTTTAAATTTGTCTTTGTGTGTACTGTGACACATGGATCCTGTCTCATTTTTAATCATGTGGAAATCCGTTTTTTGCAGCACCATTTATTGAAGAGACTCTTCTTTTTCCATTGAATGAACTTAGTACCCTTGTCAAAAATTAACTGACCATGTATGTGTGGGTTTATTTCTGGACTCTCAATTCTATTCCATTTGTGTATGTGTCTATTGTTATACCTGTACCAGGCTGTTTTGATAACTGTAGCTGTTGACAGCGCCTAACAACAACAACAACACAGTATGTTGTAAAATCAGAAAGTGTGAGTCCTCCTACTTTGTTCTCTCTCAACATTGCTTTCGCTAACTGGGACTTCTTGCGATTCCATATAAAGTTGAGGATTGGCTTTTCTATTTCTGTAAAAAAGGCTGTTGGAATTTTGATTGGGATTGCATTGACTATATAGATCACATTGGGTAGTACTGACATCTTAACAGTATTAAGTCTTCCAATCCATGAACATGGAATATCTTTTGATTTATTTAAGTCTTCTTTAATCTCTTTCAGCAATGTTTTATACTTTTCATTGTGTAAGTTCTTCACATCCCTGGTTAGATTTATTCCCAGGTATTTTATTCTCTTAGAGGCTATTGTAAATGAAATTGTTTCCCTAATTTCTCTTTCAGATTTCTTATTGCTGGTATATAGAAACCTAACTGATTTTTGTTGTTGTTGTTGACCTTGTATCCTGCAACTTTGCTAAACTCTTCTATTAGCTCTAGAAGTTTTCTTGTGGACTCTTTGGGATTTTCTATATATAGGATCATATCATCAGCAAATAGAGACAATTTTACTTTTTTTCTGATCTGAGTAGCTTTAATTTTATTTTTTCTTATTGCTTTGGCTAGGACTTCTAATACAATATTGAACAGAGGGGTAAGAGCGGGCACCCTTGTCTTGTTGCTGATTTCAATGGGAAAGCTGTCAGTCTTTCTCCATTAAGTATAATATTGGCTGTTTGCTTTTCATATATACCCTGAATCATATTGAGGAATTTCCCTTCTATTCCAATCTTCTTTAGGGTTTTCATCAAGAAAGGGTGTTGAGTTTTATGAAATCCTTTTTTTACATCCATATAGATGATCATGTGGTTCTGTTCCTTTGTTCTATTGGTGTGATATATTACCTTGATTACTTTGCTAGTGTTGAACCATCCCTGCATTCCTGGAATAAATCCCACCTGGTCATGGTGTATGACTTTTTAAATATAGTGTTGAATTCTGTTCTCTAGTATTTTGTTGAGGATTTTGCATCTGGATTCATAAGAGATATAGGCTTGTGGTTTTCTTTTCTTGTGGTGTCTTTGTCTGGTGAGTATCAAGGTTATATTTGCTTTATAGAATGAGTTAGGGAGTATTCTTCCTTCTCTCTCTTTTGGAAGAGTTTAAACAGTATTGATGTCAGTTCTTCTCTAAATGTTTGGTAGACTTCCCCAGTAAAACCATCTTGTCCAGGACTTTTTTTTTGGTTGGGAAGTTTTTCATCATTGAGTCGATTTCTTCACTTGTTATGGGTCTGTTGAGACTTTTGATTTCCTTTCGCATAAGTTTGGGTAGGTTGTGTGCTTCTAATAATTTTGTCCATGTCATCTAGTTTATCCAGTTTGTTGCCATACAGTTGTTCACAGTATTCTGCCATAATTCTCTTTATTTCTGTTGGGTCAGTTGTAATGTCCTCTCTTTCACTTTTTATTCTGGTTATTTGCATCTTTTCTCTTCTTTTGTTTGTCATCTCGCTAAAGGTTTGTCAATTTTATTGATCTTTTCAAAGAACCACTTCTGGTTTTATTGATTCTCTCTGTTGTTTTTCCATTTTCAATTTTATTTATTTGCTCTCTGATCTTTGTTCTTTCTTCTGGTAGGTTTAGGCTTAGTTTGCTCTTCTCTTTCTAGTTCCTGGAGTTGTCGAGTTAGGCTGTTGATTTGAGAACTTTCTTCTTTCTTCACGGAGGCATTTATTGCTATAAGTTTCCCTCTGAGTACCGCCTTTACTACATCCAGTAAGTTTGGGTATGTTGTACTTTCATTTTCATTTGACTCTTGGAAATATGTGATTTCTTCCTTGACCCATTGGTATTTTAATAGTATGTTGTCTAATTTCCACGTATTTGTGTATTTTCCAGGTTTTTTCTGTTATTGATTTCTAGTTCCACTTCGCTGTGATCAGAGAAAATATGTATGATTTCAATCTTTTTAAATTTATCAAGACTTGCTTTGTGACCTGACATATTGTCTATCCTGGAGAATGATCCGTGTGCACTGGAGTAGACTGTATATTGTGCTGTTGTTGGGTACAGTGTTCTGTATATGTCTGTTGAGTCTAGTTGATTTATAGCTTCATTCAAGTCCTGTTTCCTTGTTGATCTTCTTTCTGGATGTTCTGTCCAATGTTGAAAGTGGTGTATTGAAGTCTCAAACTATTTTTTGTAGTAGTATATATTTCTTCCTTCAATTTTATCAGTGTTTGCTTTATATATTTAGGTGTCTTGATGTTTGATGCATATATATTTATGATTGTTACATCTTCTTGGTTAATTGGCCCTTTCATCACTATATAATGTCCATCTTCTAACAGATTTTGTCTTAAAGTCTACTTTGATGTTAAGATTGCCACCCCAGCTCTCTTTTGGTTATTATTTGCATGGGATATTTTTTTCTATCCTTTCTCTTTCAACTTATTTGTGACCTTGGGTTTTAGATGTATCTCTTGTAAACAGCATATAACTGGATCATGTTTTTTTTATCCATTTTGCCACTCTCTGCCTTTGATCAGAGTATTTAGTCCATTTACATTCACTGTAATTACTGATAAGAAGTGACTTATTTCTGCCGTTTTGTTATTTGTTTTCTTTTGTATGTATCTTAAGCCTTTTTCTCTTTGTCCTTTATTGTTATTTACTTTTGTGTTTTGTTGGTTTATTGTTGTGAGCCTTTTCAATTGCTTTCTCCTTTCCTTTTGTGTATGCTTTTTATATTTTTTTTTTTTAGTGGTTACCATGAATATTATATTTAAGAGCTTATATTTATAACATTCTAGGGTAAGTTGGTACCAACTTAACTTCAGTAATATACAAGAAATTCTATATCTATACCATTCCTCTTCCCCCTTTTGTTGTTCTCAGTAATTTCATCTTTACATTTCATGTGCCCTATAACATAATTTTATCTTTGCTTTTTGTATATTTGTTATTTAAAAAGATGGAGGACAAAACATTTAAAATTATTAAGCACAAATGCCTTATTACTAGCCCTTATACTTCTCCATGAATTTCTTTTTATTAGGGTTCATTATTTTTATGTATAGCTTTGAATTAATTTCTCGTGTCTTTTCCCTTCCATATGCAGATCTCCCATTTATATTTTTTATAGGGCCAGTCTGGTGGATATGTACTTCCTCAGCTTCTGTTTCTCTGGGAATGTTTTAATTTTACCCTCATTCTTGAAGGATAGTTTCACTGGTTGTAGTATTATTGGTTGACAGTTTTTTCTTTCAGCACCATAAGTATATCATCCCATTGCCTTCTGGCCTCCAGTGTTTCTGAGGAGAATTCAGCACTTAATCTTATTGGGAATCCTTTGTATGTGACTGTTTGCTTCTTTCTCACAGCTTTCAGGATTTTCTGTTTGTCTTTACTTTTTGAGAGCCTAACTATGATGTGTCTTGGTGTAGATCTCTTTGGGTTTATCCTGCTTGGAGTTCTTTGAGCTATTTGAATTTGTAGATTCATGTCCTTCATTAGATTGGGGAAATTTTCTGTCATTATTTCTTCAAATACTCTTTCTGTCCCTTTCTCTTTCTCATCTCGTTCTGGGATTCCCATGATGCATAATTAGGTCTCTTGTTGTTGTCCTATAATTCCATTAAACTGTGCTCAACCTTCTTGAGCCTCCATTCTTGTTGCTCTTCAGTGTCTGTAATTTTAACTATCTTATTCTCTAATTCGCTTATTCTTTCTTCTGCCTGGTTAAATCTCTTGATAAATCCTTCTATTGTGCTTCTCATTTCAGTTATTGTCCCTTTCTGTTGCAGTATCTCTTTTTTTTAGATCCGCATTTTTTTATTGCATTGTTTTCTTAATTTCTTTTAGCTCTTTGTTTATGTTTTCCATGAGTTCTTTCATTATGTTTTATGTTGTTGTATCATATTCTTCCATTTTTTTCATAATTTAGTCATCCCTACATGTGTTTTCATTCCCTTTGACAGGTTAATTTGGATGGGCCATTGTTTATCTGTTCTTTGTGTGTCTTGTGATTTTTTGTTGAAGCATTGGAATTTTCAAGGGAGTTAACTTTCTCAGTTTTCCCCAGTATTTGGTGTTTTTGCTTGCACTACTTTCTGCAAAAAACTCTTAGGCAGGCAGACGGGCAGAGCCTTCAGTCTTGCATGCTGTTTCCTCTCCCTCCGTGTGATAGCTTCTTCTTCCCGGGTTTAATAGGATTAGAAAGTTCCAGGTCTCAGTTTTCAGCCTGCAATCTCTCCCAAACACACCAGAGAACAAGCTGTAGTCAACCTGTCTACCAGTAAGCACTGCCACTCAGGTGAGAGACCATGTACTAATCAATCTGTCCACCATGGGATACAGTCCTCTCTCTCTGGTTATTACTCCCTTCCATTCTCTGTTTCTGTAGCCACATTTTTAGTTGGAAAATCTGCACACAGAAATCCCCCTTCAGGACTGAGTGTCGTCCTTCCTTTCCTGCTCTGTGGGGGCTGTGTGTATCTGAGCTGGCATTCAGGGGAAGCACAGGCAGACTTTCCTCCGTTTCAGGAGAAGGAGGGGCTGGCACTCCCCAGAAGGACCCCTAAGAGGCCTGTCTTGTTGGTTTCAGAGCCCCAGTAGTCCTGTGGTGGTTGGGGAAGCAGTCTCCGTTTAAGCGACCCGCCTTCTGACTCCACTGTAGGGAACCTTCTGTAGGAGTTCTTCTCAGTCCAGCATCCCACTGTGACTGGTTAGGGGAGAGGTTGTCACACTCTGAACAGATCCTTGGAGAGGTCTGCTTTGTTGCCATCAATGCCCCCTCTGTTGTATGTTGGCTGTGGGATGTAGCCTCCACTTAAGTTGCCTGCTTCCAGCACACAGCAGCCTCAGTCAGCAGACCTCAGCACTGACTGGAATGGGGAGCAGATGGGCATAAACTGATCCCCAGGGAGGTCTGTCCTGTTGGTTTCAGAAGCCTGAGCTATAGGGTGCACAGGGAGGCAGGTAGAGTGCTTACTATGGGAACAGACTACACTGTGGGGGTCTTCTGTAGCTGTTTGCAACAGACTGGCAACCAACAAGTACCAGGTGGGGAGGGGGTGTCATGCTTTGGTCAGATCCCCATGGAGGTCTGTCTTGTTGCTATCAGAGTCTCTCAGGTCGATTGTTGACATGAGTGCAGCCTCCACTCAAGGCTCCTGCTTCCTAGCACACAGCAGCCTCAGATAGCAGTCTTCAGCTCCAACCAGAAGTGGGGGCGGAGTAACCCTAATTGACCCCTGGCTAGGTTTGTCCTATTGGTTTCAGAGGCCAGAGCTATGGGATATGTGGGAAGGAAGGTAGAGTGCTGACTATGGGAGCAGACTCCACTGTGTGGGCCTTCTCTAGCAATTCACAGCAGGCCTGCAGCCAGCAGTGTCTGGGTTGAGGAGGTGCTGGCACACTCCAAATAGACCCCTGAGGAGGTCTGTCTTGTTGATTTTAGAGCAGAAGCTGGGGGCCCTGTCTCTTTGTACAGACAGGAGCTGTGGTGGTTAGGAAAGCAGGCTCCTTTTCTGGGGCCACTTCCCTGTTCACAGCAGCTGGCTGCCTGTGTGGCTGCAGGGAGGGGCAGGGACAGTGGGAGTAGTGAGTTTCTTAATGTATGTGACTCGATTCCTTGATTCTTGCCTGTCTACAGCTCCCTGCTGCTTCTTTCTTCTGCTTCCAGATTCAGAGTCCCTCAAAGCCAAGCACTCTTCCTGTGTTGTATTTGTGGAGGAGAGTTGGAATGATGGTCTGTTTATGCTGCCATCTTTCCAGAATGCTCTCATCTATCTACTATATTAATTAGACTTACCAGCTTAATGTTTCTGAATGACTAAAGATATCTACAAGTTAAAGATTAATAACTTAATTCCAGGTCATGGATTGAGTACTACCATCCTCCAGGAATGGTGATAGCATGCTAACTCTTCATTTTTTTGTGAATTTAAGGCTATTTTAAAGCTTCTCCTTACATATGTGACCCAAGAGATGGAAATCCCAGGAGAAAGATTATTTGGAAAACGGACAATCTCTGATAGTTTATTCTAGACCAGTGTAGTCCAATAGAAGTGTAATGTGAGCCACATATGTAATTTAAAATGTTCTATTAGCCACATTTTAAAAAGAAAAAAAAAAGTTAAATTGATTTTACTAATTTTTTTTAACTCAGTATTTCTAAAATACTATTGTATTAGTTTCCTGTGGCTGTTGTAACACATTTCACAAACTGCTTGGCTTAATGCAACAGAAATTTATTGTCTCACAGTTCTGGAGGATAGAAGTTGGAGATCAAGGCTGTACTCCCTCTGGAAGCTCTAGGGGAAAATTCTTTCTTTACCTCTTCCATCTTCTGGTGGTTGCTGGCATTCCTTGACTAGTGGCCATATCACTCCAGTCTCTGCTTCCCTTGTCACATTGCCTCCTCCTCTTCTGTCTGTCTAATCTCTCTCAGCCTCATTCTGATGAGGACACTTGTCATTGGATTTAGGGCCTATCTGGATAATTTAGGATAAGCTCCTCCTCTCAAAATTCTTAATCGCATCTTTTACCATATAAGATAATATTTACAGCTTTTGGGGATTAAGAAATGGACATATCTTTTTTGGGCCACCATTCAGCCCACTGCAATTACCATGTCAACATGTAATCAATGTAAAGAAGTATTAATGACATAATTTACATTCTTTGTTTTTTTCTGTACTAAGTCTTTGAAATCTGGTATGTGTTTAACACTTACAGCACATCTCAGTTTAGACACTAAATTTTTGTCGGAAATGCTTGATCTGTACTTAGATTTTATAAAATTTACAGCTGAAAAAATAGATTCATATACCTATGTTGTTGCAAGCATATTTAAAATTTTCCAATAATGAATTCAAACATCAGCTTTAAAATTTAAATTAGCTAAAATTAAATAAAGTTAACAATTCAGTTCCTTGGTCTGACTAACCTTATTTCAAGTGCTCAGTAGCCACATGTGGTTAATGACTACT
>NW_004443956.1:9727845-9814924 GCF_000243295.1 Trichechus manatus latirostris | reverse complement strand
AAGATGAGTCTGACCCAAACCATGGTCTTTTCAATTGCCTCACATACATGTAAAGGTTGAATAATGAAAAAAGGAAGACAAAAGAATAATTCACGCATTCAAACTATGGTGTTAGCAAAGAATATTGAATATACTGTGGACTGCCAAAAGAACAAACAAATCAGTATTAGAGGAAATAGAATCAGAATGTTCCTTGGAAGTGAGGATGGTGAGATTTTGACTTGCTTACTTTGGGCACATCATCAGGAAAGACTAATTGTTAGAAAAGGACATCATATTTGGTAAAGTAGAGAGCCAGTGAAAATGAGAGAAACCTTCAATGAGGTGGTTTGACACAGTAGCTGAAACAATGGATTGAAACATAACAATGATGAAGATGACATAGGCAGGGGCAGCATTTCTTTGTGTTGTACATAAGGTCACCATGAGTCGGAGGTAACTCAACAGCAACTAACAACAACAACAACTGCGTACCAGGTCCTGGAAATACGGTAATGAACAGATAAGTAAGATTCCTCCCTCATGGAGCTTTCTATCTGAGCTCACTTGGGTTTTCTTACTTTACGGATGCCTCAGTTTTTGGACGTTGGTATGGCACAATAGATGAGGCAACCAGTGGGCACATGGATCTGAAAATATTTGGCTAACAAGTGAGTTTATTCTAAAGAGACCCTGTGCTCAGAACCTCAGTTGAACCTCGTTTATCAGCTTTCCATCAGGCATGATGTGAATGCCCTTCTAAGTTCCTCTAATTAAAGTCTGTTCAGAACGTTAACACGATGTTTTGTAAGATAAAGAAAGAAGAGAATATACTTAAAATTTCAAGAAAATGAATATAAATGGGAATAAAATGGATAGCATTATTAATAATGGCAAACAGTAATATCACATCAGTAAAACAAGTTATAAAGATAAACCAAATTCATGCTTTGTTTTTCAAAAAAATTTTTGATCAGCACATACTTAATGGAGTTTTAAGCCATCTGTCTTTTATATAGTGCATTTTGCCTGAGAGTTTTCCCAAATAAGATGCAGATTGTTTGCTCCTAATAGCAATCCTTGGCTGAAATGTACCCTTCTTAAGAAGAGAAAGGATGTCCCCTTTTTAGTGGTTTTTGAAAGACTGTAAGTCAGCTCGTACATTACAAAAGCTTAGATTCAATCCCTGAAAGAATTGTTCCACCAGCAAAATAAATATTGTGGCTTTTGAGATGGTCAAGCATCTAAAAATCTGTTGTAATGATCTTGCTGGTAAGTATTAATTCCAAACTGTAGAGTTGTTTCCTGTCTCCACGGAGAAGTTTCTTATCAGTTCCCAAAAAATTACCACCACCAGCACCCCCCCGCCAAAAAAAAGAAGAGAAAATCTTCACTTAAGAGTAGAAGCCTGTAAGTCTCAACTGGGAATATTTTAATGCAGTCATTATTGGAAAAGGATAAGTATTCAGTATGCATTGGAGCCTGGAATCATCTATATTGGGAGACTGATATTGAAGTAATTTTCTTCTGGGATATCTGGCATCTAATTTCATGCCTCACCTCAACTCTCATTTTGTTCCACAAACAGTTATATGGTGCTGTGCTAAACACTGTTAAGTACCAGAGGAGAAGATGAATAAAAGTAGACTTTATTGCCAAAGTGAAGTCCCTGGTTGGTTCAGTTAACGGGTTCAGCTGCTAATTGAAAAGTTGGAGGTTCAAGTCCACCCAGAGGTGCTTCAGAAGACAAGCCTGGCTATCTCCTTCCAAAAAATCAGCCACTGAAAATCCTATGGAGTACAGTCTACTCTGACACACACAGAGTTGCCATGAGTTGGTGCTGACTCAACGGCAACTGGTTTATCGCTAAAGCACTTAAAACATCGTGGGAGATGCTTAAGGAGTAAACAGTAATGTAAGGCAAGGAGATGTAAGTGCTAAATGTAGGTGTGAGGGAAAAGAAAGAATAATGGTTCTAACCTAGAAGAATTGGGGAAAATTTCCATTTGTCGAGGAAGTGGCAGAGGTGTGGGCCCCCAAAAAGATGAAAATCTTGGTTTTCATTTGTTGAGCTGTTCCTACGTGGCAGGCTTGTCTCAAAGCCTAGTATATAGTGGGCAATAATTAAAAAGGGCGGTGAATGAAAGAAACAAGCCATTTTAAAAAGTTTTCTTTTTAAAAAATTTTAGGCTTCGAAGTGTGAACATCCCTTCTAAATAGTGCAGAGCTATATACTATTTTTGTCAGGTTAGTTTCAATGACTTGTATTATCAATTATATTTCTCGTGTCCTCTATTTTCATTCTAATCTAAATACAGCTTGAATCATATCCCATTGTGATAAACGAAGCCAGAATTGAGGGGATAGGGTTTTCATCCTTAATCTCTAAATTGTTTCTATTTGAATCTTCTTATAGATGCTCCTTCTTTAAACAGCATGATTTTTTATTTATTTACTTATTGAACACTCTAAAAATTGAGTCTTAGTGTTTTTGTTTTCCCTGAGATTTCTTTGTGGATTTAATCTTAAGCCTCAGGCAGTTACCTTCATGTCTTTTCAGACTTGTTTTTGGGTCTGGGCAGCCTCATCTTTGAAGAACAAACAAGAATTTATCTGGTCTGACTTTAAATCTCCATGTTAGAATGAGGTTCATTAGTTGAAGGTTTCAGAATACGTTTTTACTTTTAGATGCTCTGGAGTTAGACAAACATTCTCTCAAGATGAGCAAATGCACTAAAATACAAAGAGGAAATGTGAAAAAGGTGTGCTAAAATTATATGACTATTTAATTTACTCTTGTGTGCTCTCTTATTCTTTATGTCTTCTCTCCCTCCGTCTCTCACTACATATGGGTTTTGGGCATCTAGCTCCCACATAAAAGTCCATCATATCCCACTACCATCCCCCCCCCAAAAAAAAAAAAAAATCTTATGGCAAAACGTTTTAGAAGGTGTCTTATTCACCTAGTGCTGCTGTAACAGAAATATCACAAGTGGATGGCTTTAACAAGCAGAAGTTTATCCTCTCACAGTCTAGTAGGCTAGAAGTTCAATTTCAGGGAGTCGGCTTCAGGGGAAGGCTTTCTCTGTCAGCTCTGGAGGAAGGTTCTTGTCATCAATCTTCCCCTGGATGAGGAGCTTCTCCGCACAGGAACCCTGGGTCCAAAGGACACGCTCTGCTCCCGGCACTGCTTTCTTGGTGGTATGAGGTCTCCAACTCTCTACTTGCTTCCCTTTCCTTTTATCTCTTGTAAGATAAAAGGTGGTGCAGGCCACACCCCAGGGAAACTCCCTTTACACTGGATCAGGGATGTGACCTTAGTAAGGGTGTTACAATCCCACCCTAATCCTCTTTAACATAGGATTACAATCACAAAATGGAGGACAATCACACAGTACTAGGAAGCATGGCCTAACCAAGTTGACACATATTTTTGGGGGACACAATTCTATCCATGACAGACGGTAACGTAAGGCTTTGCTGACAACCTCTTGTAGAGGTAGCACAACGGGAACTTCACCTTACAACACAGAGCAGATTTTGCTAAAATCCTCCTTTTGGTAACTCTGCCCCAGTTCTCATAGCAGCTACCTGTATCATCCTCCATATTCTTCCAAACCCCAGACCACTCCTTTCCTAGTCCCCTGCCTTGGGGTTCCTCCCCACTTCTCCCTCTTCTCTTTGGTTGTACTTGTCCCCTTCCATACTCCTTGGTCTGTTTCCTTCAGGGGAACTCCAAACCATTTCTAAGGTATGGAAATGTTCTCCCCTTGAGGCCGATGTTCATATTGTCCCACTCAGTACAGCGAAAGGATCTTCCTTAAGACCCACATATCTAAGAACTTGGGGGAATGTTAATACCTGTAAATTAATAATTTGCTCTTGTTGCCCTTTCTCTTTTCCTCCTCACCCTTGTTCCTTTGCCTCCCCCCTTACAGTTTTTCATTCCCTTCCTTTTCCTTCTGATATATATCTTTCCAGTTCTCCCAAAATCAAGTCAGAGGAAAGGACATTTATATATATGTGGTCGATGAAAAAAATATATACTTAACAGTCATTTAGGAAGGTAATGACTAGTTGTGAAACACTTTTACAATAATGAAAAAGTGGTTAAATTGCCTTCAATTTTCAACAAAAACAGATAACGTATGTTGTAATTTTCTACATTTTTTCCATTGACCTAGTTGCTGTTTCATTGTATGAAAGCATGGCCCCATACATTTTTTCTGCATCTGAGCTTTCATACTTACTTCCCCATCTGCCAGCTTGCTCAGCTGTTCCAATCTTCACCTTCTCTCTGTCCTCACAGTTGGGGACTCTGCTTTTACTTTTAACACCTGACATGTCTGGAACAATCTATCGCAAAGTCATTCATCTTTCTTTTAGGAGCATTGGATTACTACAGTTTTATTCTTTATTTTTTTGCATGTGTTTTTATAAGGGCATTCACAAAGCAAGCACTTAGCATCTAACATTGATATTTACTTTGTATTCTGTGTTAGGCATATCTCTTTAAACAAGCACATCCTCCATTCAATTCCAGTACCTCCTCTGATTGCATAGTAGTTTTATATGCATTTAAGCCAATGTGATATGACAAATATTAGTTTATTACTTGCTGAATTAAATCTATGCTGCATACTTCCTTACTGAGGTAATGATAGAAGGGGTCCCCCACAGCAGGAGGTCTTTCAGTGGCAAGCTGTGCAGGGAGCCTAGAAGGGGAGGAAGACATGAGAAACCCCAGGGAAGAGGAGGGCGTGGGACTTACATTTGTCTTTATGAGGTCCTCCTGCAGCAAAGCGGGGAGTCTGTGTGTAAGAGAACTCTGAAGAACAGCAGCATTCTAGGGCCCTTATAACTTTAGGATTTTATCTTTTCTGTAGGGTCGCCGTGAGTCGAGAGCGACTCAACGGCCACGGGTTTGGTTTGCGCAGGGGTAGTGGACGTTGGCTGCAGTTTCATGGGACATGTATGGCAGGCAGACTCTGGGTGGCTACAACTCTGCTTATCTGGTCTATTTTTAAAACAGTTGGATATGTACAAATTTATGTTTGGCATCGGTGGGCTTTTTTGGACTAAAGCCTCAGCTTACTATGAAGAAACGACTTGGGGCCGATACACGGAGACCATTTTTGAGTTGTTTATGTAACAGGATAGTGGTACAGTTATTTTTTAACTCTTTTCTCCTTGTCTGTATGTTCTGCCCCCAAATCTTGGCCCCTTTCTCGTTAGTAATGGTAAAACATAAAGGCTGCTCTGTGCGTCTCCAAACAGATATTGACATCTAGGGCAATTCTGCCCATTGCTTTGTTAGTATGGTTCCCGGGAGCCCAGAAAACTATATTAATTAAAGCATTTCTTCGTATAAGGAGAACCTAGCCCTGCGTGTGGCCGTTCTGAGATCACTGGAATTTTGAATGCTTTCCTGTCACGCTGACATTCATTTATTCTTGCTTCCATTTGCACAATTATTCATTTGTTGAACACTTATTTAACATCACTAAGTGCCACGTCCAAGTCCAGGACGAATGATACAGAACTGAGTTACATGCCTGCCCACTGAAATCCGCTGTCCCGTGAAGGAGACAGACGTGTGATAGTTGGAGGCAGTGTGATAATTGTAGCAATTACATACAATGGTGAGGAGGCAGCTGTTAATTTTTTTTTCTGGGAGAGGTTGGGGAGACTTAACAGAAATGATGGTAACCGTGCTAAGTCTTAAAGGATGAATACATTTTTTCCAGGCAGAGAAGGGTGGGAGAAGGGCATGGTAGACAGAGGGAAGAACAAGTAGAAAGCACTGAGGCATAAAGGGGCACAGAAGGTGAGAAGTGTAGAATTGCTGGAGGTGGTGTGTAAAGGGGCTTGTGTCCAGAGAGGGCGCCAGAGAGGTAACGGCTGGGTTGGCAGGGCCTTGGATGTCATGCTGAAGAACTCATACTTTTATCTTGCAACTTGTGATGGGTAACCCATAAGCCATGGGTCCGTTATAACTCTCCCTGATCACACAGTCTAGTTTCAGGTTGAAAGATTAGAAAGCTATTCTGTTGCTGCTTTTTAAAAATGTGTAGATATTAACATTTTATGTCTAAAATGCAGTTTCAACATTCCCAATGACATTCTTCTTTCGATAAACTAGGTAATCCATTTTGGAAGAAGATAGGATTGATGCATGGGATTTGGTAAAACTGCTTTCAGTTTTAGTGGGGAAAAAAAATTCAACCTGTAAATATTTTCATCTTTTCCTGCGGTATGTGCAATGGGGTCCCTTTAAATGGTTTTTGATAGGGAAGAGCCACAGTGAGATTTGCATTTGAGAAAGATCACTCCAGAGGCAATGTGGAAAAGAAAGGTCTCCGGCAAGATATATTTTACTCCTCTGGAGGTTCAATTTAAGCAAATCCTTTTTAAGCATCTCACAGCCAGACAAGATAGCAGAAGAAGAAAACATATCCTCACTGTGTGCCATTCTATGCAAGTGGGAATGCAATCAGAACAAAACTGTGGTCTCCCTTTCTTCTAAGAGAGAAAAATGAGGAAGAGAAAAACAAAACCACAAAGCACCTTTCCATATAATTGCATAAAAGCCTGATGTTATTTAAATTATTGTATTATACGTGATTCTCAACTGCTCGTACCATTAACAGACCACAGAAGAAGCATTAGGAAATTTCAGACCAATGCTGGATTTTGCCTACAGTATATTTAGCTTCATGTACTCTTGTTTTGCCATTTAGAATACTTTATCATATTTTATCAGGATTTTGGAGTTCTGGTGGCAAAGTGGTTAAGAGCTCAGGCTGCAAACTAAAAGGTCAGTTTGAATCCACCAGTCCCTCCTTGGAAACCCTTTGGGGCAGTTCTACTCTGTCCTATAGGGTTGTTATGAGACGGAATCGACTCAACGGCACACAGCAATGACATCATGATTTTAAAGACCATCTTATTGAAGAACAGTAGGTCGCAGAGTCTGAAACATCTTCCTCAGGCTTTTTTAATAAGTCTGGGAAGGTGATAGGAGAAAAGGGAGTTAGAAAATTGAGGCCAATCAGCAAAACCTTTTGGAAATCAAGGCTTTGTGTCATAGGAATCTTTAGTCGATGTTGTTGGGAAGGTCTAATTTCAGTGTAACCGACCTAGAACTCTCTATTGAGGTCAGTGTAATAATGTGTTTAATACTTTGCTTAATCTGTCTTCTTTTCCGGACTGTATGTAGGCTCTGTCAGGCTAGGAACCACGTTTTTCTTGGCTCACAGCTGAATCCACAGCATGTGGCACAGAGCAGGGACCCTCCAGGAGCTCAGTAGATGATCAATTGCACAAGTGAATGATGTTGGAATACTTGCATTATTGACCTAACCATTGAGTGGCCCAGAACAACAGTAGGCTGTAGGAGGATAAGACGGAGTCAGGAAGGAGGCGGGGGAGGTTGGTCAAATTTTCTGAGCTACGAGTAGTTTAAACTAGAGGCCGTCTTTCTAAAACAATTTAAAAAATGATGCGAATCAATGTTTGTAAGAGAAAAGTTACATGAAAAGTAGAAAAAACAACCACCACCACAACCAAACCCTGGTTCCTTAGAGATGTTTAACCAAGAAGTTTTGAATGACTCTCACTTTCTGGTAGGAATAACTCAAATATGGAGAAGTTCAGAAAATGAACCAGGGTTGAAAAGGTTTTGAACTTAATCCCTTGCTTACTATACCGTTCAGTCATGGGAAAACATTAATTTGAGTGTTTACTATGTTAGACATTGTACTAGGTGCTGTGGTCTGCAAGGTGAAACAGAAAGACACAGAGCTTACAGTCCAAAATGGGCAAACACCATGCTCCCCAGTACTCCTCCCACTAGAGTCCAGTGGTTTTCCAGCTTCTTACTAGAGTAGAACTCTTTGATTCAAAATGAATATTACCCAGAAGCTCAGTGTATAAAAAGTAAATTTTGAGTTAATCTGATGAACGGTGGCATGGACGCCCAAGAGGGTATAGCTTGCTGAGACACACAGGGTCGCTTGCCTCCTAACCTGGCTCTTAGTCTTTCTGGTAGTACAGTTCAAAAGTCACTGACTCAGTCTGGAGGTTCCTAAAATATCTTACAGAGAGTTTTTGCCGGATACCATCAGTGTTGTCCTGGTATTGTTCAAACATTTTGAATTATTTGCCAATATTAAAAAAAGAAAAAGAAAAAGAGAAATTCAATGTTACAACTTATCTTGGAAAAAATGGCAGATCTGGCCATTTTTTATTTTCCCATGATTGGCCTCAATTCACCATTGACCTCGCTACTCCTAGTTTTATGACATCTCTTCTCCTGTCCTCATTTACGTCACCTGCCTTGCGCCTGTAGGGAGGGTATTGCCTTGCCTTAGTAAGTAGGAAACTAAATCACATACAATATCCCCAACTGTGTGAAATCATAATAAACTTGACATTTTTCTAGTGATTGCATCTCTGTGAGTTATCTATAAGAGATATTGTCTTCAATTTTGATCAATGAGAGCATTGAGTTTTATTTGTATTTAAACTGAGCACTGAACGGTGGCTGTGGGTAGCCTATGTACACGCATATACGTATTTAATCCCCATAACAACTCTCTTAGGAAGGTACTGTTTTTACTATTGTTTTACAAATGAGAGATGCAGAAGCTGGTGATCCTGGTTTATTTCCCAAGGCTTCAGGTGTACATTGATTAGCATCTCAATCACCATTTATTTTGAGCTGTTTATATATAAACAGGAGGAGAGTTTGGTGTTTTTTTGTGTGTCAAAAACTAACAGGTTCTCTCTTGCCTCGCCCTTTGCTACATGGCTCTGGCACTACTTGCTTGAAAGAGAAGGTGGTTGTGGTAGAGAGAACGAAGGAACTGTTAAAATTGTCTTCTTACTAATTTCCCATTCTTGTCCATTTCAACTCTGGCTAGATCCCCTGCGCCTCTTTGGGGAGGGAGGGGAATTGTTTTAAGAATTGTTTGAAAGGATGAACTTGCTAAAACTTTCCTTCACAAGTAAAGAACTATCCAAATAGAACAAACAATGCTATTCAGTTTCCAAGAAATTATCACAACTTTTTATTTTTGGTAAAATATTTGTATACTTCTTTTAATATGTATTTTAAAGAAAGATGATGAAAAGATTATCCAGGCCAAAATATATAAGCATTCACTGTGTTTTAAAAACTAAACTCATTTCCCTTAATATGTATGGGAATTCTTCAACATACATTGCTTTTGCTTTTGCTTCTGAAGACAACGCTGACCCTACAACATGAAAAATAAAAATGTGGGTTCATTATTCATAGAATTTTCTACAAGTTCTTTTTCTCTGGCATCTAAAAGTGAAGCTGGAGTTTTGACTTTTTTTTTTCCCCTTTCAGAATCCTAAAAGAGACTGAGCCGGCTTTCAGGATTTAAATGTCTTTTTCTCTCTTAGATGTCTTTCTTCCTGGGTCATTCTACAGACTCTTGGATGCTGCTTGCCAGAATCAAAAATGGCTTCCATTGTTGCTGATGGAATTTATTTTGAAGTAGGTTGCTTATGAGAGATGCATATGGGGATTCTTAAAGAAAAACTCATTCCAGTTTTCCAACCTAGAACTGCACCCCCCAACTCCTATACCAACCGCTCTTTGCACACAAACCAGTTGCCGTCTGGTCGACTCTGACTCGTGGCACCCCCATGTATGTCAGAGGAGAATTATACTCCATCAAGTTTTCAATGACTGATTTTTCAGAAGTAGATCGCCAGGACTTTTTTTCAAGGTGCCTCTGGGTGGATTTGAACCTCCAACCTTTTGGTCAGCAGTTAAGCACGTTAACCGTTCGTACCACCCAGGGACTACTTATGCAGCCTTAAAGTTTGGAAAATCCATAGTCTTCAGTTTTAGGATTCTACTCTTTGAAGACCCAAATTTGGTACCATATATGACAAACATGTCATGCCCTTCAATTTGGAAGGGAATTCCTTTACATCTTCTTGTTTGTTCATTTGTTCATTCATTCATCCAAATTATTTCTTTCGACTCTTGAAAAATTATGTACTTCTCCCTGACAGCACTTACTACAGTCACAATTTCACCTTTATTTATTTGTTTATTTTTACCTTCACTCTTGATGTAGTTACTATCTCCCTCTCATCCCCTGCACTGCAAACTCAATGGCAGTGGTGACTTTGGGCTGTTTTGCTCACCACTGAAACCTGAGAATCTTCTAAGTTATTTATATCTGTTGAATGAATACAGGAATGTGCACCTTCTGTGTCCCCCAGTGTGTGAACCTCCATTTTGCTAAGAATAAAATCTGAACTTCCCACTATGGCCCAGGAGGTCCTGGATAATCCAGCCTCCTGTCACCTCCCTGAGCTCATCATCTCCGACTGCTCTTCCCTTGCGTACTTCACTCTAGCCTTGACCTGGGTTGTCTTGTGTTTTTAAGAGGCATATGCATTCTCTTCAGGGAAATTCCATTGTTTCACATTGATACACTGATACCTATGGCCAAATAGGAGATAAAGGGGAAGACCTAGTATGAGAAGTGGATAGAAAAGAAATGTGGTATTGAAGAAAAAGAACATGGATTTTTGGACTTGCACCAGGGTTCAAATTATGGACCAGTCATTTACTAGGTTTTTGACCTGGGCAAGTTATTTAGACTTCCTAGGTCTCTCTTCGCCAATCTATAAAATGATAATACTGTTGTAGGAATGTTGTGAGGATTACACATAAAGTGGCAAAAAGACTGGCAAATAAAAGTTATTTGAGATAGTAATTATCATCATCATATTTATCATAATTGTATCAATCAGCTATCACTGTGTAACAAATATACATACAATCGCAAGGTATGAAAATTAGCATTTAAAAAATTTTTTTTTTATTGTACTTTAGATGAAGGTTTACAGAACAAATAATTTCTCATTAAACAGTTAGTACACATATTGTTTTATGAGGATGGTTAACAACCCCACGACATGTCTATACTGTCCCTTCTCAACCTTGGGTTCCCAATTACCAGCTTTCCTGTCCCCTCCTGCCTTCTAGTCCTTGTCCCTGGACTGTCGTGCCCCATTAGTCTTGTTTTGTTTTATGGGGCTGTCTAATCTTTGGCTGAAGGGTGAACCCCAGGAGTGACTTAATTACTGAGCTAAACGGATGCCCAGGGGCCATACTCTCTGGGTTTCTCCAGTCTCTGTCAGGCCAGTAAGTCTGGACTCTTTCTGTGAGAAAAATTAGCATTTTTTAAGACCTCTGTGTGTTAACTGGGGCAACTGATCCCAGCTGGCTCACAAGTGCAACTGCGGATCAGCTGATCTCGACTGGGAGGCTCTGCTCTGCGTATGCTCCATGTGTCTCGTTCTGTGTCCCAGGTTGAAGAGCAGCAGCTACCTGGAGGAATTTCTTCTCATGGAAGAGGAGAGGAGCAAAAGGGCAAAACATAATACAAGAGACCTCCCAAGACCTAGTCTTAGAACTGGTCCAATGTCCCTTTTGCCCACAATCCATCGACTCAAGAAAGTTATATGTATGAGCCCAATGTCAAGAGGTAGGAAATTACACTCTGCCTTTTGTGGGAGAAATTACAAAATTATGTGGCAAAGGGTAAAAACACAGGAGGGGTGAAGAATTGGGGCCGATAATTGAATTTACAGCAGTAATTATTATAGAAAGTTATATACATAACCAGGGAATCTTCGTTCTTCTCCAATGTCTAACACAAATTATATTGTTGTTGTTTTGAGCTACCATGCAGTCAGCCCCTGACTCGTAGTGACCCTACACACAACAGAAATGAAATGCTGCCTGGTGTCCTGTGTCATCCCCAGGATAGGTTGGGGACCAGACTGTTGTGATTCATAGAGTTTTCACTGGCTAACTTTTGGAAGTAGATCTCCAGGCTTTTCTTCCTAGTCTGTCTTAGCCTGGAAGTACTGCTGGAACCTGTTCAGCATCATAGCAAAACATAAGCATCCACTGACAGGTGGTGGCTGTACATAAGGTGCACTGGCCAGGAATTAAATGGGCTTGGAAATCCTTCTCCCTCTCCATGCCTCAGTTTCTAGATCTGTAAAATGATGAGTTTTTATTACTAGTCAGACAGCTAATGAGATTGATTGTGAGACTTGAGTGCCAGCACAGATGAATTGGTAGTAGTCACCTTGCATATTTTAAGGAAGAAGACAACTCGCTCATTAATTATATTCATTAATTATGTCCAGCATGGAAACTAGAGAGGGGAGTGGTGGCGCAGATGATGAGTATTTATTATTCTGCTACTAGAAGATCTCTTAAGTCCCTTTCAGCTCTCTAATCATTCAATTCATTATTTTTCCAAGTTTTATTACATTTTGAAAATGAAGTGCCAAAATCAACAAAGGGGAACATTCTTAGGTTGAGAACACCTTGTGTCTTAGAGAAGATTTCATTTGTAAATGACTGTGAGCTATAAATAAGCTGAAGTAGCATTCTAGTGATACTGTCATAAATTAATTACTCAAGTTTTGGGAATTAGCACAGCGACATATTTTTATTAACTTGCCCCGCTAGCAGGATCTTTCCCCTTAGGTTTAAAGCTCCTTTTAGATTTATAGTAATTCCTTCATTTTTCTCTTATCTCCATTATTTATGTAAGCTGTCTTCCCATTGAGGATACTCACTTTTGCAACCACAGTGTTGGATGGAATACAGTTTTTTTGGCAGTGGTTTTCAGGACTTGAAACAAGTCCATATCTTTATTTAGTTTCTATACTACATGAAAAATTGAAAGACAGATGCAGATGAAAATTTTTGTTGGTGTTATCGTGGCCTATACTGATAAGGTTATATTTAGGTGACTGTGAGTGTAGGAGTATAAAATATTCCATCCTCAAAACAAAGACATAACTAACTAGACTCTTGAGATTATTGTTGCTTCATTAATCCCAGAATTTATTTAATCTCAACTTTGTTTTTAAAATGTTTTCATTATTATTAAAATAGTTCCCATAACTGTGCTCCTGAGTTTGTGATGATATACTTTTAGCTTTGTTAGTAATTGATTGTTTATAAATATTAGTTCTAGAAATAAATTGGCAAAATCATCCAAGATAGGGTCTATTG
Source organism: Trichechus manatus latirostris (assembly GCF_000243295.1). Taxonomy (NCBI): domain Eukaryota; kingdom Metazoa; phylum Chordata; class Mammalia; order Sirenia; family Trichechidae; genus Trichechus; species Trichechus manatus. The sequence continues at coordinate 9,801,852 of NW_004443956.1, read as the reverse complement.
TCTTACTAATAGGATCAATGTTTAATATGTTGATTTTTAATGATAGTACGTATTGACTGAGTGCTTACTGTCGTTGCGCATCATGATAAATCTGTTCCTTGGATTATCTCATTTAATCCACAAATGCTGTATGTAGTAGGCATACACATTGTTGTGGTTAGCTGCCATTGAATTGGCCCTTAACTCATAGCAACTCCATACACAACGGAACGAAATGCTGCCCAATCCTGCACCATTCCCATGATCAGTTGTGGATCAGATCATTGTGATCCGTCAGGTTTTCACCGGCTGGTTTTTGGAGGTAGACCACAAGGCCTCTCTTTCTAGCCTGTCCTTGTCTGGAAGCTCTGATGAAACCTATTTAGCATCATAGCAACACACAAGCCTCCAGTGATGGACGCTTAAGGTACATTGGCTGAGAATCACGCCTGTGTCTCCCGCATGAAAGGCGAGAATTCTACCACTGAACGACCACTGCCTCCATCGGCACACACAGACACAGACATTTAATTTATAAGTAAACCAGGCTTCTGAATGGTGAACTAACTTAGCTGGTTAGACAGCCCACAAGTGGCAGACTGGAACTTGAATGCAGCTGGTCTGATTGCATATTCTGCAGAGCTGTACTATGCATGATGCTTGACTACATCCATAATAAGGTAAAACATGGTAATATTAATTTATCCTTGCTAAGTAGTATTACATACCACATACTCACTTTTTTAAATAAAAATACAGTTAAACATGTGCCACTTGTATTCAGAAGTTCTTGCAAATACTATGTAAGAGCTGTATTTCATAAAGATTTGGAAAATGCTTTTGCCTGATTAGTCATTCTAGTGCTGTATGTACAAAAGACTATTTTCGTATTCAAAAGAGTTGACTTTTGTCTCCTCAGTTTTCCCCATCCTCATGAAGGTAAGCAAGCTGTGGGGTCTGTACGCATTAGCTTTAGAAAGCATTGTGTTAGTTATCCAGTGCTGTCATAAGAAAAAATACTGCAAGTAGGTGGCTTTAGAGAGATATAATTTATTTTCTCACCATTAGGGAGGCTAGGAGTCTGAATTCAAGGCATCATCAGGGCTGGTCTCTCTCTTTGTCTCTTTGGGTTCTAGAGGAAGATCCTTGTCTCTTTCTCCTTCAGTAGTCCTGGGCATTTCCTGGCATGTCTTGGCTGCTTATAATGTATATTCACAGGGTGTGTGTCTTCTGCTGTGTGTGTCTCTGTGTCTATTCCTTTCTTTTTATAAGATACTAATAAGAAAGGATTAGGTTTAGGACCCACCCTACTCTAGTAGGAGGTCCTTAGTGGCACAAATGGTTTGTGCTTGACTGATAACCGCTTTGAACTCAGTTGGAAAAAAAGGCTTGGCTATCTGTTCCCATTAGGATTACAGCTAAGAAAACCCTACGGAGCAGTTCTACTCTGTAACACATGTTGTTGCCATGAGTTGGAACTGACTCCACTGCAACTAACAGCAGCAGCTACTCTGGTATAACTTCATTAGCATGACAAAAGAAAACTCTGAGTTCCAAAGAGATTAATATTCTTAGAAATATATGCTCTAGATTTGAAATTTTGTTTTTGCAACACATAGACTATTCAAAGAAAATAAATCCCAAATGTTTGTGTATAGTGCCTGGGGTGGGACTAGTTAGGGGGGTCCACTGAAGGACTTTTCCCCTTGGAGAACGGCTCTTGCTCGGCTATCAGCAGGATGTATACGTGACACGCAGAATGATTTCAATAACTCTCATTATATGAGGACTGTGGGCTTCGGATGAGGAATTATGATAGTGGTATAGCAACCAAATGTACGTTTTTTAAATTCCTAAGAGAAAAGAGGATGATAGCCTGTTTGTTTTCCCACACAGAAGAAGTATCGAAATGTGATTTGTGTTGGTGAGCACACATGAATTCTGCATCTTGGTAATGGAATCTGGACAGAGCTTTCATATCTATTACAAGGCCTGGGAAATAGGAGCCCTGATTGTTTGCTTGGAACGCAAGCGAATATTCTGGGTTGGAGCTGGGGAGCGCAAGCAAAGGGATTGTAAAGATGTTACTTTCTAAGACTAGAGAGAGAGGTTTCCCCCTGTCCTCTCTTGGCTGGTGGCACAGAGACAGACTGTTGACATGACAGAAGATCTGTCCCACCTGTGTCTGGAGGTGAAGGAGAGGGAGAGGGCGTCTCTGTGTGCTTTTGTGTTTTGACTTTCTCTTCTCTCTGAGTAAATGCTCCGAGACAACATTCATGACTATTTTCCCGCTCAGTAGAGAAAAGGGAAGAGGAATATTCAGATGCCCTGCATAAATGGTTATTGCTTGGGAGTGGTTTGGCTAAGAGTATGGATTCTGGAGCCAGACTTCCTGGTTCAGATCCTGGCACCAGTGATTACCAGCTGTGTGACTTTGGGCCAGTTACATAACCTCTTTGGGCCTTAGTTTTCCTGCCTGTAAAAATGAAATGTCTTGGTTTTGGTTTTCTCAGAAACAGACTCTGAGACAAGAATTCAACTAAGGTACCTTATTTGGAAGGTGATCTTGGGAAACATAGATTGGGAAGTGGAGAAATGAAACAGAGAAAGGGAGAAAGGCGTTATCAAACCAGTTACCACCGTGGGGAAGTGGGAACTCTAGGAGAGAGTGTAGAATGGTCCTCAAATTTGTCCCAGTCAAGGGATAAAGACTCTGAGGAATTTGTCATTAACCCCTTGCAAACTGCTGTGGGTCAGAGTGTGTTCCCACGGCTAGGGATGAAAAAGCCCTCAGTGTGTACAAGTGAATGCTGAGAGGAGTCGGGCTGGGCACCAAGAGCATCTGCTACAGCATACAGCAATACCTCACTTGGTTACTGGGAAGTTTATATATACAAATGGAGCCCTGGTGGCGCAGTGATTAAGAGCTCAGCTGCTAACCAAAAGGTCAGCAGTTCGAATCCACCAGCCCCTCCTTGGAAACTCTATGGGGCAGTTCTGCTCTGTCCTATAGGGTCTCTATGAGTTCAGAATCGTCCCAATGGCAAAGGGATTGGTTTGGAATATATACAAACGCTTAGAAGAGTGCCTGCTGGCTATTACCGGTATTCCCCCGCTTTCCGAAAGTTTGCTGTACACCACTCTGCTTTTGTGAAAGACGTACATTAATAAGAAAAAAGGCAAAAAGCGGAAATAGCATTTAGTGTTTATTTTACAGCAAGCCGTTAAAGAGGCAGCACGTACCCCTAGCAGCGAGAGTGGTGTCGCCAAACTCTTTCCCTGGGAACTACACTCAGCAGCTCAGCTTTTACTATTTGTTAAGTGTTTTTTAGGTTTTATGTGTTATTTGGTGTATGATTTGGTAGGTTATTTTTTTGGGGTCTGGGAATGCTCAAAATTTTTTCCCATATAAATGAATGGTAATTGCTTCTTCACTTTACGCCATTTCAGCTTACGAAAGCTTTCAGAGAACGCTCTACTTTCAGATAGCTGGGGAAACCTGTACTATTTTTGTTGTCAGCAGAACCTGTAGTTAAGAGCCTGGGTTCTGGAATTGGGCTGGATTCAATTTCTGGCTCTGCCACTTCCCATTGAAGTGGCCTTGGGCAAGTTTCTTAGCCTCTTAAGCAGGGGTCAGCATTGACAGCTTTCTCTGTAAAAGGCTACATAGTAAATTTTTTCGTCTTTGCAGGCCCTGCAGTCCCTGTCCCACTACTCAACTTGTCACACGGTAGAGCGAAAGCTGCCAAAGTCAGTATGCAAATGAATGGGTATGGCTGTTCCCAGTAAAACCTTATTTATCAAAACAGGTGATGGGCTTGACTTGGCCCTGACCTGTGGTTTAGCCTCTGAACGGAAGTATCTGTTTCCTCACCTGTATAATACGGGGGTGTTTACTTCACAGAAGTAAAGCGCATACATTATAAGTGGTGTCTGGGTCAGCCTACCTGGTTTTTGAGCCTCAGCTTGAAGACTTTCTACTTTGTTAGCTTTGTGGAAAAACATTTATTTTTTTAAACTCAGTTTTCTCATCTGTAAAATGGGGATAATTAGAATATCTGTCTTATAGGGCTGTTATGGAAATTGGATGAGTTAATACTTAACAGAGTGTTTGGCACATATTAACCCATTGCCACTGAGTCGATTCCAACTCATAGTGACCCTATAGGACAGAGTAGAACTGCCCCATAGAGTTTCCAAGGAGCGGCTGGTGGATTCGAACTGCTGACCTTTTAGTTAGCAACCGTAGCTCTTAATCACTACACCACCAGGGTTTCCTGGCACGAACTGAGCTCAATAAATTGTTTTCCATTATAATCTTTTTTGATTTCTAGTACTACTTCTATTTGTCAATTGAAAGAATCCACTGGAATTCACTTGGAAAAACAACGGGATGATTCTTGAGATCCTTGGTAAAATTCAGATCTGGCACAGATATTTGGAAGTTTAAATCTGAATAACTTACTAGAACTGCATGGGTTTAGATGAGTGGTTCTTAACCAGAGGCAGTTGTGCCCACACCCCCACCCCAGGGACATTTGGCAATCTCTGGGCATATTTTTGGCAGTGGCAACCAGTGGTGGGAGTGAGATGCTACTGGCATCTAGTGGGTAGTGTGGCCAGGGATGCTGTAAACATCCTACAGTGCACAGGACAGCCCCTACAACTCAGAATTATCTGTCCCCAGATGCCACTAGTGCTGATGTTGAGAATCCCTGAGTTAGATTGTATATGTCACTTCTGAACCTTTACCCTCTAACATTTGGCACTGTGTGTGTCACAATACTTTCGATAATTCCTAAATTGTCATCATGATTTCTGTGGTTCACAGGCTTTGAAAAGATGCGTGGAAACATTTTGTCAAGATAAGTAGATTTAGGTGTGGAGTGTTATTTTACCGAATGACACTATCATTAAAAAAAAATACACTAGGTGCCTAGTTGACAAAGCCACGTAATTTATTTTCTTCTGAAACCATTTTAAATGTTGAAGAATCTTTTTAACAATACAAGTGATGTTCTTTATATTCCATATCTTTCGCTCAGTGTAGGACAATTTGAGATTCTAGAGGACAGCCTCCAAACTCCGTCATCTTTTGTTGTGATTTAAGGAGGCCTTTTCTCCATAAATTACCAAGGTGTCTAGCCATGAGAAGTGTGCAAGGCTATCATTTATACCTGTGTAACTCTCAACATTACGACAGCACGATTTTCGAAACGGAACATCCCAATTCAGAATGCTTTCTGTACTAGATTTCACTACGCTGGAGTGACTGTTAATAGCTCTTCACTGTCAAGAAATCACCACAACTTCCTCTTTCTCTTATTTTTAAATATTGAGATTGTCTCTCAATTTGACACATGAATTTGCTCGAGGATTTTTATAAAGAATGGCTCTAAGCAGCATCTCCATCAAAACACCCCTTCTCAGTGGCAGCCTCATTTGTTTTGGTGCTCACCTTTCACCTCGATATCCCGAGATTTCCATGTCTGCTCTGGGTCATCCAATGTCCTTACAAGGTTTTCACATCATCCCCAAGTCCACATTGAACCTTTGGATTAATTAAAATAGGGCACCATTTCCTCTGAGAAGATCCGTCCCCATAGACCAGAACACAGAGCCTTGACTTGGAGCTCCTGAAGAGTGCACGACTTGCACACCTACCCAAAGCATTCCTGAACGTTACACCCTAGCTAGACTTGTCCCCTGGCTTCCTTCTCAGAGCCTTGACTGTAACATAGAAGGCTTGCTGCAGCTATAACTTTAACATTCTCTGCAGCTCTTTTTCTCCCCTATCAGGACCCGGCCCTGATTTTCATCCCAGTCTGCCCTTTGCCTGCAGAAGATGAGAGTTTCTTAAAATGCTGTCAGAGTGGCATTCTGGTTTTCTCATTGTACCCTGGGTTGGTGTTCAGCAGTTTGAGCCTATCATTTTCTTTCAGCTCATTGATAGTACTTCACATACTATCCGATTTCACAGTCCTTCAAGTGGCCGTTGCCACCGTAGCTCTCAAATGCCAGACAGGTTTCATGAGCTCGTGTATCCCCTTCTAGCTGTGCCCCATCTCAGTTCAATCTCAGGTGAGGGATTAAAAAAAATTTTTTTCCTGGTTTATTTTATTTAAAAATTTTTTTATTGTGTTTTATGTGAAAGTTTACAGCACAAATTAGTTTTTCATTCAAAAATTTAAACATATATTGTTTTGTGACGTTAGTTGCAATCCCCACAATGTATCAGCACTCCCCCCTTTCCATTTCTACCCTGGGTTCCCTGTGTCCATTCTTCCAGTCTTCCTGTCCCTGTTTGCTGTCTAGCCTTTGCTTTTGGGCAGGTGTTATCCATTTGGTCTCATACACTTGACTGAACTAAGAAGCACGTTCCTCATGTGTTATTATTTGTTTTATAGGCTTGTCTGATCTTTGGCTGAAAGATGGACTCCAGGAGTGGCTTCGGTTCTGACTTAGCAGGGTGTCTGGGGGCCATAGTCTTTAGGGTTCCTCCAGTCACTGTCAGACCAGTAAGTCTGATCTGTTTTTGTGAATCTGAATTTTGTTCTCCATTTTTCTCCCACTCTGTCTGGGACTCTCTGTTGTGGTCCCTGTCAGAGTAGTCGGTGGTGGTAGTTGAGCACCGTCTCGTTCTTCTGGGCTCAGGGTGGTGTAGACTGTGGTTCATGTGCTCCGTTAGTCATTTGGACTAATGTTTTCCTTGTGTCTTTGATTTTCTTCATTCTCCTTTGCTCTTCAGGTGAGGGATTTAGCAATTGTTATTCATAGCATATTACTACCAGCAATGCTGTTTTTGTTGCCATAATGGCCGTGCCATATGTGACTATGTTATCTACATGCAAAAAAAAAGACTTTACAGATTTGATGAAGTTAAGGATTTTGAGATGGGGAGATTAGAGATTATGCCAGATTATCTGAGCAAGCCAGATGTAACCTTGAGGATCTTTTTAAGTCAAAGAGGAAGGCTGGTGAGTCAGTCAGAAAAGGAGATGTGATGGCTGATGGAAGTGGAGGTTGGAGTGATACAGTTGTTGGCTTTGAAGATGGAAGGGCACCATGAACCATGGAACGCACAGCCTGTAGAAGCTGAAAGAGTTAAGGAACAGATTTTCCGCTGGAGCCTCCAGAAGGAATGCAGTTCAGCAGACATCTTGATCTTAGCCCCATAAGAGCCATTTAAGGATCCCTGGTGGCACACTAGTTAAGCACTTGGCTGCTAACCAAAAGGTCAGTGGTGTGAGCCCACTAGCCACTCTTCAAGGGAAAGATGTGGGAGTCTGCTTCTGTAAAGACAACAGCTTTGGAAACCCTGTGTGACAGTTCTGTTCTGTCCTATAGGGTCACTTATGAGTCCGAATTGACTCGATGGCAAAGGTTTTTTTTTTTTTTAAGACCTATTTAGGACTTCTGACTTCCAGAACAATAAGATATTTGCGTTGTTTTAAGCCACTAAGTTTGTGGTAATTTGTTACAGCAGCAATAGGAAACTAATACACAGAGTGTAACAAATTTATAATCATCTTTGGGGCTAAAGTTGAGACAGTGATGTCTCTATTTCTGGTATAAGTACAGTACAGATGTTAAAAATCTAGTTATAGAATTCAAACTCTGTGGTTCTATCACTCATTCACTATGTGACCTTTGGAAAGTTATGTAACGGCTTTGAGCCTTGGTTTCCTCATATGTAAAATGTGGATAATAATAGTATGTATCTTATATTGTTATTATGAACATTGAACAAGGTAACCTCTGCAATGAATTTAAAAGAGTTCCTGGAACATAATAAGAGCTCAGAAATATTAACTATTATTATGACATAACAATAATGATACTTTTTGCTTGTATTAGTTCTTGCAATTTGCAGAGTATTCTCACATATATTAGTTTAAACTTAATTCAATCCTGTGAGGTTGTTTTCCCCTTTCCTCCCCTATTCACCATTTTCCAAACAGACACATAGAGACTTGAAGAGGATAATGGATGTTCACAAGGTCTCTGAGTTATTGAGTAACAGCTGAGACTGACCTCCTAACCCCATGTTCTTTTTCACTCCTGAACTGATCTTGAAAATGAAAAATAAGTGCTAAATTCCAAGGTAAAGAAAACAATGTTCTTAAACAATGGTACATGTAAAACTGCACACATTTAGTAATTCCACTCAGAGTACAACTGGTTGCTGTTAGCTGAACAGTTTTGTCATGATCTCAGAATTTTCACACTTTTAGAAACTTTATGTTTGATTATTCTAAGTGAATAGAAAAAGCTTGTTTAATATTCTCTATGATTGCTCTATCTTTGGGTTCTGTTATTGACTATCTAGAGAAATGAGTTCTGGTGGCAAGACTATGTGGTGAATTAAGAAGTTTCAGGTTCAGAAACCACCCAGTGATTGCTGAAGATAGGACCAAATTGTGGAGAAGTTTGCTCTTATATATAAAATCCCACATGCTAAGTGAGTAAGAAGTAATTGTTTCTACCACTTTCACTGTGTGAATAATGTCAAAGTGGCTCCTTTCCTACAACCTTAAATTTCCTACAGGAGCTGAGAAAAAGTATTGGAGAAAATTCATGCCCATGGCCTGAACAAAGATGACCATGTGATAAGAGGAATGAATATTGTACTGAGCCAAACCTCTTGCTGTCAAGTCGATTCCAACTCATAGTGACCCTATAGGACAGAGAAGAACTGCCCCATAGGGTTTCCAAGGAGCGGCTGGTGGATTCGAACTGCTGACCTTTTGGTTAGCAGCTGCGCTCTTAACCACTGGGCCACCATACCATTTGTAATGATAATAGTGACAATAGCTAATGTTTATTGAGTGCTTAGAAAGTGCTGAGCATTGCTCAGATTGATTTATATACATATGATTACTTTTACTTCCCACAACAACCCTGTAAAGTGGGCACTACTGTTTGTCTGATTTTACAGATGAGGAACCTGAGGCTAAATGACTTGCTCAAGGTCACACAGAGTTAGTAGGTGGCAGAGGTGGGATTTGAAGCCAGACAGCTTGGCCCCAGTCTACATTTCTACCCACTAATAAGTTACCTTGGAAGGGAGAGAGTAAATCTCTGAAAGTGCAGAACACAGGATGAGTTTTGAGAGGGAGAAGAGAGAATGGTATGTAGAGAGTGCAGACTCAGGTAAGGTACCACAGCAGGGTTCCTGACCCACGTGGTAAGTGAGGGAGCACTTGATATATGTTTGTGTAGTAGAAGAGGGGGTCTGGGCTGTAGGGAACCAAATTGAGAGAAGAGGCCCTGTGGATAATCTGTATCTATTCCACAATTTAGCCAAGGGGCAGACCGGTCTACATGAATTAAAGATTCAGAGGAAATAAGGTCTTTGTAAAAGCGTGCTTGTTTGATTTATTGACTCAGTTGGGGAATTATTAGCCCGATTGCCGCAGCAGAGGGATCATAATTGTTTTCACTTAGAAGGGCACCTGAGCCTAAATCACTGGGTGCAAATAAATCTTTCCAGGAGGCAGTGGGGGCTCCACAGGCTTGGTCCTGGTTTCCTCACTTAAGGCTGGATGAACCAGGTATGCACATCTCATTCATGGGGCTACAGTGAGAGGACTTGCCTGTGAATGTGAAGGGTGGCTTGCACCTTGGATAATCAGGGCTTGCCTGGACAAAACTGGGAAGGAGCTGAGTTGTCCCTTGACCTGTGTAGCCCACAGCCTGAAAGTCCACCATTGCAACTATATGTTTATTAGATTACTCTTTCAGAATATCCTCCTTTTTGAGGTGACACCTTCCCCAAATTGCCAGCAACTTCATAGATAGTTACTCCTAGTTACTGCTCTCCTCGGTCTTCCTCTGTGGCACCCCACACAAACAGCAGCCCAAATTACCTCGTCCTCCTTTCATCCTGGCTGTTAGACCAGCTGGTGCCAAGTGATGGAGTGCAAGTGGGCAAACCTTGGGTATACAGATGATTAACCTTGAAGTTGCTACCCCTATGATGGGTATTTTTATATTAAAAGACGTCATCTGGGGGCCATGACACCTTACCTTGGAATGAAGTGAGAATGGTGGAATTTCTGTCAGAAGAGCAGGCAGGTGGGCAGAATATTCCAGACCAGCACATGCGATTGTGGGCCCTCACTGTGTTTTTATAGTGAACTTCTGTTTTTGCTCATGAATACCGTTGCTGCTGCCCCTGCGAATGTGGAGAAACTGGCCTGGACATGCGTACTTGGTCAGTTCTCACAGCCATGGGTATTTGTCATGGATGTCAGGTGCCTATATATGCCTTAGGGGAAAGATAAAAGAGTTGGAGGGGCGGGTTTGAGAGAGGCTATATAATTTTATGGAGCAATATTTCTTCTTTAAATGGGCTCATGGATAATTCAATTAGCTGGCTTTTGATTGCTCTTCTTAGCAGATAGGCTCTATATAATGAAAATGTGGATTCTTCAAGTCCCGTTGTCACAAGGCATCTTGTCGGAATGGATGACTCAACCTGATCCCATAGTACGGTGTGACATAAGTTCAAATTTGTACTGACTACATATTCCTCTTCAGCATTCTCTCTCTCTCTCTTACTCTCTCACTTGGCTGTGTTTGGAGACGGAGCTAACAGTGGTTCAAAGTAAATATCTGCTTAAACTCTGTGGAGAGCAATGTGTGAGATACGGTGAAGCTCTTTGCAGTGGAAAGCTCGGTGACATGGCGTGTGTGACTTGTGTCTGCCTCTTCAGTGCTGTGTGTGGATGGTATATATCAGGTAGCAGAATATGAGATGTGAATTTATTAAGTCTCAGCTTGAGTGTGAGGTTTTGCAGCTTGATTATGAAAATGTTATAAATATATTTTTTAAAAACATGGTGTTTGATAAATTTCCTGTTTATAGGAACCTCCCATAACAAGAAGTCTGCATCTAATTCAGACTGTGTGCCTTGAGGAGAATGGGAAAAGCAGAAGCTCTGAGAAAGAGGACTGAATAGGTTAAAAGTGATAGAGTTGTTTCTCTAGGAGAACAGGCTGAAAGGCAGAGTGGGAATCAGTGTAGGGATGCAAGATCTGAGTAGGAATGGTATATTCATCCATAAAGCGAGAAAGGGTCTGGACATGATGAACGTGCACTTCTTTATCACATCCCTGAAAACTGGGGTTTCGCTTGAAGCTTGAAAGAGGTGATTTAAAACTAGAATAATGGATGCATTTTGCACAGGTCATAAGCACTATTGATCAGCTGCAGTGGCTTGAAAGAGACGGAGATTCCAAAGAAGGACAGACAAATAAGTGAAGAGTAAAACTGTAGTTGACGATTAAAGGTGCATTAAGAACATTCAGGAAATATTTCTGTTTTTGAGGGTGAGGTCATCTTTCTCCACAAAACACCTTCAGGGAAGGAAGGGACTTTGAACTTCTGATATAGCAGAGTTTCACTCTTTTTCTGTTTCCTGGGTATATTACATTTATCTCTCGTCAAAGAGAGATTTTCTGCTCTACTGGCAAATGTAGAAATGATACCTCAAATGATATAGTCATGTTAGGAGTCCCAGTGCGTCAAACGAACATATACCAGGCATAAGTAAGTGACATTTTACTTTAGCAGCTCTCAGTTTGTTTTTTGCTACTGTAGTTGTAACATTCAAAACCTCTTAATTGACTGTCACTTACCTTTTTTCTTTAGTAACCTTGTGTAGACTAGGTGGTCTCAAACCCAGGTAATGGCAGGGTGGCCAGGCAGCTAATATGGTCTATTGAGATGATCCAGGGTACGCAATAGGGAATGGTGAGGACTGTAACAAACAAGCTCACATACCTCTGTAAACGAAGGCTGCAGGCCCAAGGTTGTAATTCTGCACAGTTATTTCCGAGAGATGCCAGAAATCTGGTCAAAACAAAATTTTCTGATGTTTAAAATAATACACAGGCCTCTGAAACACTAGTTTGTGACTGATGGAGAATAATCTGTTCTGGGGGAAGTTAACACCAAACAAATAAACAGCAAAACAAAGCATCCCCAAAACAGGAAACAAGTTCTTGACTAAATCAATCCAAATACAATCAACAGGGAATTAATGACTTTCTGTATATTCTAGACCCTAGGGTTTGTCCACCAGAAAATCAAAAGTGTAAGATGAGGTTTTCTACCCTTTGCTAGCTGCACAATGAGAAAACCCATTGCCGTTGTGTTGATTCTGACTCATAGCGACCCTATAGGACAGAGTACAACTGCCCAGTAAGGTTTCCAAGGAGCAGCTGGTGGATCTGAACTGCCAACCTTTTGGTTAGCCGCTGAGCTCTTAACCACTTGCCACCAGGGCTCATAGAGCTAAATATTTCAGTTTGGAGTAATTAGGGTAGGATGCGTAGAAAGGGAAACATTTGAATTGTGATTTCAAATGCGGATGTGACCTAGTTATTAGCAAATAGGTAATGAAGAGGCAATTCTAATGGGCTGAATGGAGGGAAGACAAGTCCTTTCATAGAAAAAGGTACTGGTTCTTTTCCTGGAATAATGGTAACATCATCTTGATTGGAATAAAACAAACAAACAAAAAAACAGACAAACCCACAGTTGCCGTCAAGTGGATTTCGACTCATGGTGACCCTGTGTGTGTTGGAGTAGAACTGTGCTTCGTAGGGTTTTCTATGGCTGATTTTTTGGAAGTAGATCACCAAGCCTTTCTTCCAAGGCATGTCTGGGTGAACTCTAACCTCCAACCTTTTGATTAGCAGCCAAGGTTATCAGCCATTTACACTACCCAGGGACTCCTGATTCAAATTAAGAGCTCATGAAAGCAGTTAGTTGAATGCACTATGTTAGGGATTGAATTGCATCCCCCCAAAATATGTGTATCAATTTGGCTAGGCCATGATTCCCAGTATTGTGTGATTGTCCACCATTTTGTCATCTGATGTGATTCTCCTATGTGTTGTAAATCCTATCTCTATGATGTTAATGAGATGGGATTAGTGGCAGTTATGTTAATGAGGCAGGACTCAATCTACAAGATTACGTTGTGTCTTAAACCTCTTTTTTGAGATATAAAAAAGAGAAGCGAGCAGAGAGACATGGTGACCTCATACCACTAAGAAAGAAGCACCAGGAGCATAGTGCATCCTTTGGGCCCTGGGTCCCTGCCCTGAGAAGCTCTTCTACCAGGGGAAGATTGATGACAAGGACCTTCCTCCAGAGATGACAGAGAAAACCTTCCCCTGGAGCTGGCACCCTGAATTTGGACTTCTAGCCTCCTAGACTGTGAGAGAATAAATCCCTTTTTGTTAAAGCCTTCCACGTGTGGTATTTCTGTTATAGCAGCACTAGATAACTAAGACACACTAGCTGTTGAGAGTCTTCAAGAGCTAAGGACTATGAGCTTTCTCATCTAACAGGTGGCTGCCAACTCAGATGTCCACGGGGGCCAGGCAAGTTACCTAAAAAAGAAAAGTGATTTTGGAGAGGTGGCCCCTGTATCCAGATAAAAAGCAGGCTCTGCTCCAGTGGATTGTTGCCATGTAAAATGCAGTGCCAGCATTGCCTATGAGAAGCTTGAAATTTGGGTTTTTATTTGAAAGCTATGATTTTTACATCTTGGCAGCAAATTCGCATTTTAAAAAAAAAGTGTGAATCAAAGCTTGTTTGGAAGCCCATATGTAAAATAAACTCAGAGCTGCTCTGGTTGAACTAGGGTGGTGGGGAGGGAAGGTAAGGGGGTCATGTCCTAGTCATTCAGTCTACATTCTTCCACTTCTTGAGTTGATAGAGGGTCTTTCATCATAGAGCATATTTTAAATATTACTGCTCTTGGTAACAAGAAACCATTGAACATATAATAAATTTGGCATGCACTGTAATTACAAACATGTAAAAAACTGCATGCAGGTGGATAAGATTATAAAATGAGTGTTTGAGGGTAAAAAGATGATTTTTTTTTCAAATGTTGCCTTTCATAGTTATAATATTATAAAATTTTTAAATTAAGTAAATGTTGATTAAACAGTATGTAGTAGAGTTTAGACTTCTTTTTCCCTCCAAGTTAGGGGATTTGAACCTGAGAGAATTCATAATCACATCTTTATTTTCATTGCCTTCCATCTTAAATGTAGCATTTCTTCCAGTTATGAAATTATAGACAAACCAGTGAAGCATTAGCAGTACCCATGTCTTTGTCACCAAAAGAAATCACAGATGTATTCATATTGTTGAAATGCAGCTATCTTGAAATATCGGTTAGACTTACTACTTTGAGCCCACAGTAGTTGTAGACCCACTGGTGGATCAGGCTATTTAATGCATTAATAAAGAAGCACCTTTACCACTGTGTCACACAGTTTTAGAAATATTTTAAAAACATTGTTTCACTATTATTAGTTTCTTTTTTATCCAACACTTTACTTTGAAGATATAAAGCAGTACTCTGAGAAGGGGTCCATTGACTCCACCAGACTTCCAAAAGGTTTTGTGGCATGCGGAACATGAAGAAGCCCTGCTCTGAGCCAATGTAGCAGTAAGTAAAAAGTTTACCCATCCTGGAGAGACTAGAATTGCTTTCTTTTCCGCAAGCTTTCCTATCTATGATAAGAACTTACTACCTTTCCAGTCCGAGTTTCCTATCGCTTATGTGAACTCAGGAGGAGCCGGGGTTATTTATTGCTTTGAAATAGAACAGAAATGAATTTGAAAAGTCAAGAGTTTTTTTAAAAAAATTAAATTTCAGTGCATGAAAAGAGAATAGGCGAGAGCTGGTAGAACGAACGTTGCTGTGTGGTTGAGTCTGTAGCAAACCAAAGTGGAGTGGTGAGAACATTACGTGGGACGCAAAGATGGTCAGCTGACTCCCTGGGTGGTGCAAATGGTTAACATGCTTGCTGTTAAAGGAAAGGTTGGAGGTTCGAGTTCACCCAGAGTTGCTTTGGAACAAAGGCCTGGTGATCTGCTTCCAAAAATCAGACACTGAAAACTCCGGGGAGCATGGTTCTACTCTGACACACATGGGGTCACCATGAGTTGGAATCGAGTTGACAGCAACTGGTTGAGTTTTTGGTTCTGTAAAGATGGTCCAGTTGGATTATGTAAAAACCATCTAAGAGCATGTCTTCTCCCAGAGAAGTAGGGTCTCTGTATTCTGGATAGATGCTGGGGTAAAAACAAAAATAAAAACTCTCTTAGCTCTTTTAGAAAAAGTATGTTCTGAATCATTTTTTTACCTGAGGGGTGACTAGAGGACAAAGTTTCCATCTCCCAGGGAAATGTACTGACTGTGACCAAATTAGCTCTGAATTTGCTATTATTTAAATGTAGTTTCTTGTATTTATTAAAACGAAGCAACTGTCATATTAGAATTGAAAACGAGCAGTTGCACATGCAAATTATTTCTAAAGTTCAACTGCTGCTAAATGAGACGCGGTGCTTCTAAACTTAGAAATGCTTAACATAAATTATGACCTAATTAACATTTGCATGGCAGTCCGGACTTCCTACAGCTTATTCTGCTAATTAACACATGACAAATGAGCCCATATTAATATTTTATTGTAACATAACTTGTCCGAGAAAGCTTCTTAACTCCTCAGAAAACGCTTTGTGTTTTTCTGCCATTTTCTGCCAGAGAAGTATCCTGTTGTAGCTTATGCCATTATATAATTTTAATGATAAAATTGTTTCGTGTTGTAAATTTAATAAGATAGACAAAGATGCAAGCTCTAGCAGTCTCTTCTTTCTTCATTTAACCTCTTTTTCCTTATTCTTTCTGGGACATACCTACATTTTTGAGAAAAACAAAACAATTGCCTGATACATACATATTACCTAGTTATCACTTGTCATGGTGGGTATATAGTATACACCAACAATTTTGTCTCCCATAGCTTTGCTTCATGAGTAAATCGAGGCCTATTGAGGAGAGCAAAAACGTGTAAGACAATGGATTTTGTACTTTGCAAGTATTTTCCCCTTGATTGTCGTTCAATTAATTTGTGTCATCTTTTACCCAAATTATGATCGTCCTCAACTTAATCAAGGAGACCAAAATGCTCTATCTCTACCAGGAACAGAAGCTCTTTGGGTTTTGGAATTGCAGATAAAGATTGTGCAGACTTCTATGATTAGACCCACTTTGAGAAAAATGAGTGTTAGAATTACTTGCCTAGGGTCATACACTAGTAAGAGATATGGCTGTCATTAAAATCCAGGCAGCCAGATTTCAAGGCACATACTCATTCTTAATTTTCACCATGTATGTTCTCACTAAGGAGCTCTGATGGCACAATGGTTAAAGCACTCAGCTGCTAACCAGAAGGTTGGTGGTTTGAACCCACCAGTGGCTTCATGGGAGAAAAGACCTGGCAATCTGCTTCTGTAAAGACTACAGCCTGGGAAACTCTATGGGGCAGTTCGACTCTGCCCTGTAGGGTCACTAAGAGTCGGAATCAACTTGACAGCTCACAGCAACAGCAACATGTTCTCACTTCTTTGTCATTAATTGCTTCCCTTATTCATCGTGTTATTGAGCATTTAATCTGTGTCATGCAATGTTAGACGATTCAGACACCATTCCTTCCTTCATAGAGTTTGTAGTCCAGCCTCACAGGGGACACAAACTAATCAATATAGCTACAAGACAGCACAATGTATGGGACGTTTTGGAGGCACATTACAAGGGCACCTAACGAGCGATGGGGAAGGCAGTTGCCCTCTGTGTTGCAAGAAACCATGGACGTTACTGAGCAAACTTTGCTGCCTGGTACTTGAATTATATTTATGGTCTACCAAATCTATTACTGGCAGCCCCCTTCTACTTAGAAATCATAAGGCAGCCTGATAAAGTGCTGGAGATTGGGAATTGTGAGTGGAGACATACATGGGTGTTTCATTTAAATTATTAAGCATAGATATATATATATATTTATATATAGATGTACATATAAATATGCATATCCCATAAAAAACCCACTGCCATTGAGTCGATTTTGACTCATAGCAACCCTATAGGTCAGAGTAGAACTGCCCCAACAGGGTTTCCAAGGAGCAGCTGGTGGATTCGAACTGCCGACCTTTTGGTTAGCAGTTGTAGCTCTTAACCACTGTGCCAGCAGGGCTCCAAATATGCATATAGAAATAGATATATACGTATAGATATACATATTATATATGAAAGAATGTTTCACTGCTATTCATAAGGTTTTCACTAGCCAGTTTTTTTCAGAAGTAGACTGCCAGGTCCTCCTTCCTAGTCTGTCTTAGTCTGGAAGCTTCACTGAAACCTGTCCACCTTTGGTGACCCTGCTGGCATTTGAAGTACTGATGGCAAAGCTTCCAGTATCACAGCAACACACAACTGCCACAGTACAACAAACTGACAGACTGATGGTGGTATGAAAAAACAAAACCCACTGCTGTCGAGATAATTCTGACCCATGGCGAGCCATGTGTGTCAGGGAAGAACTGTGTTACATAGGGTTTTCAATGGCTGTGATCTTTTAGAAGTAGATTGTCAAGCCTTTCTTTCAAGGCACCTTTGGATGTATTCAAACTGTCAACCGTTAAGTTAGTAGTCAAGTGCTTTACCGTTTGCGCTATCCAACCAGTTGCTCTAGAGTCAGTTCCAACTCATGGTGACCCAATATGTTGCGGAGTGAAACTGCACTCCATAGGGTTTTCAAGGCTGTGAACTTTCAGAAATAGATTGCCAGGTCTTTCTTCCAAGATGCCTCTGGGTGGGTTTGAACTACCAACCTTTTGGTTGGAAGCCGAGTGCTTAACCACTGCGCCGCCAGGGCTCCTTGCGCCAATATAGGTGTACATAACTGTGTGTATATCTACGTCTGTATTTCTATCTGTGCTTCTCTCCATCTGTCTATCCATCCATCCATCCGTCCATCCATTCATTTATCCATCCTTCTAATCTTTATTTGTAATAGTTCCAAGCTGGAAACATCCCAAATGTCCATCACAGGTGAATAGACAAATAAACTGGTATATCTATACAATATGATACTGTCATGGATTGAATTGTGTCCCCCCAGAATATGTGTCAACTTGGTTAGGCAACGATTCCCAGTATTGTGTGGTTGTCCTCCATTTTATGATGTTAAAGAGGATTAGGGTGGGATTGTAACACCCTTACTAAGATCATATACCTGATCCAGTGTAAGTGGAGTTTCCCTGGGGTGTGGCCTGCACCACCTTTTATCTTACAAGAGATAAAAGGAAAGGGAAGCAAGCAGAGAGTTGGGGGACCTCATACCACCAAGAAAGCAGTGCCGGGAGCCCAGCGTGTCCTTTGGACCCAGGGCCCCTGCGTGGAGAAGCTCCTAGTCCAGGGGAAGATTGATGAGAAGGCTGACAGAGAGAGAAAGCCTTCCCCTGGAGCTGATGCCCTGAATTTGAACTTCTAGCCTACTTTACTGTGAGGAAGTAAACGTCTCTTTGTTAAAGCCATCCATTTGTGGTATTTCTGTTATAGCAGCACTAGATAACTAAGACAGTAACCAAAAAAAACCAAACGTACTGTCGCTGAGTTGATTCTGACTCCCAGTGAACCTGTAGGACAGAGTAGAATTGCCCCATAGGGTGTCTAAGGCTGTAAATCTTTACAGACCGCCACATCTTTCTCCCATGTAGTGACTGGTGGGTTAAAACTGCCGACCTTTTGGTGAGCAGCTGAGGGCTTAACAACTGTGCCACCAGGGAATAGACTATGGGTACATGCAACATGAATGAATCTGAAAATAATTATGCCAGACGAAAGTGAGTACATACTGTTTGATTCCATTTATATAAGATTATAGAAAACACAAACTAATCTACTATAGTGATTGAAAGCACATCAGTGATAGCTTGATGGAGCGCATGGAGGGTGAGATTACAAAGGAGCATGAGGAGACTGTCTTGATTGTGGCGATGGTTTGATGGGTGTACGTGTTCAAATGTATCAAATAGTCCACTTTAAAGATGTGCAGTTTATTATACATCAGTAAAACTACACGTGTTTGTGCGTGTGTCTGGTGTGTCTGTGTTAGTGTGTGTGTGTACGTATGTGTGTGTATATACTTCCCTTTCTACCAACAAAGAGTCTTAGCTCCATGAGAGCAGGGACTTTTTTCTTTGGTCCACTGTTACAGTCCCAGCTCCTAGAATATAGTAGGTGCTCATTAAATATTTAAGGACTAAATAAACGCAATGTATGGGTATACAGTTCTTTGTAGATGCAGGTAATTATTCTGTCATTTCTTTTGAATGTATGTCTGTCTAAAAATTATCACCATCTTTTTTTCTCAGTACAGTAGGAATAGTGTATGAGCCAGATGGTTCTGGAAAGTGTCAGAAATAAAGCCAAGTTGCAGACAGCTGAGCAGCACCCCTAGTCACAAAGAATAACCACTAGAAGGAGGGTCCAACCGTAGCTTGAGAGACAATAAATTGGCCAAATGTTTCATGATGGGAGATTAATCCTGATTTTAAGGAGATAAGACCTCCAGGTGGTTGTAGCAATTACGGTAAGATTATAAGAAGACATCTAGAAGTAATAGTAAACGGAGACCAAGATAACCTGTGACCAAGGTTTGATGGAGTTAGGGCAGAGAGGAGGAGAAGCAAAATAGAAGAGAAGGAACTGCAAGAGGAGAAATCTGAGGTGTTTATAAGGATACTTCCCATGACTCTGAATCTCAGGCTGAAATAGTGATGAGTCCCCTTGAGGCACAGAGATTGAAAGGGAATTAAATAAAAATAGCCACTGCTACAGAATCTTCAACATGGTATCAGGCAAGATGGCTGACTCCACATGGAATAACTGGGAAATACTTTCTGGCTGGATTTGATTTGGGGATAATGGCATGGAGCCTTATAGTAGAACCTAAAAGTCTCCAGAATACTGGCCAGGATTCAAATTTGAGGGTCAACAGTGAGATTATTTTTCCTCAAATTAATCCCAAATCTACTTCCTAGTGACATCCGCATTTTGGACTTTGTTTTGCACTCTGTAGCCATTCTAAACATGCGTAACATAAAGATTTGCCTGTTGAATCACCCAAGACCATTTTTATTATCTTTCTTATTTTCTCCAGGTTAAAAATCCCCATCCCTTCATCCATTCTTTGTAACATATGTTTGTATTAGCTCACCAGCTCTCTTGTTACTCGCTCCCTCATCATCCTGAACTTCCCCCTTTGTCATAATAAATTAACTTTCAATTAAAATTCAATGTCTTTCCTCCTTTAAGGTCTCCATGAAGGTAAGGGATGTGGTTATTGTGTTCATATTTATTGACAGCATTTAGCAAATGTCTTGTATTTAGTAGACCCTCAGTAAATATTCCACCAAAAGAGTGAGTTAACAAGTTGAGTACTGTCCCCTGGACTCAAAATTGGACCAGGTTCTCCAGATATGAATTCTCTTTTGCAGAACACTGACATGCTTCATTTGGAAAGCTATATTTCTGTCAGTGCTCCCTCAGTGTTTGCTAACTGTTTACATCACAATCTTGATTTTCTGTCCAACTTACCAACCTACCATTGACCATTTATGGCCAAATTACATCTTGGATTTATGACCAACTTAAGTTTTTAAATACCTTTTAAGTGGATTGCTCCCATTTTTCTCACCTCATTCTTGTGCTGCTGACTTTGGATACTAGAGTGCATGGCTTTAGAGCTATTTTTGTTGTTAGGTGCTGTAGAGTTGATTTTGACTCATAGCAACCTCATGTGACAGCGTAGAACTGCCCCATTGGGTTTTCTAAGCTATAATCTTTACGGGAGCAAATGGCCAGGTCTTTCCCCCACAGACTGGGTTGATTTGAACCACAAACCTTAGGATTAGCAGCCGAGTACTTAACTGGTATTCCACCAGGGCTCCTTTATAGTTTATTAGAAGCATTTAATTTTAGGAAATAACATAGCGCCTGGCACATGGTAGGAATTTATAGAGTGAATGGTTTTTCAAAATTGTTTTTTATTGTATTGTTATTGCAAACTTAGAATTTCTGTCAATGTTAATTAGAAATTACTAATCATTAGGGCCACCTGTTGGAGCCCTGCTGGCACAGTGGTTAAGAATTTGGCTGCTACCCAAAGGTCAGTAGTTCAAATCCACCAACCGCTCCTTGGAAACCGTATGGGACAGTTCTATTCTGTCCCATAGGGTCACTATGAGTGGGAATCGACTAGATGGCAATGGGGGCGGGGGGAGTGGGGGGAGGAATGTTTAGGGCCACCTATTTACTTATCAACTTCTCTCTCTTCCTTTTTTCTTTCTTTCATTCTTCCCTCCCTCCCCCCCCCCTTTTTGCCTTCCTTTCTTTTTCTCTTCACTAAGCATTTATTGATTGCCTTCTCTGTACTAGATAGAGTGACACAGAGGTGAGTGAGACCTTGTACCTGTTGTCAAGGGTCTGGCAGAAAGGGTGAACAATAACTCTTCCAATAAAGGGATTAGGAAATGCTTAAACACAACCATGAAGACAGCCGTGGTTGCTCTTTTATGACCTCCATCATACTCCTTGTTGCTTCCTTTGATATTTGCCACCCTTGCAGTTCTCCAGGTGACAGCCATGTTTTCAATAATTAGGGAAAACAAGTCATTGCAGATCACCTGAGCTTGGGCACTGATGACTATACATGAGGAACTAATCCCCACTAGTCAAAAACTTCTCACTCACAAAAGCTCCAAGTAAGCAAGTGAACCAAACCCAACCCATTACTGTTGAGTCGATTCCAACTCCTGGTGACCAGATGAATTAAATAACTAGTTGCAACAAGTGGTGCACATAGAGTTAGAAATACTGCAAGAGGCAAGATTTTGAAGTTGTGGAAATTGTGGTCCAGATACCATTTTGTCCATCAAGGGCTTTCATGCACTCCTCACGGGGTTACGGTTATTGTAGATCATTTCTTCCCGAACGAGACACCTATTTCTAGCTCTGCCAGATTCCTCTTGTCTATAGTAGCTGGCTATTTCTGCTGTTCTGAGGCTTGAGACATCATAGTATGACAATGCTGATGGCTCTAAGCTTTTAAATCTTTAATCACTCTAATTCCTGTACTTGGGGTCATGTTATTTAAGTAGGCGCCACTCTTCTCAGGAATAAAGCTGCTAAAATAAAAATGTATCTGTGTCTTTTCTTCCCTTGTGGTTTACCTAAAACAAACCCCTGAGAACATGGAACTGGAAACCACAGACTTCTTATTTCCTCCAAAATTGTTCTTTGTCTGGTCAAGAAGGACCTCATGTGTTCTAGTTTTAGTAGCATGGTTTACTATGTCTTTTTCCACCTTTTTTTCCTTAGTGAGTAGGAAAGTTGTTAGATCTTCTCATTCAGTCTCTTCTTTCTGTATCAAACGATGATAAAGACAACAATAATAATCACAGGAGCTAACGTGTTTGAGTGTTTACTGTGTGAGAGGCCCTGGGGTAAGTAACTTCCTACATGCATTATCTAATTCCCCACATTGTTGCACGTTTAAGAGTCTACTGTACAGGATGTGAGTCGTGCCTATTCCTGACTCTACCCTTGGAGAGTCTAAGTCAGTAGGTCTAGGGGGAGATGCAGGACTCTATCTTTTTTGGATGGTTTTAAGAAAGAGAGTAACTGGAACTGTTCAGTTTTTAGCACACATACTGGATCTTTCTGATGCAGGTGGTACTAGGACTGTACTTGGGAAACAGTGGTATATGCATACTATAACGGATAAATCACCGGGATGAAAAGAAGGGGCCTGCGTCTTCCAGTAACTATGTTTCACCAGTGGGAGGAGAAAGCGATAGGGGAAAACCAGGAAGGTTCATTGGAGAAGGTATGGTGTAGTTCCCATCCCAGCTCTGCCACTTGCTAGTTGTGTGACCTCGAGTAACTCACTTAGCCCCTCCGTGCCTCAGCTTCCCCATCTACAAAATGGGGATAGCAGTACTGCTTTACTCGTATGTCTGCTGGAAGAATTAAATGACTTGATACCTGCACATTCCTTAGAACACTGCTTGGTACATTGTAAGCACTATTTACTTGCCCCCACTATGTTTTATTTTTCTAGGGTATAATCCTTGAGCAGAGGCTGAAGGGCTGAGGATGAGCTAGCCAGGTGAACTACCAGATGTGATAATAGCAGGTGGCATTCCCAGCAGAGCAGACATCATGAACAAAAACCCAACGATGAGAAACAGCCTCATGTTGCCTGAGCATAAAGTGTGAAATGTGAGGCTAGAGAGGTAGACAGGGTCAGGTCGCAAAGGTCCTTGGATTTATATTGTGGAGTATAAAGTGTTGCAGAACCATTCACGAAAGTGTCAGAGGGCATGTTTTAGATGTCACTCTGGGTATGTGTGTGGAGCATGAATTTGAAGGAAATAAGACCAGAGGTGGGGTGACTAGTTAGGAGGACCTGCAGGGATCCAGGTGACAGATGGTGAGGAGATGGAACCAAGGGCACTAGTGAAAGTAGGGAGAAAAGGATAATTTAAGAAATGTTTAGGAGATAAAATAGGTCTTGATTTTATGGGGAAGGTTAGGAAGAAGAGAGGAACAAAGAGCCAGATTTCTGTTTCGGGGACTGGGTGAATGGTGATGCCACCCACTGAGATAAAGCATCAGGGAGTGGTTACAGATGTAGTGAGCTCAGTTTTGAACACGTGGAGTTTTTGTGCTGCCCGTGGGATATCCACGTAGAGACGTCTTCAGGCATCTACAGACGTTGTGGGTCTAAAGTGTGAGTGATTGGTTTGGTTTGATGTTTGGAACACATGACCTAGTGGGTAGGAAAGTCCTGGTAAGCTGAAAAGAGCTCTAGGAAAACAAAGCATTCAGAGCAGTTTTTCTTACAGTTTCAGCATTAATTAGTTTATGTTAGAATACAAAGAACTCCAATGAAATTCTTGTACAAAGGAACAATATACTCTTCCCTCAGCTCATTAGAAGGATTTCTGAAGAGAAAATACTGAGTGCAATGACATGCATTTAAACTCTCGGCTTCCAGATGGAATTTTCAAACAAGCCATCCTCGTTCTTGGGTTAATTACAAAAGAGTAGATAAACCAGCAGAAGAGACTTCCTTTTCCACTCGTTGTAGGATTCTTGGAGGATTACTTAGCCCTATGACTATACTATAAGAAGGCAACATTTTTATAGATTTGTAGAAAATTAAATTAAAAGCAACCTGATAGGATAATTTATTGTATGTGAGAAAAAAGAAGCTCCCCTGAGGCTTAGTGATTTTCTCCATATTTCATGGCAGATACTTGGCAGACCAGGCACTAGAAGCAAGGTCCACTGGACTAATGCAGTATATTTCTCCTGTGTTCTGCATGGACTCTCATTTTTCAATATTAAAATATATCTTTCCACCTCTTAATTCTTTTTTTCTCTTTTTACTGTCTACCATACAGCTAAAGAGACCATAAAATCTGGAGAAATCTAGCAGGGTAGAGGTGTTGGCTTAGAAAGCGCTCCTCAGTAAAACATAGCCCAGTAGTTTCAAACTGTCCAAGTAAGATCTGGTTAGAATTTTCTGTTGGATTAACATGTTTCCATGTTTAAGAAACAAATGTCCACATCCACATGCACGGTGATTTTTTTTTTTTCCCGATCGTATATTAGCTTAGTAGTTGTCATAGTACTGGCAGTAGTAGTACCCGTGGCATTGGTGATGGTAGCTATAGTAGAATGGTGTTGGTGGAAGTGATGATGGTGATGATGACGATTATACACATTTACTAAGTGTTTTTTATGTGTCAGACATTCTGTATACAATAGAGAGACTGTATAGAAGCAATTGAAAACTTTGATGCTCAAGTTTATCTTCCTGGGATTGCATCCCAGTGCAACCCTCCTTACTAGCTACATGATTTGGGGAAAATATTTAAATTCTTGCTGTGTCAATTTCTTTATTAGTAAAAATAAGGAAAAGAAAAGTGCCTAGGTTAAAATGTTGTGATGAGATTAAAATGAGATAAAAATCTAGGTCTTTCTGACTCCTGAGCTTGTCTCATAACCACCAAGTATATTGTCTTTGGATACATTGCTTCAATTTGGAATGTAACATAAACATCTCATTCAGATATCTTTGTATTTGCCATCCCAGGACAGTTTTCAACACATAGAATGTTCCTTTTCTGAACTTTTTGAATTGTTACAGCAAGATAGGTCTGTTTTAAGCATGAGTCTCTTGGATCCATGGATGATTAGTCTTTCCCAGGAAACTGAGAGCTGACAAATAATGCACACTTGGTGTGAAACACTGAGGACTTAAGAAAATAGAATCACAGAAGGTAGATCCAGGGTCAATAAATACTGATATTGGAATGTTATTTAAAACTATGTCTCTGACTCTTTCTTTTGCACACAATATTGGATTGAGATGGGCCACAGTTGGATCCTATTTTATATGGGTTGCATAGTTATTACACTCCCTTCTGTATGGATGTAGGTAATTGGCACCAAGAGTGAAATTAGGTGCTTTTTGGTTTTCCATTGAAGTCTGGGACCTCTGTGACTTTGACTATTGCTCATAGTCTAGTAGTTTGTGATAAGAATACTGAAAGCCTAACTAGGCCATTACATTCAGCTCCACAAAGAAGAGGCTGCTTCAGTAGAATTATAATG
The DNA here is from genome assembly GCF_000243295.1 of Trichechus manatus latirostris. Lineage (NCBI taxonomy): Eukaryota > Metazoa > Chordata > Mammalia > Sirenia > Trichechidae > Trichechus > Trichechus manatus. The sequence continues at coordinate 9,776,308 of NW_004443956.1, read as the reverse complement.
AATTGCTTTCATTTTATACCATTTTAAGTCCCAAGGACTTTAACAAGGGGGTTGTTAAAAGTAAATGCTGTTTTATTACGCATTGTCAGGAAGAAGCGATTAAGATGTTGTCTAAAGTTAACCTTCTAACCCTTAGACGTCTTCCAAGTATATCAAGTGGATAGAAAAGTAGAGTCAATGGAACGCTGCTGTGGATAGACCAAGAATTGTTATCTTTCATAGAAAACAATCCCTTCTTATCATCTAAGAAAAAATCTCCATCAGCAGAATTAAATGAGTATCACAAAAATGTTGTAATTTTTGTTGTTGTTCTACTGCTATTTAAGCATTCTTGGTGAAAGATGAATTGAAAAGGTGCTATGACTCCTAGTCTAGTTGTCTTTGGGGATAACAGTTTGATAAAAAAAGAACAAGGCTCTAGAGTAGCCCACAGAAAAGCCTATAAGCCGTAAGCGGTCTTTCCATTATTCCTACTTCCTAATTAATTAATTCTTCATTTTTGTTCTGAAACCAATTTATATAAACCTTAAATATAGGGGGCACATCAACACAGTGATTATAAGCTTGAGCTTTGCTTTCTGATAGACCTAGGTTCAAGTCCTAAGTATGACATTGTCTAGCTTTGTGACATCAGGTAAATTATTTATCTCTTGAAGTCTTGTTTCCACATCTGTAAACTGGAACCATTGATTGGACCTAAACTATTTTGGTTGTTGTGAGGACTGAAAGAATTCAAGTTAAGAAAATAAGACAGTATTAAAGCATACTCTATGGTGTTTATTATTTCATTTGTATATTGTGTTATAAGTTATGTCAGCCTGTCTCACTAAAGTGAGTGCCTTAAAGGTAGGAACTAATTGTATTCATGATGTGTCCTCAGTGACTGGCACAGTTTCAGTTCTCTTGGAGGCATCTGATAAACGTAGGATTGAATTGAATGAATTGGAGTTTACAAGCTATCAAGGCCTATATTGTCATTACTGATTATGTTGCTGTTTGACATTGAGGAAGTCACTGCCCCTCTTGGTTTATCCATTTTTCTGCATATAAGGAGGAGGGATTACTTCTGGTCCTACCTGCCCTTCAGGGATGCATAAGAATGCATTTAACATTTAATGGCAAATTGTACCTTAATTTGTGTGGGATTAATATTTAATATTAACAAAGTTCCTAGCCTTCCATTTCAGTCTTTTCTTTGCAGTTGCAAAAGTGCTCAACAGCATAAAGGAACCCAAATGAAAGAGTGTGAAGGCCATCCGTTATGCCATGCCACATACCAAATGAGAGAGTGCCTCCTCAGTCAGAAATGAAGATTCAGAACATTGTGGGCAGTACGAAAACTAACTGAGGCACTCAACTGCACCAAGTCCCCAACCCTAACCTACTTATTTCGAAGTACTTAAATATTTTAGATAGTAATCACTTTTTCCTTACCTGAAATTTTATTTGCCTGCTTTTTTATAGATTTTATGTGAAAATCATTTAAAATAAAACTATACATCAAAAATTGGAGAACACTCTCCCTCAATGATCGTTATGTGTGAGAAGTGAGATTATGGATAATTTCTTGACCTTTCTTATTCTAAACTTGGTTAAATTTATACTCTTTTGGAGGCACGGAGCAGTTTTACTCAGATCTGTGCAAGTACGTGGGTGTTTATGGCTAGTGAGGCAAATGAGGATCTTGTGAGTATTCGCAAATAGGAATCACTGTGCCTCTTGGGCTCAAGGAACACGATGATGAATGGAAAGAATCTCTGTGGGCCTCAGCAGTGGAGTGCACTTTGTGGTCTGGCAATTACAGGCTTCAGCTTCTTTCTTGGTGTTGACTTCTGTTTGGGTGGGTTCTTACTTCTGGTCCATTATCAATTAGACTTCATTCTGCCTTTGTTGAGTATTTTTCTCTCCTCAGTTTTCAACCCTCGTGGCCTCTGCTTCTTCATAAATTCAGCTCAGTCACTGTTATATCTTCTCGGTGTCCCTCTTGGCCTCTGAGCTACTTTAAGAGCCTCTCTTTCCATGTACGCTTTCAAATTCAGCCCTCACTGTAAAGCATCTTCTCTCCATATTTCTCTATGTAAATTTTAGACTGTGAGAGTCTCGATGGCCCAGCTCCTCTCTGTTTAGGTAGCACTGTCCATGCCAACCCACCATATTGGCTACTGGCTAGCCACCCAGGTCTGGTGGTGGACAAACATGTGACTTGGTGAATGGAATCGTGTGATACACTGTATGGATGCCTTAGGTTACCCCTTAGCAGGAACTATGAGTGGAGACGTTTCCCTAATTGGAGACTACAGGTATGGAAGGCACAAGTCTGGTAGAGTTTTTTATATTATTTACTGTTTATTTTTTTTTATCCTGGTGAAAATAATACGTAACAAAACATATGTCAATTCAACATAGTTGTATTATTTTAATATATTTTAGATGTATATTTAGAATCGTAAATAGATTAGTAGAAGGATTTTTTCCACATCCCAGTGTAGAGAGGAAAATATCTCTTTATGTACAACTTTGTTACATCAGTAACCCTTTGCTGTCACAGTTACTTACACACTTCCATCCTTTGGCTTATACTGTATCTTCGCTTGGGATGCCTGTCTATCAAAATTTCTCTGCCAGGGTGACTTCATACTTCAGGTTCCACTTTTAACCCTTCATCTTGTCCCTTTCAAAAAATCATTCCCTGTACTTCAGTGGGAACTGGTTGGCTTATTCCCTACCCTCTTATAGTTCTTTGTACTTTAACACTGTGTTCTCTGCTGTACTGTGTTAGAGTTAACTGCTGCATGTATGTACCTCCCGCCATTCTGCAAATTCCTGCTTCATGAAGATCCAATCTTGTTACATTTGCATGTGTCACTAGCACTCTTTCTAGCACACCATAAGTACTACAAACGTGTATTAAAATTAAACACTTTGACTTAGGGGGCACTGGGCTTCTGTTAAGGGTGATGGGAAAATTTGGAAATGGATAGCAGTGATGGTCGCACAGTGTGAATATGATTAATGTCACTGAATTGTTCATGTAAAAATGTTGAAATGGCAAATGTTTTGCTTTATATATACGTATATATATGTGTGTGTGTATATATATATACGCTTATTACAATAAATTAAAGAAGCACTTTGGGGTGACACAAGGAAATAATAAAATGGAGCTTACATTAGGATTTTACACCTACTGTGTATCAGGGGCTTTCTCTTGTAATCCTTTTTATACCTCCTCTGAGATAGATAGGCATTGTTATCTGTATCTTACAGATGGGATATAAGTAAAAAATTAATAACATAAAGGGATTCTGTGGTGAAAGAAATCTAGAAATCCCCAATTACAGAAAGTTAACAGTTTTCTTTCCTACAGGACTTATCAGGGCCTTAATTATGAAATATGCATTAGTAACCTTCAAGAAGGACTCCTAATATACAGCATTTTCTAACTTATTTCATGATGGTTGCATTTTTTGTTTTTTTGAGGAGTTAATTTGTGGGTGTAAGGCACAAGGATCACATTTTGAGCAGTGGCAGTGTAAATGATAGTGCTTGAAATAAAGTGGGAATTTTAGCAATTCTCCTTGAGATTAAGTATGACTGTGATATTAAAGATAACAGAATTTCTTCATAAATTATCAAATATGATTCTTGATGGTTATCATCACTCCCATCCCTCTAAGAGTCTGAAGATCAAGATACTACTTTCTTCAGAGCTTAGAAGTAAATTTAGTTTTTAATTTTTTTGAACTCCAAAGAATGTATCTACATGTTCCAGTAATCCAAGTTTCTGTTAAATATTTACCTAGCCACTCAGAGACTAGGGAAAGGGTTTGTTATAACTTTAAGTATTCTGTAGTTGAGGGAGTTTTCAATAAACTCCCCAAAAGTGATGACTTTGGTATTCTTCTGAAGCATTCTTATGGAGGCTATGCTTTCCCCAAAATGTCTTTCCACACTCAATGCGGTGTAACTGCAGTATCACATACAGCCCTCCCGGAACAGGTGTGCCTAACATGGAATGCGTCAGCCACAGGTTTTGATCTTTATTGCAGAAGCTGAGCAATAATTCTGGTATTTGATAAAACCAGCATCTGATACTTGATGAAAACCATAGCTTTCCCTATTGCCCTGGAGGACTTTTCTCTGTTCATGAGAAGAATAGCCCATTTGTAAATACTAAAATGGCCAACCATTAACCGAGACATCTGAAAGTGGAGGATAACCTGATGTTCTGATTTGATTAGTGGTCCAGAGTGAAAGCTTCTAAAGTCCCAAAATGTTCTAGGGTCATAGACACTTCCAGAATATGCTCCACGTTATCAAGAGCATTGGCCATTGACTTTCTCTAGGAGAGGGGCCTGCCCAGTGTCAGGTGTCAGTAACTGTCAAGAGTCTGGGGTGTGTTTGGAGCTTCTTGAAGATGCAAGTTATTTTCTGGGTGGTCTGTCCCAACTTGCAGAGTTTCCCATCATTCTCTCTTTGCCCTCTCATTTCAGCTGTGTGGACTGTTCTATATATTTCTTTGTTGCCTGATCGTTGGAAGCGTCTTTGACACAGGCCAACACTTTTGTTCTTCATTTTCATTTAAGATGTCACGAGATCAGTCACACGCATAAAAAAGCATTCTGACTATAGTTTCCCCTTCTGTATTTCCAAAATGCACCACCTAATTGTTTTATTTTTAAGAAGATGTATTCTCTAATGAGGGGAAGGAAAGATGCCATACCATCTTATTTATTTTTACTGTAGCCTCAAGAGTGATGGCAGTTTGTTTCAAATAATAATGGTTTTGAAGTTGTCAAACTTATGGCCACATAGCCTATTGTGATATAAAGCCAGTTTCCCAGAGAATGCCTGGTAGAGAAGAATTCTTTGATGCTATCGGATAACAAAAGGCTTTAGGTAGTATTCTCTTAAATGATTTACAAAAAGAATCCTTCCCCTTGATCAGAACCATTGAGATTAACATGGGATGTTAGAGCACTATTCTCGTTCCAAGTTCATCATTTTATCAAAATGAAAAGGGTCTTCAACAAGACACCCGACAAATCCCAAGACAATAATTACATGCTTGGAACTGGAAATCTTGTGTGTTTGCAGACATTTTAGAGTTTGGCATTTGTGGCTTTTCGTACACTATGAAATATTTATGCATTGTTCAAATAACCCTGCTTAGTTACCGTTGGATACCTACTGTTGTACAGGAATTGCATTTAGAAGGGAATTGAATCTGATATGCAAAATCCATAAAGCTCTCATGCCCAAATACTTCAGTAAAAATCCTTTCGAGACAAGTGTTGAAAACGCTGGGAAATAGATGTTTATTTGGCTTTGAGGGGTTTTTTTGTTTTGTTTTGTTTTGCTGTTGGTGGTATTAGTGCTGAAAGAAAAGAATTATTCTCAATATTTTGTGTCTCATTTAGAAGGTATGAGATTACCAATAAGACATGACTACTTGTGTTAAACATTTTTAAAAAGAATAATTGTTAATACAAATAATACATTTTATTAACAGAAAAACATAAAAAAAGATTATAACTGTATTTCTTAGAGAAAACATTTAGAAAATATTCTTTCAGACTTCTATCTCTTTTTCTCCTCCTCATTTACTTATCTTCCTTCTTTCCTTCCTCCCTGTCTTCCTTCTGTCCATTCATCTATCCATTTATCTACCCATCCATCCATCTATTTAAAACACAGAGTTATAGTAAATACAAAATTTTTATAACTTGCTTTTGTAATGAAGCATCATACTTTGAATATCTTTCATGCTAGTAAATATACATCTACTTCATGGGCATTTTATTTCATTGTATAAATAGTCCAGGAATTATATGCCTAATCCCTTACTATCAGACACTCATATTGTTTCTATTTTTTCCTCTTATAAACGTTTATGTAATAAACAGCTTTCAATCATTCATTCGGTACATATTTATTGAGCCGATATTACGTGTCAGGCTCTGTGACTACCACAGTGGTAGATACAGCCGCTGTTCCTGTCCTCCTGTGCTTACAGGATAAATAAATAAAACAAGAGCATTTAAGTTTAGTTTCGAGTAACATTTATTTTGGCAGAGAAAACCTTTATCATCATTTAGATGCCTAATACTTCTGGTTCTTATTTCCCAAGGCCATTAAAAGATTTTGTATAAATAACACTGTAAGGCAGACTTGGAAAGAATAATATGTACTCACAGAGCAGAGCCCTGCTGGCACAGTGGTTAAAACACTCAGCTGCTAACCGAAAGTTGGTGGTTTGAAACCACTGGTGACTCTATAGGAGAAACATGTGGCAGTCTGTTTCCGTAAAGATTTACAGCCTTGGGAACCTGATAGGGCAGTTCTACTTTGTCCTATAGGATCACTATGAGTCAGAATTGACTTGACAGCAATGGATTTGGTTTTTGGTTACTCACTAACCATCCACAGCTTATATTAATTTAGCTGAAAAATAATATAGCAGTTGTATTATCTGCCTGCCTCCACAGCCAGAGTGAACTGGTAATAACATAAATACACAGAATTTATCTTTCCATAGATTTTGGTTTTATTGATCATTAGTGGTGTTGACATAAATACAGGCTTCCTCTACTAACAAGCAGGTAGATGAAGACAGCATGGTATCATGTATAAGGCGCTGGCTAGGAGCCAGGAATCCTCAAAATAAGCTGAGTTCAGCTACTTATTAGCTATGTGACCTTTGAAGGTCATTAGATTTTCTTGGGCTTCTGTTGCCTGCGCTATAACATGAGAACATACTATTAAATAATTTCTCCATTTCTATCAATCTAGCAACCCTGAGCCCATGGGTTTTTCATGATTTCTACTGGTACCCTACTGTAAGTATTGATTCCATCCATCATAGCTAGGCCCATTGACAGGGACCACAAAACAACAAATGCAATGAGGGCTTTGAGCAAGCGAGTGATTTGATAAATAAAATTTTAAAAGATTACTCTGTGTGTTTCAATAGATTATAGAAGTCTAAAGTGGCAGAGTAAAGGCCAAGGTTTTCCCACGGACAGGATGAGAGAGTAGGTGGTATCATTGCAGATGGTGATTAACTGTCACGTTCTGGCTGTATTTTGAAGGTGGAGCTGATCAGACGTGTTGATGATTTGGCTGTAGGGTGAGAGGGAAAGAGACATTCAAGATACCTCTTAAGTTTTGGGTTTTTTTGGAGGGGGCGGGTGCGGCTGAGCAACTGGATAGTTGGTGATTTCCATTCAGTGAGAGAGAAAATACTGAGGGAGCGAAGATTTTCATGGTTGGGGTGTGGGTGGTAGTCAACATTTTGGTTTTGCACATGCTAAATTTCAGGTGCCTTTTAGATATGTGGAACACTGGTGGTGCAGTGATTAAGAACTCGACTCCTAACCAAAAGACCAGTGATTTGAATCCCCCAGCTGCTCCTTGGAAACCCTATATAGGACAGTTCTACTCTGTCTTATAAGGTGGTTATGAGTCGGAATCGACTCGACAGCAATGAGTTTTTTTGGTTATTAGACACGCAGCTGGAAATATTTTAGCATACAGTTGAAAATATGAGTCTGAAACTCGAGAGGGGTCTGGGCTGGCAATTTTAATTTGAGAATTACCAGCATTGGCTAAGTGATCTTAATCAAGGTAATTAATCTGGCTATGATTCAACTTACTTATCTGTAAGATAGAGATAATGTTTTTCGTGAGGATTAAATGAGATAATATGAATTTTATAAAATTCTCAGCATACTGCCTGTTACATAGTAAGTACACAATAAACATTACCTCTATCTCCTAATTATGGTGATGGGCGGATGGGTGGATGGGTGGATGCATGGATGCATAAATGGGTGGATTGGTGATGAATGAGTTAATCCACAAGAATACTTTAAAAACCCAATTCAGAAGCTTGGCCTATCTTCAAAAAGGTGGAGGAAAATGTGTGCATCTAGCTTTAGTGTAGGGCATGGAGAAAAAAGACAGATCCTAAATTTTATTTATATTAGAGGTTGAATAAATGTGGATTCTTAATTATAATTCCCAGGGGAACAAAGCCATGGATCTAAGAGTCCATATTATCGTGGTTGACTGTGCCAACTCCAGTCTCTGTGGTTGAAATGTGGTCTTGACCACCCTTGCCTAGATGGAAATGTTAACTAGCAATGCCTTATGTCATCCTTGAGGTGCTCAGAAAGAACCCTTTTTAATAATTCAGCCAACTGTATTTACACGGTCCCTTGATGTCTGGGCTAGGTCTTGTTAGAAATAAAGGATAAAATATTAAAGAGAGAAATATAAACAATCCTGGCTTGAATTACAATTTATAGTTAAGAAATGTGTTCATGACTCACAGAAGCTATTCTGTGTGTGATCTCTGAAAATAAAATTGGCTGGCTGACCTCCTAAGAGCCCCTCTTATATGCTAAGTGAATATTTCACTATAATGACTGAGACTTTGAGTTGAGGTTAGCAGTCTGAGCTCCTTCTGCTCAATAGTAATTCCCTCATTCAGTCAATCAACAAAGCTGTGAAGGGCAACCGACATGAGCCAGACATCCTAGTAGCTGAGAATTTCAGTATTTTTGGAGTTGTGATGGCTCAGTTGTAACTGGTTGATAACCCAAGGATCTTGTCTCCAACACATTAATAAACAAATCCCTGCATGACATATATTTTTTTAATTAACCTTTTTCTTTTGAGATTCTTGTAGATTCACATACATTTGTAAGAAATCATAGAGAGATCCTGTGTACCCTTCACCCAGTTTTCTCCAATGGTATATTTGCAAAACTATAGTATGATATCTCAACCAGGATATTGACGTTTCGTTTTTACATTAAGATTTAGTAAATTGGGAATTACAAATGTAAGATTTGAAACCACAACTCTAAAGACATGCAAAGACATCTTAAAAAAAAAAAATCCATTGCTGTTCATTCAATTCTGACTCATAGTGACCCTATAAGGCAGAGTAGACCGCCCCATAGAGTTTCCAAGGAGTGGCTGGTGGATTCAAACTGCTGACCTTTTGGTTAGCAGCCGTAGCTCGTAACCACTGCACTACCAGGGCTTCAAAGACATCTTAGCCAGTGCTATTTTTTTTTTCTCTTTTGAACTCCATGTTGTTCCCCTCCAACGGTGACGCTCTGGGTTTGTGTAGGCCATCCACACGTGCTTTAGTAGTGCTGTGTACTTCTCCTTGTAACAGTCAGCTCACTAGTAACTCCTTGTTCAGTCTCAGCCTCCCTTTGTGACTATCATCTCTAGAATACAAAAATTTGATGTGCTGTTCACTACTGTTTTCTGTGGCATCTGGCAAAGTATCAAGCACCTTGAGAGGCTAGATGTGTTTTATTTGGGTGACAGTACCAATTAATCTACCCAGCTGAGATGAGTATGCTCCCAAGAGACAAGCAGAGAAAATCAGAATGTTAGTGGTGATGCTACTGAGAATCAATGTCAGTAAGACGTCTGCTTCTCTGAGCCCAAATATGTCCTCTTCAGAAAGATCTTCATCAACCAGAACAACCAACATACGTGTTTTCTGGCAAGTGGGGAAAATTATTATTCTTCAAAACAGTCCAACCCGAGTTAAATATCAGTCGGCCAACTACTGAAATACTTGAAATCAAGACCGAGAAAACGATTTATGCCAGTATAGCTTTCTTGATGAAGAACACCTTTTTTTGGTTCTCTAATGTTCTTCTAGTCAGCTGGACAATCTTAGCTGAATGATCTCCTCTATTAAGTGACAATATAAGTTAATGCTTCCCTAAACCTTCCTTGTGATCACACAGGACACCCACAGGCTTCTCTCTAAGGATAATGGAACATTGATAATTGGACATTTTAAATAGCTTGGCAGGTTATCTGAAACAAATAGCCTAATAAAGAAGTATACCCTTATGGCTAGCTCTGAAGACGTATGCTATATCTTTTAAAAAGTTTTTTTTTTTTTTTTTTTCCCATTGCAAATAGAAAATGATTAACCAGTAAACAGGTATGCACAGGGCTTACATTAAGCAAGGTGTGCATGGGCTTACTTGGGTTTACTTACTAATCTGTAGTGCACATTCATATGAGTTTCACCACATCAAAGAAATTATGCACTACAGATTAGTAAGTAAGCACATTTAAGCCCATGCGTAACTTGTTGATTGGGTAATCTGTACTGATTGCAAAGTTTTGTTTCTTGGAGACTGGAATAACTGGCTGACTTTCTATCCATTCTCATGTCTCAGTGCTCTCATTTAACTTAATTGTCCACGTCTGGTTTGAGACCTTTCAAGATTCCTCACACTGCTGTTCGTCATTGCTTGGGCTCCATAGCATTCATTGACTGATTTGCTGATTCACTGATTTATTCATTCAGTCAATATTTCTTCACCATTCACTATGTGCTAGGCCCTGAGCAATCACTTGGGATAAAATGATGAGCAAGACAGACACAGTGTCTTTATAGAGTTTATTTTCTACTTTAGAAACAAAGTATCAAGTAAGCAAGCCAATGGGTTAAAGAATTCCCAATTTTGATAAAACAGTACAAATGAGTGAATGAATGAATGGATGAACAAACAAACAGAGAAAGGGAAAAGCAACTCAGACAGGGCCTAACACCATACTCACAGCTGGGCCTTAGTTTTCTCTTAATGAACATAAACAATTTCACATTAACATGGGACAGGCTACTCTGTGACTGTGAAGGATCCAGACCATGCCTCCGTAATCATATCTGAACACAGATAAAAGCATGAACATTTTCCAAACCAAAAAATGACCAAATATTCCTCTGTAATAGTAGATATGGAGTGTTGGGTAGCACAGTTAAGCATTCAGCTACTAACTGAGAGGTTGGCAGTTTGAATTCATCTAGAAGCACGTTGGAAGACGGACCTGGCCATCTGCTTTGAAAGATCACAGCAATGAAAACCCTATGGAGCATAGGTCTGCTCTGACACACATGTGGTCACCGTGAGTCAGAATTAACTTGACTGGTTAATAGTTAATAAGAGTGACTGCTACTTCTTTGCCAATGATAGTTTTAGCCTCACTCTGTATTCTCACCTTCTAGGTGAGACTTAGTAAGACACCCAATCATAGAATTATTCTGGCTTTCTGACAGCATCCAATCTAGAGCAAAGCCTCAGTTCCTTGAACCACCTCCCAAATCACCTAACACAAGCCCAGATCTTATAATAAGCCCGTTTCAACACCCCCTACTAAGAAATCTTAGTCCTCCATGTTTCAGGCTTTCTCTCATAGCAACAAGTCAATGAAACCAACATTGTTCAACTGCAGGTGTGTACCTCCTGGTCTTTGACTGGAGGGCATTGACCAAAAAAAAAAAAAGGCATAATTTTTTTCTGATGACTGAAACTTTCATCGCTGATTGAATTGCGGCTTCAAGATTTGGAATAAAAGCTGCTAAAATGTAAATACCCCTGGAAAGGAAAATAGCTTAGTCAACTATAACTTCTTTCAGAGAGAGAAAGATCTAGAGGTCTAAGTGGTACTCAGAGAGTAAGGCTCTGAGCACATGGAGATCAGCACATGATTTTGTAAAGAAGTCTTCGTATGTCAAGGCAGAAGCCATGAAGGATAGAGACCAGCAAGCGGAGAGATTTCAACTTATTTGCAACAGAATTTTAGACTGATGAGAGCTCTCTTTTGACAAATGAGTAAGAAAAGGGGAAGGAAATAGAGCCATGTTCTGCCAGTAAATTCTTCCTTCTAGCTCAGGTAAATCTTTCATGGGGCTTATTAAGCATTTTCCTTCAAAGAGTTTATAAGTGCATCAACAGGCAAAACAACACTTCTTTCTTCCAACAAACAGCTCTTAGAAGTCATAAAGAGAAGCTCTTAATATCTGGACACCTACCAGAATAGCATTTGCACTGCCCAAATAACTCCAAAATAAGGTCAGCTAACTCCTTGTGCATACAGGATAAGACAGGATAAATTACAGTGGCTGAGTCAGAAGCTCTTCTACCCAGGGATCAAAATTTACACACTATAACTCAGATTGCTTTATTGTCTCCAGATAAACAAAGTTGATGGGAAGAAGCTTAATTTTAGATATTTCTTTCCCTACTAGTTTTAAACAGCCTCTTTCAGATTAGCTCAGTCTCTTTTGGATAAATACTCCGTCCAATTAATGGTTGAAACTCACTTCCATGTAAGTTTATTAAATTATTCATGTAAATTTGCCCAACCCCTTCTCAAAATTCAAGATGGCCTTGGATGTAGAAAAAAAGCTTTTGTGTAACTCATGGTGTTGGAGGAGAGAGGGTGGAGTGAGTGTGGGTCTCAGGACTTCACCTCAGTTTTTGTTGGCTTCCACTGAGATAATACTTGTTCAGCTTGGTCACTGAATATCTTCTGTATGTCTCTCAAGTTCGTAGATGGTAAAACTGTCCACACAGTGGGGCCCTAGTGGCTCTCCTTTCTACTTTTCCCTTTTTGCCCCATAATTTGGTCTTGTTTGGTTCCTGCTAGCTCAACAGGCCCTCTTGGGTCTCAGCTATGATGATATTGAGCTGATGTCCATCACCCTTGTTTCAGCTATAAGGGAGATGTTGAAAATTATCCTTGCAGACCCATGATAGGCCCTTCTTGGCTGTTAATCTCAGCTACCACTTCTGATAACTGAAGAAAAAATTAAAGCCTAGAGTTGCAATATTGAAGGATTCTATGGGCAAAATATTGAATGACGCAGGAAGCATCAAAAGAAGATGGAATGAATACGCAGTCGCTGTACCAAAAAGAATTGGTCAACATTGAGTAATTTCAAGAGGTAGCATATGATCAAGAACTGATGATATTGAAGGAAGAAGTCCAACTGCACTGAAGGCATTGGCAAAAAACAATGTTCCAGGAATTGACAGAATACCAGTTGAGATATTTCAACAAGTAGATGCAGCACTGGTGGTACTCCCTCATACATGCCAAGAAATTTGGAAGACAGCCACCTGGTCGACTGACTGGAAGAGATCCATATTTAGGTCTATTCTAAAGAAAGGTGATCCTACAGAATGTGGAAATTATCGAACAATATCATTAATATCACACATAAGTAAAATTTTGCTGAAAATAATTAAAAAGTGGTTGCAGCAGTACACTGACAGTGAACTGCCAGAAATCCAAGCTGAATTCAGAAGAGGACATGAAACAAGGGATATCACAGCTGATGTCAGATGGATCTTGACTGAAAGCAAAGAATACCAGAAAGATGTGTTTACCTGTGTTTTATTGACTTTGCAAAGGCATTTGACTCTGTGGATCCTAACAAATTATGGGTAACACTGTGAAGAATGGGAATTCCAGAACACTTTATTGTGTTCATGCAGAACCTGTACAACATCATGCTTGGTAAAGTAGAGGGTCAGCAAAAAAGAAGAAGACCCTTGACAAGATAGATTGACACAGTGGCTGCAACAGTGGTCTCAAACATAGCAACAGTTGTGTGGATGGCACAAAACTTGGTAGTGTTTCGTTCTATTGTATGTAGGGTCACTTTGAGTCAGAAGTGACTCAGTAGCATCTAATAACAGCAACCACCATTTGGGATGCCATAGGGCAACCAGGAACTTCTGGGTCTTTCATGTACAATGAGAAGTCCATGAAGAACCATAGTAGGGGCCTGAGAAGGTGGGTCAGCTTGATGGAGTCGCTTTCTGCCTAACTATATCACGTGGTCATTTATATTCTGCTGCAGCTGTCAGAAGGGTACACACTACTAGTAGCATTCTCACACAGTTGTGGGTAGAAAGCTGCTTATGGTGTCCCACTTCAGTATATCTGGTGTTTTTATTACTCCGTTTAAGGTTTAGTCCCAAAGAAGGATAGGGGTTGATGAGAAATAAGAACTCCAAGTTCCTGACCTCACTGGAAGCATTCTCTATTTGCTCTTTAAAAGGAACTGCAATATGTTCTATTCTGAGTTTCTCTACCCATGGCATATAGAAAATCTCCATGAACACAGCCAACAAGCATGTCTCTTGACATGGAAAGGGAGCTTTGGGAATTTATAATTGTTTTTCTCTTTTGACAAAGCCTTACTGTCAGAACTATTATCTTGTAATGGACTCAAAATAAGTCTAGTTTGACAGGCAACATGGAGCAATGATTGTGTTGTTGTAGATGATGCCTGTCCTTTCTCTGAGCCACTGAGACCCATTAGGGTAGGGTATTGTGATTTAAGATGAATGAAAAATATATCAGTTCAATATTTTAAAAAGTATTATACCTATCAAAATTCAATTCCATCCAGTGATCATGTCCAACTTTGATGGGTTTGTGGATGTTTAAGTCATTCGTCTCTGCTGAGACAATGGATCTTTCTCTGGCATCTGAAATAATTTACTTATTTATTGAGATTATTATTTTTCTCACTCCCTCCATTAGAATATAAGATCCACAAGGGCAAGGATCTTAGTCTGTTTTGTTCAGTAGGGTATCTTTATTGCCTGGAATCTGGTAAGGACTCTTTGAATGAATGAGTGAGTAAATGAATAAATAATGAATGAATTTCCCATTTCCCAGCAAATGTTAAGAAAACAGGCAGGTCTTATGTATAGGTGAGGAAGTGGTTGTCTCCCTAATATTTGTAGAAAAATGCTTAGACAGTCCCAGGTACTGAGGTTATAATATTGAACGATCAGACATTTGCCAGTTCTCATAGGAGAGGGATTAAATCTTCTAATCCTGGTTCTGCCAGTTACAAATTGTGCGATATTGGACAAGTTGTTTTACTCTTGTGAGCCTCAACAGTCTCATCTGTAAAACGGAGATGTTGTGACCTATTTTGCAGGGTTCTCGAGTGCTTGGTCCATCATAGGTACTCAGTGAATGTTAGTTTCCTTCTTGTTTCACTTCCCCAGGCATCAACCTGTAGGGTGATGTGAAAAATCAAGAGTAGAAGAGAAGGGAGAAAAAAGTAACCAAACATGGACACTGGTCTTCAACCATAGTTGGAAGTTGCGTTAGCTCCCGCTGGTGATATTTCTCTGGTTAATGAGGAGTAGTCTTGTAGAATAACTGTTGATTGTCCCAGAGAATTACTCCTACAGCAGAGTGTACAAGGGCCCTGGTGGCACAGTGGTTAAGAGCTATGGCTGGTAGCCAAAAGACTGGCAGTTCAAATCCACCAGCTGCTCCTTGGAAACCCTATGAGGCAGTTCTACTCTGTTCTGTGGGGTTGCTATGAGTTGAAATTGACTCGACAACAACAGGTTTCTTTTGGTAGAGTGTACAAGGCCACCCACCACAAGAAATGGGCTGTGACCCTTTCAGAGCCTCTTCAGTGGCTTGGCCTCGGGCAAGCAGCATTCTGGTTCCTCACCTTCAAGGTGTAGAGATCTGATTGGCTGTTTTCCTAAGTGTGTTCACAGCTCTCTGGACACTCCTGTTCTGCCCACATTTGATAGACTTTCCAGGTTCTAAACTGTTGCTTGCAAATTCTGTCAGTTCTGACATCCCATGAGAGGGATTTTCTTAATCTTGATCTGTTCAAATGGACATATGCCTGAGTTTCTTTTTAGTGGTTTTGCCCTTTAAAAAAAAAAAAGTGTTTTATGAATTCAAAGAATACTATCAGAGATTTTTTTTTTGCAATGAGATACCTTTGTTGCTTTTCAAGCCTGTGGACACTCAGACTTGAAAGTCTTTGTATATTAGCCAGAACTCATTAGTTCTCATATTGTGGGTTTGATGTCTTATTATTTAATATTGGGGCCCTTCTTTCCTAGAGGCAAGATCTGGATTATCAGCTGCTGCTGCTGATGATGACGATGCTGCTGATAATATAATAGTAATAGTAACAGCAACAATACTAATAGGTAACATTTATTGAACACTTACTACGCTTCAGAAACCGTGTTAAGCACTTCCATGTATTAATTCATTGAATCCTGGCAAAGATGCCTATGAGTTAGATATTGTTAGTGTTCCCATTTTACAGATGAGGAAACTGGGCTCAGAGAGGCTAAATGACTTGCCAAAGCAGTAGACATGACTACAGAGAATTCCCTGCCTCTCTCTGAACTAAAATGCTTTGGCTACATTATCTTATTTTGTTATTCCAATAACTTTGTAAGATAGGAGCATGAGCTACATTTTCTAGCTGAGAAAACTAAGGCTCAGAGAGGTTAGGTAACTTCCTAATATCACATAGCTTGTAAATGGCAGAGCTGGGATTTGGAACAACAAAGCCTGTACTCTTAAAAGCTGGGTTAAACTACCTCTTATTATAATGGCTTGATCTCTAATTAAAAAGATGCTGTCGTTAACATCGAGTGTCAGCGTTCTCTCTCACACACACTCACATACACACACACATACACACACATGCACACACAGTACGCCTTCAGAAACCTGGAACTACAAAGCACTTTTTACAGATTAGACGTGAGAGTTTGAGAAAGTTATTCTCAGAGATAATGGTGGAGAGAAATCAGATGTTTGGAATGTTTTTTAAAACATCTAATTACCATCCAGCAGGTGTATACCCGCAGGCACGCTCAGCAGGTAAAATGGTGTCTGGGGAACTGACTAAGTACTTCTCTCGCTAATTGTTCCTTTCTGTCTACACCGTGCTTCTCCGAGCTGAGGGATTTAATAACAGATGCTCTGGGATCATTCTTATTAAAGCAAAAGAATTGTGTCCTTTGTCATCATAGATGCATTTTCTGTCCTTGTGTTCACCATGAGCACATCGTAAGAGAGCCGATCATCTGACACATAAACAGTACACAGATCACAACAGGAAGCGCAACCTGGGGTTCGGATTCTCGTGGTTATAATAATAGAATCTCAGCTTCGTTAACGTAGATTTTTACACTTGACGCTTCTTTCCCGTAATAAACCTTATTTGAAACGAACACCTTTCAGCCTCAAGGCCGAAACAATTATGTTCAGATTGAAAAGCAATTAGTTTCTACTTACGTTTGAGTAAACAAAATAAATGACTGTCCCTGTTTGCCTTCCCCATCTTGTTCGGTTCTGTGTTCAGTGCGTGGCACACCAATGCTAAGCATTTCTCATTTGTCCTAAAATGAGCGTCGGATGAGATGTTGCTTTATGTAAAGTTTGGATTTGTTTTCTGTCGTCTCAAAGCAGTTATCGAGGTCTATCTTTTCGTGGCCCCTGGTGGATAGAATCTCATGCATTCAATAATGCAACCATGGGCAGGAAGGCAGGCATGGCTTACATGCTTACATGCTTACAGCCCAGCAGAGGGATGGGTAACAGGGCAGAATATTTTATCGGCCTTTTCACTGCGGAGCTCAGTGCCTAGAACAGTGTCTAGCACTTCTTTAGTTCCAAAGAAATATTTGTTGAAGGAACATTTACAGTAAAGTTTAGTAAGTGCTGTGATAGAGGATTGCCGCAGGGCCATGGAAAAGTGCAGTAGACAGACCCCTCCTATGGGAGTCTTTGATCAATTTCCCTCTTAGAAGGGGATGAAAAGCTGAGGCTGCAGCTCTCTCTGCCATTCTCAACAGCTTCAGCGAAAGAAAATCCCCATGGCATAGCGGCCCAGAGGATGACCTTCTTTGTTAGATAAATATGGGTCTGATCCTGCTTTCCTACTTGCTAGTCACGAAAGAGTTAGCAGGTTATCCCGTCCAAGCCTCAGTTTTCTATATGTAAGCTGGGAAATTGCTTGAGTGATGCTCTTACTGACAGGCACATGCTAGGTAGTCAATACTTGTAATTGCCATTGACTACAAAGTACTGATTGGGTGCTCACTGCACATAATCATGTTATTCTTTTCAAACAAAACTTTACGGTGGATCCAGTGTATTAACAGAATCATGATAGAGGTAAATAATTGAATGCATCAAATATAAAAAAGGAAAACCTCAACCTCTCAACCCAGTAACTATGTTTTAAACAAGGAGCCCTGGTGGTGCAGTGGTTAAATGCTCGGCTGCTAATTGAAAGTGCAGTGGTTCGAACCCACCAGCTGCTCTGCAGGAGAAATGTGGCAGTCTGCTTCCCTAAAGATTTACAGCCTTGGAAACTCTATAGGGCAGTTCTGCTCTGTCCTATAGGGTCACTGTGAGTCGGAATTGACTCGATGGCAACGGGTTATGTTTTAAACATTTCTGTTACATGAATCTAAATGACTATTATGTTCTTCGGAAGAGCAGAAACTTCTATTATGCTGTGCTGCTTTCTCACTTGTGATTTGGGGGAAGCCAGCATACCTCCCTGAGCTTCAGTTTCCACAGCTATAAAATGCAAATAATTAAAATAAATCTATAACATCATTAACTTCTGTATCTCTGAGAGTTTTTAAAAGGTCTGTGTCAGCCTAGGGCTGCCTTCCTTGGTTCATCTATTCACCAATTATTGGCCAGTCTCTGTTATATGCAATGCATTGTGCTGGTCATATGATGAGATATCTGTCTGGAAGGAGCCCATGGTGGGGAGGTGGGGGGAGACAGATATGTGTGCAGATCATTACAAGGGAGACTAGTCTGTGCTAGAGTAGAGGAAGATGCAACGGATGAGACAAATTATTCAACAGAATCCTTCCCTGCTTCCAGCATTGCTGCAACAGATAGGTCAAGAGAATTGTCAATTACTGCAGCAAATTAGCCAACACCAGGAACATTTTACTCAGATGTTAGCTGAACCAGTTCCAGAAGCAGGTGGTCAAGGGGGAGGGGGTGGAGGTGGCAGTGGAGGAATTGCAGAAGCTGGGAGGGGTCATATGAATTACGTTCAAGAAACGGCTCAGGAAAAAGAAGGGTTAAAGGCATTAGGATCTCCTGAAGAACTTGTGATACAAGCATACTGTATTTTGCTTGTGAGAAGAATGAGAATTTGGCTGCCAATTTAATTTTGATCATGTCTGAAAGGGACTTTTTTTTTTTCTTTCCCCCTCACTTCACTCCAGTGTGTTACACTAATTTTGCCCACTGGATTGTCTGGGATGATTTGGGCTAATATCCACAATACTTGGTATAAGGTAGTGGATTGTTGGGGATGGGAAGGGAGGGATACAGGATATAGGGCAGGGATAAATACAGTGCATGTCTGCTTAATTGGAGCCCTAGTTGCGCAGTGGTTAAGAACTCCGCTGCTAACCAAAAGGTTAGTGGTTAGAATCCACCAGCCGCTCCTTGGAAACCCTATGGAGCAGTTCTACTCTGACCTGTAGGGTCGCTACGGGTTGGAATTGACTTGACGACAATGAGTTTGGTTTTGGTTTTGTCTGCTTAAATTAGCAGATGCCGCAAATCTACACAGTGTGTAAAATATTATACAACCAAAAATCAGCTTTTGCAGGTATTTATTTCTTTTCTAAAACAGTAGGTAACATTTCCTAGATTTCACTCTTTTTAGTGTAATGGATCTAGAAATTTAGTGCAATGCCCTGCTTTGTATTTCTTTGATTTAACGTTGGTTTCAAAAAGAATCTCTGCTGCCTAGAATCTACAGTCTCTATTTCATGGCAACACTGGATAATGGTTTTGTGAAATTGAGAAAAAACTGGAGCAACTGTAAACAGAAATGTCAAATTATTGATGGTTATTGTTGCTGCTTCAAATAAGTATAAAATGAATGTTTAAGGAATCCCATTCTTTCATGTTAAATACTTGGGGGAAGGGAAGGAGAGGAACCTTTTCTTAAATTAAAATAATTACTGCTGTTTTAAATTTTCTTGATCATTGAGTGTGAGACCCTTCTAGTGTAATTTGGGAAGCTGTACAAGTATAGGCAGAGTTATTTTCCTATTCACATTTTTTTTGTTTGGGGAAAAAATGGATAGGTATCCAATTACTGTTTACTTCATTGTTGTATTGCAGTCAGAATTTTAAAACAACTGAAAAAAAGAAAGGGGACCTTGGCTTAGCATGGGAAGCCTCAAGTCCACCAGATGGATTCTTTGCTGTCTTAATCCCTGTCCCAGATTCAGCATTTGATACTGTTTGTCCATAGGTCTGTTGTCTTATTTTTAGACTGCAATTGGCTCAATTAAATTTGAAGCATTCCTTCATCATTCATCATCCATTATTCCAGCTATCCATTCACCCAACAGCCAACCCATTAATCAATAAAGGACATTTCCTGATATCCCTTTCAATCAATCCATGAAGGGATATCCCTTTCAATTAATCTACAAATGGATACTTGCTGAGCATGTATTGTGTTTCAGGTACTCTGCTCTGAAGTCAGGAATGAGTGAGATTCTATCCCTCTTCTTAAGAAGGTCCCTGTCTAGGAAAGGAAGAACACAGATCACTGTAATCCAAGTCAGAACATTGTAAAACCATAAGCAGAAGCGAAGGGCTGGGAAACCATGTATGCTCGTGTTTTCACATCCAGCCAGCACTGTGCATGGAGTTACCTGCCCAACCACTGTAGGCACAGGAGGTTGACATCCTTGTTTCTGTGTATGGGAAAAAGGACAGATCAAGCCTTGGAAGTCAGTCAGATCTTGAAGGGCCTTGGATGCCAAGTCAGATAGATTATTCAATACGAAAGCCTTCTAAGGTTTTGAAGCAGAGGGAGAAGGGGCCCATAGAACTAGAGGGCAGCATGCCCAGGTGTTATGAGAAGACTGAGGCTGAGAAATATAACTGAGAAGTGATAGATCTTTGAAGTTCTTTTGTAGATGGTTTCTCTCTGGGAGATTTTAGGTGTTTCAAGTGAAACCACAACAGATAAGTCAGAGTTTTCTCTAAAGACTCTGACAAATTCCTTCTATATCCAAGCAGAACTTTCGGGAGCTTTGGGCAGCTCCTGAAGCTTAGGTGGCCGTGACTCCCTAAACATCTTTCTGGAGACCCAAGTTACCATGGATCTCAAAGTGGACGACTCCGAGGGAGGGAAACTTGCATGAAGAGTGCCAAGCAGGCGAGCCTGGGTTCTTAGACTGTGATGGGACTTGGAATGCGAGAAGGGCTCAGACAAATTTTAAAATCAAGTGCCTTGTCAAAGAGAAATAATGTATCACTTTTCTTTCCATTTTGCAAGAATAAAGATACAGTTATTATAGTAGCTATTAGCCTTTTGGGAGCCCTGGTGGCTCAGTGGTTAAGAGCTCGGCAGCTAACCAAAAGGTTGGAAGTTTGAATCCACCAGCCGCTCCTTGGATACCGTATGGGGCAGTTCTGCTCTGTCCTGTAGAGTCGCTATGAGTCGAAATTGACTCGGCAGCACTGGGTTAGCAGCTTTTTGACATTTCAACTCTGGAAGTTACCATGACTTTAGATTCATCGGACATACTTCCTTTCTGTCCTCCTGTGCTGATTCATTTTAGGTAGATACATCAAGGTTGGCTTGAACTTTGATGCTGATGGGATCTTTTAAAGTTTAAAACTAAGCCTGCTGCCACTGAGTCAATTGGATTCTGGCTCATAGCAGATTGCCTCATCTTTCTCCTGCAGAGTGGCTGGTGGGTTCGAACTGCTGACTTTTCCGTTAGCAGCTGAGCGCTTTAACCACTGCACCACCAAAGGCTGTAAACGCTCCCATAATGAAAATTCTAAAACCACTTTGTAATTCCCTAAATAACTGTGAGCCTAGGATTTAAACGGCTGCTGTTTTACTGCCATTTAATTATCTACCTCTTAAGTAACTAGAATATTACAATTTTGCAACATCCTGTAGTTCTCAGTCCAATTGTTCAATTATGTGTATAGCAGGATTTTTACACTACTCTAATTAATAGGGGAACTGGGTAGAGGCATTGATATCAGTGCACAGAAAACTGACTCTCATCATTTTTTTCCCATACTGAATTGCCACATATATACATACAACGTAGGGTTGAGTCACGAACCGGTGCTCATTTATAAGAGAAGTCAACTCACTGTTATGTGGTATGACTATCAGAAGTTTATTGATCAATTTCTGGGAAGATAGGAAAGAGATCCCGGCACTTGGAGGAGATCTCAGCTAGTAACCTACCTCTATTGCTTGTTAGCAGGCAAGTTATGTAACCTCCCTGATTCTTAGGTTTCTCATCAATCATTTATAGTTGGTACCACCCTTAGACCCAGATCAGCTGGCCGTGCGTTTAAACCCTGGGCTTTACAATTCACCTTCGGCCCTCCTCTGGTTGTGGCCTCCCCATAAATCAGAGTCCTCAGGCCATGGGCTATGTCCATAAAGAACACACCCCTTCCACTGCACCATTCTCTGGTACTGTGGAGCCAGGGGTGCAGAGAGGGCTCTGGGCTGGGGGATCCATGCGTGCTCTTGCTTCCGGCCCTGCCAGTGTGAGGGGCAGGCCTGCTTAGAGCTGTTAGTGCTCACCCTTACGTGGAGGTGCACGGGAAAGAGGTGCAGGAAGGGCTGGCTTGCATTGTTGAAGGAGTAGGTGTTGTGGGCTAAGTTAAAGATTTCCTTATTCTCAAATATGCTATGAACTACAGGCCATCTAGAGATTCCAGCATTAGTGATTCATTCCTTGAATTTAGACATTGAATTTTTGTTGAAATGTGAATAATTCTTGGGGATGGCTAATACAGCTGTATTTTTCACCAGCAGCAATTAACATCTTTCTATGCATTTATCCCAGTAGCCAGTCACCCCGCAAGCTCAGAGGAAAAGCATACAGGATTAGTAAAATTAATTGGTGGTGAATTAGTAAGTATCTGGAAGAGTATAGGAGTTCTCTGAATCAGCTAAGCTGTAAGTTTCAGCACTCAAATAATCGTAAGGACACCAATAGCTAATATTCACTGAGTATTTACTACATGCCAGGCTCTGTTCTAAGCACCTTACATTGGTGATATTATTCAGTCATCATAGAACCTGTGAGTATGTCCTTATATTAACCCTATTTCACTGATGAGAAAACTGAAGCACAGGGAGTATAAGTGATTTGCCCAAAGCCCTGGAGTTAGTAAGTGGCAAGGTCAGGATTGGAACCCAGATCTTCTGATTGTTATTCCCGTTGATTTAAGGTTCTCACTTTCTTAATTGCACATGCTTTTCATCAGCTTAATCTGATGATTTATCGTTTGTGTGTCTCTAGTGCACGACAGGAATTAGAAGTCTAACATTAGACCATGTTGGGTGTGATAATTAATCTTTATTGCCCATATTATTGTAATTGTTGTATTCTGAACTCAGTAGCCGCTATCCCACTCGTCTCTTATTCTTGTCATTAAGAGGCTTGGGGGATTGCCAAGATTCAGTCTGATACGAGTCTTCTGTGTGTTATTTAACTAACCACTCAACTGATAAACTTGGATCAAACAATTCCAATAAAAACTCTTTAAAATTCTCATATGATTTAATACAGTTTTTTTAAATGCATGATAAAATATAGAATTTTAAATGGGAAAAACGATATGTAAAAATTGTAAAGTGCATTAACAAAAAAAACATTACATTTATATTCTGAAATACATACAATCACTTTAAAGTTAAACTACCTCTGAATTATATATATATATATATTTAATTGCATTTAAATAAGTTTTCTTTTTTTTACAGGGGCGAGGGTTAAGAACTATAATTCTAAACCAGGAGTTGGCAAACTATGGTTCACAGGCCAAATCTGACCTGCAGACTGTTTCTGTAAATAAAGTTTTATTGGAACACAATCACATTCATTTGTTTGCATATTGTTTCTGGCTGCTTTTTTGCTGTAACAGAGTTGAGTAGTTGTAATAGATACCATATGGCACTCAAAGCCTAAAATATTTACTATCTAGTCATTTATAGAAAAAGTTTATTGACCCCTGCCCTAAATAATTTGTCTAAACTGAAATGTTGGCTGAAACACATTCCAATAATACTCCAGAGTCCCCTAATATTGGAGACTTTCCGAAAGAATAAAAACACATTTGTGTCAAAATAATTTTGGAACGCTAAAATGTCCAGCTAGTTAAAGAAACATGTTTTATTGTATTACTACCTGGATTTATTTGAAAAAACACAAAATCAGGGCAAGGTGATCTTAATACTATGGTTGCTTTTAAGTAAAAATGTATTTATCAAAATTTACTTAATAAAGAGAAAGAAATGGAAGGCTACAAAAAACATGGGAAGTTTTGTGATAAAATCCAAACTCAAATATTTACTTTTTTCTCTGAAACAAAATCGAAATAAGAAAGATAAATTTCAAAGTTCAGTTGAGAAGTATATTTTTCTAGCAGTAAACTTGACATTAAAAGAAAAAAAAAAAGAACCCTACTTGCATCTTTTATCCACTAACAAAGGTCCCTTTGCAGAGGCTCATTTCTAAACATGAAAGAGTGAAGTGATGTTTTCCTACCTTGATTGTATCGTTCAGTAGCTTCTTTGCAAGAGGCCGACTCTCCAGAACATTTCAGCTTTCTATGTAAACCAGGCTCAATCTACCTGGTATTCACAAATTAATCCTCTTAGGCCTAGTAGACAGGATGTCAGAAACAGATGTGGCATGGGAGACAAAGTATATTAGGGAATGCAATTGTCAAAATAAATTCACTGGGCTTAACTCACCCACAGTTTCTAGTATCTAATATTTTATTGCCAGGTATAACTTTTTTTAAGGAAAAAAAGAAGAAAGCCAAAAGCGGAGCCCTTGTGTCTAACCTTCCCACTTAAAAAATTGTTGTTGTTGTTGTTATTAGTTGCCATCAAGTCACCTCCAACTCATGACAACCTTTTCTATAACAGAATGAATTGTTACCTGGTTCTGTATCATCTTCATAATCTTTGATATGTTTGCACCCATCGTTGCACTATTGTGCCAACCCATCTCATTGGGTGTTTCCCCTGTTTTTGTTAGCCTTCCGCTTTACCAAACATTATGTCCTTTTCTAGCAATTGGTCTTTCCTGATGACATGTACAAAGTCAGCCTGCCAAAATCTCACTAACCTCACTTCTAAGGAGGATTCTGGTTCTATTTCTTTTAAGACTGATTTGTTTGTTCTTTTTGCAGTCCACGGTATATTCAGTATTCTTTGCCAACACCACAGTTTAAACACATCAATTCTTCTATCTTTCCTTTTCACTATCCAGAATAAAAAATTACATGGTGATAAAAACAAAAGCAGATTTCAGCAAATGTTGCTGGAACAACTGGACATTCATATGCAAAACCAACAAACTAAAAAAAAAAAAAAAAAACTCTACCTATGCCTCATACCATTTACAAAGTTAACTTGAAATATATAGGAGACTAAACCTAAAACTTCTAGAAAAGTGCTGTCTAAATGGAACACTGAGCAATAATGGAAATGTTCGATAGCTGCTCTGTCCAATATGGTAGCCACTAGCCAATGAGGCTGTTGAGCACTTGAAATGTGGTTAGTGTGGCTGAGGAACTGAGGTTTTAAATTTATTTAATTTTAATTAATTCAAATTTAAATAGTTACATGCAGCTGGTAGCTACTGTATTGGATAGCTCAACTCTAGAAGAAATTATAGGAGAAAATATTTGTGAATTTGGAATAGGCAAAGATTTCTTGATTGAATGAAAAGCACCAACAAAAAGAGAAAAAAAAAGACTTCATCCAACCTGAGAACAGTTTTTTGAAATACACTGGTCAGAAAATGAAAAGAAGTGACTGACTGGGAGAAGAAAATATTTATAAAACACATACATGATAAAGGGCATGTATCTAGAATATATAAAAACTCTCAAACACAATAATAAGAAAGCCAAATAGACAAAGGATTTGAACAGACACGTCAGCAAAAAAAAAAAAAAAAAAAGTGATACAAATGGTAAATAAGCACAAAAAGATGTTAAACATCATTAGTCATTAGGGAAAGGCAAATTAAAACCACAATGATATAACCTTGCATACCTAATAAGACGGCTAAAATAAAAAATACCTGAAAACAATACCAAATGCTGGCTTGGGTGTGGAGCAGCTGGAACCATATTTACTGCTGGTGGGAATGCAAAATGGTGCAGTCTCTTTGGAAAAACAGTTTGGCAGTTTTGTATAAGGTAATTCCACACTGGAAGCTTAAAAACAGCTAGGGTGGAAGTATTTACACTACAGAAATTGGCAAATGCTACAAATCAGAGCTGTTTTTGGGGGCTGGGGGGAAAGGGGAGGGAGAGAGCCAATTGATTAACTGTTTACAAGTACAGTACTGCATATGGCCCAACAATCTTAGTCTTAGAGAAATGAAAACATACGTCCAACCAAAGATCTGTACATTAATGGTGATAGTAGCTTTATTCATACTTGCCCCAAAGTGGAAACAACCAAAATGCCCAGCAACTGGTGAATGGATAAATAAATTGTGTTCATCTGTAAGTGGAATACTTGTTATGTGCCATTGAGTCCATTCCTACTTATAATAACCCTACAGGACAGAGTAGAACTGCCCCATAGAGTTTCCAAGGCTTGATCTTTACAGAAGCAGATTGTCGCGTCTTTCGCCTGCATAACAGCTGGTGAGTTCGAACTTCCAACCTTTCAGTTAGTGGCTGAATATTTAACCACTGCACCACTAGGGCTCCTTAAGTTGATACTGCTCAGCGATAAAGAGGAAAGAACTAGTAATATATACAACAGCATGAATGCATATCAAAAGCATTATGCTAAGTGAAAGAAGCCAGGCACAAAAGGTGACGTACTGTATGATGCCATTTATATTAATGGAAAAGACCAAATTACAGAAACACAAATCAAATCCATGGATGGAGAGGTTGGGGCAGGGGAAAGGCATTAACTAACAAAACACACAAGGGAGATTTTTGGGATGATAGAAATTATTATATATATATCTTTATCAAAATTTATAGAACTGTACAACTAAAACAGGTGAATTTTACTGTACCTAAATTATACCTCACTAAAACCTAACTTTAAGGAGCCCTTGTGGCCTGACAGTTAAGCACTTGGTTACTAACCATCAAGGTCGGTGGTGTGTACCCACCAGTCGCTCTGCAGGAGAAAAGACCTGGCTATCTGCTCCCGTAAAGATTACAGCCTAGGAAACCTTATGGGGCAGTTCTACTCTGTCACATGGGGTCGCTATGAGTCAGAAGTGACTTGAGAGCACACAACAACAACAACACAACTAACTTTAAATAAAAGAACGCAGATGTTGTACTGTGTTGTACTTTTTTTACTTATTGCAGAAACGCAGTTTGCAAAAAATAAAAATTGACAGTTTGATCAGGGAAATCAATTTCTCTGTCTCTCTTTCTCCACCCCCCTTCCCAAATATGAATTAAGCTAAATATTTCCCTTAGGAGCTGAATCCACAGTACTTTCTTCCAAAAGACTCCACATTACCACAATCTTTTGAGCATAAGCGTTATCCCTGGATTTGTAGGCAGGCTATTAACCATCAAATGCATTTTCAGAGATAGGCTATATCTTACATAAGACTAAAGAGCCCAGAATTCTTCCTCTTGGTTAAGTTCCTAGGAGTGGCTGGATTTCATATGAGTTCTGATACCCAGGCAATAGCACTGAGTAACAAAGTCTAGGTTTGAATTCAAATTCAAAGAGCAAAAGACTTTCAGTGCCTAATTTATGTCCATTCCAATTTGCTACTTGTGTTCTTATTGATTTTAGAGGGGCCCTTGGTTGGTTCTGCCCTAGTTTTTAGGGTACTAATTCTGTTAAATTCTTATTAAGATCTCAATTACCTACTCATGTTGAACTCCAGTGATCCAATGCTTAAGTGTAGGGACGAGGAAATGCAGAGATTGACAGGCTGCTTGGGTGTGTTTCTAATCATATTATTTTCCAATATTTCTGGCCAAGGCTTTCAAGGATTTTGCATTAGTAAAACTAAAATCACATTTAGTAAGTAAATGTTGTATAACTCTATGGGTGGACACATTATTATTTCTGTCCTCTAAAGTGATTATTTTATGTTATCAAATGTATAAACTTGTTCAGACAAGGCTCTGGGAGCTGCTTTTGAATGCAGTAAACCAGTTGAATTGTATTGCGTAATATTTTTCTAACACATCTGTAGGTAACAAGATAAAAAAAAAACATGAAAAATGTTCAAATTAAGCAAATTTTCTTTCTAGAATGCGCAGTTTAATAAAGCCAAGAGAAAGTATGGGACAGAAGTCTTATTGGAAGGTTTTGGTAAAGTAAGGAGTTAAGCATTATGATATGCTCTGGGCACTGGCTACCATGCTTGATGTATTGGCATTGGGATACCGCAGCATCAGTTGGTGACATAAGTGGGATTAAGGTTCCTGGAATGGCTTTCCAAACTAGATGTGGAGTGAGAAGAACAAATTAATCTAGAGAGTGTAAAGGTTCACAAGTACTTTAGTCATTTTTGACACCTTGAAAGTAGTGTCATTGCTGATTAGACAAAGATAAACATGCACCTAAATGAAATGATAAAAATTAAATAAGATATAAACTTTTAAAAATTTCTGAGTAGCTTTATTGGTCTTTTATTATTATAAAATTAAACATAAGTATTATAAAACATAAAAGCATAAATCATGATTATAAAAACATGCCAACTGTAATACTGAAACAATACAGAAGTGTAGAAATGGAAAATAACAGTCTTTGAGCAATCCCAATTTCACTCTGTAGAGGTACCTTATGTATATATGTGTATAAAGTGACACATATTTTAAAAATAAAAGCTGCATCATACATCCACTTGTACAACTTTGTTCAATTAATAATTTATCATTAACTTCTTACCTGAAAAATACCTACAGATCATCCTTAAGGCTGCATATAATTAGACTGTAAAGATGTAATGTACTTTGCTGAGCACCTATCAATGAATATTTAGGTTTTTTCCCTATTGCAGTACTCATCTTTGTACCCAGATATTTGATTTGCTTATGTGCCTGTTTATTTGGATGCATTACTGGAACTGTATTTTTTGTTAAAAAAAACAAGAGTGCTATTTTGAGAAGGAAATTGGGTGATATCAAATGGGAGGTTTGGAAAGAAGAATAAAAGGGAAGAAAATCAGATTAACATGCCAAGGATGAATTAATAAGACTATAACTGGATTAATGATCTGTGAGTGATATTCAGAGCTTTGTGTTTTCAGCTTCAGCAAATATATTTGCTGTGTGCTGTCCAAATGGCTGACTATAAGTCTTCTGTGTTCCAGCACTGCACCACATACTTTTATGTGTTATCTCTAGTTGACTTGATTTTAACTTTATCCAGTTAATTTAATTTAATTTTAACTTATCTAGCTTGACTATATCTAGTTGATTTGATTTTGTAATCACTTATGTCATTTTCAAAGAGGCCTGGTGGTACTGTGATTAAGCACTTGGCTGCTAACTGAAAGGTTAGCAGTTTGAACCCACCAGCTGCTCTGCAGGAGAAAGATGTGGCAGTCTGCTTCCATAAAGATTTACAGCCTTAGAAACCCTGTGGGGCAGTTCTGTTCATCCTGTAGGGTCTATGAGTCAGAATTGACAGCAGTGGGTTTGGGTTTTTGGTATGCCGTTTTTAGGCACTCTTTTCTATATGAACAAAAAGAGGTCTTTTCAGGTTATCTTTGATGTTGCTGTCGAGTTGATTTCAACTCATAGCGACCCTACAGGACAGAGTAGAACTGCCTCATAGGGTTTCCAAGGAGTGGCTGGGGGATTTGAACTGCCAACCTTTTGGTTAGCAGCTGTTGCTCTTAACCACTGCACCACCAGGAGCTCTGTCCTGTAGGGTCACTATGAGTCAGAATTGACTCAACAGCAGTGGGTTTGGTTTTTTTGGTTGACTGATGTTTGTTGCATGGAATAAAAAGAATAATTTCAGAGAGTGGTAAATGCTATGAACAAAATTAAATGGACTAATGCAAAAGAGAATTACTGAAAAGGGAAGATGGCTGGGATGATGAGTGAGTGCTTGGTGGAGGAGGTAACATTCAAGGAGAAACTGAATAATCAAGATGAGTCAGCCACAAGATATACCAAGGAAATTGTTTTTCACCAAATGAAACTAATAGTACAAAGAAACTAAGGCAGAAACTAGTTTGGGTTATTCAAACAACAAAAATAATTCTGGTTATGTCTGGAGTGTAGTGAGCAAAGGGGAAGGGTAGAAGGAGAAGAAGTCGGAAAAGAATACAGGGGCCAGATCATGGAATGCCTTGAAAGCCAGGGTAAGAAGTTTGAATATTAAAAAAACAAAGTATCCAAGTTCAGTGAGAAGCCATTGGGGGTTTTTGAACTGGGAGCATCATAATCTGATATGCGGCTATGTGGCTGATTAACAACATCTGTTTAGTAAATGGACTATGTGAGGCAAGAGTGGAAGCAAGGAGACAAAGTGGGAAGATATTGAGGTCATGCAGGTGAGAGGTAATGGTGGCACTGGAGACTGAGAGAAGTGATGAATTAGAGAGATCGTCTAGACGTAGAACCAACAGGACTTGCTGATGAATTGAATGTGGGGTGTGATATGAAGAGAGATGTGGGCATCTTCCAATTAAACGAGGAGGTTGTCATGCAGAGAAGTATTTTTTACAGGTCACAGTGCTGGAAGATGGCAAAAGTTGGAATCAGAATCTACCAGGGGTGGGGTCCATTGCAAACCCTCTCTGCTTTGGCTGGGATTGTGAAGGTCTGCACCGTGGGAGTAAGTGTGACCCAAAAGTAAGCTAGCCATTCTATGGACCATTTCACAGTATGCGTTGTGTGAGTGACCTTCACAATCTCAGTCCTTCATGCTGGAGTTAATCTGATCTTGCTTGGTGGCCCAGATGCCTGGCAGAAGTAAAGTGGTTATTTTAAGATAGTTATTTTTATTAAAGATTATTTAAGATATAATAAGTTATTTCTAGTGTTCAAATTATTTTTACAAACAATATTTTTAAGTAAAGTGGCCAGAATACAATCAAGGATAACCAGACACATAAGAAGACATGATATGCTGCTGTTTTCTGGACCATATTTTGGATAGGAAAGCTCTGTTATCAGACTTCTCAACAGAAGTCAGAGAAGCCAGAAAAACAATTAAATAATATTTTCAGTGTGCCTAAAAAAAACAGCAGCCAATCATGAATTCTTCTAAAAGGAAGGAAAAATAAAGATATTTATAGGCAAAGAGTCAGTGATTTTATCACTAACATAGCCAAACTAAAATACTAAATGAAGTTCTACAGACAGGATGGAAATGTTCCCAGAGAGAAGGTTAGAAAATTAAAAAGGAATAAAGAGAAAGTAAAATGGCAAATAGATGACAAATATAAACTGTATATATAGAATTAAAATATATGATAATAGTATATAGGTCATGTGCGAGTCAATTGTGTTAAGGTGTTCTAAGATTCTTGAATTGTTAGGGAAGGGGATAAAAATAAAAATTCTAATTAACATTAGTTTATGATAGGTTAAGAAAATGTTTTAATCTCAAAGGTTACCCACCACTAGAAGAACTGTAAAAAACATATTATATTTTCTTAAAAACTAACAGTAAAAGTAAACAATCTAAGAGAGAGAGAACGAAGGAAAACAGGACAGAGTAAATTTAGAGCACATAATAAGATCGTAGATTATTTAAACACAAATATATCAGTAATTGCATTAAATGCTTCAGTTAAAAGCCAATTATTTTTCCGATGCTTCTTTCAATAACAGAATAAGGAAAAATACTCCAGAAAAACACTAACCAAATAAAACTAGTGTAGCCACATTAACATCAGACAAAACCAAATATAAAACAACAACAAAAAGCCTTAGCAGAAACAAAAGAGGAAATATCATAATAATAAAACAATGCAACAGAAAGATATAAAAATCTAAATTTATATGCCCTAGGAACACGGCCTCGAAATACATTAAAAAACTCATATTACCTGAAGAAATAATCAAATCAACAATCATAATAAACCAAAACCAAACCTGTTGCCATTGAGTCAATTCTAACTCACAGCAACCCTATAGGACAGAATAGAAATGCACGATGGGGTTTCCAAGGCTGTCATCTTTACGGAAGCAGACTTGCCACATCGTTCTTCCGCAGAGCGACTGGTGAGTTAGAACTGCCAGTCTTTCAGTTAGCAGCTGAGCACTTAACCATGACGCCACGTAATAGATGATTAAAAACTTGTCTGAAGCATATTTTATTCTTTACCAATTCCCATCCTTTTGTTTGATTTTCATGCCATTGTTCTGGTGGATAAATAGCATGATTCATCTCCTGGAGTGCCCACATTCTGTGTCTGGCTAATTGCTTCCTTCTACTGTTGATTCCAGACTTTCATTAACTTAGAAGAATAGAAAGATAACTAGAAATTCCCAAATGTTTGAAAATTAAGCAATACACATCTAAGTAACCCATGGATCATAGAAAAAGATAACAGCGGAAATTAGAAAAAATTTGACTTAAATGATAATGAAACTAATATCAGAGTTGTGGATGCCTCAGTCTTCATGCTTAGAGGAAAACAGTGGCCTTGAATGTGTACATAAAAAGACTGGCTGAAAATTAATCTCAAAAAGTTAAAAAAGCACCAGAATTAAATCCAGAGAAGGTAGAAGGAAGGAAATAATAAGAAAGAGCAGGCATGAATAAAATAGAAGACAGCTATCTCAAGAAAAAACGTGTAACACAGCCAAAAGTTAGTTTTTTGAAAAGACTAATACAGTTGGTAAACCTCTGGTGAGATTAATTGTAAAAAGGGACCAAGTAATTAATATCAGATATGAAATAGGGCACCTCTATGTAATTCTACAGATATGGAAAAAAAATTATAAGAATACAATATGAACTTTATACCAATAAACTTGACAAGGTAGGTAAAATGGAAAATTTTCTACAGAAATACAGTTCCTCAAAACTGACATGAAATATTCATACAAATATGAATAACCCTATAGCCATTAAAGAAATTGAATTTGCAATAAAGATAAACCTTTGCAGGAGGCAACTTGAAGCCTGTATTGTTTCATCAAATAATTCAACCAAACGTTTGGGAGCAGAAATAACAATATTATATAGATTCTTTCACAAAATTTAAAAGGTTGGAACATTTTATGAGGTCCGCGTAATGTAGTTAAGGTCAGTATGAAATGCAACTAAATTTCTATATACCAGAAACAAACAGGTAGAAAATGAATTTTTAAAATACCACTTTTAATAGCTTCAAAATAATGAGAATAAATCCATAAAACATGAGCAACATTTCTATGAATAAAATGATAAAACATTCAGAGAAATTAAGAGATCTAAATAGAAAGGTATATCATAGATCAGAGATTCAATATCATAAAGACATTAATTATCCTCAAATTAATTTTTTATTCAATGCAGGTGTTCAAATCCCAGCAGATTATTATTATTATTTTGGAAATTGACAAGCCAATTCTAAAGTGCATATGAAAATACAAAGGACTATTAATAGTCACGAAACCCTGGTGGCGTAGCGGTTAAGTGCTACAGCTGCTAAGCAAGAGGTCGGCAGTTTGAATCCACCAGGCACTCATTGAAAGCTCTATGGGGAGGTTCTACTCTGTCCTATAGGGTCACTATGAGTAGGAATCAACTTGATGGCAACGGGTTTGGTTTGGTTTTATTAATAGTCAAGACGTTCTTGAAGATCAACGACAATGTGGAGGTATTTTTTTCTACCAGAAAAAAAAATTAAAAATACCCAAGATGTATTTTAAAACTACTGTAATTAAGACAGTATGATATTGGCACAAGGATGGGCAAATAGACCTATAGGACAGAATGGAGTCCAGCAACAAACATATATAAATGGTGGCACTGCAGAGCAGAAGAGAAATGGTGGCCTTTTTCATAAATGATATTGGAAAAATTGGAGATCCATATGGAAAAATGGAATTTTACACTTAAACCTCGCAAAAATCAAATCCAGATGATGTACACTTAAATGCAAGACAATACAGTAAATATTTTGAAATAAAATATAGGAGAATATCTTTATAAGCTTGGGTAAGCCCAAACCAAACCAAATCCATTGCTGTGGAGTCGAATTCCGACTCATAGCGACCCTATAGGACATAGTAGAACTGCTCCATAGTGTTTCCAAGGCTGTCATCTTTATGGAAGCAGACTGCCACATATTTCCCCTGAGGAGCGGTTGGTGGGTTTAAACTGCCGACTTTTAGGTTAGCAGTTGAGCGCTTTAACCACTGCACCACCAGGGCTCCTTATAAGCTTGGGTAGAGGATAATTTTTTAAAATATGACTCAGATAATACTATCCACAAATATAAAGATTGACAGATTTGGCTGCATTAAAGTAAGAATTTCTGTTCATTAAAAGACATCATAAGGAGAATCAAAAGGTTCCCAAAATGTGGGCGAAGGTTCTGAAACACAAATAATCAACAGAGTACTTGGGTAAAGAGTCCGTAAAAATCCCTACAAAAAAATAAGAAAGAAAATCAATGGAAAAATGGTTTGTAGATCCATTGTATTGGTTACCCCAATAGTTCGTGTCCCCCTTTATCCATACCTTTGGTGACTTTGCATCATGCCATCGAAATATAGAGTCTGTTTCCCAACCCTTGGATCTATGGTGCTCTTGTGACTTGCTTTGGACAGTAGAATGCAAGAAGTGACAACGTGCCAATTCGGAGTGTAGCCCTTTACTATCATTGTATAATTCTAGATCCCTTGCACCTTGGTCAGATAACATATTGAAGGATGGGAGATACGTGACCTAGTCATTGTCACAGACATGAGTGAGATCATCCTAGACTATCCGTTTCTGACCAGCCTGCATACTGATCACAGACACATGAGCAAGCCAGGACACAATCAGCTGAGCCTAACCCAGAGCAGAAAAACCACCCAGCATACTCAAAGACCTGGGAGCTAAATAAATGCCTAATGCTTTAAGTCACTAAGTTGTAGGGTAGTTTGTCACTCAGGAATGGATAACTGATAGAAATAGGTAAGAGGCTCAGACAGGTACTGCACAAAAGAGCATAAGTGAATGGCTAATAAGCCTATAAGAAGATGCTCAGTCTCATTAATACAAATACGAAACCACGATGAGTTCCCCAACAGAATAGCTAAAGTTAAAGACTGATGGTGCTAAGTGTTGATAAATCTATGGAACAAGTAAGATTTCCATGCGGTGCTTGTGGGAGTATATATTGATACACAACACTTGAAAAATAGATGGAAAGTACATATACCTTAAAAAGACAAAACCAGTTTCCTTTGAGTCGATTCCAACACAAGGCGACCCTGTTTCAGAGTAGAACTGTGCTCCATAGGGTTTTCAATGGCTGATTTTTTGAAAGTAGATCGCCAGGCATTTCTTTCAAGGTGTCTCTGGGTGGACTCAAACAGCCAGCCTTTCAGTGAGCAACCAAGCGCATTAACCATTTGCATCACCCAGGGACTCCACAAATACCTTATGGGTTACCAATTTCATTTCTAAGTATATATCTAAAAGAAACATGCATGTGTGTACTAGGAAAATATACAAGAATGTTCATAGCAGCATTATTTGTACTAGCCCTAAATGGAAAACCACCTAAATGTCCATCAATCATAAGATGGATAAATAAATAGTGATACAGTCATTCAATGGAATACTGTAATGAAAAAGGGGGGAACTGACAGTTTAAAGCAGCAACGTGGTGAATCTGACATACTGAATATAGAACAAGAGAAGCCAGACATAAAGAATATATACTGTGTGATTCTAATTACATAAAGCTGTAAAAACTAAACTCTAATGTAATTTATAGTCTATAGAAGAGAAAAGTACAAAGAAAAGCAAAGCCGTGATAACTATAAAAGTCAGAACAGTGCTTACATTTAGCAGGGAGGAAGGAGGTTGTAATGGAAACAGGCAGCCAGGAGCCTCCGGAATGCTGACAGCGTTTTATTTCTTGACCTGAGCGGTAGTTACATAGTACATAATGTTTTATTAATTAGTATAGTTACATTTTATGTACTTGGAATGTGTGGGTTATATTTCATAATAAAAATGTTAAAGGAAAGAGACAGGCATCAAAGGGAGTTCAAAAGTGGCAGTTACGTATTTGTTGCTGAAAACCCTTACCACTGTCACTTCTTTTGTGAAACAAAAATAGTTGACCAGATGCCTCTAAGTCTTCCATTAACATTCTAGGACATTGAGTGTTAAAGTAGAATGCCAGTACAGCAGTTTTGACACACAGACCAAACAACGAGCCTGAGAATTAATGGGAAATGACATCTGATGGACCCAGTTGAGGTTTTGATGTGATTCGAGTAGCAGCCCACATTAGCTGAGGTTCCCCATGGAGTGCTGTGCCCCTTGCTCTCTGGGCGGCTTCAGTCACGCTGAAGGTGTGTTCCTGCCTCTCGGTTTTACAGACTTGTCAGCAGAAAACCTGGCAGGATGCAAATCAGGAGTTGCCTATACTTTATCAGTTTATTCCTGTGTGCTGCTCCCATGTCGCATATTTTTGTGACAAGAAGATTGTTTATTTATTTGAAGCCTGCTCAGTATAGCTAGGGATGATTTAGAATTGCTTGTAAAACTTGTCCTACTGTCGCCATAAAACCTGTTTGGTAAAAACAAAATTGTGTAATGAACTACCCTCTAGTAGAGATAAGTACAACCACCCTCTAATAAAAAGATGCTAGCCTGAGGAATCCTTAAAGACTAGCATGGAATTTACAGCACACACATGTATTTAGCTTTCGTATACAAGTGAGGAAACCCTGGTGGTGTAGTGGTTAAGTGCTATGGCTGCTAACCAAGAGGTTGGCAGTTTGAATCCACCAGGCGCTCCTTGGAAACTGTGGGGCAGTTCTCCTCTGTCCTCTAGGGTGGCTTTGAGTTGGAATCGACTCGACAGCAATGGGTATACAAGTGAAGCATAAGCAACCCAATTGGCCATGCTACTTACAATGCACATGTATTGATCTTTGAATGTTGAGAGAGCTAGCTCATTAGTAGATCATTGATTCAACTTTGCTACTTCTCTGTTTTGCTATCAAAGTCATTAACATTAATAATCCAGTTATTCTCAACCATGCTTATAAAAACGAAGGTTGTTTATGCAGAGATGTCACCTGCAGAACTTTTTAAAAAGTAAGTTTTCCCCAAGCCCTACTTTAGATCCACTAAATCAAAATTTTTCCTAGATGAGGCCCTGGAATCTGAAATTGTGACAAGTCCCTTTGAAATCTTGTTGAATTGCCAGGTTTGAAAACA
Organism: Trichechus manatus latirostris; assembly: GCF_000243295.1. Classification (NCBI taxonomy): domain Eukaryota; kingdom Metazoa; phylum Chordata; class Mammalia; order Sirenia; family Trichechidae; genus Trichechus; species Trichechus manatus. Next base: position 9,739,257 of record NW_004443956.1, on the reverse strand, counting down.
CAGCAATGTTTTCAAGGTGACAGATCCATGTCGCTGAAATAAAGTAATTTTGTTTACTTTGTTGATTTATTTTTGTCTGCTTTCCCATTGTCTCCCTAGAGAATATAAGTGCCACAAAACAAGGACCTTTGAGCCTAATTCACTACTGTGTCCCCAGCATCTAGAACAGAGGTCAGCACCTCTGCCCTGTGGGCCAAATCCAGCCTACCTAGCTTTATAAATAAAGCTTTATTGAAACACAGTATTGCTCATTCATTTCTGTGTTGTCTATGGCTGCTTTTGTGTTACAATGGCAGAGTTGAGTAGTTGTAATAGAGACTGTGTGGCCTACAAAGTCTAAAATTTTACAGTCTGCCAGTTTATAGAAACAGTTTGTGGATTCTTGATCTAGAAGAATGGCTGGCAGGTAGTGAGTGCTTGGTAGCTGAATACTGAATGAATGAAATAATAATTTATTAGTGTCTCCAGGCAACTCTCTTTTGCCCAAATAAGTTTCCTTTTGCTTATGTTATCCTTAATTAATTGTTCTATTATGTTGTGGTCACTCCTTGGAAACCTTGTCCCCTCATTGGGTTATTAAGTGCCCTTCATTTTCCCTTGGAGCCAATCTGGGGTTTTGGTCATGCTAAAGTACAATGAGATACAGGAGTAAATGAATCAATTGACGCACAACTTCTCAGGAGATCATTAATTAACACTGTGAGATTTGTTTGAGCTCTCTTTCATTCTCAGAAGGGCGGCAATAACGTATCAGATTACCAGTTAAATGGAAAGCCAGGTTAATATGGATGGAATGTGGTATATTAGTGGCGGGTAGGATTTGTAATAATCCCCAGTTGGATTCAGTGATACGTAATCAGCTCCCAGGGATGAAGTACACTATGTTTTAGTAGATAGTTAGCAGGAAGCACAGGGACTGGGCTAGTTTGTAATCCCATTACAAATCCCATTATCTATATAACCTTGGGCAGTGGACCCTTTTTCACGTGACTGTTCTCATTTTCTTCTTGGGAACTAGAAAAAGCTAGCTTAGTTGATATTTATAGTCTTCTATACTTCTATTGTTTTATAAATATGGAGCTTGATAACAAATAGTCAGCAAATTTAGTAAAACCACAGTTTAATGTGAAGGTTAGATTTTTGAAGTTACCTCATAATTTCATAGAGTCAAAATTACCTTTTGTCCACTCTTAAATGGCCCATACAGTTTTATATGCATAGTTTCTTGCAATCCTATACAGTACATTTTAGGTGAAATTTAGTCTAAAGTTTAATGGCCATTGACCTAAGTTAAAAGAAGGGAAAGTCCGTATGCAGATCTCTGCTAGGAGTTCTCAGTCCATTCTTCCTTTAAGAGAATTATGAAACTGTTACAGCAGGAGGTAGAATGGAGGGTGGGTGGTGGAGAATGCCCAAGTGACTGTGCTGGCCTGCCAGCTTTTGCCAGTCAGTTTTCATATTAAGCTTCCATAGCGTTAAACTTTATGTCTAGATCTGTGTACCTTTGTGGGGATCACAGAGATGATACAGCTTCGTTTTACCTGAGGCTGTTTACCTCAGAACCTTGAGGTAAATGGCCATTTGACGAGATGCCTGTTTGTCTTCCTATCTCTGTGGAATAGACGTTGTGTGCCTGCTCTTTTATGAAAACTCATGGAGGAGACTTGTTTTTCCATGAGTCTCTGGGGGTCATTACTCTAGAACCCATAGTAAGAGATTTTCTCAGGGGACTTAGTTCTGCTAAGAGAATAAAGAGGACTATCTGAAGTACTGAAAAGATTAATTCCTCAGGTACCTACCACCTTCAGGAATGTGACAAAGCCTGGTTCCAGTTTTTATGGACAAATACCTGAAAGGTGAATTAAAGACCATTTAAGGACTTTAGGTTTAGTCGTGTTGAGGGCTAAATCACAAATCCACATCCTTCAAGGAGTCAGTAGTCCCTTCTTTCTTCCAGGAGCTTTTCACTTTGCCTCAGCTGATGCCCATTACTGAGTCAGCATTCTTGGGATTAAAAATCCAGGATGTAAGTTTCTCCAAATATTAACAGAGGAAAAATATATTTTAGTTCTCTTGCTAATGTTTCGATGCAGGCTGAAAATGCTTTTTATAATGCATTTCATCCTAGTTATTCTTAGGACACAATTTGATTTAAAATTTCTAAATGTTTTACATATATATGTGTGTATATATATATATATCCCTCACCAGAGCTGGGGCCTAATTATGAGTGAATTCAAGACATTATGGCTTAATAATTATTAAATGATAGATAATAAGACTATTTCCCCCTATTTTTGAAAACTCTGGCAGAACTCATTATTCTGTCAGAAGATCTTTCACATATGCAGGCTTATTTTTGGTGTTCCAAGAAATCTGAAGTTCACTAACAAGGTTTTTGAAGAACACTCTTGAACTGAATGTGCGGCTGTAATTGAATCAGAACAGTATGTGTTGGGAGTGAGAATGAACCAGCTGGGATACTGAGTTCTCCATGGTGGCCCTAATTCAATAATCTTGAGTTTTCCAACTCTTCCAAAATGAGGCAGTGTTCACGGTTGAATATAAAAATACTAACACAAATGGACATAATTTACTATTTTATTCAATACTATACGTTTGTCATCTGAATCAATTGAAATACAGCATACAGTATAATTTCTAACAACAAATGACAATGAATTCAAAAGGGAGTACCCTTCCCTTCAGAAGTTGAAGTGTGATGATCAGCTGTGAGCCCTGTACTTTTGCAGGGAGACATCTTTGGAATCATGTTGGGAAGGTTAATTGCAGGATGTTTATAACTATGACCTTTGTACTATTGATAACACTAACAAATAGTTATAGAGCACTTAGTATTTGCCAAGCACTCTGCTAAGCCCTTAGGTATATTGTCCCTTAATATTTACAACTCTCTCATGTGGTCAAGCCCATTGCCGTCAAGTCGAATCAGACTCATAGCAACCCTATGGGACAGATTAGAACTGCCCAATAGGGTTTCCAAGGCTGTAAATTTTTACGGAAGCAGATTGCCACATCTTTCTCCCTTGGAGTGGCTGGTAGGTTTGAACGACCGAACTTTCATTTAGCAGCCAAGTGCTTAACCACTGCACCACCAGGGGTCCTTTCCCATGTGGTAGGTACTCTTTTCATCTCCATTTTACAGAGAAGGAAGCTAAGGTAAACTAATAACTTGTGGATCTGGGGTTCAAGTCTCATTCTAACTCCAGAGTCAAGTTTTCATGATGCTGCTACTCTGCCTAGGTCTCTGATACAGCTGTTTACATTATTAGTTCTGATTCTTTCTATATCATCTAACTTTCCTAATGATTTTGAAGATTTCCCATTTAAGTATGTAGCCAGTCTCCCATCTCCCCCATGGCAATGACATTAGCACGGGGAAGTGTGATCTCTGTAATGTATAGATTTCATTATGTTTATAAGCACACTGGGCTGGTGTGGCGTCTGTCTTCTGTGTAATGCGAGTTATTAAACATTAAATAATCATGTATGTCCTAGGAGAAGTGCAGATTAGGAAAGCATCCTAAATGAGATGAAGATAATAGAATGAAAAGATTATATGGAGCTAAACATAACGTGCAGCTTAAGCAATCCACACGGTAGGAACACTTAGTCCTGTATGGGGAGAGAAAATGAGTTAAATATGAATTTAGGACCATGCTCTAATGAAAACCAATGTCAAGATAAACCTAGTTGTCTGCCTTTGGCACAGTTTATGTGTTTTTCATAAAATGCAAGGCCTGGAAGAAGCAAGCTGCTATAATTCCATAAGCAGCACTTGAAATAAATGGGAAATGTATTTACTTTTATGTCAAGACTTCGGTTGCTCTTACTATCGCTTGCTTCATGATTATATGTACATATATACCACATTTTCATGACTCATTAGAGAGTGGGGGCCGACCCACTTGAAACAGCAATAAAGAAAAGTGTAAGATTCAGAACCTTCTCTTTCAAAAATATTTCTGCAGTTCCTTCCTCCCTCCCTCCCTCCCTTCCATCCTTCCTTCCTTCCTTCCTAGTATAAAACAGGTGAAACTGTGTGCTACAGATTAGTAAATAAGCACAAGTAAGCCCATGTGTACCTTGCTTATTGGGTAATCTGTCCGTAATTGGACTATGTCAGGTGTGACTCACCGGAGCTCATTTAACACTGAAATTCTTGCAGTCTTTGCTGATTTGCTGACCTCTGTTAGCCTTCATGTACAGAGATTTTTTTTTTCAGGTAAGTTAATGTTGCCATCAGTTTAATTAATTAAAGTTTTAATTATGCTGGCTGTAAGCCTCACTACCCACTGTACCAAAGATACGCTTCTTCCTTTTTTTTTTTTTTCTCTTTTCCTTTCTGCTCTCACTGCACTTAACAGAAGATGCAGCCACTGGTCACCCTATACTTTGTGGAAAACTTCCTCTGTAAGGTTTGCTCTGGAATGTCTAATATGGGGGATGTCTTCACAGGGTTTACCTAGAGATAACCTTATGTGGTTTGTTGAAATGCTTAGTAGATTGTCATATTTCTGATACTGTATATAAAATCCTGTGTAGATGTACATTTATGAGGGAAGCTTGCCCCCAGCACCATTAATTCTCCAAATGGAACTCAAACCAGAAACCAAACCCATTGCTGTCGTGTCGATTCATCCATGGCCCCCTAAGAACATGGGTTTCTTCCACAAAGGGGTGCATAGCAGTGGGGAGAAATAATGATAATAGCTAATGCTTTCCTTATTTAAGATACCATGGTATGGAATTTGCAAATATTATTAAATACACAAGGCACTACTATAATTACCATGGAGTCTGTAGGTGATGCAAATAGTTAACCCATTTGGCTGCTGTCTTACACATGTGGCACTGCTATAACAGAAATACCACGTGGATGGCTTTAACAAACAGATATTTATTCTCTCAGTTTAGGAGGCTAGAAATCCGAATTCAGGGCGCCAGCTCCAGGACAAGGCTTTCTCTTGCTGTCAGTTCTGGGGGAAGGTCCTTGTCATCAGTCTTCTCCTGGTCTAGGAGCTTCTCAGCACAGGGACCCCTCCACTCCTGGTGCTTCTTTCTTGGTGGTATGAAGTCCCTCTCCTCTTGGCTTGATTTTCTCTTTTATATCTCAAAAGAGATTGACTCAAGATACAACCTAATCCTGTAGATTGAGTCCTGCCTCATTAACTGCCTCTAGTCCTGGCTCATTAACATCATAGAGGCAGGATTTCTAACACATAGGATAATCACATCAGATCACAAAATGGTGGACAACCACACAATACTGGGAATCATAGCCTAGCCAAGTTGACATATATTTTGGAGGGACACAATTCAATCCATAATAGCTGCTAACCAAAAGGTTGGAGGTTTGAGTCCATCCACAGGAACCTCAAAAAAAAAAAAAAAAAAAAAGGTCTGGTGATCTACTTCCAAAAAATTGGCTGTTGAAAACCATATGGAATATCGTTCTTCTCTGACACACATGGGTTACCATGAGTCAGAATCAACTTAACAACGCTGGTTTGGTATAATGCCCATATTACAGATAAGAACACCAATGCTTGCAGAACTGATGTGAGTGATGCAGCAGGATTTGAACCCTGGAAGTCTGAGTCCAGAACATGGGCTCCTAGCCCTTTATCTGAACAGGGGTTTTGCTCTGTCACTATCCCGCTGTGATGTACTATTCAGCAGAACTTTGGACATCTCTGAGCTTCTATAAATACGTGTGAGGGGATAAGGCTAAGGGGTGGGTGTTAGAATTGGGAGTCTCACTAGATGAGATGTTTTTCCTTTTAGTTCTGGAATAGAAATGAACCAAGTCTTCCATTACCAGACATTGACCAGGGCTCTTACGATATATGAATACGCTCGATTGTGTTCTGGAAATAGATTGTAAAAACTATGCCTGTTTGGAGTAGGGGGAAAGAAGGGGAATAATGGTTTTTCCATTAGGCTTAGAGAGATAGAATGATTGATATAGTAGGCACAAAATGTGGAATCTATTTGGATTCGAATCCTGGCCCTGCCTCTCTCAGGCTGTTTCATCTTGGGGCAAATGTCACAACTTCTCTGTGTCTTTGTTGCCTCATCCGTAAAACTACGCTGATAACAATGGCACCTTTGTCACTGAGTTTCTGTGAGAATTAAAAGAGCTAATATATGTAAAGGACTTAGAGCCTGATGCATAACAAGAGCCACGTGTGCTGTTACTGTTATTTTTTTTGCTATTATTATTACTGTCGTTTTTGTTGTTGTTTTGAAAATTAGTGTGTAAAATTTCTTAAAAAATGAATCTTATCACCCAACTGTTTGTTTCGTTTGCGGCTATGAGCTAAAGGTTATTCTAAATGTGCTAGAGAGAAATGATCCCTGTCTGAAAACATGTAAAATCTGAGATTTGGAAGCTCTTTTGCCTTTTTACAGCTCATGTGCAGAATCCTAACTCAGGACCAGTCACCAATGCAGGCCCTCATTAAATACTTGTTAAAAGAATGACTGTCACTCATAAGCCAAGGTGGATGTCTTTGGTGTTCTGTGTCACACCCCGAAGCTTGCCTTTGATTTTAGTCACAGTTGTGGTGGGCAGTGCCTTTGGGGCTCAGACTCACATGCTGGCAGCACCCACCTCAAGTGCATGCGATTGTCTTTCTACTTTCTGCTTCAAGACCTTTGCCAGCACCAAGGGGGTCCACTTGGCGTGAGTGTAAGCATAGCCCCAAAACAAGCCTAACCCATGAGGGCAGGGGCTTGTAGATAAACACTGCAGCCTCCCAGCCTCCAGGTGGAGGATTCTGGAAGGTGCCTGGTGTGCTTCTGAGAGGCCCCTGTAGATTTTCGGTAGCTCTTGCTTGTTGTCTGCAACAGAGACCCCCCTTTGTTGTATCACTTTCCCTGTTCCCTCTCGCCTGCTTCCTAGAATCACCTTCTAAATAAAGTGTTACTGTTAGCTGCCTTCCAGTGGATCCTGACTCATGGCGACCCCATGTGTGCAGAGTAGAACTGCACCATAGGGTTTGCAAGGCTCTGACCTTTCAGAAGCAGATTGCCAAGCCTTACTTCTGAGGCATCTCTAGGTGAGTTTGAACCACCAACCTTTTGGTTAGTAGTCCAGCACTTAACCATTTGTACCACCTAAGAACTAGAAAATGTCTTTGACGCAAACCTTGATTTCCAGACACCCAAACTAAGACATACACTGCTCTAGAACCCTAATGATGAAACCAGTGTCTTTGTGCAAACATGCTGTCAACTCCTCCATTTTTCCTGGTCACAGCTGACTCCCCAGTGCCTGGTACAGTGCCTGAGAAGGCTATAAGCACTCAGTAAGTTTAGTTGAATGATTGAATCAATGAATAAATAGATAAACATGCTCTTTGGAACTTGGTAATGAGCACATCAGTTGAGAACTGTTGTTGTGTACTGTCAAGTCAATTCAGACTCATACTGACCCTATAGAACAGGGTAGAATTGCCCCACAGGGTTTCCAAGGAGTGGCTGGTGGATTTGAACTGCCGACCTTTCGGTTAGCAGCCAAGCTGTTAACACTTTGCCACCTGGGCTCCAGCTGACAACTACTCAATTTTATTTACTAAATGCTGTGTTAGAAACATGGCAGTAGGACATTGAACATCGTCCTTGGAGGGCTGTTTCATATTGCCTGGCCACTTCTTTCTTTAGTCCAGGAAGGTGCTCAGTTTTCTCCTGCAATCCTGAAGGAAAAAAGAAAGAAAAAACTTGGTGAAACTGATGATTTTCTGTCTTTTCAATTAGTATGTCCAAGGTTATTAAAGTTTTACATGTCAACAAGTCTTCATGGGCCTGGGATAATAGAGAAGGATGAACTCTTTGGTGCACACCTTGCAAAAGGGAGCTTATAGACCAGATTGCACAGTAAGACTACATCATGGGCGATATGTGGGCACTGCAAGGGAAGCTGTCAGCAGAGGCAACTGTATTTTCATGGTATGTGTGAGCTCATTTGACCACACACCACACTTGCTAACATAATAAAATGATGGGCCTCCCTGCCTGACTTAAGAATGTGGAATGCTCTTTCCATATGGGGATATGTTCCTGCTTCATTGCACAGGAGCAGTTGGCACGAAGTCTTGAATTCACTAGGTTCACAGTTTCAACCTTTCTAATGGGGGAACTTTTGTGTTTTAGAGCATTTAACTTGGTGAATCTAATGAGCTTGGTGTTGTCAGATACTGATTTCAAATAATTGGTATTATTACGTAGCTTGGAAATGTAAAATCAGTGCAACAGGGCTCCACTGTAAGAACAATTAGTACCAACTGCAAACTCATGAACGAGCTTTATTAACTGACTTTGACTCAATCAAAGCTTGAACTTTGAACCAAGCAAAATTTACCAATCAAAATTCTGCAGTCCCTGAGTAAAGTCTGTGACTGACTTGGTATCTAAAGAGGAGGGGAAGACCTTATAAATAAGTTTTATAAGGAGGATGAGCCTTACTTAGTGACTAATAATAAAATATTAAGGCCACTGACAAAGTAAGAGAAACAGAAAATGGATGAAGGGCAGAACATTTGAATTAAGCTATCTGAAAGGAAATGGAATGAGAGTTAAGGGCCTAAGCTTGCTGCCAGAATGGCTTTTGCCTAACGCCTTGCTAGCTTTAAAGCTGCCTTTGGTTATGATGTGTCAAAATATGAGCATTGGGCGAAAAGAAAAATGTCTGAACTAAAGAAGAGATGGAAATATTAAGTATCTTGAAGGATGGGTTGGGATTGATTAGGCTAATGGGTCTAGGTAGAACATGGCCTTTCTGATGCTGCCTCCGCTGCTGATAATAGTGATGGTGGTGGAGACGATGGTGATAACAATGGTGGTGGTGATGCTGATGGTGGTGAAGATGATGGTGACAATGGTGGTGGTGGTGGTGACGCTGATGGTGGTGAAGATGATGGTGATAATGGTGGTGGTGGTGGTGGTGGTGGTGGTGATGCTGATGTTGGTGATAATGGTGGTGTTGGGGATAATGATTGTGATGGTGGTGTGGTAATAATAGTAGCTGGTGATTGCTATGTAGGCGTTCTGTTTCTCTTTTAATCCTCAAACCCACCCACTGATGTAGGTGTCATTATTATTCAGGTTTTAAACCTGAAGAAACTGGCTTGGAGAGGTCCTACAGTTAATAATCAGTGGGGCCAACATTCTGACTCAGGCAGGCTGACTCCAGAGACCACACACTTGATTCCACACAGCCTTTATACTAATTCAACATCGTGCATTCCAATTTAAGCTCATCAAGATGAGAGACCATCCAAATTCAGTTCTAAGCAAAAACCTACTTCCCACTGCTGAGGGCTTAAGAGTGTAATGAATAGGAAATTGTGCACAGATCCTGAGGTTAATGGTTAAGAGGCAGGACTTGAACCACAACTTTATTAACTAGGCAACAATTTCATTAAGTAGACAAGCAACTTGCAGGGGGACACGGAACGAGATGATGTTGTGTTTTAAAGGTCAAAAACTGGTTTCCTGTAGCTCTAACTAAGGCGAGAATGAAGTGTTATTTGAAATAGTAGCTTTATTTGTAGTCATAATGGTGCCCCCTGCTCCCCCCCATAAATGTCATTCCTGATCGTCCACCAGATTCTCCTGATTTGTTCTCCCTGCTCGTCTTCCTGCCTGTTGCAATGTGGAAACGCTCCGTGGAGAGGAAATCCTTGGTACTTAGAGTGGTACCTTGGAAATCATCTAGCCATCAGTGGCTAAAGGCCCTCTGTCTCACTAGGATTCCAATTTTCCAATTTTACTCAGGCTTAGTGAGTTAACTTCAAACTGAGTGCTTCCAGAAGAAAAGAAAGCCTTGTACTTAACACAGATTTTTAGAAAAAGGTAGCCTCCCTCTAGATTAAGTGATAATGTGCAGCTTTTGTCCTTTGTCATTTAAACCTGCACTTTGAGATTAGAATAAATCATGCTTATCAAAATGCTGAAAGGAGCAAACCTTTTCCTCATCTTTTGGTACCAGCATTCTCTCAGGAGGCCACCCTCGTAAAAAACCATCCCAACTTCTGCAAAAATACTGCACAAAATAGTAAGCAAAGCTAACATTTGATAGGGATTATCAATGTGCCAGGAATGGCCTGAGTACTTTGCTTGTATTGTCCCATTTAATCCTTACTACAAATTTAAGGGTGAGTGGGGGCATTGCTATCATCTGTTCTGTGCAGATGAGTTAGCCAGGGCTCAGAGAAGTTAAGCAACTTGCCAAAGTCACACAGCTGGTAAGCAGTGAAGCCAGGATTTGAACCTGAGCAGTTGAACTCTGGAGTCCAGTCCCTTGACTGCCTTGCTCAGCTGTCTGCTGCTTGTGGTTAGAATTAAAATAAAAACCACTACATCTAATCCTGGCATTTAAGAGGAGCCGTATGGTAAGATAAGGAGCCCTGGTGGCACAGTAGCTAAGCGCTCAGCTGCTAACTGAAAGGTTGGTGGTTTAAACCCACTAGCTGCTCTGCCGGAGAAAGATGTGGCAATCTGCTTCTGTAAAGAATACAGCAAGGCAAAGAATTGGTCTGTATTTGCCTGGAACAACAGAGGAAGAAGGAGAGTCAGGAATAGGAGGAGGATATGGAATATGTGGCTGTCTGCATGAACAACTGCCTCCTTTGCAATGAGACCAGAAGAACTGGATGGTGCCCAGCTACCATTACTGAACATTTTGATCAAAGATTCCATAAAAGAATCCTGATTAAATGTGGGAAAATGCAGAATAGAATTTCAAATTCTCGTGGACTCCAGACTTCCTGGAGCCATGAAGGTTAGAGAAACCCCTGAAACTATTACTCCGAGATAATCTTTAAACCTTAAACCAAAAATATCTCCGGAAGTCTTCTTAAAACCAAACGATAGTTTAGCTTAACTAGTAAAAAATATCTGCCTTGAACAGTATGCTCTTTTAGGAACTATATATATGAGATCAAATTGACAACAACAACTCAAAACATTAGATAGGAACCTTAGGGGGCAGTGAGTTTATGTTAATGAGGGAGGAACAACTCAGATAAGGAGGGTGAGAATGGTTACACAACTCGAAGAATGTGATCAGTGTCACTAAATGGTACATGTAGAAACTGATGAATCGGTGTATGTTTTGCTTTGTATATTATCAAAAACAAAAATAACTAAATAGAATTATATATATTTTTAAAAAGATAACAGCCTTAGATACCCTATGGAGCAGTTCTACTCTGTCCTACAGGGTTGCCATGAGTCGGAATAGACTTGATGGCAATGGGTGGGTGTCTTAGTCAACTAGTGCTGCTATAACAGAAATACCGCCAGTGGATGGCTTTAACAAAGAGAAATTTATTCTCTCACAGTCTAGGAGGCTAGAAATCTGAATTCAGGGTGCCAGCTCCAGGG
>NW_004443956.1:9716238-9726465 GCF_000243295.1 Trichechus manatus latirostris | reverse complement strand
GATTTCTAATTGTTGTCTTTGTATAATTTCTAGTTGTGAATTTATTTTGGCGTTTTGTTCCTGCATTATTTTCCTGAATTCTTCCAATTTTTTTGTCTGTATTTTCCATGAATTTGTCTATTTTTTTCCTCATGTTTGTCAGCTTTTTGCCTCAGCTCTTGGAGAATTCTGAGTATCAGAGATTTGAATTTCCTATCAGGTAGTTCTAGTGCCTTTTCTTCCACTGGAAAGTCATCTGGTGTTTTATTTTGGACGCCTACTGGCACCATCCTGCCCTGTTTTTGTAAATGTTTTGATATTGTCTGCTGTCTTCGGGGAATTCAGTAGTTATTTTTCTCGTTTATTGATTGTAGATTTGTTTGTTTCATCCCTTTTTTAAAAAAAATTTGACTATATCTGAGCAGGCGGACTGCGTGTTCTTTGTTGTTTGCTTGTCTGTGGGCACAATAGTTTTTGCCTCCTTCTTCTATTGTCAGGGTCAGTCACTCAGATATGGTATGGCAGGGCAGGTCTAGCTGAAGAGGAGTTATTGGGACGGGTTGTTTGTGGCACTTACTACAGCCACCAGAGTGGGTCGGTAGTCAGTGCAGGGCAGCTTCCAGTAGGCCGTGCCTGTGCTGCTTGGTGGTGTGATGTTAAGCGCATGGTGGAGGTAGGCAGGATGTAGCGGGGAGATTGTTATGTGTGGAGCTAAGAGGGATATGGGAGAGAGGATAGAGGAATAGGAGCCAAAAACATACAAACAAATAAAAAATAATGCTAGGGGAGCTTGCCGTTGGAGTGGAGAGATGAGAGACTATGAAATGGAGAAAAATAGAAAGGGGAATAGGAAGAAAACAATGAATAAATAAAAATCAGAAAGGTTAAAGAACCGCAAAGTTCCCAGGGATCCCACCCTTGCAGCTATGAGGCCTGGGGAAGTTGCTTTCAGGTGTTGCAGTACAGCCTGGCTAGAAGGCGTAGAGGTATACAACGCCAGGTATTCAGGGAACAGAAAGAGAAGGAAGATATAGAGAGACGAGAAACTGAGTAAGGAAGAAAGACAAAAAGGGAAAAAGAGGGAAAAGAAAACAAAACAAATTAAAAAAAAACAGAAAAACAAGAGAAGCCCCCAAAAGAACAGGAAAAAAAAACCAACGAATTAAGAAATGCCATCAGGGAACCCTCTGCACATCTGTGCAAGCCGAGGGGGTAGTCTCCTTACCACACAGCACCGCCTGGCCAGAAAGGGCTCCCAACTCAAGAAAAGGAAAAGAAAACAAACGAACAATTCAAAACAAACAAACGAACAAAAGCCCCAGGATCCCACCAGCATGGCAGCCCAGACCGGGCAGCAGCTCCACACTCGAACGGAGCTCCACAGCCCCTCAGGAAGAAGCAAAGATGGCGCACAGAGCCAGGTATTTGAGCAAAAGGAAGGGGAGGTGGTGAGAGGTAATGGAGAAATCAAAAGAAGCAGGAAAAATAAGCAACACCAGCAGCCAACAAATGGCACTCAGAGAGCCAGCTAGTGCAGGCTGGTAGAATCCAAGCAGCCGGTGTTTCTCAGACAAGAGACTGCATCCGCGGGAAGCAGAGGGAGCCGAGTGTTGGTGAAGAAGTGTAGGGAGTGGGAAAGTGTATATCCCAAATTACCGGAGCTCTGCAGCCCCTCAGGAAGAAGCAAAGATGGCGCACAGAGTCAGGTATTTGAGCGAAAGGAGGGGGAGGTGGTGAGAGGTAAGGAAGAAATCAAAAGAAGCGGAAAAAAGCAACACCAGCAGCCAACAAATGGCACTCGGAGAGCCGGCCTGTTCGGGTGTGTGGAATCCAAGCAGCCGATGTTTCCCGGACAAGAGATTGTGGCCACAGGAAGCAAAGGAGGCCGAGTGAGGGTGAAGAAGGGTGGGGTGTGGGAAAGCCTATATCGCAAATTACCAGTTGTTTTGTCTCCCGCTGGAAGCTCTGTGAAGCTGCTTTCTCATACCCCCTGTTTGCCGGTCTCTGATAGGAGTCCAAGATGGCGGATCTGTACTGTATTAGCTGGTAGGGGACCTCTGCATGAATCTGTCCTCACTGTCCTTTCTCTGTCAGTTTTCTCACTCCATTTGGTGCTTGGCTGAGTTGTTTATCTCTTCATTTGATGTTTTAGGGTTTCAGGATTGTTTCTCTGTTTGGCTTAGTTTTTCAGATCTTTGCTGTGGAGGGATGGTGTGGTGCTTCTGCCCAGAGAGCCATTTTGCCGGAAATCTTCTCATTTTTTCTCTTTTATGTCTCAAAAGAGATTGAGTTAAAATACAATCTAATCTTGTAGACTGAGTCCTGCCTCATCAGCATAACTGCCTCTAATCCTGCCTCACTAACGTCCTAGAGGTAGGGTTTACAACACAGAAAAATCACATCAGATTACAAAATGGTGGACAATCACACAATACTGGTGATCATGGGCTAGCCAAGTTGACATACATTTTGGGGGAACACAATTCAATCCATAACAGTGGCTTTATATGGTATAATGGAGTCCCTGGGTGATGCAAATGGTTAATGTGCTCAGCTGTTAACCAAAAGGTTGGAGGTTCAAGTCCACCCAAGTACCTTGGAAGAAAGGCCTGATGATCTACATTTGTAAAATCAGCACTGAAAACCCTATGGAACACAGTTCTAGTCTGACACACATGGAGAAGTGACTCGATGGCAACTGGCGTATGGTATAATGGTTAGAAGTACATGTGTTGGTTCTACATCAGTTGGATGAACTTAAGTAAGGTACTCAACCTCTCCAAACCCCGTTTTCTTCTTCTGTTGAATGAGGATTATGATGTTTACCTCATAGGTTTCTTGTGTGGATTAAGGGAGACAGCATTTGCCAAGTATCTTCCCCAAGTGTCCCTTTTCATTTTATTTTATGACCGATGCCTTAGGTCTTGATACCAAGGCAAGATGCTGGCTCCTTAACCCAATGGTTAAATCTTCTCCAAAGCACTTATAATTATAAATGTGTAATATATTTTCCCTGCTGGAAGGTTTTGAATTTTAAAAGGACTCTTAATATCTGAATAATAGTCTTTTTACATATGTGTAGTACAGTGCTTGCCAAACTGGGTTCTACAGGGAATTTTTAGTTACCTTGTGGTATAAAAGTAAGAAGTTTCTTCTTGAAATAAGTTTGGGAAATACAGCATACTATTAGAAACATCTATATACAGTAATTCATTAATGATCCCAATAATTCCTACAACGTAGAAGTCATAAATGTATATGACTATGGAATGATTATTCTGAGTAACATTTTATAAAACATGTTTCGGTTTATGAAATACTGGCACAGAGCCTTAAAGAGGCTCCCTTCCTTCCTTCCTTCCTCTTTTCCTTCCTTCCTCCCTTCCTCCCTCCCTCCCTCCTTCCTTCTTCCTCACTGCCTCCTCCTTCCTCCCTTCTTCCCCCCTCCTCCCCTACCCTTCCTTCCTCCCTGCCTCCTCCCCTTCCCTCCCTCCTTCATTCCTTCCTTCCTTCATTCCTTCTTCCTTCCCTCCCTACCTCCCTCCCTTGCTTTCTTTCCCACAACAATCCTGCCAGGTAGCCAGGGTTGTCAGTACTCTAGAATATTGAGCCCACTGTTGTTATTAGGTGCCATCAAGCCAGTTCTGACTCATAGTGACCCTATGTACAACAGAACGAAACACTGCCTGGTCCTGCACCATCCTCACAATCATTGTTATGCTTGAGCCCATTGTAGCAAGCCCATGGAGACTCCATGAAGTTAAAGAATTGGCCTAGAGCAATGCAGCCATTCATTTAGGAAACTGAAACAGAAAACAAAACTACCTAAATCTTTACATTTAATTTTATTTTTTAATATAACCTGCTACCTTTTAAATTATTTGATTCCAGGAATTTCAGACACTGGGGCAGTTTGCAGCTGACATTTGGGGGTGTTGGAGCCTTTGGGTAGTCCCTCTTATACAGGTGGTTCTTTCTCCAAGACAGAGCTCCAACCCTTTCATGTATTTCTGTTTCTGTTGCTACCACAGTCACCCAAACCACCCAGACCTCCACTGCAGCCTGCTAACTGGTCTCCCTTTGTCTCTTCTTATCGCATTGAATACCTTTTCTCCACCCAGCAGCCAAAGCCCTTTCCACAGTAGTGCATGGTGCTCTCTTTCTGACAACCCTCTAAAAGCTTCCTTTATCTTAGAATAAAACCCCAAATTTATATCACAACCTACAAGATCCTTCCTATATGCTCCTGTCTGCTCATCCAACCTCTTCTCTTCCCTGCTTCCCCTTCCTGCGACAGTCTAGCCACACTCATCCCATTTCTTTTTCGCAAGCACATCAAACTCTTTTCTGCCTCAAGGCCTTTGCACCTCTTGATCCCTTACCAGTTCATTGCAGGCATGGCTTCTTCCCATTCTTGATGTCTGAGCTCAAATATCAACTCCATAGCAAAGCCTCCTTCTCCTCCCCAGCTATAGTCACCTCCCCAGGTCCTTTCTAGCCTATTGCACTGTCTTTCTTTCATAACACGGTTGGTTTGTATATTGTATACTCATCATTTGACTTCCTTGGTTTCTGCCTTCCCCGAAAAAAAAGGATAACTTCATGAAGGCAGGGACCTTTCCTGACTTGTTTATTATTTTGTCCTTGGTTCCCGCATAATACACAATCAGAGTGGGCTCTTAATAGATATTTTAGGAATATTTAGAAACAGATACATGCAAGAATGAATGAATTGGTGAACACTGGTCTCTCAGGGTGATCCCTTGAACCATGAGTGGTCATTCACAGACTGGTCGTTGACATCGTCACTAAGCGGTGGTTCTTTTTCTTGCTCATGAGTAATGCCGTTTAATCTCCTCTGGGGAGATCACATGTTCCCCACCCTCCAGGTGATATGTAATCCTGGCTGTCCAGAATCACCCCTGGACACATATCCTCCCTCCAAAACAAGGAGAGACTGGTCCAACGTGGCTGTCGGAGCTTATGTTTAAGCCAGCCAATTAGTTGACTTCTGTTCTCCCTGGAGGAGGAGTGCAGGTTAATTACCTTCAGGTCTCACCCATTCTGCATCCTTATTTTTATTTTCTGACTTCCCACCGCCATGCTGCTGCCTGTCTTCTATCTGCTGCTGTCCTTATTAGTGCTGCTCCAAGGCAGATTAAGCAAACTTTTCAGCTGTTGCTGGGAGCTGTTAAGTCCACACGCAGCAAGTGCAGGCCTGGGTGCTGAGCAGTACTGAGCTGGCTGAGCCGGATGGCTTGGGAACCTTGCCGCATGGGGCTGGGCTGCATAAAGACCTTCGACATTCACAGTGCAAGCCTTGGAATCGCTGTAGCTTTGTGGTTGGAGTCCAGTTTTTAGAGCCGATTTTGAATTGAATTGTGTCCCCAAAAAAGAAATGTGGAAGTCCTTAACCCCTACTACCTGTGAATGTGACTTTGTTGAAAATAGGGTTTTTGAAGATGTTATCAGTTAACTTAACATGATGTCCAAAAAAAAAAAAAAAAAACAAACCCAATTCTGACTCATAGTGACCCTACAGGACAGAGAAGAACTGCCCCATGGGGTTTCCAAGGAGAAGCTGGTGGATTCAAACAACTGACCTTTTGGTTAGCAGTGGAGCTCTTAACCACTGTGCCACCAGGGCTCCCACTCTAGAGTAGGGGGTCCTAAGCCAATCTGAGTGGTGTTCTTACAAAGGAACAGAAGAGGCACACACATACAAAGGGAAGATGGCCACGTGAAGAAAGAGGCAGAGATTGGAGTGATGGATCTACACACCAAGGAAGATCACAGATTTCCAGGAACTACCAGAACCTGGAAGAGACAAGGAAGAATCCTGCCCTGCAGCCTTCAGAGAGAGCATGGCCTCCCGACACCTACATGTCAGAGGTCTAGCCTGCAGAACTGTGAGAGAATACATTTCTATTGTTTTTAGCCACCCGGTCAGTGGTGTTTTGTTATGGCAGCCTTAGGAAACTAATACAGAGCCCAGATGTGGCTCTCACATACAGCTGTGAATCCCGGATCTGCCATTTATCAGATGTGTGACTGGGACATCTTACTTGGTCTCCGTGCCTCAGTTTCTTTAACTGTAAAGTAGGAATAATTATAGAACCTCTCCATTAGTTGAGAGGCAACATATGTGAAACATTAAACCCAGTATTTGGCATCTACTAAGCACTCAAAATATAATTTGGAAAATGGTAAATACTGATATTTCTTTGAATTATATCTGTTTCAGCTACCTATTCACAGAAGCTACTCTGTCCCCAGAATCAAAGAAAGCAAGATCTCAAAGCAAGCAACCAATTTCCCCTCATTTAACAAAAGATTACTGGGAATTAGGCACCATAGCAGCCAGCAGATGTCAAAGAAGCAGAGAACACAGTCTTTGTCCTCAAAGAGCTTAGAATCTAGCTGAGAGACATGACATTCCTGTGCGAAAAAGAGTTCTAAGTAAAGATACAGTGGATTATAGGGGAGAGGAAGTGTCAAAAGATGGAGACATTTCTGTGGTCATAGTGGTCAGGACAGGCCTTCTAGAGCACGTAGTAGTTGAACTGGACCTTGGAACAGGGTGGGATTTAGTTTAAATGACAAGTGTAATGATAACAAATGGAAGGGCAACCCTGAGTGATTAAGTGGAGTGAAAACCAAAATGTAAATCCATTGTCATCAAGTCGATTTCTACTCATGGTAACCCCTTGTGTTGCAGAGTAGAACTGCTCCATAGGGTTTTCTTGGTGATAATCTTTACCGAAGCAGATCACCAGACCTTTCTTCCACAGTTTCACCAAGCTTGAGGTTAATACTTGAGCACAAACGGTTTGTACCATCCAGGGACCTGAGTGGAGTAAAGAGAGAGCTAAAATGGTTGACCCAGTGAAACTGACTTTCGACTTGACTCATACAACCAAGGCCACCAGTATTTACTTACTGACTACATCTCACGTAGCAGCTACCCCAAGAACATGTTAATCCATGATCTCATCTAATCTTCACAGCCATCTAAAGAGGTCAGTACTCTTGGTGTCCCTCTTTACCAGTGGGAATACCGAGACTTTAGAGATTACATTCCTATAGAGAGACGCCTTCTGGAACGGCATATGTCCAAGGGAAGGGTGAGTACACAAAGTTGGCACTGGGGGCAAAGGGCAGTTCAGAAATTTCAACAGCAAATGGATCCAGTGGTCTAAAGGGAACAAGGATGCAGTGAGTTTTGTAAAGGAAAAAACTGAAGCCAGTTGCCGCTGAGTCAGTTCTGACTGATGGCAACCCCTTGTGTGTCAGAGTAGAACTGTGCTCCATAGGGTTTTCAATGGCTGATTTTTTGGAAGTACATCACCAAGCCTTTCTTCTGAGGTGCCTCTGGGTGGACCTGAACCTCCAACCTTTCAGTTAGCAGTGGAGAGCATTAACCACTTACGCCACCCAGGTAAAGGAAGGAGAGGATTAAATCAGCAGACTAACACTTCAGTTACATTGCAATTCTTAGTGGTATGAATTGCTGAAAGAACTACTGCTACATATATGCATTTTAAAGAGTTGTTTCTTTGCCAACTGTGATTTAAAGATCTGCACAGCTCCTTTGTTAGCCACTGTCACTTAGACAGACAGGAATTTAATTTTGGTTGTTGGTTTCTTGAGGTTGAGGAACAGTTGGTTCTTGCTGTCAGTCAGTGTCAGTGGCCTGCTGGAATCTTACCAGAATTCATTTCCTTATAGTTAGAGTGTTTAAATTGGGTTTAGCTAGGGGAAAAAAAAAAATAACACCCAGAAAGTTAGACCTTCCTCAGTGCTTCTAAAATATCTGCTGGTTGAAGTAAACAACTACAGACTCGGTCCTATGTAATCGGAGAAGTTGTAGGTGTCGGGGGAGATGTAAAAGAAGATATAAGATGCAGAGTCTCAAACCTTCTAGGAGCTTACCATCTTGTTGGGAAGATAAGGACACGAATCCTGACTCTTTTTCATTTGATACTCTAACATCTTGTATGTTTCAGTTGGGATCAATTTTGGCTTTATATAATAGAATCCCCAAATAACAGGGGCCTAAATAAGATAGACAGGAGCCTTGGTGGCATAGTGGTTAAGAGCTCAGCTGCTAACCAAAAAGTCAGCAGTTCACATCCACTGGCTGCTCTTTGGAAACCCTATGGGGCAATTCTGCTCTGTCCTGTAGGGTTGCTATGAGTCGGAACTGACTCCACAGTACCTAACAACAACAACAACAAATAAGATAGACATTGATGTTTCTTTTACGTAACATGAAATTCGGTAGTCATCAGTCCAAGGACCCATCAAAGCTCCTTTTAGATCTCTGCTTCGCTTTCCTTAGCCTGTGGTTTCCAGTTTCTGAGTTGCTTCACCATCATAAGTTCTCCTTGATCTTTAAGCCATTTTGTTGGTGTTCTAGACAGGAAGGACAAGTCAGGGGATAAAGCAAAAAGTAACACCCTTTAGAAAACTTTGCTGAAGACCTTACCAGATGTTGCAGATCACATCTCACTGGCCACGTGTATCTGTGAGGGAGCCTGACAAAGCAGTGTTTTGGTTGCGTACGTTGCCACCTGTTAGTGAAGAGAACTGGGAGAATGGGAATTGGGTAATCTTTGAGCAATGTCTGCCATAACATATATCCAAGGTAAAGAGCCCTGGCCCAGCGAAGCCTGTAATTTCTTCTGTGACATTGTGCCAGTGCTCAGTGACATGGCTGAGTACTTGCAGGGCTGAGGTTCTACACTGGAATTCTGGCATTTCCTGCTGATTTCCAGGAAGCATGGAGGAAAAAGCACAGGCTCTAGAGTCTAAAAGACCTGGATTGAAATTCTCAGCCTGGCTACTTATGGTCGTATTAACTTAGGGAAGTTGCTTAACCACTCTAAGCCTTTATTTTCTCATTTGTAAACAACCATCTTTTAGAGTTGATTTGAGGATTAAATAAAGGGATGTAAAGAACCTAGGATCATGCTTGGAACATAGTAGATGCTTATGAAATGTCAGTGATATTTGTTGTATGCTCAAAGTTGGAAGCTGACTCCTTCAGGATCAGACCAAATGGGTTTGCTGAATAGCAGTTTATTTAAACAGGTCTTAGTATATCATGCTAGCTGTTGCCTCATTCCTTTCAATCTATCAATGGTTTTGTTCCCTTTTGCATTTTATCAACCCTAGGTATGATGATAAATGTATGTTTCATATGTATTTGGGATGTGTGTATATCTCATGTGCACATAGGTATATTTGCTTTCATTAAAACTTGGCAAGTTTTGCTGAACTCTAATAAAGGAACCTAAATTTACTCATACATTCTTTAAATAATTCTCATCCAGCAAAGGAAAAGACTGGACTCTAGAAAGATGGACTTGGACATATTCCTCTGATTTTGGCTCATGGCTGTTTTCAAGAATGAGAGAATATATAACTAATGCAGCACACGATGGACCTTTATTTCCTTCACACTGGGAGAGGGCTGGAGTCAGAATTCTCCAAGTTTATCCCACTGTTAGTCAACCCCAGTACATAGAACCCTATTTAGGAGGGCAAAACGTTCTAAACAAAGGATTCCCACTAGGGGCCTATTAAATATGGCACCATGTACATGCATTTGAAATGTGCTTTGATTTAAATCCAAATAGTCAGGAAGCAGCTCTCCTGTAAAGCAAGACACACCCACAAAAGGACACAGCCTTTTCTGGAGACCAGCAGAATCAGGTTGTCTTTAAGTGAGTGGGTTCAGAAATGATGATTGCTGTGGGCTGCTGCAGCCTTTCTGCTGACAAGTTGCATACCACTTTTCTGTAGTGACTATTCTTTACCTGGAATACTTCTTCTTGGCAACCCCTTCACAGAGTGCATTCATTACTTCTCTCTTTTTAAAATGAAGACAGTGGGAAGGAAGTGGGATATATATGTTTCAAGTCCTAAATGGAGAAAGGGAGAGTAACAGGACCAGGGAAGGAGCTGAGGATTTTCTCTCTCTTTCTCTCTTAATTTGCCTCTTTCTTGGATGGGTACGAGTCAAAAAGAAATGATTAAAAAATCACCTCATACATCACATTCTTTCTTCCGTCAGGGACTGTCCTGATGAGAGATGGTTTGACTCCATTAATTTCCATTTCAGCGGATACTTGCTAAGTCTTGGCCTAGTGGTTTGCTGAAATTTCAAAGGATGCTTCAGTCTCCCTTTTACCTCTCATTAAGGACCACCATCAGCCACTCAGGCCCAGAGGATGTGGCTGAGGG
>NW_004443956.1:9704901-9705820 GCF_000243295.1 Trichechus manatus latirostris | reverse complement strand
TCAAACCCACCCAGTGGCTCCGCAGGAGACAAGACCTGGCAATCTGCTCTTACGAAGATTACAGCCTAGGAAACCCTGTGGGGCAGTTCTACTCCATCACGTGCAGTCACTATGAGTCGGAATCGACTCAACAGCACTAACAAACAACATCACATTGATTAATTTGAGCATTTGACACTGATCACTAGCGTTGATTCAGAAGATGCATCCAGTGCCCTTCTTCACTCAGTGCACATAAAGATGATCTGCCCTTGAAGCTCTGAAGGAGGACTGTGCCTTTTTCAGAGATAGCTGAGTATGACGCTCTCTTAGTAGAATGTGAAAACAAACCCCATCTTCCAGAAAGCTCTTCCACATTAGATTTGCATTTTCCAGTTGAAAATCAGACCTTCTCCTCCTCAGTCATCTTGAATGATGTCCACTACTTTTGGATTTTACATTCCTTCAGGCAGGGAGCGCTGTATGTCACCAACAGCTCTCCCTCCTTGTGGACATTCTTTGAGTGCCTAATATACACCAGCTCCTGTGTTGACTACTTTCCTAACGCTTACTAGAGGTGCTACCTTGGTCAAGTTCCTGAACCTCTTGTATCATCATCTGGAAAATGGAGATAATAATGGTATCTACCTCATGGAGTTGGCTATGGGGAGTCAATGCATTAAAACACAGAAATACTTAGAATAGTGCAGAACACATTTCAGGTGCTCAGTGGGTGGTAGCCAACATTACCGTTACCTCTATTTTATGGAAACCGTGGTGGCGGAGTTGTTAAGAGCTACGGCTGCTAACAGAAAGGTTGGTAGTTTGAATCCACTAGGCGCTCCTTGGAAACTCTATGGGACAGTTCTACTCTGTCTTATAGGGTTGCTATGAGTCGGAATCGACTCAACGGCAACGAGTTTGTCTATTTTATACAAGA
>NW_004443956.1:9695869-9697610 GCF_000243295.1 Trichechus manatus latirostris | reverse complement strand
TAAGAAGTCCTTCCATAAAGAACATGTTTCACATGGTTTAACCCAGAATTTCCCTCACATATTTGACAAGTGTTTTTAGAATTGATCAGTTCCATCAGAATCTTGGCAGGCAGGAGATCCAGGCATCTGTGATTATTTTTTTAATTCTCCTGGGTGATTCCAATGGTAGCCAAAGTTGAGGACCACTGGGGTAGGGGTGGGAAATTCTGTTACGGAACACACTTCAGGGTGATCTTGTAGTTGAAATAGCTCATCCGACAGCATATTTTTGGTAAGATACAAAAGGTGATAATTCTTGAAGTATTAGGTCTACATCTTTTACAGCAGATTTCTTGTTTCAGCAGATGTTGTTTTTGTTAAGTGCCGTTGAGTTGGTTCCTACTCATAGCGACCTTATATACAACAGAAAGAAACACTGCCTGCTTCAGCGCCATCCTGACAATCATTGTTATGCTTGAGCCCATTGTTGCAGCCACTATGTCAATCCATCTCATTGGGTCTTCCTCTTTTTCACTGACTCTCTACTTTACCAAGCATGATGTCCTTCTCCAGGGACTAGACCCTCCCGATAACATGTTCAAGATATGTGAGCTGAAGTCTTGCCATCCTCATTTTTAAGGGGCTTCCTGGCTGTACTTCTTCCAAGACGGATTTGTTCATTCTTTTGGCAGTCCATGGTATATTCAACATTTTTTTGCCAACACCAAAACTCGAAGGCTTTGGTTCTTCTTTGGGCTTCCTTATTTGTTGCCCAGCTTTCACATGCATATGAGATGATTGAAGACACCATGGCTTAGGCCAGGCACACCTCAGTCCTTAAAGCAACATCTTTGTGTTTTAACACTTTAAAGAGGCCTTTTGCAGCAGATTTGCCCAATGCAATGCGTTGTTTGATTTCTTGACTGCTGCTTCCATGGATGTTGATTGTGGATCCAAGTAAAATGAAATCCTTGACAACTTCAGTTTTTCTCCGTTTATCATGACGTTGCTTATTGGTCCAGTTGTGAGGATTTTTGTTTTTTTTATGTTGAGGTGTAATCCATACTGAAGGCTGTGGTCTTTGATCTTCATCAGTAAGTGCATAAATGACTCAAATCAAGGTGGGAGTTTGTGGCTGATGGCCTAAGTGGAGCAAAAGTGTAAGGACGTTTAAACACCCCTCAGAACACTCCATGCTAATGACTGTATCTGCATCTATTATAGGCTCTGACAAGAGACAGTCTCCTTGTGATGTCTGAAATATTTGAAAGGAAAACAATTTTCATAGCTATACTGGGCACTCCACTCCTGTGTCTTTCAACCACTTAAAGCTAGACTTTGAGCAAAGACATTTAACCTCGCTAAGTGTCATGTCCCTTGCTTAGAAAAAGGGGACTCACACCAGCCTTGCCTACTTCTCAGACCTGTTGTGAAGATTAAATGGTACCCTGTATAGAGAAAACACCTGGTAAACTGATGTGCTAAACACATGTGAATTATCATAAACTATTCTTATTATGAAGCCCTGGTGGCACAGTGGTTAAGCATTTAGCTACTAACCAAAAGGCTGGCAGTTTAAATCCACCAGCCACTCCTTGGAAACTCTATGGGGCAGTTCTACCCTCTCCTGTAGTGTGGCTATGAGTCAGAATCGACTGGACAGCAGTGGGTTTGGCTTTTTGGTTATTCTTATTATGGAGCCCTGGTAGCGCAGTGGTTAAAAACTTGGCTGCTAACCAAAAGATCAGCAGTTGAAATCCAC
>NW_004443956.1:9693268-9694965 GCF_000243295.1 Trichechus manatus latirostris | reverse complement strand
AAGGCAGACCCTTGACTTCTCATCTGTGAAATGATGGATGG
Organism: Trichechus manatus latirostris; assembly: GCF_000243295.1. Lineage (NCBI taxonomy): Eukaryota > Metazoa > Chordata > Mammalia > Sirenia > Trichechidae > Trichechus > Trichechus manatus. The sequence continues at coordinate 9,694,924 of NW_004443956.1, read as the reverse complement.
TTGAGAAAGTCAGTTCTGGCTAATGTCACAGAGATTTCAGAAAAGCATTTGGCCTGTGTCCCTGTAGTTTCTTTGCTCTGTCTCCACCACAACCTCTGCTGTGTTCAGATTTCTCCTCAACCCCCCAACCCCAGCAGCTCTCTGAGACAGCCTCCTGATTCATCTTCATCAAGGGGAGAGCGTTCTGTAAGCAGCTCCCCGTTGGCCCTCTTTGGGGAGTTAGCGCTACAGGCCCTCTCTCTGAAGCACAGGGCATCCCTTTATATAAGGGACTTTTATGGAGATTAAACTCATTCAAGTCTAAGATGCTTTGTAAAAATTCGGTCTGCAACAAAATCTGTATCACTCTAAATTGGAATGCAGAATATCCCTAAATGAATAATATTCTTTAAAATAAATCATGAGTCCAAGACTTAGGATTTGTATACACCGAAGAGGCATTATTAAAAATTAATAATATTAATTATTTTGTCTATTTGAGGTACAGCTGCTTCTGATTGTATGTCTACCACAGAGAAAACAACGAGCTGCTGTCTAGTCAATTCTAACTCCTGGGGACCCAATATGTGTCAGAGCAGAACTGTGCTCCCTAGGGTTTTCAATGCCTTATGTTTTGGAAATAGAGCTCCAGGCATTTCTTCTGAGGTGCCTCTGGGTGGACTTGAACCACTAACATTTTGGTTAGCCGCCAAGCATGTTAACCGTTTGCAGTATCCGGGGACTCCCTATGTCCACTACTGATAGAACATTGAGTGTTAGTGTGAGCCTGGAAGCAAGCTAAACACTTCATATGCATTATTTCATTTCATCTTCTTTGCAAACATTTGTGGTAGATGATGTTTTTACCCCTATTTTCCGGTTAAAAAAACTGAAGATTAGAGATATCATAGTCGACATTCACTGTGCTAACTCAGTGCCAGCTATTACTTTAAGGCTTCACATGCATTAAGTTAATTAATCCTCTTGATATCCCTGTGAGAGGCACTATTGTTATCCCGTTGCATAGATGAAGACATTAAGGCATAGGGTTTTAAGAAGCGTACCTCGAATTTGATTTAGGTAGCAAAGTCAAAATTGGACTCAGCTTGAGTATTTTTGGAGGCCCTGGGTGGTATAAACAGTTAATGTGCTCTGCTGCTAACCAAAAGGTTGGAAGTTCAAGTCTACCCAGAGGTGCCTTGGAAGAAAGGCCTGGCGATCTACTTTAAAAAAATCAGCCACTGAAAAGCCTATGGAGCACAGTTCTACTCTGATATGCATGAGGTCACCATGAATCAGAATTGAGTCAAACGGCAACTGGTTTTGTGAATTTTTAAAGCTGTGCTTAATCCCACTTCTCTACTGAAAGCAAACTAGAAGTTGGAAGCGTGGTGAGTTGGAGCTGGGGACTGGGCTGTTTGTAGAACTTTTTGCCCTTTACCTAGAGATCCAGCTCCACCTGAAAAACTGTAATTTGTTTCATTTGAGATGCTGCATGGAAATGAAGCAAAGTCTCTAGCGCTGAGAGGCAAATACTGTAATCATCTGCATGACTTGATTCTCCTTTATTCCGGTAATATGAAAATTGTCAATTATGGATGAATTATGGATGCTACAGATACCTGTAATTTGCTGCTGCAGTTTTGTAAACACATGCAGCTGCCTTTAATTTTATTT
>NW_004443956.1:9689546-9693168 GCF_000243295.1 Trichechus manatus latirostris | reverse complement strand
TTTATTGTTAATCTTCTGGATTTCTGATTGTTGTCTCTCTATGGATTCTCGCAGCCTGTTAAATTTGTCATTATGCTCTTCTCTAATCTTTTTAATTTCCTCCGTTGTGTGTTCTTCATTTTGCTTAATTTCCTTCCTAATTTCTTGAGGAGTTCTATATATTAATCTTTTGTATTCTGCCTCTGGTAATTCCAAGAAATTTTCCTCCTCTGGAAAATTTCTAGATTCTTTATTTTGGGAGGTTGCTGAGGCCATCATGGACTGCCTCTTTATGTGATTTGATATTGACTGTTGTCTCTGAGCCATCAATAAGTTATTATATTTATTTATTTTATGTTTGCTTAGTGTGTCATAGCTTCTTGTTTTGTTTTGATATGCCCTAATAGGCTGCTCGTATGAGCTAGTTTGATTATTGGAAACTTTGAAGCTCTAATGTCCTGTCACTGGGTGGTGAGATCTGTTACTAGATATGTGAACTCAGGAGTCTGCCCACTCCTCCTGTATGGATTTAGCTCAGGTGCCCAGGTCGATAGCTACCATGTGTGTGGTGTAAGCTGTCACTTACAGCCCTAGACAGGCCTGGGTGACTGGTGTAGGCACAGGCATCTGGCTGCAGCAGGGGGACACACTCTGAGCAAGGCAGTGGGCTGACGTTTGCCCCCGAGTGTCCAGGAAGAAGGCGTTTCCCTGTCCCTAGAGCATGTAGGTGGGTGAGTTTTGCAGCCAGACTATGAGCACCTAATTCTGTTGGCTGTAAGGACTGGGGGACACCTCTAATTCATGAGCCTCTCTCGCAGGTGGCTAGGTGGCATGGGTGGAGCTACCAGTTCTCAGGCCCCTGATGTGGGTAGGTGACGACCCTGCTTAATGGGCAGAGCAGTGTCAAATGTCAAGAACCTGCCACTTCACAGCTTAAATGTTTGAAGTTAGACTTCAGGTATATACCCTGTTGCACCTTGGTAATAAGGGCCTACTCTGTTGAGATGGGGACACACAAGTCTATGCAGGGGGAAAGGCACACAAAGTCCATGGATCCCTTATGCCTGTGCACAGGCAAAGGAGCTGTGCCTACCCTGGGTTCCTGGCTTATGGGAGCTGGCAGTTTATTTTTTCCCGTTAATTTGTTCACTCTCCAAGGCAGGGAGAATGGCTCTTGGCGTGTGATGGATCCTACTTTTGGCCCAGGGGTCCTGCAATTGCTGAAGCTGGTCCAGGACCCAGTGCATAGCAGGGAGCAGGGAGGTAAATGGGAGAGAAGTTTTTCCCTAAGGGGGGTGTTTTTGATCCACACGGTAAGCCGTACGCAAGTTCTTATCTTTTGTGGAGGGCTGCTTCTCACTGGTTCTGGGTGGCTGTGTAGACTCTCTGGTGCTGGGTCTCTCCTGGTGCGGAAAACGCATCTCCTGAGCATGGCTGCTTGCCTGCCTCACAGCTCACACAGGAGCTGATCAGGTATTAAGGGCTCAGGTTCTCGCCAGGTCAGTTCTGGCAACTCCTCACTGCTTCCAAACTGTCTCTCCCTCCTCCTGCCACTGCTTCCGGTTCCTCAACTCTGCCTTTGATGTTCAGGGCTCCCAAATTGCCATGTATAATCGAATCACTTGTTTTTTCGGGTCTTTGTTGTAAGAGGGTCCCCCGGAAGCATCTGACTACCCTGCCATCTCGGCCCCGCCTCTCTTGTATGCCCCTCTGTTTAATTACCACACTCAGGCTGAGAAATTGGTTAAAAATAGATGCACCCCAAGAAGGAAGGAGCCTAGCGATTACCCTTTAAGAACATACTAAAATTCCCACTTCAGCTATTGACTTCAATCACTGCTTGATCGGTCAAAGCCCAGGGCAGTTTGGAAAAGGAGAACATTATAGAATTCATTTTTTTGCAACTGTTATGGCAGCAAAGGCAAATCATTAAAAAACAGATTCTGGAGATTGCCACTGGAGATGCCTTCACATCAGAGCCTTGGTTGATGCTGGCCATTCTTGTTCTTCTACCGTGTGCCTGGGCAAAAGCCAGCCAAGCCCTTGCCGGGAAATGAGAAAGTACAAGACTAGATGGAGAAGTACTTATTTTCATTCTCCTTTTTCTTCTTTCTTTACCACCTATTGACATGGATAGGTTGGGTTGCTTTTCAGTATCTCCTCACTGTCATGTTTGCAGAGATATGAAATGATTTGTATGTTTGGGGTTTTTTCTTGTAAACAAATTTATGATGATCTTGCCAGTATTTTTAATAAGATCTTCAATAAAACAATAATAGAATAAATAATAATAATGGCTACTTTTTTGAGCATTGATCAGATGTCAACCATTCTATTAAACATCTTACATCAGTCACTTCCTTGAGTCCTCAACACAACCCAACAAGATCAGCTTCAGACTCCTCAATTTATATAGTCGAAAACTGAGGCTAAGAAGCTAAGATCTTGGATCATTTAATAAAATGGACCTCTGTGATTTAACCTATGACAGCCTTCCTTCAAGGCCTGTCTTCTATGTCACTATGCCACACACATTTATACCTTGTATAGGTATCCTTTTTTTTCCCTCTACAACTTTCACCTTAACATCCTCCCTTGTGTAGTTATACCTGTTACAGAAGCTGCAAAATATGTTGTGATGCTGTGCCAGCTCCTTTGCCTTACCCACTTCTATATTTAGGCCATTGTTATTTAATGTGGAAAGATTTTCAGCATGGGAACTGAAACTATATCGACAAACTTAATGTCCTAAATGGTTTTAGGCAAGATAATAAGGTAAGGTAAGCAGTTTCTTTTTCTTTTTTGTCTGTCCTTTGCACACCAGAGCATTTGTCAAGCTCAGGGGTAGAGCCTGCTTCCCTTTTCCATATCAAAACTTATATATCCTGTTTTATTGCTACAAGGTTTTATATGCTGCTAGATTCTAATTAGTAATAATTAATTTATCTGAGAAGCGAATCTATGTAAGTAAATTACAGATAGTTACCATTTATCGGAGCCTTACTGTATGATAGGCTCTGTGCTAAATGCTTTATAAATATTATCTTGTAAATCTATCTATGATTGTATTATTATCTTCATTTATCAAATAGGAAGCTGAGACCCAGAAAGATTAAATAATTTGCCCAAGGTATAGATTATAGTCAGTAGAAGCAGGGTTTAAAATCCATTTCTATATGATTCCAGACCCTGAGTTCCCATCGGCTTACCACCCGACTTGAAGTGTGATTGTCTGTACCAGAATAACCTAGGGTGCTTGTTGAAAATGCTGATTTATGGAATAGGGCTCAGGAATGTGCATTTCTAATAATTTTTGCAACCTTCCTAGGCATCAATGCAATTTTTACTCAAGTTAAAAAGCTCATGACTTTTTGGGAATTCCCTCAAGAATAAGTACAACAATTGTGGTTTATTGCTGTCAAGTCGGCTCCAGCTCATGGTGACCCTATGTGTGCACAATAGAACTGCTTCATAGGGTTTTCAAGGCTGTGATCTTTCAGAAGCAGATCACCAGTTTTTCTTCCAAGGTGCCTCTAGGTGAGTTTGAATTGCCAACCTTTTCTGCTAGTAGTCAAGCTCTTAACCATTTGCACCACACAGGGACCAACTACAATGGTAGTGTTTTTAAACTCTGGTGCAAGTC
>NW_004443956.1:9686713-9689069 GCF_000243295.1 Trichechus manatus latirostris | reverse complement strand
AACCTAAGATTGGCAAGTCGGATGGCAGGCTGCTGGTTCACAGGCTGTGGAGGCTGACAGATCCAAGATCAGCAGGTAAGATGGCAGGCAGCTGGCTCAAGTCCTATGAATCTGAATTCAGATGATGACAAGCTGAGTGATGCAGGATCCAGAGCAGAGCAAAAGCTAGTGAGCTTTGCCAGAAAGTGCATATATATTGGATAGAGGCTATATCCCCAAGGAAACTCCCTTTCAACGATTGGCTCCTCATAGCAGATCTCATCATGGAGGTGATTACATCAGTACATAACTGCCAAACTACATCATAACTATCAAACCACTGAGAATCATGGCCCAGCCAAGTCGACACACAACCTTGACCCTCACACTTCTCTTCTGTATTAGCTTTATTCTTAAGTGGCAACTTCCAAAGTGGTGGTGAGATGGCTCCCAGCAGCTCCAGGCTATATTCTTCCAGATTAGAATTTCCAATGGAAGGAGTACATCTTGAAACTTTTCCTTGAAAAGTCCTAGGGACTTGGACTCCAGGTATTAGCATCATTCATATTTGCAGAGAGGAGTTCACGAGGTGGTTAAAATTCAGGTGCCAGTCTGATGAATCTGTAATGTTCTTATGGTGAGATGGCTAGGAGACAGCCTCTCCAACCTTGACATTGTTCTTAAGTGAGAGAAGTCTGTTATGACTTCCCTGAATCAGTCATCAGAATGACCCATGATGTAAAATACTCATCTTTTGTCATTGCTACTACCCACATGTTGCTTAGAATGCTACATGGAGACTATATTCAATTTTTGTAATAATGAAGCTGTGTACGTACTCAGGTATGTGAGTCGTATTATGCTCTTTATTCCCCTTAAATTAGTTTAGTTCTTTTTTGTATCTCCCACCCTTTGGGGTTTATGAAAATTCCCTGCCAGGCATTTTATTAATTAGAGTAATTAATGCTATCCATTCTAATAAAAGCATCTAATTTTTAGTGGTTTAATATAATATAAATTTATTTCTCACTCATATCATGTTCTGATTGTGTATTTTGCAGGTGACTTTTGATGTCATAATTCAGGAATTCTGGGTTCTCCCATGCTTTTGTGCCACCATTGTCTAAGACCTCAGCGTCTCCTATTACACCCTCTGCATTCATCCAGCTAATGAGCAAAGAGAAAGAGCTTGGCTCCTCAGCTGAGGAGGTTTAGAGGAAGTTGTGTACATCACTTATGCTTATAATCCATCAGCCAGACCTAATTGCAACACCCCAACTTAAAACTGCAAGAAACACAAATAAAGGAAATCTCCCTGTGTGCCCTGGAAGAGGAAATGGGGTTAATGTATTTAGCCACTTCCTGCCGTAATCATTACTGGGGCTTCCTTTTGCTTCCAGATACATTGAATATAGGGAACTTAGTTGCAAACTGAGTCTTCTTTAGCCTATTATGGTTGTAGCTAGTAATCCTCTTTTCCAGACTCATGCTGTTGCCTTGAGGCTGCTGTTTCTCTTCTTTCATCCCCACATGGGAATCCTTGCTGAAGCTGTAAACCATGATGCCTTGGGTCTACCCTTCTCAGGGGAGCCATATAGCCGTCTACTCAGTGTTCTTGCTACTACTCTAGGGATTGCCAGGGACCACATATGGATTGCCCTGTTCTGGGCGCATGCCCACAGACCTCCTTTTTCTTCTCTTTCCTGGGGATATTCCCCTCTCTCTCTCCTTGACCTTTTGTTATTCTTACACAGCCACCTCCTCCTCCCCACAACACGTACCCTTCTAGTATTATCTCTCCAATTCACTTGGAACAGTTAGTTTGACTTCTACTTTCTGCGCCACCAAAAGTCTTGATACAACCAAGTATAGACAGGCTTGGCTATCTTTGTGGAATGAAGATACAGGGAAATACCAGGAGAAAAACATCAATTATCGTTCCAATTATGCTATAAATAAAAGTTGAAGTGTATTGATTACTTACGTCAAGTACTTAGCTTATTGCCTTTAATCATCAATACAACCCCATGAAGTAGGTAATATTTCCCCCCATTTCTTGAAGATGTTACATTACTGGTCCCCAGACACACACCTCATTAAGCATAGTCCATGACAAGCAAGAGCAAATCAATAAGCAAGGTAAGCACAAGCTTACTTGTGCTTACCTACTAATCTGTGGTGAAAATTTCACATTTTTTCACCACATCAAAGATTCTGCGTCTAGGTATGGCTGGCATCTGTCTCTTTCCCAACCCCACAGCACCTTCCTACTAGAATCAAAGCCTCTTTCCAAATTTACAATCCCTAACAAGGCAGATAACTCAGTAAGCAAGGTAAGAACAGGCTTACCTGTGCTTACTTACTGATCTATAGTGAA
>NW_004443956.1:9684494-9686388 GCF_000243295.1 Trichechus manatus latirostris | reverse complement strand
TGTTTAGTAAGGAAGCTATAACTATTGATGGGGCCTCAGTAGAAGGCTTGCTAGTCCCCTGAACTGTGCAAGGGTTAGCAGACAGTGATAGCACTTTTCTCAGATATTGTATTAACCAATTTGTACACTCTGTCTTCCTTATTTTTCTCCGGTGTTAATATTATGCCTATTTTACAGATGAGCAACTGGAGGCTGAGTGAGGTTATCACTTGCTCAGTTATTTAAGGGCAGAGCCAGGACTCAAGCTCTAATCCTTGTGACCCCATAGTCCATGTTGTATTCTACTTCACTGTACATCATTGAAGGCCTATTATGGTGTGGGCCAGTGGGAGGTTATATATTCTTCTACATAGTCAATGCGTGGAATAGCCACACCTTTTTCAGTCTTGGGCCACAAGTTAGAAATTAACAAATCATTTCATTACTAATGGGTAAATGGAAAGGATTGGGCATGCACATGATACACAAGGACTGGGTATGGTCTAAACCTGAAGAAAATACTTACGGAAACCTTATTCATAGCTGTCTTCCTTTATTTGCTGAACTCTATCATATCCTAGTTCCATGAAGTAATTTTGGGGTATTACACTTGAACAGCTTAAAGTCATATAATTAATTACATTCAACCTCAATTACAGTTACTAATTGATCCAAGCCTGCCAGCTTAGCACCTGGAAACAGACAGGAACACAGCAGTATTCGCAGGCAGGTGGTTGGAATAATTAGATTATTACTTTTTTTTTCCCCCCCCTTCAAGTACCAGGGGTCCAAACCCCAGGGTCAGGCAGGCTGCTTTTGGCCCAAAGGCACCATTTCTGGTGCTGGAGTTCTTCTGCAAAAATGAAGAGGTGAGGCAGAATAGACTAGTAAACAGCAGGTAAATCATAAGCTCTGCCCTTGGTTTACGGAGACAGAATCAAGAAGAAGATCCGGGATACCAGGACTTATTCCAGTCTGAGGGTAGAAGGAACCTGTTACACCAGTGCTAATTGTTTCTCTGAGCTTTTGGTTTCCAGAATTACCCCTGCCAACCACGGGTTAATGGGAAGCGAGGAGGGACAAAGATCTGAAGGTAGGAATGGAACACGAAGTTATAGGCAATGTGCTTAATGGTTATAAACATTGGATTTGGAATCAGGTAGAGTTTTGTTTGGTTGCTTGCTTGCTTTTCACCTGGATTTGCTTCTTAATATTGAGACTTTAGGATACTTGGCATGATTTTGCTAGGCCTCCGTTTCTTCATCTGCCAAATGGAGATGGATGATAGGACCGTTATGCCAACTAAGTGAGAAAATGCATAAACATTACTTAGCACAATGTCCTTTGTACAGTAAATTGATCCATTAATGTCAGTTTTTACCTGTATTGTACCCAAAAGAGAAAACAGTTCAGTGACCTACACTTTGAGCCAGGATGATTGACAGTGAATATAACTTTGTAATGAAGAGCATTATCACCATCTTCATTTTTATAATAATAATAGCCACAATTTGTTGAGTATATAATATGTGCCAAGGCAGATGCCAAGTACTTACCAGCTTTATGTCATCCTTACCCTTAAGGTAGATATTAATTTTCCCATTTTATAGATGAAAAACTGAGGCAGGTTACCTTACTTTTTCAAGGTTTATACCTATTTTTAGCCAGTAAATGAAGGAGATGAGTTAGAACTCAGATAATTCTGATTCCAACATCATTAATCACTGTACTTCCTGTCTTTATAAACGCTGGGAAAAGTGTTCTCAGATTATTTTTGTTAATATTAGAAAACTTTCTGTTGGAGTGCCAGGTTATCCTAGTCTAGCCTTTGTATTTTAATTCAGATTAACCTCAGAAGCAATCATATGGTATGGAAAATATGCATTTGGAGCATATTCAGAAAGGACCTGGAATA
>NW_004443956.1:9674719-9682842 GCF_000243295.1 Trichechus manatus latirostris | reverse complement strand
TGCTCCAGGTGGGTTGGGACAAATTGATGCATCTTAGATGGCCGCTGTCTAGAACCCAGACGAACTGCCAACATTTTGGTTAGCATTGTTTGCACTACCAGGTACAAAAGGAGTAGGCCTCAGATTTCAGCAAATCTTTTGCACTGGCATTTGTACTGCTGAGGTTTCTCAGTGATATTGCCAATTTAGAAGTGCCTATCCACTGTATTGTGGTCCAAGCAGCTAGCTGTCCACCGTCCTATAGGAGTCTCCACATCTCAGTCCTAACTCTGCATCATTGAACATATGAAGCAGATGGTATACTGGAAAGGCTTCTTACAGGAGTTGAGTCCAGATTCAACTTGCAATGGGTATATTGCTCGTAAAGGTGATGTAAATTTCTCTTTATGGCATCTTGGTGGCACAGGCACCAGATACATTGTGGCCATGTTTATGCCAGGTTGGAGATGAGTATGAGGTCTGATCAGTCAGAAAGTCCTACCCAGTTGAGTTTTCGGGGTTGGGACATTTTGCTCTTTCTTCAGTTGAATATAAGGTGAAGTCATTGACTTGTATAGAGTGGTCATGCTGTGTGAAAATACTCCATTAAACCTTAGAATCCCAGTCTGAGATGAGATGGCCTCAGTTTGAGAGAACTGCAAGAATTTGCAACCAATGTATATTATTCTTTTTTTTTCTTCTTAATTCACACATTCCTTCTTTCTCTCTTTTACAAAGTAAATGTTTTTTTGATTTCAAGTAATTTAAATAAATGTATGCTGGACCTCACATTAGTATTTTGTATTCTATATTGCATATCTAAAGGTAAGGAGAGAATCCTGTGCTTTGAATGGGGAAAATTGTCTTTATACTTTCAAGTGCTAAGTGAGATGCTGGCCAAAGGAAGGAATCCCAAACACTGAGGAGAGGTGTGGCTCTAGTTCGGTCATCTATTCATTCAACAAGCAGTCACTGAGTGCCTCCCATGCTACAAGCACTGTGCAGTTTGCTGGGGCAGAGATGAGAAGGGTATGAGCTCTGGTGTCAAGGAACCTACTTGTCTGGTGTGCAGTTGGAAAATGTTGGTAGACAGTGGGACTGGCATGTAGCTGGAAGGAACCTGGGGGTGGGCGGGATAGAGGTTGAAAGCAGGCAGCCTAGGGATGGAGGTAGGAACCCTTTCCTGGGACCAAGGGAGCCGATTCAAGTCCCTCAGCACCTAACTACCAAATCAAAGTGCTTTACTCTCCTCATCTTGCACATGAGACACCTGGGCCGTGAGCCTGCTGGCATTTCCCAAATTGCGTTCCTTGGAGAACTAGTTCTTCATGGTGTTAATAGGGGACTTTCAAAGGCAAAACAAACCAAAAGTTCTGTGGTCAAATAATATAAGGGGATATTAGCTACATGTTCCTCTTCTTGAGTATGCGCAGTGCATATGTGCACATTAGAAATGAAGAGCTTTGACAATCCTGCAAGGTCAGTGATGTGATTCTTATTTCACAGTTTAGGAAACCGGGACTAAAATGAAATAACTTGTCAACAACCATGACAGCTAGCTGTAGCTACCACTTAGTGGCCTCTTAAGAGCAGAGGTCAGCAAACTTTTTCTGTAAAGGGCCAGGTAGTAGATATTTAAGGCTTTCTGGGCTATATGGTCTGATTGCAACCACTCAGTTCTGCTGTTGTAGTGGGAAAGCAGCCATAGGTAATATATCAATGAATAAGCATGTCGCGCTCTGCGACAACTTTATTTACAAAAATGGGTGGCCCACCGGCCATAGTTGGCTGACCCCTGTTGAAAAGCATTGTGGTTAAGATCATCTGTAGTGTGGACATAATGATAATATCAACCTTAGAGTTGTTGTGAGAATTAAATGTAGCAGTACCTGAAAAATGATTAGAATTGTACTTAACACCTAATAAGTTCTCGCTGCCTTAGCCATTTTTGGTAAGACTCAGAGATTGAGCAACTACCCTAAAATCCCCAAAACAAAAACAAACCAGTTGCCATCGAGTTGATTCCCACTTGGTGACCTCATGTTTCAGAGTAGAACTACGCTCCATAAGGTTTTCATGGTTTTGACCTTTTGGAAGTAGATCATCAGGCCTTTCTTCCTAGGTAGCTCTGGGTGGGTTCAAGCCACCCACCTTTTGGTTCGTAGCTGAGTGCTTAACTGTTTGTGCAACCCAGGGACTCTTCTCTACAATCCCGCAACCATTAAATTGTGGTCAGATTCTGGAGCCTGAGGTCTTACCCAAATCCTACCTCTAGTGTCCTCTGCAAGCCTGGGGAGGAAAGGTTTGGACCAAGTCTGTCTAACTCCTAAAGCCCATGCTGCCTCGCCAAACTGGGCTTTCTGACCCCCCATCATTCTGTATAGATCTGATGTAGGTCAAGATGAAAACGCCCAGGTGTTCAGTGTCCATGCCGTAGTCCTTTTAGCTCCATAGCTTTAAAAATATCAGAACCATGTTTAACTGACTTTGTTTGAAGCTCTGTACAACTATATACTATGTTTGTATGTATTATGTTATGATAATACTCAGATGCCAAAACAATCTAAATATTTTTCTAGCTATGGTAGGAAGATATAAACAATATTTACTTTTATCACAGGGACATACATTTTCCCATAAAATGTATAATCATACATGCCAAACCAAAACATTTGGACTTGTAGTTAGGAGTGCCTATTATATGTAAAAGACTCAAATTTGTATGTTTACCTGCTGTTTATTGTTGTTGTTAACCCCAAATCTTCTGGTTTGGAATTCCATCTGTATACTCCGCTCCCCCTCTACCGCAGGATTTACAGCTTTACTTGAATGAAGGACAACAGTGGTTCCCAGGGCATGGCCTTCAGACCAGCAGCGTCAGCAGCATCTGGGAATTCTGACAGTTCAGTCCTAATGAATGAATTCGAGACTCTAGGGGTAGGGCCGAACAATCTGTGAATTAGGTAAATGATTTAATAATCATAATTCCTTTCACTTGGATAGTACATTATAGTATTCCGAAAATACTTTAAAGTATATTATTTCATTTTCAGCTTCAAAATAGTCTTAAAGATGGTAGGATGGGGATATTTATTTGTTTGCTAATGTCATTTTACTGTTGAGTAAACTAGAAAACTTGGCAATTAACTAACAACAGCAACAAACTAGAAAAGAGTTGAGCTCAAAAAAATTGAGCTTAGTAAACTAGAAAGGAGTTGATGCAAACCCAGGACTTCAGACTCCAAGTTCACTTTTAACCTCAGTTTGAGTTAATACTTACCCTTTCCCCCCATTTAGCTGCTTTGGTTACTTTTAGTTAATCCTTTTGGCTTGAAGACATGACCATTTTTCCTTGGATTGACCAGCATGCCCTAGTGTCGTTTGGTTTCTTTCTTAAGATCCGTGGTTTTTAATAATCTAGATCAGTGGTCAGCAAACTATGGCCAGCAGGCTAAATCTGGCCTGCCACCTGTTATTGTCAATAAAGTTTTATTGGAACACAGCCATACTCATTTTTTTTTTTTTAAATATTGTCTACGAGCTGCTGTTTTGGCACTACAACAGCAGAGCTGAGTAGTTTCAAGAGAGGTCGTATGGCCCACAGAGCGGAAAATATTGACTATTTGTTCCTTTACAGAAAATGTTTGTCAATTGCTAGTCCAGAGGCATCAGATTTCTCACACCATTTTTTTTTTAAATTGTACTTTACATGAAGGTTTACAGAACAAACTAGTTTCTCTTAAAAAGTTAGTACACATATTGTTTTATGACATTGGTTAACAACCCCACAACATGTCAACACTCTCCCTTCCCAACCTTGGCTTCCTTATTACCAGCTTTCCTGCCTCCTCCTGCTTCCTCGTCCTTTCCCCTGGGCTGGTGTGCCCCTTTAGTCTTATTTTGTTTTATGGGCCTGTCAAGTCTTTAGCTGAAAGGTAAACCTTGGGAGTGACTTCATTACTGAGCTAAAAGGGTGTCTGGAGCCATACTCTCGGGGTTTCTCCAGTTTCTGTCAGGCTAGTAAGTCTGGTCTTTTTTTTTTTTTTTTTTTTGTCTCACATCATATTTGATTGATAAAATAGCCAAAGAGAGGGCCATTAACTTCAGTGTCCTGACTTAGACTTCAGTACTGCAGGTTCCTCTGTGTTTGTCAGTGGGCTAGACCACTATATTCATTAGGACTCTATTATTTCCCACTTGAATCAGTAGAAATTAAGTGCATTCTCGCCTTCCCCTATGGCTCAATAGTGTGGACTCTATCAGTATTCTGACTAATAAATTACCTCAATCAAGTATTTTCTAGTTGTTCTGTGAGAGTCCCATTAACTCTGTGTCTACCAATCTGACATAATGAAATTATGGGTAAACTCCAAGAAGAATATTTTGAGACTAGGCAAGGATCTAAAAGAGAAATACACTCTTGCCTCTGTGATTATGTTCTCTGAAAAACCTAAAGTGCTTTATAGTGCGCTCTGTGTCCAGAATCAGAATAAGGAATGACAAAATTTTTAGATAAATTGGTTTGTGAAATATTTATGTGCACTTTAGTGGTACAGGCAGGAGGTAATCTGTTTTGTATTGAATCAGCTTGGGACAGAAGAAAAAAAGCACAATGTTAATGAGATTTTTTAAAGGCACTTTTAAATTCATGTTGGCAAAAGACAAATAGTCAAGACTTTTAATTTCTATAAACTTAACGACTAGAGAACAAACAAAGCTTTATTAACTTAAATAAAAGTAGCTTTTCTTTCAAGGACATAGCGATTTATTTTTCTTTCTGTGCAGTCTTCTGAAGGACTGCTTTTGTCTGTGGATTGATCAGCCTTTTTCAGTGTGTTTAGTTAGAATTTAACTACACATTGTTGATTTTGAGAAAAAAAAAAAAAAAAAAACACAGGATGACTACAGATTGATGGGAGCAAGCCTCCCATTTGAGAGTTGGGTGACAAGCCCTTTCATACCAGTTATACTGTGTTTTTGTTGTGTAACCTTGGGTAGACAACCGTGCTTGAACCATGCAAAAGTGAAAATGTTGAACAAAATCAATTGGACTGGAACTAATATAAACAATTGTACCACAACCTCTAGTTCCTTCACCATGGCAGACAGCACTAGTCAATCACTGCACCTTCTTTTTCCACTGAGCCAATCTCAATCCTTCTCAATTCAGTGTTCGGTGCAGCTAATACCAATGAATGTTAGCTGTTAGCTACTATCAAGTCTATTCCTACTCATAGTGGCCTTATGTGTAACAGAACAACATGTTGCCCAGTTCTGCATCATCCTTAAATTCATCAGTGTGTTTAAGTCCATCATTTCAGCTGTTATGCCAATCCATCTCACCTACGGTCTCCCACATCATCACTGGCCCTCTGTTTCACCAAACATGATATTCTTCTCCAGTGATTGATCTCTCCTGATGACGTGTCCAAAGCAAGCACATCAGACAATGTTCTGTTGTGATCAATAAGATTTTCACTGGCTAATTTTCAGAAGTAGATTGCTAGGCCTTTCTTCCTAGTCTGCCTTAGTTTTGAAGCTCTGCTGAAATTTGTCCACCATGAGTGACTCTGCTGATATTTGAAATACTGTTGGCATAGCTCACAGCATCATTGCAGCATGCAAGCTATCACATCACAACAAACTGACTGACGGGAGGTGGAATACCAGTTCATACCCACCACCGTCGAGTCGATTCTGACTCATAGTGACCCTGTATAGGAGCTCCTGTATAAAATGAAATTATTTGCTAATAAACCACAATATGATTCCTGGGCTCTGTGATGGTGTGTAGAATCATAACGCTGTTTTTCCTAAGTATATGCTGTACTTTCATCTTCTGCTAAAAAACCTACCTTTTAAAGACTGCACGTAATAGGCTATAGAGCCCAGAAAAAAGAATAATTTCCCTTTTGTAATTCAGGGAACAAGAACATTGCAATGAAAAATGTAACCGTGCCTTGACCTTTAAAAAAAAAAATCCCTTGATGATATGGGAAATAGAGCAATTTTAATTGTTAAACTGCATTTTCTATTGATCATTATTGAAGCATGATCCTATATCCAGCTCTGATTAAATGCTATACACTCTGCTTGAAACATGAATAAAATAGCTGTTTTTGACACCCAATGTATTATATATTGAATCAAGAATCTTGTCAAAAGTTCAAAAGTTTGTGTGAATGAAGAAATTGACCAACAAGTATACTAGTATCTTAGTACAATTATTTTAGGTTTTATATAAATCATACTTTGAAATAATAAATATTTATGTACTTTTTGGGGAAAAAAAAAAGTTTTTAACCTAGAATCTTTATCGATCTTTCTCTCCTGTGTTCCCAGTTTTCAGTATTTGGGGAAGAAAATCCCTTAATATTGTGTAACCGAAGATCAGAAGCAGTTGTTGACATATCTGAAGGTGCTCCTAGAGCTTCCAGAATTCACCTAATGATATGACCCATAGGTGAAAGGCACAGCCTCCATGTTTGAGGAATCAGTAAAGTTTGTCATTTCAGTGCCAAAAGCTTGAACTTAGCTGTAATGTCGGCTTTAAGAGTACTGCGTGCTTTTCTTCACTTCCGTGTGCTTTTCTTTACCCACAGCATAAATTGGGGAGCACATTTGTGAACTAAAGAGAAAACTCTCTTCATTTGAAATGGGTCTCTCCCTTGACTATTTTGGGGCATGCTTGTTAATTTCTTTGATCCCCACATTGATCAGCCTATCTTGGAGTGTTGTTGGGAGAACTCTGTGGACGATGAATGTAAAATCCTGGCAGAGTGTCTGGCAATAATAGTAAGTGCTCAATAAATAGTAGCTGTTATTATTGTTATTTCCATCTTTTTGTGTCTTTTAAATATATTTTCTGCAACGAGTATTAGATTAATATTTTAAATCAGCTCAATTAAGATTTAACGGCTTCCTTTGACTGCTGGGTCTACTGCTTTCAAGCTCTATGGCCTTAAGAAAGTTACTTAACTCAGTTTCCTCATATGTAGAATGGGGTGAGAATGCTGTCCCCTCTTAGAGTTGTTGGGAGAATTAAATGAGATAGTACAGGGAAAGTCCTTCAACATGAAGTCAAACCAAACCAAACCAAACCCGATGCCGTCGAGTCGATTCGGACTCATAGCGACCCTAGAGGACAGAGTAGAACTGCCTCATAGGGTTTCCAAGGAGTGTCTGGTGTATTCGAACTGCCAACGTTTTGGTTAGCAGCCGTAGCTCTTAACCACTATGCCACCAGGGTTTCCCAACATTAAGTAGGTATGCAGTAAATATTGATTTATATTTATTGTTATCATCACATTTTTGGCAGCAGAAAATGAAGGCTATTGGTAGTGTTCCAGTTGCCTGTAAAATTGCATTCTAACCACACCCTTCCTCAGGGCCAGCCCTTACTCTTTCATCCTTGTCTCCTTATGATGGCTTCCCAGATTACTCCACTGCAAAGTGAGCATCCCCAATAAACTCTTTTATAAATTAATTCCTTTTTTTCCACCATTTTACAGTTTTTCCCCCAATTGTTCCATAAATCTTTCCTAGCTTTGTCGATTTTAAAACACCAAAAATTCCTTTAAAATAGGGAAGAGACCTTATACTTTGGTTCTGTTTTCCCCTACAGTGCTTAGAATAGGGACACTCTCCAAGAAAATATATTTTGTTTAATTAATAATCTCTGGGTTCTTCTATTAACTCATTGCTATGAAATCAAAACCACAGCATTAGAGGAACAGAGCAATGGTTCTCAATATCTGTATGCTTAAGAATCTTCTGGTATGCTAGGCAAAAATGTACATTCTCATTTTTTCTGATTAACTGAGCCTCATAGCAACTGGTGAGAGATCCAGATATGTTTATGTTTAACAATTGCCCAGAACTGTGCTGTCTAGTATAGTAACCATTAGCCACGCCTGGCTATTTAAATTAATACTAAAATTAATTTACGTGAAATAAAATTAAAAATTAATTTCCTCAGTCACACTAGTCACATTTCAAGTGCTCAACAGCCACAGTCATTCCAACAGAACAAGGGGATACTATGTGGTTTAAAGTCAGGAAAGGTGTGCATCAGGGTTGTATCCTTTCACCATACTTATTCAATCTGTATGCTGAGCAAATAACCCGAGAAGCTGGGCTATATG
>NW_004443956.1:9672521-9673433 GCF_000243295.1 Trichechus manatus latirostris | reverse complement strand
ACAGAAGGAATAACTGCAGCTACCATTTTATTGGGTACATTCTTAGTGCTCTGTACTCTATCAGGTGCACCACACACATTATTTCCTTTAAATCTCACACTGGTTTTATAAGTTGATATCATTATTCCCACTTCATAGAAACCCAAAGGCTAAGTAACTTGTTGAACATCATTCAACTAATAAGTAGGGCGCCGGTTTGCAGCCCTGGTCTGATTCCAAGGCTAACAACGCTTGCTCTCTCCCCTTCATCAGCTGGTTCTACCTGTATAAAACACTAAACCAAATCTGTTGCTGTCGAGTCAATTCCCACTCATAGCAACCCTATAGGACAGAGTAGAACTGCCCCATAGGTTTTCCGAGGAACAGCTGGTGGATTTGAACTGCTAAAATTTTGGTTAGCAGCGCAGCTCTTAACCACTGAGCCACCAGGGCTCCATTCTACCTATATAGAGGCACTAAACTAGTTTTAATGTCCAGTGAAGTTGATGCTGTGCTTTGAAAATATGATTCATTCTAGAGAAGTGTGCTAAAGGCTGAGTCAATTCTATGGTTCTCAATTATTTCATTGTCGTCCCCAAACCTGGTTCAGGTATCCCTTCTCTGTGTTCCCATGGTCTTCTCTACTTATCTCTATCATTGCATAGTTCACTCTGGACTGAAGTTACTGCTGACTTGGCTGTATCCTCAGGTGAATGATACCCTTCCTGAGGGTTAAGAGCTGGCTGTTGATCATCAGGATATTATTCCAAGTACCTGGTGTATATCATGGATACTAAATACATTTCTGTGGATGAATGAATTAAAGAGATTACCTTTCAGCAAATGAACTACATTTCAGAGGATGGGATAAGCATGTAAGTGGTGTCACAGTTGGTCAGGGAGTTCGATAAAGACACTTTCCTGCAACAAGTC
>NW_004443956.1:9668750-9671006 GCF_000243295.1 Trichechus manatus latirostris | reverse complement strand
CAGCTGTCTCAGAATGAGTAATTGTCTAACTGGGCCATCCAGCTTGTGAATATAAAGTACCTGGATGTAGCTAAAGCAATAAGCTTCAATGGTTTTATTCATTCAGGAGCATCTGCTTAGTGCCAGGTACCTTGCTCTGTTCTGCGGATAGAAAAGGTGAAGATGTAGTCTCTTTTCACAAATTGCTCACAGTCTGTTAGGCAAAACACAACTGACCAGCTTCCTATAGTAAAATTTAGGATTAGAGTAACGGCTTATTTATTCAACAAATATTCATTCACTGCTTTCTCTGGGCCAAGCTCTGTTCTAGGCTGCGGGGAGACAGCAGTGAACTACAGACAAGGCCCAGTTCTCTGTCTCCCAGGAAAGTAGTTAAGCTTGGTAGGCAAGGAGCTTTATTTTCTTCACTGCTATATCCCTGGCTGAGTCTCTGGATGGTACCAGCGGTTACGAGCTTGACCACTAGCCAAAAGGTTGGCGGTTCAAATCTACCCAGGGGCGCCTTAGAAGACAAGCCTGGCCATCTGCTTCTGAAAGGTCACAGCCTTGAAAACCCTATGGATCAGCTCTGCTCAGCACACATGGGGTCGCCATCAGTCAGAATCAACCCAACAGCAACAAAGAACAACATATCCCCAACATGTAGTACAGTGCCTGGGACATAGTAGGTACTCGATAAATATTTGGGAATTTGAATTAAAATAAGTATGAGTGGAACAAATGCTACAAAAGGGAGTATATTTTCATGCTGTAAGTGCTCAGAGAGGACCAAGGAAGGAACAGTCATTCTGTCTGTGGGGCTCGGGAAGACCTTCAGCCCGACCTTGAGCTGTTTATAGGAGATGGAAAAGTGGAGGGAAGGAAACAGCAATGCCAGATGAAGCAGGAGAAGTACTTACAAGGCATGCGGGTATAACAAAGCATAGCACATTCTGGACACTGAAATTCAGTGGTCAGAGCTCAGAGACTGATTGGGAAGGTCCTATTTGCCAGGGGCAAGGTTCTGCTACCCTATGGATATTAAAAACAAAACAAAAACCCATTGCCATCGAGTGGATTCCGACTCCTAGAGACTCTATAGGACAGAGTAGAACTGCTCCATAGGGTTTCTAAGGAGCGGCTGGTAGACTGGAACTGCTGACCTTTTGGTTAGCGGCCACAGCTTACCATAGCTCTTAAACACTGAGCTATCAGGGCTCCCCTATGGATGCTGAGGACACCTGAAGTGTGAGCAGAGCAGGCCTTGAACCCCCCTGCATTTCAGGACTCCTCCTTTGTCCAGCCACTTTCCCATAATAGGTGGTGTTTTTTTCCTTCCATTTAATGTTTAACCTCCCCTCCCCCGCCCATGTCAGCCAACCGGACCTATCATCCTTTTGAGGCTTTCTGGCTGATCTCTTACAATGTGTTGCCTTAAGTCCTGTGTGTGTCCCCATTATTTAGATGGGAACTAAACAACTTGCCATCTTGAGACCCCTGCTCAGGTGACCCACCTTTCTGAAGCAGCCAAGAGGATGCATCATCGCATAGCATCTGAGAGGCCAGCAGCACGCTCGGAACCATAAAGAAAGCTGGCAGAGTCTGACTTCCCACATTAAAAATTAACGGTGTGCAATATACGGCAAAGCCTGCTATCACGCTCCTCCCGCATGAAGCACATAATGGGAGAAGTGCCCCTCCCCAGATGATGGGAAGGGAACATTTTTGCACAGAGGTGCCAATTTAATCATCAGAGGAAAGTTCTGAGAATCAAATGAAGGGCAGAACTCTCAGGAAGAGGCTGAAGGTTTAATTGCCCATTTGTGAGGCCCGAAATCCCCTTACAGGCTTGTATAAGGGCCAGGGGAAGTACATCCGCCACAGAGCCTTACGCAGAGTAGACGTGCAGTAAATATCTTCTGAATGATAAATAATATCAAGGATGTAAACAGGCCAACTCTGGCGGATGCCACAGAGGTAAGGATATTCTTAATAGCGTTTGCAGAGGCTTTATAGGGTAAAAAACGCTTTCACAAACAATGTCTCTTTTTGTCTTCAGCCATACCTAGCATAAGAGAAATTTCACCATTTTTCAGAGGAGTCCCTGGGAAGTTAAGTGACCCACCCCAGGTTGCACAGTGGTTAGTGCCGTCGTTGAGACATGAACTCAGGTCTACTAAATTAGAATGTAGGATGTTTCCTTTACACTCTGAAAGGATAACTCTCATGCAGTAATACTCTATTTCTTGAAGTATATTACTAGATGACTGCTTAAAA
>NW_004443956.1:9666079-9667721 GCF_000243295.1 Trichechus manatus latirostris | reverse complement strand
AAAAAAAAAAAAAAAATCACCTCATGGGAATTAAAAATGCAGATATAGGGGCCTCATGCAATCAACCTTTCTGGAAATAGAGTCCTGGGAATCTGCATTTGAATAAGAGCACTAGGGAATTCTGACATTCAAAAATTTAAGAACCTTCAATGTTCACTGCAGTTTTCACAGTAGCCAAAATGTGGAAAGAACCGAAATATACATCAACTGATAAATGTATAAACAAAATGTGGTACATACATACAATGGAATATTACTCAGCCATAAAGAGAAATGAAGTTCTAATTCATGGCACAACAAGGATGAACCTGGAAAACATCGTGCTGAGTAAAATAAGTAGCGAAACAATAAATACCGTATGATCTCACTTTTATGAAATAATATATAGAAACCAAAGATGACTAGCGGTTACCAGAGGTGGGAGGGAAGGAGAAAGGAGAAGTTTTTGCTTAGTAGGCACTGGGTTTATGTTAAAGGTGGTGGAAATATTTGGAAAAGGGTAGCGAGAATGGTTGCACAACATAAAGAATGCAGCCAATGTCACCGAACTATAGACATAGAAACTGTTAGTGAAGTTTTGTTGTATATGTTTTCACCAAAAAAAAAAAAAATAGTTTGAGAACCAACTACTACACTGACAGGGAACTACCAGCAATTCAAGCTGGATTCAGAAGAGGATGTGGAATGAGTGATATCACTGCGGGTGTCAAATGGATCCTGGCTAAAAGCAGAGAATACCAGAAAGATGTTTACCTGTGTTTTATTGACTACACAAAGGCATTTGACTGTGTGGATCATAACAAGTTATGGATAACATTGCAAATAATGGGAGTTCCAGAACGCTTAATTGTGCTCATGCGGAACCTGTACGTAGACCAAGAGGCAGTCGTTCAAAAAGAACAAGGGGATACTGCGTGGTTAAAAATTGGAAAAGGTGTGTGCCAGGGTTGTATCCTTGCACCATACTTATTCAATCTGTATGCTGAGGAAATAATTCAAGAAGCTGGACTATATGAAGAAGAACAGGGCGTCAGGATTGGAGGAAGATTCATTAATAACCTGCGATAATGCAGATGACACAGCCTTCCTTGCCGAAAGCGAAGAGGTTTTGAAGCACTTACTGATGCTACTAAAGAAGATCAAAGACTACAGCCTTCAGAATGGATTACACTTCAACATAAAGAAAACAAAACTCCTTACAACTGGACCAGTAAACAACATCATGATTAACGGAGAAAAGATTGAAGTTGTCAAGGATTTAATTTTACTTGGATACACAGTCAACGCCTATGGAAGCAGCAGTCACGTAATCAAAGACATATTGTATTGGGCAAATCTGCCATCTCTAAAAGCAAGCGGTTTAAAACTATACAACTTTACATTTCTGGAGAGTCATAATTTAGTTGTTGATTAATTATAATTAATATCTGGATAATCTCTAAGCCAGTCTAGGATAGTTAAAATTCAGAAGACACTGGCTTTTCTTCAGAAAATCCAGGACACAGATTATAACTGAGGTCAATAAATTCTGGTTTTATTGGTTTAGTAAAAAATTATTCCTGAAGATTTCTGAAGTTCTCCTCCTGCCATGAGTTTTCAGATATTTTTACAAACCCTCAGTTCACAAGGTCAAAATTTGTTT
>NW_004443956.1:9652998-9654100 GCF_000243295.1 Trichechus manatus latirostris | reverse complement strand
AGGAATGAAGTACTGATACATGCTACCGCATAGATAAACCTTGGAAATGTCATGTTAGGTGAAAGGAGCCAGTCAAAAAGGCCACATATTATATGACTACATTTACAAGTATCCCTGAATTACGATGTATTTGAGTTACGATGAACTTGCCCTTATGACTGTCCGTTTTTTTTTTTGTACATCTTGTCGTTAGTAATATGTACTACATACAGTGTTGCAGCACATAATTTGCTGATGTTATCATTTTCATGCCAACCCCCAAAGATAAATAAAGATCAGATTTATAAAGATGTTGATAATAAAAGGCAATAATAATGAAAACTAAAAAAAAAAAAGGTGGGGGCATTACTTTTTGGGATAATGAAATGTTCTAAAGTTACATAATGGCTATAGTTGCACAACTCTGCAAATACACTGAAAACCCCTGAATTGTACAGTTTAAAGGTGATTTTATTTTGGTATTTGAATTATATGTCAATAAAGCTGTTACAGAGCAAAAAGAAAGCCCTTTCGATTTCTTAAATAATACGTCATTAAAAACTGTAGTACAGTGTGGACTGGGATGGGACATATCAACATGTAGCAGTCTGAACTGAGGAACAAGAACAAAGCTAAGAAACCATTGCCCTGGTGTGTACATTTAAAAAAAAATGCTTTAGTTAAAAATCTCAATAGTGCTATCTACTTATCCTATCAATAGGACAACATAGTATCATGGTAGAGCACTACTGTGAGCTAAGAATAAGGTGAACCCAGCTAGAATTCTAGCTCAAGCTCTGACAGCAAGTATGTTTGGCTGTTTAACAAATCATTTCATAGTTTCAGGGTAAAATGTGGAGGTTGTCCAGGACTGGTGTTGGGAAAATATGCTTCAGGTTATCATCTGCAGGGGTTGTAGGATATGGAACATGGTAGGGAAGTATGAGGCTGAGAGAGCAGAAGGAGCCCAGCCACAGCAAATCTGATTTTATCTGTTTTACATATGATACAATGTTTTGTTTAGCTAAAAAGAAAGTTTCAACTCCTTGGAATTGATTTCTAAATTGTCTTTCAGCTGTTTCACACTAAAGTCTCTATATAAGCCATTGCCATCAAGTTGATT
>NW_004443956.1:9644589-9652562 GCF_000243295.1 Trichechus manatus latirostris | reverse complement strand
ATACTTTGAGTGACAACTCACTCCCAGAAATATGTGTTTTCTGACAAGTCAGAGATGTAATTCATCCAATAAAAATGATAAAACGTATATTCATTCCTGTGGGGTGCTTAAGTGACCTCTTCACATTTCTGTGGCAGTTGATTTTTTTTAACCTCTCAGTACAATTGAAAAAAGGTACATATTTTAAGCAAATTCACCAAGATTAATAACAATGTTCTGTATTTTATTAATCTATTTCGAAGAGTAGAAATTGGAATCCGCAGTTACAGAATGTGGCTTAACCTCTCTTATGTGATACTTTTGCATACTGAGCTCAGGGACCATAGCTCTTGTGTAAACCCAACTCAGAGCGACCCTATAGGACAGAGTAGAAGTATCCCATAGGGTTTCCAAGGGGCAGCTGGTGGATTTGACCTGCCGACATTTTGGTCAGCAGCCAAGCTCTTAACCACGGTGCCACCAGGGCTCCAGCTCCTGAGTAAACCCCCATTTTTCCTTAACAATCCCTAAGTCTTTCCATAAAAATAATGAAATATACTCTTGCAAAAAAGCATAGTTGTTTTACATCATCAAACAAAAGTAAATAAAGAGAGCCAGGGAAAGATTATATTGTGAGGTGCTTTCTTTTTTCTTTAGCTAAATTTTTAAATATATGAAGGTCGACATATTTATGTGAAGAATATGTTCTTGAAGACCTCAAGCAATTAACAAACTTGTAGGATTCAAGACGCATTTTTCTGTAAGAGCAGATTTAAAGAAGGGGGGAAAGTAAATCTAGAAGTGTTTGCTTTAATGCTGTTTTTTGTTTTCTTGGTATTAACTGACATTTGTCAGAATCCTTCTCCTAAATTAGCAGTGCATTGAGTCATACTGATTGTTTGGTTTTCTCTATTGTGTTTTAGAAGCTCCCTTAATTTCCATAGTCACTGATTTTAGGAGGCTTTTTTGTTCTTGCTTTTTTTTATTTAAACAGCACTAGAATCATCGCTTAAAGAATCTTTAGATAACAAGGTTATAGGATTTTTTTTTTTTTTTTCAAAATCATAACTCCTGCTTGCAAGAAAACAATGTTTTTGGGTGTGAATCTGTCACCCATAATATTTGAAAAGCAGTTTATGAATGTTGTCAAAACAGTACAGTGATCACCAAATCACTTGCAGAAATGCCATTCAAAGTGAACGAAAATATAGACCAGCAGCTTATGAGAAATGCACAATTCAGGGCCCCACTCCAGACCTGCAGAATCAAAATGAGGATTTTAACAGGTGTGTGATTTGTGAGGACAGCCCGTTTTGAGAAGCACTGGTTTACATGGAACTGAAAAATGGTGGCTCGTATTTTGGTTTTAAAGTCAAATGGTTGCTGCCCATGGCAAGAGAGTAGATAATGCAAACGTAAATGCAGTTTACAGATCATTTGGGCCCCCTTTCAACTGTTGACAGATTTTTTAAATTGGAGGATTTATATTGTTTCAAGTGCTGTCTATGGTAGGAAGGTTATTACCATTTGGTATCATGTTCATTAGCATTTACATAATTTACACTTGCATTAAAAGCTACACACATTCACCAATATTCCATTCCAAAAATATGCTACTGAACCCTGAGGAATGTGTTTGTTGTACATTGAAACGATGCTCCTTCTGGGGCACTCAGGCCACATAAAATAGCACAGAGTTCATTACAACAGTGTCACCAGCATAGCTATAATTAAGGCTGCATCAGCAATTTAGGGGTTTATAACTCTGTTGTAAAGTTACACTCTGGGGTGAGACTCAGCACAAAAGCTCAACCTGGGAGTAGATTGTTTGCCAGATCTGGGAGGAGTGTGGGGGGAAATTGATTTTGTTGTTTATGATTCTCGAAACTGCTCATCTGGATTCTTGGTGGCATTTGAATTCAGATGTTTTATGGACTGGCGATCATCAAGAACTGGTATTTTCGCTGATGTCTTCATACATCTTACTCAAACTGTACACATTACAGTAACTCAGAGGGTTCCTTGTATATAGTATATGAGAGGGGACAGATAATGCATAGGGATGCAATTAAAAGGGAAAAAGAATAATTCTAATCAGGCAGAAATAGTAACATATTTCATCGAAGTAGGATGCAGTGAATTGCTTAGTTGCACATGTACTTCTGCCAACTAGACACTGAGGAACTGGCCTGTGAACTGCTCTGGGATATTTAGTTGTAAATCAACAGTAATGCTCAGAAAAGTTTAGATCCAGTGCCTTTAGAACACTGCTGTTCACATCTGACTTCCTTAGATGTAGCCACAGAGCAAGTGGCTAATGGGAAAACCTCACTCACTAAAGAAATCCTGGGGTTCTGTGCTCTTTCAGCTCCTTTACTCTCAATTTGCTCTTTTGAAGAGAGAAACTTGCCATCTGGAGACTTCTAGATGAAGTAATCAAAAATATAATAAGAGTGACCTCCTTTTATAGCCAATTTGTGATTAGGTACATTGTCATCTGGGGTACAAGTTTAAATGTGGTTTTAGGCAGTTATCTAAAATGTAGGTCCCAATCCAAATAATTAGAAAATCCTGATTTTCAACAAGAGATTTAACATCAGTGATGTGTGTAATAGTTATAAGGTAGAATTCTTGAGTAAGATAAGACTAGGTTCAAATGCTGTTCCCACTTCTTTTACTATCTGGGCGTTGGGCAAATGACTTAACACCTTTGGGCTTCAGTTTCTCTTTCTGTAATTTGATGGTGATAATAGTACCTACTTCAGGGGATTGTTAAAAAATTTTAAAAGATACCTCTGCAAAGCACTGTGTCTGGTACATGATAGCTATTACTGTGTTACGTTGCACAGTGACCTAACCAGAATGGCTTTTCAATCTGTCATTTATTCATTCATTCATACAACACATATGTATCAGTTGCTTCTTCTGTGCTTGATACTCTGCTTACATGATGGATACAGTAGTGGACAAGGTAGGCCTAGTCCCTTTCTCATTTAGCTAATATTCTAGTGGAAGGAGCAGACAAAAAGCCATCAGACAAATAATACAGTAAGTAAGGGAAGAGCAAGCAAGGGGTTGAGATGAAAATTAGTTATCAGGAGGGGGCATGAGGATTATGTCAAAGAGAATGTTCAGGGCTGGCTTCCAGGAGGAGGTGTCTATAAAGCTGATACCTAAGGGACAAGGAAGTGGCTGGAAGACCAGATAGGGAAAAGCATTCCAGGCACAAGGATCAGCAGATACACGTGTCTTGTCATAGAAAGAGCTTGGTATGCACAAGAATGCCAGTTGACGAGACTTTAGGGAAGATAAGGTGGAATCATGAGATTATCATGGAGAGGGGGGCAGGGGCAATATAGCCCAGGGTTTTGTTATCCATGAAAGGACTTTAGATCCAACTTAGAGTGTAACGAGAAGCCCTAGAAGAGACGACATGGTAAGATTTACAGTTTAAGAAGGTGCTTCAAGCTGCTCTATGGACAGTGGATTGAAGAGTATGAACAGCATCTCCCTGAGCTTCCCTACATGAAGGAAGAAAGCCCCAAATTTCCATGCCTGGGCTATTTTGTAGCAGATGCCCTCTGCCAGTGAACTCTGAGGGGTTAAGCATTATCATTGGCAGCATGTGGGGAGTTAGTTGAGGGGAGGGGAAGGGGGTTAATCAGAAGGCACTTATTTGGTGAGTAAGGGCAGCTTTTTATAGCTGAACCACTCAAGACTGCACTTACTAATGTTTCGAAACTCACCTCATCATCATTTCATTAAGTCATAACTTACTCCAGGAAAACTATAGTTTATAACTTCCTACCTTCACTGCACAAACACACCACTTCTGGTATTTACAAAATTTAAAATTCAAGGTCAGGTTCCAGATCAGCATATGTCTCTGATTTTCTCCTCTCTAGGGAGAAAATATTTTTAGTCCTGTTACAACACGCTATTACTAACTTTCAGAGCTGAATTTGGAGTGCTTTAGTATCACACAGGGAAAGTGGAAATCTCGTTAGGATTTTTCGGTTTGTACCATGTTGTTCTTGCTTTTTTACTTCATCTTCCCTTTTTGGTCAGTTCACTTTGGCTTGTATTTTTAGAGAAACTGAATTGTAAAAATTGAACTGAGGGTTTTGTTTTTTTTTTTGCAGGCTGTGAATTGCTGAATTATTAAATAATAATGTAATAGCAAGCACTTATCTAGTGCTTTATTCAAGGAAGTCTTATTGCATCCTACCCCTGGAGAACACTGAAAATGTTTCCACTGTAAAGTTTCCAAAGTAACATCAGCTAATCTGCCTCTTGATATACCCCCACAATGCTAGAATTTTCCCCTTATTCGTTATCAAATAAGTGAGTTGAATGATATTCATCTGTGAAGTAGGAACTAGCTTCTCTTGAATTGGGTTTGAAGTCATGTAAAAGCAAGTTTACTTGAAAGTATTTTCTTGAAACTTGGGAGGACAGTTTCCCCGCCTGTCTTTCATCTGCTTGACTCAGTTTATTCATTTGTGCGTTTGTGTGAATGCCAATAAATCAATCATGGTTAAACACTGTAAGTCAACCAGCATGCACCAAATTTTTACACTTGCATACGATGCGGTCCTGCCTATAACTGAGCATATATATTTATATAGAATAGTTTAGTTATAACTGTCAGACTTGTGTTGAACTGGGTGGATTGCAAGCTGAAATGGCAGAGACGCTGGTATGATCTGCAGTGAATAGAAGATGAACAGTACTGAACAGGACAGAGTCACGCTTGTAGACAAGTTTTATTTGGCTAGCTCATATTGTCTCAACATAAATTTAGATGACTTAACACACAAACTAGGATTTTCTTGAAAAGTTTATCTTGAAAAATCAGTAGGTTGACAAAAATAAGCCCTCATTCCCGCATGGCAGAAATCAGTAGGAGCCGAGTTGTGGCTGCCCCTACTAGAAGAGACACAAGCCCTCTAGTTTGCCACAGTCCCTGCCACTACTTATGTCTGTTAGCATATGACATGCTTCAGTCATTTACATTACTTGCCTGGTCCCTGCAGCCTTGTTGGTAGGCAGCCCTCTAGAGTGGCTCCCTAATGATTCCTACCTCCCGGTTTTCATGTCCTTGTGTCATCCCCTCCCCTCGTGTGTGTGCTGGGCCCAGTAACTTTTCTTCTTAAAAAAAATAGAATGCTCCAGAAGAGATGGAATGTCACTTCCAAGTTAGGTTTTAAAAGGCTGTAACTTCCATCTTCCTGGCACTCTCTGTCTTGCCTTCTCAACTTGCAGGCTGCCATGTTGGAGAGGCACATGTGATAAGGAACGGTGGGCAGCCTCTGGCCAACAGCTAGTGAGGAGCTGAGGCTCTTGGTCCATCAACCGGCAAGGAACCGAATGCTGCCAACAGCCACATGAGTGAGCGTGGACACGGCTTTCCCTCGCTGAGACTGCAGCCCTGGGCAATGCCTTGACTGCAGCCTTGTGAGAGACCCTGAAGCAGAGGACTCAGCTAAGCCACACCCAGATTCCTGACCCACTGATACTGTGTGTTGTTTTAAGTTGCTAAATTATTGAATAATATGTTATACCAAAAAAAAAAAAAAAAAACTCACACTCAAACCCACACCTGTTGCCATAGAGTCAGTTCCCACTAATGGCAACCCCATGTGTTACCAAGTAGAACTGAGCTCCAAACGATTTTCTTGTCAGTAGTCTTTATGGAAGCAGATCTTCAGGGCTTTCTTCTGCAGCACCACTGGGTGGATTCAAACCGCCAACCTTTAGGTTACTAGTTGGGTGCAAACTGTTTGTGCTATTCAGAGACCTAATTTGTTATACAGTACTAGATAAATAATATATAGTAAAACCTGTGAAAGCCTGAACCTGTGAAAGCTGGAAACCTGTAAGAGAAGGAAAACTCAAATACTTTCCACTAAAAGGAGCAGTAGAAAGTGTTAAGACTGTACCTTGTCAAAGGCGGAAAGCTTGCGAGACCCAGAAAAACAAAAGACAGTCCTGTCAAGTTGTGGCTCTCACAGGTTTCACTGTACATCACTCTAGAGAAAGATGGTGCGTTGGTGAGAATATGCACGAAACTTCCTTTGTGATTATGTAAGTCAAGACAGCAAGCTTTTTTTATTCACATGATTTGTAGTGCTAAAGTAATGGCTGATGTTGGATGTACTCAGCAACTGTCAGTGAAATGAATAAAGGATGACAAATGACATGTTAAGGAGCCGTGGTGGCACGGTGGTTAAGCGTGCGGCTGCTAATCAAAAGGTTGGTGGTTTGAACCTACCCAGCCACTTCACGAGGGAAAGACCTGGAGGTCTTCTCCTGCCTCATAACACCTAACAACAATAGCAACAATGATGTGTTTACTGTTGTAAGAGGCTGTTACAAAGAAACGTTGCTTATACGGGAATTACTACTTTTTTGGTATTTTTTTAGTTTATCTTCTGCTTACGTCCCTTCAGATGTGCTTCTTTGGAAATATTCTGGGTAACAAAATATGTCTCATATATAAATTGGTTGTATACTATTGACCGAGGTAATTCCCAGAATACCAGACTCCTAAAGAAGACTACTGGGAATGATGGAGACATTTGGGAGACATCTAAGATGGGTCTTCTCTTAGTAGGAGAAAAGTGGAGGTAGTAAATCCTTCATCTGTAAAAACAGAGAGAAATCTTCTATGAAAGAAGCAGAGCAGGGCTGACAAAGTACCTTCAAAGATTCTTTGCTGATAAGCTGTCTAACCCTTAGTGAATACTCAGTGTCACTTTCTCAGTTGGAAAAGTGTACTATTCATTTTCTTTATTCAGCAAGCTTTGTAAAAGTACCTATATTGTACCAGTTATTGTGCTTAGTGAGAAGATACAAATGAACAAGATATAGCGTGATATGCATGGTGTCTTTAGCTGCTTAGGTTGTGATATTTAAGTTTTAAATGCTACAAATAACACTGTCTTAGTTATCGAGTAGTACTGTAACAGAAATACCACAAGCGGGTAGCTTTAACAAACACATTTATTTTCTCACAGTTTAGGAAGCTAGAAGTCTGAATTCAAGGGGCCACCTCTAGAGGAAGGCTCTCTGTCTCTTTCCATTCTGAGGGAAGGTTTTTGTCTGTTTTCAGCTTCTACTCCTTGGCTCCTGGGTGATCTTCGTGTGACATGGCATCTGTCTTTCCCCATCTCTGCTTGCTTCTCTACTCCTAGTTTGCTCTTTTTATATTCAAAGGTGATTGGCTTAAAACACACCTTAGGCTGATACAGTCTCTTGACATAACAAAGGAAACCCATTCCCAAGTGGGATTATAACCACGGGTATAGGGGTTAGGATTTACAACACATATTTTTGGGGGACATAATTCAATCCATAACAAATACCAAAACAAAACAAAACCTGTTGCCGTTGAGTCAATGCTGACTCATGGCGGCCCCATGTGTTACAGAGTAAAATTGCTCCATAGGGTTTTCTTGGCTGTAATCTTTATGGAAACAGATTGCTGGGCCTTTCTTCTGCAGTGCCACTGAGTTCGAACCACCAGTCTTTAGGTTAGTAGTTGAGCACAAACTGTTTGCACCACCTAGGGACCTACACATAGAATACAGTAGTGTTTTTCTCAAAACTACTTTGACAGATCAATGTATTCAAATATCAGAAATGAGAATTAGGAATTATTAGTGCCAGATTCTTGCTTCCACTTGTACTTTTGTTACAACTTAATTTTTCAATATCTTGAAATTTTCAACTTGGAACTTGGAACAACATCCTGCATCCCTTTAAGTTGCCTGTTAAAATGCCCTGGTGACACAGTGGTTAAGCGCTCTGCTGCTAACCAAAATGTCAGTGCTTTGAACTCACCAGCTACTCCTAGGGGGGGAGGATGTGGCAGTCGGCTTTTGCAAAGACTTCAGCCTAGGAAACCCTATGGGGCAGTTCTGCTCCGTCCTGTAGGGTCACTATGAGTCGGAATCGACTCAGCAGCAGTGGAGTTTGGATTTGGTTAATGT
>NW_004443956.1:9641563-9642699 GCF_000243295.1 Trichechus manatus latirostris | reverse complement strand
TGTGTGTCAGAGTAAAACCATGCTCCATAGAGTTTTCAATGGCCGATTTTTCAGAAGTTGATCGCCAGACCTGTCTTTTGAGGCTCCTTTGTATGTTTTTGAACCTCCAACCTTTCGGTTAGCAACCAAGCACTTTAACCCTTTGTACCACCCAGGGACTCCTGTTGTATGTATAGGTTTCATATTTCTCAAAAGGTAGATTGTGGACCACCATTTACTTGTTAACGTTGCTGACTCCTGAACCCAATCCAGATATGATGAAGCAGATTATCAAAGGCTTAGGCCTGGGAAAGTGTGTTCTACACAAACACGCCGGGAAATCATTCTGCATCCTTAACTTGGAAAACCATTGGTATAGATTCTACTTCCCATTTGAAGGGCTGCTTTGCCCCCATTCCGTTCAAGTTAGTAAATATTGAAGCCTGCTATGTGACTGTCTCTGCTCAGACAGCTTCTCATGGTCCCTCTTCTCATAAAGCTCCAAGGCTGTTAGGGAAGGTAGACATCTGAACAAGCAACCAAAGTGAGGGTGTAGAGCTAGAGGGACTCTCCAGTGTGGGGGACAACAAGAAAGGCGTCTTTGAAGAAGTGACATTTGAAGGGACTCTTCAAGGATAAATAGGAGCCAGGCAAGGGAAGGAGAGGAGGGAAAGAGAAAGAAGGACATTTCAAACGGAGAAAATCACATTTGTGGAGCGAGAGTCAATTAAGCAGGGTTGATTTGAAAACGAAGCTGTAAAGCCTTGAAAACAGAATAGAGAGGAGCGTATGGCATGGAAGGATCCAGAAAGTCTGTAAACTAGAGGAT
The DNA here is from genome assembly GCF_000243295.1 of Trichechus manatus latirostris. NCBI lineage: Eukaryota > Metazoa > Chordata > Mammalia > Sirenia > Trichechidae > Trichechus > Trichechus manatus. Next base: position 9,641,891 of record NW_004443956.1, on the reverse strand, counting down.
GTCATAAACCTGTGTCTGTTGTATGCATAGACTTCCTGTTTCTCAAAGTGTGGCCTATGGACGGCCATTTTGCTCGTTAAGAATGTTGACTCCTGAACCCAATTCAGATACCAATTCCAGTCTCTGGTATTTTTATATCATTTTCATGGTTTTGCCCCACCCACCTGAGTATCACTTGTACTGTTACTTCCCTAATATGTTACTTTAAATCTATTCCCTTCTTTTCTTAAATGAGTTTATTTGAAAAGAAATCTTTATATCACTATGGTAAATGCAATACCAGCATCATCTGACATAAATAGAATGTCACTTTAAATAAGGAGTAAAC
>NW_004443956.1:9637763-9640107 GCF_000243295.1 Trichechus manatus latirostris | reverse complement strand
CTTACTAAGGAGGCAGGGCTCTGCGTATCACTCAGTTTAACCAAAGCAACTCAGCTTTTCTTTTTTACGTTTTGGACTCTGAATCAGACCTTCATTGCTGAGAGGAATTCTTGTCCCATCTCCACCTGGACCTGGAGGTCATTTGTTGATTCTTCTGTGTGCATCTCTACCTCTCTACTTACCTTTCTTCTTCATCCAGGCACCTAACATGCCTAAGCTACTGGTATTTCCTCCCTTCCCTCTTGCTCTTACGCCTCCCACCGTTCCACCTTGCTGCCTGTCTCCCTCCCTCCCTTCCTCCCTCCCTCCCTCCTTCCCCCCTCCATGCATGCATGCATTCATTTGTTCATTCATTCATCCATTCATCAAATACTAGTTGAATGCCAGTGTAGGCCAGACCCTTTACTAAGAACTCAGAATATGTTGAATTGCTTCAGGCTGCTAAGGAAGTTCCAGCTTTTGGGAATGGCGTGTTAATTTCTCACCTTGCTAGAAGTTGGCTTCTTCAACACACACCATGCACTTGGCCTGCAAAATATGCTCCTAAAAATCATCTGTCCTTCTTTCCTCTGTGGGTAATTAGCAGATTCTTAAAAATGTGTGAATCTTGTGAAGAAAATGAGTCAGGCTCGTTTACTGTTCCTAGATATACATCCTGTCTTTAAGTCTACATTTTCTCTATTTCAGGCCAAGTTTTCTTGGAAATTAGGAGGCATCTCTTTGCAATGATAAAACCCTGAGTCCCAGTCGAAATTCATTTTGCCTGTTATTATTTGGTGTGGATAACAAATAAAACATGATCATTGCCTCTTTGAATAACTTCCCATGTAGTTTGACATAATTTTCTGTTCATAAGCAGCCTCTTAAGGTACCTTTTAATAATTTATTTATTGAAGTATAGCACACACAAGGAACATACACAAATTATAAATGTGTAGATTAATGAATTATCACAAAGTGAACACAAACAGGTCTAGAAATAAAATATCACTAGAGACTTGAAGCATTTCTCGTATCCTTTCTAATTGCCACACTCCTGCCCAGAGGTATTGTACTGATGTTTCATCCTACACATCATTTTTCTTTATTTTTGAACTTTACATGATGGACTAATACACCGTGGCTTCTTTTGTTCTACACTATGCTTATGAAATTGATTATGTTGGGTGACATTGCAGTTTATCATGCATGGTATGAATGCCTACGATTTTCAAAAATCATCTGTATTATTGGTTTTCAGTTTGGGGCTATTACAAATAATGCTTCCATAAATTTTTCTTGTATGAGTTTTGTGTCCATGTGGCATGAATACCTAGGAGTAGAATTTTGGGGAGCCCTGGTGGGGCAGTGGTTAAGTGCTTGGCTGCAAATCAAAAAAAGTCAATGGTTTGAACCCACCAGCGAGTCCACGGGAGAAAAATGTGGCAGTCTACTTCCATAAAGATTACAGCCTTGGAAACCCAATGGGGCAGTTCTACTCTGTCCTGTGGTGTCTCTGTGAGACAGAATCAACTCAGTGGCAATGGGTTTTTATATGCAATGTGTTTGTTTAGCTTTAATAGAAAATGCCAAGCAGTTTACCAACATGATTATGCAAGTGTGTAATAATTCTTTTAGCTCTGCATTCCTGCCGGCCCTTGGTTCTGTCTTTCTTTCTTAATTTTAGCCATTTAAGTGGCTATGGTGATGATATTGTGGTTTTATTTTGCGTTTTGTTAATTATGAGTTAATCTGAACCCTTGCTCACATAGTTTTTTATCATTGGGATATTCTGTTTGGTGAAGTTTCTATTTAAATTTCTTGCCCATTTTCCATTGGAATATTTCTAGCTTTGTCTTATTGATTTATAGGGGTTCTTTTATATTCTGGTATAAAACTTTTGTCTGTTATCTTTGTTGCATATTCTATTCTGTGGGCTGCCTTTTCATTATTTTAAGAGTATTTGTTTGCTTTTAAAATGGACAAAAGTTCTTAACTTTAATGTAGTCAAATGTCTTAGTACTTTTTGTGTCCTATTTAGGAAATTCTGCCTGCCCAAAGTTCAGGACTATATTCCCCTATATTATCTTCTAGAAGCTTTCTTGTTTTATCTTTTACATTTAGGTCTATAATCCATTGAAACTTCTTTTTCTTATTTATTTTTTATTTTTTGGCATGTGGTATGAGGGAAGAATCAAGATGCACTTTTATTCTATGTAGATATTCAGTTAACCCAGGACTACATATGTCCGGCTTTGTCGTATAGGAGGTGTGCATATACACATGAGTCTGTTTCTGGAGCCTCAGTTCAGGTGTATTTCTCTACCCTTGCAAAACTCCATCCTTAAATTATATAGTCATGATA
>NW_004443956.1:9602954-9637424 GCF_000243295.1 Trichechus manatus latirostris | reverse complement strand
CCTATTCTGCCTGTTTGAAAAGTTCTTTCCTGTTTTTAATCAGTCTCTCCCAATGTCTTTTCTCATATGACCCGTTTGAACGAGTGTCGTAGGTGCGTGTTATGTTTGCAGAAGCAACCCTGGCTCTTGCAATGCAGTCCTTGTGTTTCCTTTAAGTGGTGAAGAGACGGGATGGTAGACTTTTTTTACATCTGTATTCCATGCTCTTTGGCACTGAGGGCAGAGTTATGGTGGGTAGAGAAAGATGACTTTTTGATGCTGACCAGCATTTTATGTGATGCTACTTTTGGCTAATTTTTATTATTCAGGGTGAATTTTGGTAAAGTATACTGTTTGTTGTTCGCCATTTCCTAGGTCTTTAATGGATGTGGGACTAGGTGTGCCGTGGGATGGAAGTGGGAGTTGTGACCACGCTCAAGTATTTCTGGGTCCATGTCTCTGGGCATCAGTTTTAGAAGGGCAGACACTTGTATTGGATGCCCTCTAGTGATTATGTCCTCAGGGACTGATTTATACAAAATAAAATCCAGGACAGTAGTCTAAACTCTTTGCTTCTAGAAGTTCTATGAAGGTGGGGGCTATGTCTTGTTCATCATTGTATCACAGAGCTTAGGCACATGGGAGGTGCTCGGTAAATGTTGACTCAATGAATGAAAGAATAATTGATAGCACTGTCTGTCCGATCTTCGGCTCTTTTAACTCAGCTTGCCCACCCACACACCACCGCTGCCTAGCGCACAAAGTCTAGCCCCAGAGAGGAACTTTTGTTTTAAATGTTGCTCCAAATCAATCGTTAATAGCATTCAACCCTGCCCTTACATTATTCTCTCTGTCTCATAAATTCTTGGCTCTGTACTCGCAGTTCAAGTGTCAGCTCCGGGTTTAGCAACCCACTTTGGTTACCCTTTTTTACATATCAAATGCCCACTCAAAGCTCTGCCCATCTTTGCGTTACCAGCATCGGCCCAGTCTGGACCAACAATTGGTACTCTTTTAAGGAAAGGGAAGCAAGATAAAGTATAAAAGAAGTCATTAAGAAGTGAGTTCTAGATTCTGATAAAAATGACCTGAATCAAGGCTCCTCCACTTAATGACTAGGTGACCTTTTCTCAATGTATTTAATCTCTCTAAGCCTTGGTTTCTTCACCTATAAAATGCTGTGACTATAAAAGAAGATCAAGCAGGATAAGAGAGCCTGGCACTATGCCTGGTACAAAGGGAGATGCCTTTAATGCTGTTGTCACTGCTGTAATTCCTAGCATTAGTCATCTGCATGGGGGAATTTCTCCTGGTGTATCAGTGATCTCTGAAGACCCAGTTACAGAGGACAAGGTTGCTTGGTGGGAACAAATTAGCAAAGGAGGCTGGTGAACTTCATAGATATTTATATCAAGCTAGAGTGGCTGAATGGATTCTTTCTCCACTTAAGGGAGTTTCTGTCAGAAGAACCCCTATTAGTCATGTGGAATCAGCCAGCTTTCTCCCTTGAATGGTGTCAGAAAAGAGATACTAACAATTCCAACATTTTGTCATCCTTCCCCCCATCCTCTTCGGTACTCATTGTCAGTCACCAAAAACTTCCTTGATGGCTCTGTTACCCTATAGTGAAAGCAATGCTTAATTGGATCATGGTTTATCTTGCATTCAGCCTAGCAGCCTTTCTGATACTAGGAAAGTTGGCAGAACTTCTGAATAAGCTTTACGTGATACCAGCATGTCATTGGGAAAACATTTGCAAATCTTTCCTGAAGATGGTTACACTCATCCATTTGAGCTTGATTTCCATGAGCGTTGTTTTCTGAAGACAGAATTTTGAGCTGGTGTTACAGATTGAATTGTGTCCCTCAGAAAGATGTGTTGAAGTCCTAACCCCTGGTACTTGTGAATGTGATCTTGTTTGGAATTAGGGTCTTTGAAGATGCTATCAGTTAAACTGACATAAGCTCATACTAGAGTAGGGTGGGTCCTAATCCACTTATAACTGGCTTCCTTTGAGTGAGCTCCGCTTCATGGCAAGCCCATGTGTGTCAGAGTAGAACTGTGCTCCATAGGATTTTCAATGGCTAGTTTCTCGGAAGTGGATCACCAGGCCTCTTTTCTGAAGTGCCTCTGGGTAGACTTTAATTTCTGACTTTTTGGTTAGCAGCTGAGCACATTAACGGTTTGTACCATCCAGCGACTCCATCATAGTGGTGTCCTTAGAAAAGAGGAAATGAGACAGACACAGAGTGAAGGTGGCCGTGTGAGGATGGAGTTTTGGTACAGCTACAAGCCAAGGAACACCTGGGGCTACCAGAAGCCAGGAGAGACAAGAAAGGATCTTCCTTTAGAGCCCTTGGAAAGAACATGGCCCTGCCAACACCCTGAACTGCCAAATTTTGGCTCGTAGTTGAGTGCTTAACCCTTTGCACCACCCATGGAACTCCTTAAGGTCGCGATATGACAGGTAAACTTTATTTCATGTAGGTTGGGAGCAAATACTCAGGAGTCCCCATATGGATTGAATTGTATCCTCCCAAAATTCGTGTCGGAATCCTAACCCCTATACCTGTGTTATAATCCTATTTGCAAATGAGGCTATATCAGTGTAGGGTGTGTCTTAAACCTAATCACTTCTGAGTTCTAAACGAGCAGATTAGGCACAGAAGTAAGCACAAATGGTGGGGGGCGGGGAGGAGATAGATGCCATGTAAATGTCACCAAAGAACCTAGGAATGCTGGAAGAGACAAGTATCTTCCCACAGAGCCAATAGAGAGAGAGCCTTCCTCTAGAGCTGGTGCCCTGAATTCAGACTTCTAGGCTTCTAAACTGTGAGAAAATAAAGCTATTCTTTAAAGTCACTTGGCTTGTAGTATTTCTGGTACAGCAGCACTGGCAAACTAAGACAAGTCCATAAGCCACGATACCGGGCATCTGATTTTCACCGTGGACAATTTAGGAGGCCCTGTTGATGTAGTCATTATCCAGGACATGAATTAATGGGATTTTAGTAACCTCTCAGTATCACAATTGCTTCTGTATGAATGAATTGCTCACTTGCCTCCTTTCAACTATTCTTTGGTGAATTCTCATTGTAGGGCCTTCTCTCCTAGCCTTGGTTCCTCTGCTTTTGCTTTGGTCCCCTTTTCATTTCCAAGACCCCACCTAAATGTATTATTATCTTTAGTTCCTAAGTATTTCTTGTCTTCTGAGCTATGAGAGTTCTATTCACCATAGCCCAGCAGCTGTTTATTGAGTGACTAGTGTGTATAGTAGTCACAGGGGCTTACACGGGAGTAAGCAACACAATTCCTGCTCTCATGGTGTCCCCTACAATTAAAAGTAAACAAAAGTGATTAAAATTATGATGAGTGCTCTAGTAGGGACGTAAGGGAGGCTCTGAAAGCTTACAGCAAGGGGATTTATGTAGTCTAAGGAAGCACCAGACATAGTCCTGGAGGGCATAATGGATAATTTGAGACCTGAAGCTTGAGTAGAAGTTAACTTAGGGATGGAGGGACCTGTGATGTAATTCAGCAGAGGGAACAGAGTGTGGCAATGTGCTGAAAGGGCTCCAGAATTTCTGCAAAGCACAGTACAAAGCGAAGAATGTCTTGGGATGATCCCCAGTGGATGGGCAGGGCAGATCATGGAGGGCTTCTAAAGATGCTGAGTTTTATCCTAAGGGAGAGGAGAAGCAATTGGAGTGTTTTAAACATGTGGAATTAGTTACAGTACTTGCCTCTCCTCCTCCTAAATAAAAAGTAAACTCCAGTATTTGTCAGGATAACAGAAGATCTGGAAAAGTCTTAAGTCTACATACCCTACCATTAACTGTGGTGTTTGGGAGATAAGACCTGGTAGGAGAGAGAGATTTTATATACTTCGTATCATTCAAGCACACATGACTTCTGTAATGAAAAGACTTTTGTTTTGTTTTCTTTAAATGTCAAGTTAAAGAGGTAATAAAACATTGTACACTAGCTTCAACATTTTTACCAAAAACGTTAAGCATGGGGCCAACAGTTAAATAGAACTCACAGAAAGAAAACTTACCCAAAACAGTTACATTTGAAAACAAGAAAACAAAAAGCCAGAATGTTTTCCAATGAGATGTCTCACCTTTTCATGTGCTGATACTCAACAGTTTTTAATATGGTCAAGGACGGGGATTTCAGCAGAGTTTTCTATGTTGAGTCTGCTGTATTCTTGAGAGTGTGGCTTTCATTATCATTTTGAAGACAACATACTTACCCAGGCAAAAACATCTCTGAAATGATTATGTGAGTCAATGGGAAAATATGAATTTATTTACAGAAATTCTGTTTTTCTCAAGTTTCTCAGAATACCTAGGCCTTAAAGCCGGATTGCAAAATCTCAGCAGGTCCGCTCTGTATCTATCATATATGGTGGCCGTGTTGATCAGATTTTTGCTGCTCTAATTCCGCATAACAAACAACCTTTGAATCTCATTTTCTTACAACTACACGCATTTATTTGCAGGCTCATGGGTTTGCAGTTCAGCTGAGGTTCAGCAAATCTTCAGTTTGGCTTGTATTTCAGACTTCATGTCAAGTTCAGGTTTATCTCATGTGTCTTCATTTTGAGACTCAGGCTGAAAAAGTAATGGCTATTTGGGGCCTGCTCTTCTCATGGTGAAGAACAGAAATTCAAGAGAGCTGGTGGAATCTCTCCATGCCTCTTAAAACCATGACTTGAACACGAGCAGCAAAAGACTAAATAGATAACTGGGATCTCATAAAAATTAAATACTTTTGTTCATCAAAGGACTTTATCAAAAAAGTGGAAAGAACATTTACAGATTGGGAGAAAATGTTGAGGAACCATATATCCAATAAACCTGTTGCTGTCGAGCCGATTCCAACTCATAGGAACCCTATATATCTGATAAGGGTATATCTATAAAACGTCTACAACTTAACAACAAAAAGACAAAGCAACCCAATCAAAAAATGGGCAAAGGACTTGAACAGACGTTTCACCAGAGAGGATATTCAAATGGCCAACAAGCACAGGAAAAGATGTTCAATGTTACTGACCATTCCATTAACGAAAACCCATTGCCGTTGAGTCAATTCTGACTCACAGTGACCCTATAGGACAGAGTGGAACTGCCCCATAGAGTTTCCAAGGAGCACCTGGTGGACTCGAACTGCTGACCTTTTGGTTAGCAGCCGAGCTCTTAACCAAAGGCTCCTGTCCATTGCCTATTAGAGAGATGCAAATCAAAATCATAGTAAGATACTACTTCACTCCTACTAGTACAGCTAAGATAAAAATGAAAAATAACAAGTGTTGGCAAGGATGTGGAGAAATTGGAACCCTTATCCACTGCTGGTAGGAATGCAAAATGGTATAGCCACTGTGGAAAAGTTTGGTGGTTCCTCAGAAAGTTAAATGTATAACTATCATCCAACCAAAAAAACCAAATCTATTGCCGTTGGGTCAATTCTGACTTATAGTACCCTATAGGACAGAGCAGAACTGCCCCATAGGGTTTCCAAGACTGTAAATCTTTATGGAAGCACGCAGCTGGTGGGTTCAAACTGCCGACTTTTCGGTTAGCAGCCAAGTGCTGTAACGACTGTGCCACCAGGGCTCCTAGAACTGCCATATGACCTAGCAGTTACACCTCTGTGTATATATCCAAGAGACTTGAGAACTAGCAACGTGCACAGAAACGTGTACACCAATGTTCGTTGCAGTACTATTTACAATAGTCAAAAGGTGGAAACAACCTAAACGTCCATCATGGATGAATGGATAAACAAAATGTGGCACATACATACTCCATAAAGAGAAATGAAGTCCTAATACCTGGTACAACATGAATGAACCTTAGAAACGTTATGCTGACTGAAATAAGTCAATCACAAAAGGACAAATATTATATGATCTCACTTATATGAAAAAACAAGAATAGGCAATATACAGAGACCAAAGTTTATTAGTGGTTACCAGGAGTGGGAGGGAGCGGGGAGAGGGAGTCATTGTTTAGGAAGCAATGAGTCTCTGTTTACGGTGATGGAAAATTTGGCAACAATTATGGGTGATGGTTGCACAACATGATTAATTGATATGACTGATATCACTAACTTGTACACCTGAAAAATGTTGAGCTGGCAAATGATGCATTATATATATTTTTACAACAATTAAAGAAAAGCAAACAAACATGGCTTTGAACTAGAACACCGTCACTTCTGCCTATATTCCATTGGTCAAAGCAAGTAAGATAGCCACGCTCCAAGTCAATGGTGCAGGGATGTATACTCTGCCTCCACTAAGAGGGGTACTGCCAAGTTACAATGGCAAAGGGCTTATACAATTGTATCATAGAGAGAAAATGAGGTATTGGGAACAAAAGTCCAATCTACTTTGGAGGCTAAAGTGTCACTAAATGGAAATTGCTTTCCCCACTTAGATTTTCTCAGTGTGCAAGATTGGAACTCTATAGCCATCATGAGAAAATTAAAAAGATTTGACTAATCAGAGGATTCTCTCTACAGATGTGGTAATGATAAACCTGGTGACGATTGATTAAACAGCAAATGTCGTGCTACCCTTACCAAAGATATATTGCCCTCAAATAATTTAACAAAGTCATATGATCAAGCAATATGATATTTTTGCCACACGATAACCACTTAAAGAATATACTTTCAGAGATGAAGAGGCTTCATATGCAGCAAAACAATTAGAAACGTGAAATAAGAAGGTAATGTTACACCAGGAGCCTGTTTCAAGTAACAAACTTCTCATTTTTAGTTATGGACTTTTTCACCCAGACTGAGGTGGAGTCAGGCTCTAGATAGACTGAGAAATAAATTCATGAGTATTATGTTTAATGGGCAAATGTGGTTACACTCTGGTAATACTCAGTTTTACTCTTCAAGTTATCTTTAAGAGGGTAATCCTGCTTTTACAAATGGCAATGGGGTGGTTAGAATTAAGAGTCACCTATGGGTTAACTTTGCTAAAAAAAAACAAAGAGAGAAAGAAATTATGTTTTACTGGGTGCCTGCCATGTGCCTCGTGTACTTAGGCACTATTATTATTGTATTTTTAAGATGTATTTTTAGCTGCAGTAACACACAAATATGTCATAGAGGTTTCAACTGTAATTTCGAATTTAGTGTGAAAATTGGAATCAGGATGGCAAAGTGGGTAGCAGCCGGAATTGAGAGAGCGTAGTCAAGTTTCATGAAGCTCTTTGCCTCAGTTATTTCATACGCAAAGTGGGGATGATGGTAACACCTGTGTCTTGGGGCTGTTGGAGAGATGAATAGTGACTTGCACATAGTATTTCTTCATAAATAAGCACTTGCTAAATAACAGGGCTTTTGGGTAGAGGATGCAGATTGGCGCTGAGTGGGAGGCCTGGTACTGCCGTTTACTGATTGTACTGGAGTGAATTGTGTCCCCTAAAAAGATACATTGAAGCCCTAACCTCTGATAACTGTGAATATGACCTTCTTTGGAAACAGGGTCTTTGCAGATGCAATTAAAATTAGGTCATACTGGACTAGGGTGGGTCCTAAATCCAGTGATTGGTGTCCTTATAAGGAGAGGGAGAATTGGAGACACACAGACACACACAGAGGGAAGAAGTCCGTGTGAAGATAGAGGCAGAGACTGGAGTGATGGAGCCACAAGCCAAGGAATGGCAAAGATGGCTAGCAACCATTGTAAACTAAGAAGAGGCAAGGAAAGTTCTTTCCCTAAAGCCTTCATAGAGAGCATGACCCTGTTGATAGGTCGACTTTGGACATTTAGCCTCCAGAACTGTGAGACACTCAGCTGTGATAATTTGTTACACTAGCTATCTTAGCTAGTGCTGCTTTAACATACATACAAATAGGCGTATAAAGAATAGAAATTTATTGTCTCACAGTTCTAGAGGCTAAAAGTCCAAATCAGAGTCTCAGCTGTGTTGGTTCCTTCCTTGTAGGTAGTCCCAGGCATTCTTTAGCCATCTTCACATGGCATCTGTCTTTCCCGTTATGTGTGTGTGTCTGTGTCTGTGCCGCTCTTTATATAACTCAGAAGTGATTAAGTTTAGGACCCACTCTATACTTGGATGACTCAACTGATCAATTGATTATTGTATTACATTGGATTGCAGTATGGAAGGCGATTATATCACATTAGTTTACATTGTGGAAGGTGATTACATTATGTTACATTACTTGTAAGGTCATTACATTGCATTGCATTGTATTACATCCACAGGTATAGGGGTTAGGATTCTAAAATATGTTTTGAGGGGACACAATTTAATCCATAACTACAGTCCTAGGAAATCAGCAAACTAGCTGTGCAACTTGGGGCAAAGCACTTCAATGTATGAAGCCTTAGTTTCTTCACCTTCAAAATGGGAATGATACTAGTCACTGTCTCATAGTGTTGGTGTGAGGTTTAAAACCGTTACTATATGTAACATGAATAGCATAGAGACTTGAATATAGGGAGTGTTCATTCCAGGTGAGGCTTTACCATCGACATCATCATCAGGATTAGCTAGAGCAATTGTGTTCTCCTGGATGTCTATATAATAATTTTTAAATACAGCTATTTAATTTCTTATAATCCTGTTTAAAGTGTCTATGTCCCCCATATGCTAATCTGTGTCTGGATCCTCATGTACTTCTTCAGCATTCTTTTGGATGGAAGGGGAGGTTGAACGTGTGCTTAAAAGGGTTGAGACTACAGCTTGAAAGAGCCCACAGCAATTGGAAATGTTCTTTCAAGCGTCATACTAATTTTGTGTTTACCCTGTAATATATTTGCATTTGCTTAAACACAAAAATTGGTGCTCTAAATTACTATCTAAATTGCTTAATTTCCATCTAAATCCTCAAGGGAAATGTGTGCCCTAGGAAGAGACACTGTAAGATTTCTTGTTCCTTTAGACTACCCCTACCCTCAGTGCACTGCTACAAACTCTCTGGGCCATCAGCATCCTACTTTCATTAATTAGAGTTCAAGGATTTCTTGCACAGTGATGCTTATGACCAAGTCCTCGCTGGAATTCCAGACTATGGCCTTTCCATTTCTAAGCATCAGTGGCTCTCAACTAGAGGGCGACTTGTCCCTCAGAGGACTTCTGGCAATGTCCGGAGGGATTTTTGGTTGTCACAAGGTGTGTGTGTGGAAGGGGGAGTCCTATTGACATCTAGTGGGTAGAAGCCAGGAATGTACTCAACATCCTACAATGCACAGGATGGATCCCTTGACAAAAAATTATCTGACCCAAAATGTCAATAGTGCCGAGGTTGAAAAACCCTGCTCTAAGCCATGCCTCCAAAAAAACCAAACCCACTGCCATTGAGTTGATTCTGACTCATAGTGACCCCATAGGCTTTCGAAGGCTATAAACCTCTAGGGAAGCAGACTGCCACATCTTTCTCTCATGGAGCCGCTGGTGGTTTATGAACCGCCGACCTTTCTGTTAGCAGTCAATCGCTTTAACCACTGTGCCACCAGTGCTCCAGAAAGCCTCAGGATGATCAAACTGTGTACCAGATAATAGGAATTTCTGCTTTTCATTAGGGCCAATACTGTATGATGTCTGATGTTGCTTTCTCTGTCTCTCTGTGCAGGTCTATATCCCTTTAGCCCCTGGCACACATCCTGGAAATAGTAGGTGCTCAATAAATATATGAGTGGAATCTACTGCTGTGAAAATGTTCTGGACTCATATTCTGCTGTCACTCACAGGCTTAAAAATGTTCCTTTTTGGGGGGCTCAAATAACATCAGAAAGGTCTAGGATTTCAAAGATAGCTGGGCTCCTCAAAGGTGGATCACAAATCAGGTTGCTGAGGTTTGGGAGAAGGAGATCCTTGCCCAATGTCAGATATGTAATAAGTGGTAAAGGATCAGGGGCTGCCTCATTCTATGCTCCATGTTCCTTCCTGTATAAAAATAGACACTACAGCATGGTTCTGCCCTTCCCACTTGTGTGTAAACAGATCCCACCAGGCCCTGGCATCCTCCTGTTCCATGTAACTTGTAACTTTCCCCTAAGCCCTCAAGCGTGGTAAGATGGTAGTAATCTTCTCAGACTGACCAGCAGCTTGTGTTTAGTTCACTCCTCTGTGCCACCCCTCTCCTGACCCATTCATTCCCTAATGATCTCAGACTCCAAGAATACTCTCATCAGACCCTGACTCCTCAAAGGGATCTGCACGCTGTAATTAAAGCTCTGATCATGTTATGTTGTCAAAGCTTTTTGGCTTGTCTCTCCTTCCCCCTCTACACTGAATTCCTTAAGGGGTTGTGTCTTATTCATCTTTATTTTTCCCAGCACCTGGAACATGGTAGTGCTCAGTGCATGTCTGAATAGATGAAGGAATCTAGTAGTCATTCAGCCTCTAAGTCAATTAGTCCATTTGGATGATACAGGGTCTGTGTATTCTGACTCACCTGTTTTCCAGTGTACAGTCAGGTTTCTTTTTAGCTAAGAGAAAAGAAATTAGTTTAAAGAAAATATACCCATTGCTACCGAGTCGATTCTGACTCATAGTGACCCTAGAGGACAGAGTAGAACTGCCCCATAGGGTTTCCAAGGTTGTAAATCCTTATGGAAGCAGACTGATACATCTTTCTCTTGCAGAGTGGCTGGTGGGTTTGGACTACCAACCTTTTGGTTAGCAGCCAAGCTCTTTAATCACTGCACCACCGGGGCTTCTTTTAAAAAAAAAAAAGGTTTATTGCCTCAAATATCTTCAAAGTCTTAGAATGCAGTTGCGTATGGGAGCAAAAATGATACGGTTATATCGCTTTCTCTGATTCTGTCTTCTTCTGCTTTTCTTTTTACGATTGGAACCAAGGGCTTAAACTCTCCCAACAGGAGTCTGTGTCTCTGTCCATCTCTCAGACTGGCGCTCTCAACATGGCAGTCAAGATGGCCACCATCAGTCCCTGCTAAGTAACTGTTCCCTGTCGCTTCTTCAGAACAGTCTTGGAAGAACTTAAAGTGGTCCAGTTTGGGTCATTTACCAACAACTGAATCAATCACTGACCAAAACACTGGGATCATCTGGTCAGAGCCAGTCACAGGACCATCTCTCTGGTGGGGGGCAGGGGAGATAACCTCAGCCAACTGTATGGAATGGATTTTAGAGAGAAAAGAGGTATTTTGTTCCTTAAAGAAGGTGTGGAAAGAACTGCTCAACAAAAAAGCATAGTGTATGTCCAATATATCAGAGATCCTATTGCAGCTTCAACATGTCATGTCGCCTTCCCTTTACAAGGCTAGAATAATGCTTTATACCCAAGCAGTTATTGGTGAATATATATATAATTGCCAACTGCAGAATATATGCAATAATTTACTATGTTAGGTATTGCCAGCATGCTGGTTTACTAAGAATGATTTGCCAGCACAGTGCATGAAAAATTTCCCAGCCCATAAACAGGGCATTTGTGTTCTGCTAAAATATGTTTTCCCAAAGCATAATGTATTGCTTTTCTTATTGAAATGCTGAGATATAAGAGAAGTAAGCGGGTATGGTATGGAACATATGCCTTCATCAGATCAGATGTATCTTTTGGAATTACCTGATTTTTACCTGGTAGGGTTTATTATGACAGTTCAGTCAGTAGGACAAGGCCCTCTTGGGTTTGGGAAGTGCAGTAAGCATTCCGTCAGGCAACAGTCGAAACTCAGAACCACCAAGTCTTCGTTCTCTGTATCAGTGGCAGCATCTAATTATAAATAAGGAAACTGTCAATTTTTTTTTTTTTTTTAATTGCTGGCAGGGTGGTTGTATTAAATCTGCCTTTAGTTGACAGGGACTTACAGGGTTGCTTTGAGTCGGAATCGACTCAACAGCAAGAGGTTTCGTTTTGGTTTTTTGGTATTCAAAACTACCTCCTGCAGAAATGCGCGATCAAATAGAGCGTAAATATATCTTTGTCAAAATGGCAAACAGGATCTCTTGTTAAGAAACTTAACAAATTTTGTACCTGCAGGCTCTGGACGTAAACTTCATTCCAACTTTTGGAAAGAAAAATAGCTCTGGAAAGCTAAGATCTGTAAGTTATATAGTGTTGCTTTTCATTCTGGGATTAAGTGTTCCTGAATATAGATGGATTGAACGTTTCTGAGACTTGAATTGTAAGTAATTAAATGCAATAGAATGGAAGACTGTAAGCTTTATGGGTACAGAGACTTTGTTTTGTTCACTGTAGCATCTTCAGGATGGATATCACATTTGCTCCATAAATACTTACTAAGTGAATAAATAAATTGTTATATTAGTTTTTAAAAATGAAAATCTTCACATTTCCTAATCATTCGTATTTGCATTTTTCTATATTTGCAAATTTCAGTACGCGCTGAAGTTTCTTTGTAACCCTAAAATCGATATTTGCAATGTTTCCATGGTTGTCTGTGGACATGAGTGGAGCGGCAAAGTATGGGTCGCCTGATGCACGCATTTGAGACTGAGAAAGGCAACACTCTGCCTCCTTGCTTCAGCACTCCTTCCGTAAACAAGTGTCCTTTTCATGGTCTATTTAGTGTCACATTTTTCACATTTTTGTGCCTTTTGTTAGTGATTTCACTATTTAAAATGGTTCCTAAATGCAGTGCTGAAGCGCTGTCTAGCCCTCCTAAGTGCCGGAAAGTTATGATGTGCCTCAATGGAGAAAATACGCTTGCTGGATAAGCTCTGTTTAGACATGAGTTATAATGCTGTTGGCTGTGAGCTTGGTGTTAGTGAATGAACAATATATAATAAATAAGGTGTCTTTAAACAGAAACACACATAAAACAAGGTTATGTATTGATTGGTTGACAAAAATGATGTGACTAGAGGCTTATAGTAGCCTAACCCTGTAATTCCACTAAGAGCAATAGCTCAGTATTTGCTAATTCAGTATTCACAGCAACTTTTTAGAACATTACTATCACAAATAACAAAAATTCACAGTATACTTACTAGAATTATAGAACCACTTGTTGTATTTGTTCATTTATTCACTTGATCCATGTATATTTAATGAGCAACTACTTCATTGCAGCATGGTGCTCAGTCCTAGAGACTAAGTAATGCAGACAACATAATTTCTGGCTGTATTAATCACAACTCTGTTAGTAGCAACTGACCAAAACCCTATTCAGATTATCTTAAGCAAAGAAAGGGAACGTAATGATTATGTTTTAAAAAGTCCAAGGGGGTAGATACGATGTCAAAAATAGCTGTATCCAGAGGTCCAAATGATGTGAACTGGATTCTGTTCCTCTCTTCCATTTTTCATCTCTGTTTTCCTCTGAGTTGGCTTAATTCTAACATAGGATGTCTTCATCTGGTAGCAAAGATCAGACGCCCCAGGCTTACATTAGCTTCATAGTTAGTAATCCCAGAAAAATAAGTTCAATTCTCTTCCTCCAATGTCCATATGAATTTTCTAATAGGACTCTGATGGCCCACTTTGGTGATGTCTGGGCCAGTAACTATGTCAAGAAGCAGGGAGGGAAAGGATACTCTGATCAGCCTGAATCATCGACCCATTACTGGAGCAAGAAAAGCATAACCAATATTGGCAGCCCATGGGACTCACGTGGAGTGGAAAAGAGGCAGATTGCCAAAGGAAGGACAGAACAACAACCACAGATGTCCAGATGTGCAATACATTCCTTCTAACGAGCTTCCTGTAATCAATTTTAGTGGTGAACTTTTCCAACTTCCTTATGAGCCCACTGAAATTCTCAAGGCTGAAGTGATTTGCTCAAGGTCATCCAGCGAGTTAATGACTAATCTATGAGATAACCAAGATATACAGTTTCCTAGTTTGGAGCGTGTTCCAACTGTACCATTTGGCCTCCCAGATGCCCTATAAACCCACTTCCTTTTTTCCTTTCACTTCAAGCATGACTATTCCCATTTAGTAAATCATATCCTACTACAGAATTATAAAGTAGATTGGCCAGTTGCGGTTCCACATATAGTATAAAACTGACCTTGTATGTCATGTGTTGGATTTCCATAACCTGGGTAAGCCCTAGAAAATGAACCATAACTTAGTAACACTGCAGAGCAAGGATTATGTGAAGGAGGATTTCTTTTAACTTATTCTGTAAGATACGGGTGATTTTTAGACATCACACTCTTCCTGAGATGATTTAAATCAGTTCAGTAACAGGAGTTTGTGCTTTATGAGCTGCAACTCTTAGTCAATAAACCCCAATGGAAATCGTTGCAAGGAACGAGGCTCCGGCTGTGTTCATTTCACAGTCCCTCTTAACGGTCTCTCTCGTCCACCCAGTACACACTGGCAATATTCTAGACCTTACTCTCAAAGCTTTATGAAGAGGTAAATGATTGTGTGAGGGGGCATGGGGAGTGAAGAAGAACATAGAGTACCACAGGACTCTATGACCCAGGCGAGGTATGTCGTTCTGAGTCTCACTTTGCACGTCTGTAAAATGTGGATATTGAGAACACAAATGTTGGGCATGTTCCTCCAGTATTTGGTAGCCATGTTACTACAGTGAGTGAAGGTGAACTTAGCCTGGTTATACACTAGTAACAGTACCAGTTGCCATTGAGTTGACTCTGACTCATGGCAACCCCATGTGTGTCAGAGGAGAACTGTGCTCCATATGGTTGTCAGTGGCTGATTTTTCAGAAATAGATTGCCAGGTCTTTCTTTCAAGGTACCTCTGGATGGACTTGAACCTCCAGCCTTTTGGTTAGCAGCCGACCGTGTTAACTATTTGCACCACCCAGGGACTCCTGTAGATTTATAGAGACTGGAAAATGGCCCTTTCTTTAAATTACTGCACTTGGAGACTTCAGGTTTATTTGTAAATGACGTGAGTTTCCACAGGAACGGATTATAAGTGAGGTATAAATGTGATTACAAGCTCTGTCTCTAGAAGACCAAAATTACCCTTCACCTAAAAATGGATGAAGGAAAAAGAGCAATTAGTCAGACAATTGGTCCTCCACACACCAAAAGAAAATAGATAGTAAAATATTAACATGAAAAAAGGGAAGGAAATTAAGAATTGCACAGATTTTCTTCTCAGTTAAATTGAGCTTTCAGGAGACATGCAGAAACATTCTGGGGTTACAATGCATCAGATCCATTGCAGTAAAGGGAGAATATAGTCACCCTGGCATACGGAATGGTTAAGGACATGGCCTAACATTCCTTCATCATCTTACACAGCATGAAATTGGGGTGATTTTAAGTCTTCTCATTCCTTTTTTGTGCTTTATTCTAAAACCACAGAGATTTACACATAAGCAACCATCAGTCTTTGGCAAGTAGTAAAGAAATTTGGGGTAGGTTTTAAACCATGTCAAACAATATGATAGTAGGAAAGAAACACACTGTATGTTTATTATGGGGGTTAGATGATGAGTGATTTGAATTTCCTTCTGTATCAGTTTATCACTTTACTACAGAGGGCATGTCATGGATTGAATTGTATCCCCCCCAAATTCTGTCAATTTGGCTAGGTCACGATTCCCAGTATTGTATGATTGTGTACCATTTTGTAATCTGATGTGATTTCCTTATGTGTTGTAAACTCTATCACTATAATGTAATAAGATGGATTAGCAGCAGTTATACTGATGAGATCTACAAGATTAGTTAGTGTCTTAAGCCAATCTCTTTTGAGATATGAAAGAGAGAAGTGAGCAGAGACACATGGAAACCTCATACCACGAAGAAAGTAGTGCTGGGAGCAGAGTGCGTCCTTTGGACCTGAGGTTCCTGCGTAGAGAAGCTCCCAGACCAAGGGAAGATTGATGACAAGGACCTTCCTCCAGAGTTGACAGAGAAAGCATTCTCCTGAAGCTGATGCCCTGAATTTGGACTTGCAGCCTACTGGGCTGTGAGAGAATAAACTTCTCTTTGTTAAAAACATCCGCTTGTGGTACTTCTGTTATAGCAGCGCTCGATGACTAAGACAAGGCATATGACCCTTTTTTTTTCCTGACAATGTGTAGAATAGCAGCAACATACGGATAATAACAGATAACATGTTGACAGCCTCAAAACGAGATGTTATTTTCTTACTCTTTCAAGTGTCTCTAATTCGTCATGAAATGCTATAAAGATATTATCAACTATGCATTGATATTGAGTTACTTGTGTTTTGTAAAAACTATAAAAATTTCCAAATGATGTAATTCAGGGCTCTTTCAGTTGCAAATGATATAAAGCCAGCTTAAACTGGCTTAAGCAAAAGGAGGATTTATTGACTTCTATATATGGAAAAAAAGAAACGCACACACACAACAATGAATGATGGCTTCAGCATAGTTGGATCCAAATGTTTGATGTCATCATGAATACACTCCATCTGTGAACGTTGCTGTCCTCTGGGTTGGTCTTTCTATGTGGAAACAAAGAGCTACCCCCAGCTTCTGTTTTTATTTTATCATCTTAATTACCTTCAGCCCCAAGACAACTTTTTTTCAAGTGGTTCCAACCGAAGTATCTCATTGGACCAACTTGGGCCACATGACTGTCCCTGAACCAGTTACTGTAGCTAGGAGAATGGAATATGCTGATTGGCCAGGCCTAGAACACACGATCTCCACAGAAGCTGGGTGGGTCAGTCATACCCATTGTACACTGACAAAGAGTAGAGATGACTAGACTCCCCAAAGTAATAGGGGTGCTTTTATTAGATGGTGGGGTAGTTCAACATCAAGGAAACCAGAAATTTGCTATGAAGGAAACTAAAGATTTGAGGTTAGGCTTAATACCAAGTTGCCTGGCAAGGAATATCCTGAGTGTTAGTTACCAAACTATGATTGATGGTTTTTAGACAAAAGGTATTTTTCAGCCCAAAATTGGTTAAAAAAAAAAAAAAGATGACACTGCCCTCTATTGACTAATCTGGAATGAACTCTCTATAAACAAGGGCCATATATTCATTGTTGTCTGAAATTTTTCTATTTTTTTTTCTATTCCCACCATTGTGCTTGCTATGTGTTTTCCAAATTAAATGATGTTGAAATGTCACCGTTAATTAAAATCAGTACTCTTCCTATAGGCCATCAGAAAAACTCATAAAAGTGAAAAATATCATGTGTTAAAGGGTTTTTGTGCAGTAGAATACCATCTAACTACTTGGATTGACTCTTTTTTATTCCCTTAGTGAAGTGACAAACTTACCAGAATAGACTATGATCATGAGCATGCCACATCATGCCTCCAGACCTGTTCCCTCATCTTTAAAATTAGACAGGAGAGTCTCTAAGTTCCTCCACGCTCTAAGTTCTATTAATTTGTGAATTACTTGACCGATTATTTAACACGGTGGTTCTCAAAGCATGGTCCCTGAACCAATAGCATCAGCATTACCCGGGAAATTTGTCAGAAATGCAAATTCTGAGACTTCACCCCAGATCTAAAGAATCAGAAACATTGGGGGTGGGTCTCAGCAATCTGTGTTCGATCAAGTCCTCCAGAGAATTCTAATGTGTATTAAGGTTTAAGAACTGCCAGTTGAGTTCCAACAAGCATGTTGTTGTCAACAATTTTATAGCAATAAAAACTCCAGTGATAACTGTATTCTGATAGTAGTAGTAGTTGTTTTTTTCCAGTTGGCTGTTGAGTCGAATCTGATTCATGGCAGCCCCACGTGTGCAGAGTAGAACTGCTCCATCAGGTTTCTATGGTTGTGACCTTTCGGAAGCAGATCACCAGGCCTTTCTTCCAAGGTGCCTTTGGGTGGATTTGAACTGCCAGTCTTCCAGTTAGTAGTCGAGTGTTTCACTGTTTACACCATATATGCCAGGCACTGTGCTTTGCATATCTCACTTACTGATGATAACTCTAGATCTCAGTGATCTAACTCTAGTTAGGTATTCTTGTTACTACCCTTTGACGGAAGAGGAAATTGAAGACAAAATGAAGTGTTCATTCAAGGTCACGTAGCTAGCAAATCACAACATTTCCTCTTATCACCCATCCCATTCTATAATCTCAGCATGTGGAAAGGCACTCTTCCCACGTAGCAATGGAAGAACAGTAGATACTGAGACTTCTAGGACTACGAAGGGCCTTCACTGTTTTGCTGTATATCTACTTGAAGCATATGCTGTCCATTTTTATTTTTAGTTGCATGGAAAAAGAGAAGATGGAGTTATTTAAAAAAAAAAAAAAAATCTCAGGAAGATGAAATATGCCAGTCACTGTTGTGTAGAGCATGTAGAGGCTTGGAAGCCAGCCCTTCCTTCTGTCTGTGGCCCATGCACGAGTAAATGTCTGGTCATTTTGTTTGACTAACATGCAGCACCAGCACAGCACATCACGCATTTTTAACACGGGAGCTCACCATGTTGACTGGCTCCATGATTTAGCCAGGTTCCCTTTCCTTCCAGCACGGTTACAGCAAGCTGAATCAGGTCAGCTTATCATGCCCAGCTTTTCCCACGGCTCTAAGCAACCCTAGGGGTGCACAGTACCAGAGAATCCTTTCTGGGTAGGAAGGGCCCCGATAGGTTTGAAGAAAGACTCAGTTCCTTGCTGCATCTCTACCTTTTGTGGTCAGGCTTGTGTCACCAACTGGGAGAAGCTTCTCGAACAATCTGGATTCTTCCATTAAAGGAATGGCTGGTTCTTGAGCCAAACTCAACCTCAACCTGGGCCTCGTTCTCATTTTGAGGAGAAATGAACATCAGTTGCCACTGAACCAGATTTTAATCTATCTTTTCAGTGTCCAGGAAGCTCATTTTCCTGCAACCAGCTCTGCTGGTTGCACGCATATGCCTGTAGCCCATACTACCCTTCTGCACAGAATTTGCTCCAAATCATACGCCTGTGTTGTAAGTATAGTTCTAAGATGGCCCCCCAAGATTCCTGCTCCCTGGTGTGCCTGCCCTGACTAATCCCTTCCCCTTGAGTGTGAGTGGGCCTTACCTAATTAGGTGAGCCCTTTTATAAGAGAATCTAATGATCAGAGACAGAAGAAGCTTAAGAAATTCAAAGCTGCAGAGACACTCTCTAGCTTGCCTTGAGGAACAGCTGCAATTTTATGGGAAGGGCTGCATGGGAATACCCTGAGAATAGCCTCTCAGGACCTGAGAGGAGGGGCCCCAACAGAATATGAGCAAGAAAGGAGGAAACTCAGTCATGCAGCTGTGAGGAACTGAGTTCCTCCAGAACCTGAGGAACTTGGAAACGGATCTTTCCTTAGTGGAACCTCCAGATGAGAATGCAGTCAGCTGACACATTTATTTCAGCCTTGTGAGACCCTGAGCAGAAGACGCAGCTGAAATGTGGCAGAGTACTGACACACGGAAACTGCAAGACAATAAATTCATGTCGCTTTAAGCCGCTAAATGTGTGGTAATTTGTTACACAGCCATGGAAAACTACTACAGCCTGGAACATGCCTAACCCTCCATCTGGAATCTTACATTACGTAGTGGTAATTTCCAAGACTGTTACACAAAAATAAAATATTCTGGCTTCATAACAAGTGGAAAGCAACACAGAAATGGTGTGAATCTCATAGACCAGTTAGGTGGCGTATCATATTATCATTGTCCCTTCTTGCTTCTTAACCAGTTTAGTTACCATCTCCCACCTGCAGTATTATGTTATATTCCTGTTCTCTGACATTTTAGTCTGATTTTTTTCTGGTTTCAGACGTGTTTAGATGGTGATTCAAAATTGCAGTAGTGTGTTTTGATTTTTTGAATTGTTGAAACTATTATTCTATCAACAAGTACTACAGCATCTGTAAGATATTCTTTTCTTTTTACTGTTCATATTTACTGTTTTAGAGAACTTAATTTTGTTTTGTTTTACAATACCAAACCCACTGCTGTCGAGTCGATTCACACTCATAGTGACCCAATAGGTCAGAATAGACCTGCCCATGGGGTTTCCAAGGTTGTAATCTTTACAGAAGCAGATTTGCCACATCTTTCTCCTGCAGAGCTGCTGGTGGGTTCAAACTGCTGACCTTTCGGTTAGCAGCCAAGCACTTAACCACTGCCATATAGATCCAGCTATAATTAAAGGTATAAAAGCCAATACAGTTTACATATAATTTATTTTCTCAAGAGATTGCAATTCAAAAATACATAGTCCAGTCAACAGACATGAAACCTATAGTAAATGCAACTGTGGGCCTAACTGTTATACTCATCAACATCACTTTTAATTTTTTTTCTTAAGCATAGTTAAACATGATTTGAAAGCACTAACGTCCACTACAAATCTCTTTTTTTTTTTTTTTTTTTGCTGCCCTGGATTTGTAATGAGTTTATGCCTGAGAGAAAGAGAAAGAAAGGGAGCAAATAATTGAAACTGTCTCTCCTATGACCACCAAGTCCTATTTCTGAAGATTTTTCTATTATTTAACACCTTCCATCTGTTTTACCTTAGAACTGTGATTCAGTTATCAGAACATGATGAAACTGAAATCTCACTTAGAAGGCTCTATCACAAATATCTCGCTCAAGTCGGGAAAACCAAGCTGTCACAAGGCCTGCTTCTTAGAGTCTCTTCTTAAAATGGAAATTGGCCGGATAGATGCCTTTGGGGATCATCTGGAGAGACCAGGTATTTCCACCATGATCAGCAGCATTCATACACATTAATTTCACACTGCTGTGATCAGGTGCTTTGCTGGCTGCTTATCCATTCGGTGAAGTCTGGTGGGTGTAGGCTTTAAACTTGCTCCCCAGAGGATCATGTCCTCTGGGATTACCTGACTAAAAGAGATTGAATCATCTTTAAGTTCCACCAAGTCAACTTTATTTACTCTTTGGCCTGTCATAATGAAGGGAGTCAGCTTGTTTGTTAGAGTACTTAAATTGTGCTAAATACACATGTAACATAACATTTGCCATTTCAACATCCTTCATATGTGCAATTCAATGACATTATGTTTATCACATCGTGCAACTTCACCATTATCCATTTCCATATTTTTCTATCACCCTTAACAGAAGGTCAGAGTCCCCTCAGCAATGAGTTCCCCCTTTTCCCTCTCTCCTGCCTGCCCCTATTAACCACTAATCAACTTTGGTCTGCATACGCTTGACCATTCTAGATATTTCACATAACTGGGCTCATACAACATTTGTCATTTTGTGACTGCCTTAAACTTCACTCAGCATGATATTCTCAAGATTCATCCATGTTTCAGTACTTCATCCCTTTTTATAGCTGAATGATATTCCACTGTATGTATGTACCACATTTTGTTTGTCCAGGGCACACCGTCCCAACTTCTCGAGGACGAGCAGGACTGTGAGTACCCAGCAATCCTCTTCCTTGTCCGTGTACCCATTCTTCCCCAGTTCCATTCAGTTTGACACCCTGCTGTAGCAAGTTACGTGGTTGTAACATTTACTGTGTTCCAGGCATTATGAGGTGGTATATTCATTACCTATTACTGCATAACAAATTACACCAAAATTTAACAGCTGAGAACAACAGCCAATGTGTGTTATCTCGCACAGTTTCTATGGTCAGAACTTTAGAAGTGTCTTAGCTGTGTGCTCCAGCTCAGGGCCTTTTGTGAGGGCCTCTTTCTACATTTTTAGTTGATGGCTCTTGCTACTAAGTAGCAAATGGATGGTTAGCGTTTGTTGCCATTATCCTCCCTTCCTCTTTCATAGTCTTATTTGTTCATATATCTTTTACTCTTCTTTTCCTCTTACCAAACCAAAGAACCAAACCATTGCTGTCAAGTTGATTCTGACTCATAGCATCCCTATAGGACCGAGTAGAACTGCCCTATGGTGTTTCCAAGGGGCGCCTAGTGGATTCCAACTGCCAGCGTCTTGGTTAGCAGCAGTAGCTCTCAACCACTATGCCACCAGGGTTTCCTTATACTAGTAGTACATTATTAAAACCACAAATTGTTCACAAAATACAAATGTTTATCCATTTACCCATTTCTTACATTTCTCTGCTGCAGTTCACCCTTACAACAGGTGTCACACACACTATCTTTGGTTATTTACAGCATTCATAGAGAATGCATTGCCCCTGCCTTTTAAATAATAGATGCCAAATGTTTTCTTTTGAAGAAGGGAAGGAAAGAGAAATCCATGGAGCAAGAAGGAGACTTTACGATCTTACTCCATGTGTCTTTAATAAGGAAGAAAGTTACAGTTTTACTTAGAGGCTGTATACACCGTTGCTGATCTGTGAAATTAAGGACATTTGGATTTCTGCATTATTTGATCACGGCTATATAAAGCTCTGTAAAACTAGTTTAAATTCAGTAAAGCGTCATTAGCCCAGTATGCCAAGGAGGTTTCACGATGAGTTATTGGGGTTCTAACTGCAGTCAAAACCTGAGGTAAGACACATGCCAAAGGGGATGATAATAATAACAACAAAAGCAATAATACTAAATAGAGTGTATTTGATATGTTAAGTACTTTCCATGCATTATCTCATTTAATCTTCGCACTAAGCAACATGGGTCTCAAGAAGCATAAAACTATGACAAGAGCACACAGATTTGGGGTCAGGTGTACTGGACGGGATCCTGAAACAGGAAATGTTCTGGAAAAAGGACATTAGGTAAAAACTAAGGAAAGAGTGGACTTTAGTTAATAACAATGTTTCACTATCAGTTCGTCAATTGTAACAAATGTACGATACTAATGTAAGATGTTAATAATAGAGGAAAGTGGGTGTGGGGTATACAAGAACTTTCTGCACTATCTTTACAATTTTTCTGTTAATCTATTACTGTTCTAAAAAATAAAATTTATTTTTAAAAAATGGAGGGTTGACTGGAGCAAGGGAGAATGAAGAAAACTAAAAACGTAAGGGAAAGATTAGTCCAAAGGACTGATGGACCACAACTACCACGTCTTCCACCAGATTGAGTCCAGCACAACTAGATGGTGCCTGGTTACCACCACTGACTGCTCTGACAGGGATCACAATAGAGGATCCTGGACAGAGCTGGAGAAAAATGTAGAACAGAATTCTAACTCACAAAAAAGACCAGACTTACTGGTCTGACAGAGACTGGATAAACTCCAAGAGTATGGCCTCCGGACACCCTTTTAGCTCAGTAATGAAGTCACTTCCGAGGTTCACCCTTCAGCCAAAGATTAGACGGGCCCATAAGACAAAACAGGACTAAAGGGACACACCAGCTCGGGGGCAAGGACTCGAAGGCAGGAGGGGACAGGAAAGCTGGTAATGGAGAACTCAAGGTCAAGAAGGGGGAGGGTTAACATGCTGTGGGGTTGGCAACCAATATCACAAAACAATATGTGTATTAATTGTTTAATGAGAAACTAATTTGCTCTGTAAACCTTCATCTAAAGTACGATAAAAAAAAACAAAACAAAGCCAACTTCCAAAAAAAAAGATTGATATGATAATTAAGATAATGCGTATTTCAAACAGTTTACACGTTTTGATATATTTAATTCTTACAACTATCTGAGATAAGTGCATTTATTATCTCATTTAACCTTCATAATAACTCTTTGCGTTGCCTAATACATGTTGGCATTTATTATCATTATTCTAGTTTTTCTTAAGGGTATTTACATTTGAAGAAAATGAATGACCTTAGGGAATAGGTGAGTATCCAAAATTATATCCTAAATGATACGTATTTGTGTGCTTTTCTGGAAAGAGTGTCCAAAGCACTGATCATACCTTCAGATCTTTATGGCTGTTGGATCTTTACACAATATGTTCTCTAGAGATTTAATTGACGTCCCGTATGATTTAAAGTTTCAATTGTCCAGCATTAATTCAATGTAAAAATTCCAGCCTTTCAGATCAGAGTTATAGAAACTCAAGAGTTGCAAGATTTCCACTTCTGTGTATTTAAGTAGGCATCGATTTCAGATTATCTTTTCAATATTGAATGACACATAGGTTCAAGATATAAAGGATGTTCTAAAGTCTCTGCTTATATCATGTTTGGATGTAATGATGTGCTTTGGGGGATCAAATGTAACTTCTTTTTTTTTATTTATTTTTGTTGTTATTCTTGAGAACATACACCAATTCAGTTTCTATATGCACAGTTCAGTGACATTGATTACATTCTTCAAGTTGTGCAACGTTCTCACCTTCCTTTTCTGAGTTTTCCTCCCCAGTTAACATAAACTCACTGCCCCAAGGTTTCCTATCTAACCTTTCGAGTTGCTGTTGTCAATTTGCTCGCATCTAAATAGTTTTTAAAAAGAGTACAATGCTCAAGGCAGAAATCCTTTACAAGTTAAGCTAAACTATTGTTTGGATTAAAGAAGACTTCTGGGGATATTTTTGGTTTAAAGATTATTTCAGGGCAATAGTTTTTGGGGTTCATTCAGCCTCAGTGACAAATGTAACTTCTTAATAAATATATAGATTAATTAATTGCAGTTTTGAAAAGGGAACGTTGTATTACTGTTGATAATCCCAGTTTCTAACTTTCTGTAAATTAATCCCACATGTGTGGGGAATGATATCACCTGACCCTTGGGATGAGGTGTTGGTCCTACAGTTTGCCACAGTTCTCTTCACTCCCACTGTCTTATATCTGTGTGTTTTGTATCTTTATGTCTTTGTTTATGTTTCATGCCTACACCTATATATATTTATAAAAGTTCTTGGTAGTAACAACTACTTTCAAGTACTGGAAGGGCATCCAGATACAAGAGGAATACCACATTCTCTGGATTGCCAGAGAACAAAATATATAGAAAAGTAAACGTTTACGTGGAGTTAGATTTCTGCTTAATTAACCTAAGGAACAAATTGACTTGTGAGGTGACAGCTCACCTGCTACAGCTCATGCAGAGCAGTGTGGGGACTTCAGTTACATTGAGTAAAAACAAACAAAAGAAACCAAACCCATTGCCGGCAAGTCGATTCCAACTCACAGCTACCCTGTAGGACAGCGTAGAACTGCCCCGTAAGGTTTCCAAGGCTGTAATCTTTACAGAAGCAGACTGCCACATCTTTTTCCCGTGGCGCTGCTGGTGGGTTCAAACTGCTGACTTTTCGATTAGCAGCTGAGTGCTTTAACCACTGTACCACCAGGGCTCCTTACATTCAGTAAATGGTGCCCAAATTTCCCTCAAGCTCTGAGAGTCTACAGTTTTGTTTCTCTGTTACCTCTAGCTTCTTACTGCCTATGACCATTGCAAATATTTCAACTTCTCAGCTCTGAATGTGAAATCCTTTTGAGTGACCTTGATATTGCTGGAGGATATCTAAATAGTACTGCTCAATTCGTAAGCATTCCTTTTTTATTTTTGAAATTATTTTAAACCAAGATGTTCTCTAAAAGGATTTAGAACTTACCATTAGAAATCCTCTTCATTGCTTTTTTAGCCCTTCAGGATTTTGTAGGGATTACTGAGGAGATTTCTTTTTATCACTAGGGAAATATGGCTGCAGCTATTATAACTTAAAAAAATAAACCTTGGGGATAGCCTGACAGTGAGAAATGCATTTATACTCCCCTGCAGAACAGATTTCCTTACAACTAAAAGATATATATTTTTAATATTTTAATTAGACAAGAACACTGTAAAGTAAAATGCTGAGGCGTTAAATCCACCTGTGTACGTAGTTGACTAATACGGCATTCTAAAACATCAAAATGTAATTTAGAAAGTGCTCTGCTTAAGAAGTAGTGATGTAGCACTCTGTTGTTATTAGTTGCCATGGAGTCAGCTCTGACTCGTGAACCCCGTGTACAACAGAACAAAACATTGCCTGGTCCTGCGCCATCTTCATCATCGTTGATATGCTCAAGTCCATTATCCTGTGTATTTTGAGTGCCTTCCAACCTAGAGTGCTCATCATCCAGTACTATATCAACCAGTATTCTGTTACGATCCATAAGGTTTTCATTGACTGATTTTCGGAAGTAGATCACCAGGCCTTTCTTCCTAGTCTGTCTTAGTCTGGAAACTTTGCCAAAACCTATCCAACATGGATGACCCTGCTGGTATTTAAAATACCAGTGGCTTAGCTTCCGGCATCATAGCAACATACGAGCTACCACACTATGACAAACTGATGGATGGATGGTGGCGTAGCCCTCTACCACTCTACTTTTTCAGCATTGCCAATAGCGATTGTACATAAATACAGGTGTCTTTATAATCTCTTACGCTCGGCTGCTAACCAAAAGTTTAGCAATTTGAACCTACCAGCTGCTCTACAGGAGAAAGATATTGCAATCAGCTTCTGTAAAGATTACAGCCTAAGAAACCCTATGGGACAGTTCTACTTTATCCTATAGGGTCACTATGAGTCAGAATCAACTCCATGGCATAAAACAACGACGACTCTAGGCCTGCTTCTACATCCACGTTCGTTTGACCAGTTTTCTTGTTGGCTTTCAGCCAGAGGTCACTCTCAGCTACTAGAGGCAGCCCTCAGTTCTTCACCACGCGCCCCGTCTTCTCACAGCAAGGCTGTTTGCTTTCTTCCGGGCCTTCCAGAGAGCATGTCTCTGCTGTTTCACCTTTTAAATGGTGTACCTGATTAGATCAGGCCTATCCAGGATAATCCCCCATTGGATTAACTCAGAGTCAACTGATTAGTAACCTAATCACAGAAATGATATTCTGTCACATTCACTGATCCTGTATGAGTCGGAATCGACTCAACGGCAATGGGTTTGGTTTTTGGTTTGGTCCACACTCAAGGGGAGGAGATTTTACAAGGCTTATACTCCAGAGAGCAGGAAGTTTAGGGACTGTCTTAGAATTCTGCCTGCCACAGATGGGTACTGTGATTGGCACACCACTGGCTAAGTGTAAAGAGATTATAGTCTGGTACCAGAAAAAATAGGAGAACCTGTACATGCTGGGGAAAAAAAAAAAGTACAGCAGTTACCAATGCATAGGAAGGTTTTGTCCTCTTTGACCATTTGAGGATTTAATGTGTTAAATTGGTTAATAAGCTTTACATGCCCCCACCTGATTGTGCAAGTCACAATATGAACTGTAGTAGAGCATGGATTAGAGCTTTGAAATAAAAATTCTTAACCTGAATGCCATTTAGCTTCTAAATTCCATTAGTTCATTAACTCAATAAATAAGACACAAATATTATATAATCACTGGTGTGTGTGCCCTCAAAGAGCTTATTATTTCATGACAATGATAGATATATAAATATTATCTGTAATCCGAGCTTAAATGAAGTCAGAGCTAAAGTAACCTAAGGCCTTGTGAATCTCAGATGAGGAAACAATTCAGACTGAGCTAATCCTCACAGAGGCGGGGGCATTTGTGCTGAGGCTAGGAGTATAGCAGGGTATCAAATTTAATACTACAACTTGAATGTGTGGAGAAACGTAAGTAATTTATCTATAATTAATAAGATCTTTCCAAGTCCTTTACCCACTCATTAGTAGAGAGAAAAAATAACCACTGGCAAATATCCAATCAGCTTTACAGTTGTATCTGATCTGTTAGTTCCAGATCTCTTTAGGGAGAGTAGTCTTTTATACAAAAATGATCAGAATCGTTAGAAAATAAAATGATTAGCATCTCAGATTTCTACCACTACCTCTGAGCTACTTTTCAAGATGGCGTGTGGGTGAAGCAATGTGGCTCTCCCTGTCTCTTCTTGGGAAGACAGGCTGTGGTCCTGGGGTGCTCTCTGGCTCCCCTGCTCACAGAGCAATGTCCCTTCTTCATCTCTTGCTCGCTTGCACTGCTGGCTTTGGGGGCATGTGACTGGTAGTATTCTTGGCTAGGTCTCTTCGGCTTCACTCTTGTTGCTCCCCGGCTGACTCAGCCTTATGTCATCTCCACTGACAGCATAGACCTCTGAGGACTGGCTGTGACCTCCATCAAGGCTCAGCTTACACAGTGTGCTTTATAGTCCTAATGACAGAGCCATTTTACCCCTGCTACAGCACCCCTGTTGGAACCCCCCCAGTCAGTTTCTTAGCTTCTAGTCCTGTCTACATCCCACAGGAACCAAGTGTGGCTCAGAAGTGCTAAGCCTCTGAACTTCCCTCTGCCTGGCCTTGTACTGCACTGTGGCCACTGGGAAATGGGCCCAACAACCGTCTCATTCCAGTAATAACGGGCATGGGAGTGTAGGGGGCACTTGCCCTGGGCGCAAGTCCAAAGGGGCACCAGATGAGGTAAGGAATGACATTCTGAGGAGACGCAAACGAAAGGCACCTGACTGAGGCAGCTGGACAAGAGGCGGGGAGGCATTTCTGCTGACACATTGCTGCTATCAACGTCTATTCATCTTGAAATTGGGCGGGGTGCGCAACTTAAAGATGGCTCCTGGGTGCTTGTTACCCTAACTATGCCCCTGAGTAACAAGTACCCTTCTGTCTGCAGTATTACTTTGTTTATCTAATGTAACTCCCCCTCGTTGGGAGTGAAGAAAATTAGGACCAAATTTGCTTTCCAGCCCTTCTCTCTTCTCCTTTCCAGTA
Source organism: Trichechus manatus latirostris (assembly GCF_000243295.1). NCBI lineage: Eukaryota > Metazoa > Chordata > Mammalia > Sirenia > Trichechidae > Trichechus > Trichechus manatus. The sequence goes on along the minus strand of NW_004443956.1, from coordinate 9,609,031 downwards.
TCCCCCAGGGCCTTCAAAAACAAAACCAGTGGATTTGCTCCTATTCCTTTTTTGTCTGGCTCTCTGTAACAAAGAGACTGGATCGCCTCTTGATATGTTAAATGAGACATAAAATAATTTAGAGAATATTTTCTCAAGAAAGTAGCCTGGCTTATCATAATAAAACAATAACAATAAAAAAAAAAAATTTTCCTTTCAGACGCTAAAAATTACTTTTCTCCCTGTATTGCTCCTGTTCTTACATTTCAAATCCCCCTCCTTGTCTACCCCAAAACAGAGGGAAGCAGTGGAAAAACTGGGATAAAAAGTCAAAAAGAGGAAAAGTCCATTAATCATTTTGAAAATTATTTCAAAGAGCATGAAGTAGTATTTCAACTAGCAGGTTATAGACATCTAGGTGGAGAGAATGTGGTTGTTGTTATGTGCCGTCAAGTCAATCCAACTCGTCGTGACACTACAGGACAGACTAGAACTGCCCCATAGGGTTTCCTAGGCTGTAATCTTTATGGGAGCTGATCTCCAGGTCTTTTCTCCCTCAGAGCTGCTGGTGAGTTTGAATCACCGATCTTTCAGTTAGCAGCAGAGTGCTTAACCATTGAGCTACTAGAGCTCCTTGTAGAGAGGGATAGAATGAGCAAGTACAGGGTGAGGAGAATTTCAGTAAATATGATAAACATAAATATGATTTATTCTTAGACATTCCCCCCAAAAATCATAATATTTTGCAATCTAATTGGAGCATCAAGACATTGCTACCTATTTGTGTAGGAGAATGAAAATCTGTGGTGTATCTGTTGAACAGTGAAAGATAATAGAAAATGACACCAGGAAGGTGCTTTGGGCCCAGTGGGGAGGGTTCATTCCCTCGAGCTGAATAACTGCTGATTTTGAGCAGGCCAGAAATCCTCTAACTTTTTCATTTGATTCTCATGATTCCATTGAGAGTGAATAGAATGGAAAAGAAAGCCTGACTTATTTATGTTTGTGGTTCTTATTTATAAGTTAGAAGTTAACACATGCAGTGCCATGCATTTTTAGAAGAACTGCAGGGTGCTTAAGGAATAAAGACTGATGTAGTTTCTCTGGCCTTTTAGAGCAAACTTTATCTGATGTCATTGAGAAAAAGTCAGCCTTTAGATAATTGTTCCCTTTACAAGATAAATTTCATGCCAGATGGGAAAGCACTGTATTGTCCTCACCGTTGCCTCTTCTCATGTATCTTTATTTGCAGAGCTGAAAGTAAGGCAATTAGAGTCTTTTACCTGATTGTCTCCTTCCTGGACATCTTCTTAGTTTTATGAAGACTGGGGGCTATTTTTCTCTATATTTCCATCCCTTCCTACTTCTACAGTTCCTAGCCTAGCTTTTTTGTACCTGGAGGGCATTCAATATCTATTTGATCAATTAATTTGGTTGAATTAACTGTCTAGAGTTTATTCGTGCAGGACCTTTGTTGCCTCTAACTGTGCTGATTAAGCACTCATTCTAATGGAGGGATCCTGGTTCTAAATCAGACCTTAATCATTCTATTTTGGAGGTGGGTGTGGGGGTTATCTTTTAAAATGGATGTCCATTGAACACTCTTATTATGGTTATTATTTTTTTTAATCATTTGAGACTTGATTTCACTTTTGGAAGAAAGTGAGTCTTTCAGAACCATGTTTGGTGACTGGGAGAAATCCTCAGAATGGGTGGTCATGTTTCAGGTCAAAACAATGAGTGTGATTTCCTTGAGGGCCTATTAAATGATTAGTTAGACACTTCTGAAGTCCCTATGGGTGAGATAGCTTCCCAGGCCTCTCAACATTTCCAAATACACCCAAAAGGAAACTTCTGCCAATAAGCAGGCTGAAGTAGTTGCCATAATTATTATTATTTATACACATTAACTCATTAAAGGAAATGCTTTTTATATGTTTAATTATATTCAATAATTTTCCTCTGTTTAATCAGTCTTTTCAAAATATATCTTAATACATGTTTTTAATAAAAAAAAGTTTCTTCAATAAATGAGCAGTTGCTAAGTCCCAGACACTATGCTAAATACTTGATATATATTATTTTATTCAGTATATCATCATTCAATATTCATAACCAAGGTAGTTGAGATACAGACATAAAGCAAACTTATATATGGGGTTGGGAGGAAACAGAGAAAAAAAGCATCTTAAAACATCTCTAATTTTCTAATTAATTTTCACCTATATATGTACATATGTGTGGAGGTTGTCGTTAGGTGTCGTCGAATTCATTTCGACTGATAGCGACCCTATAGGACAGAGCAGAACTGCCCCGTAGGGTTTCAGAGGAGCAGCTGGTGGATTTGAACTGCTGACCTTTTGGTTAGCAGCTGAGTTCTTAACCGCTATGCCACCAGGGCTTCAAATAGAGCTGTGTCAGAAGTGGGATGCCTTTTATGCACATCGCCCTTATAATCAAAACCTAAGTCTTCATAGAACTTTACCTACAAAAGAATGATGCCGTGCAATTTTTTGAGAGACCCTCCCAGTTTCCTAAGTGCTCCCCCAAACATTTAGGCATCCATGGGGTTTTCCTCCATGCCTTGGTGGAATGAGGATGTTAGGGTGAGTGTTAGTGTCTGATGATCAAGAATGGTCATTCATCTGGGCTTATGACCAAAGCTGATCAAGGCAAATGTAATTCATGACACACCAGAGGATTCTAGCAATCTTGGTCTGGAGTTCTGTGACTGATCAAAGCTTTCTGGATTTCACCCTGCTTTAAAATTGAATGCAAGGGCATACTGCCATGCTTATGTTAATCTCTCAGCATAAGCTATATTAATTTGACTAAACCTTAATCCATTGTTTTCTTTGTCCAGAACGGTTAATGAGAATAAAATCTGTTAGCACTGATTTTATAGCCATCGACCATGCAAGTCTTGGCAAACTGCTAGTATTTTAGAAAATTTTATATCTCCCTCCCTGACCAAAGTAGTTCTGGTTTATTGCTCACATTCACCATAAACTCTAAAATATTTTAGAAAGGTGCAAAGGCATGTCCACATTACATTCAGTACATAAAGGTAGATGCAGGTAAACTGAAAACTTGCTTCTAGGAAAGAATTAAGACTAAGACTAGTGCTGACACATTCTTCAAATGGTTTCCTTCTCTCCCAATACTCTGACCTCCAGCTTCTTAGCTCTACGTCCAAGTATGAGAGATTACACAGATCTATCCAGTCTTTAGCACTCAAGTTCTGACACAGAAAATCCCATAAAATTAAATAAATGTTGTTGCTGTTGAGTGGATTCTGACTCATGGCAACCCCATGTGTGCCGAGTAGAACTGTGCTCTGTAGGGTTTTTAAGGCTGTGACTTTTCAGAAGTAGATCTCCAGGCCTGTCTTCCAAGGCACTTTTGGGTGGCTTCAAACCACCAGCCTTTTGGCTACTAGTTGAGTGCTTAACTGTTTGTGCCACCCAGGGGTGCTTAAATGAATGTTAATTTTATTTTTAAAGTTTTTGTAATCTAAGGTGAAGGACAGTAAATTTTAGTTTTTGAAGGAAAGTTTTTCACATTCTAGAAATTCAGCTATTAGAGGAGTATTAAATTTAGATGTGTGTTTGTTTCCTGAAAATTTTCTGGCATGTGGCTTCCAATACTAAGAAGAATACATAGTGCAGTAAACAGCATTGAATGAAGGTACTAGAGACTAGAGTTATCCTCCTGGCTGATGCTCACAGCTCTCATTCTCAGTGACTCCCTTCATCACTCTGGGCCTTAGTTTCTTTATCTCTGCAATGAAGAATTTAGCACAAATAATCACTGAAAGGCTGTTAACTCTTGTAGTAAAAGAGTCAATGTCATAGATTTAATTATGTCCCCCAAACATGCATGTCATCTTGGCTAGGCCATGATTCCCAGTATTGTGTGGTTATCCTCCGTTTTGTGATCTGATGTAATTATCCTCCATTTTGTGATGTGTTGTAAATCCTAATCTCTGTATGTGAATGAGGCAGGATCAGTATGAGGTGTATCTTAAGTCACACCCTTACAAGATGGTGTGATTCAAGTCACACTCTTAATTCACACCCTTACTTAAGTCACACCCTTGCTTGAGTCACACCTTTTGTCTTACAAGAGATAAAAGGAGACAGAAACTAGCAGAAGAGAAGGACCTCAATACACCAAGAAAGACGAGCCAGGAGTGGAGCATGTCCTTTGGACCCAGGGTCCCTGCACTGAGAACCTCCTAGACCTGGGGACGATTGATGTCAAGACACGTGGAGTTCTCCAAGGATGTTGAAAGGAGACAAGGACCTTCCCCCCGAGCTGACAGAGAGAGAAAGCCTGCCCCTAGAGCTGGCACCCTGAATTCAGACTTCTAGCCTCCTAAACTGTGACAGAATATATTCCTATTTGTTAAAGCCACCTACTTGTGGTACTTCTGTTATAGCAGCACTAGATAACTAAGATAGTCAGTAATAGAACCCAGGAATTCCAGGCTATGGCAGGGAAGGTGGTGGAAGGCAGTGGTGACTGGGCAGCTGCCTATGCTCCTTGGGACTTCACACTTCAGAGACCTTTTGGTTATGGCACTTCATTAGTTCTTTGAGTGGAAATTTATTTCTGTGGGTTTAAACCTAGTGTAATCTCATGTGCTAGAGGAGACCTGATTGGGAAATTTTCAGCAACTATAATGCTAAATCAGGATCCTTTGCCCATACATTCATAGCAACTTACACATGGTCATTTATTTAAAATAAACAAAAAGAATCCGTCGAGAGCAACAGTCAAAATAGATTACCCTGTAGTTCCCTGCCTGTGGCGGCAATATGGTGCCACAGAAGGAGGGCCAGCTGGTGACCTGGGAGAGGTCACAGTCACATCTCCTCTAGTAATGTCTGCCCTCTTTGCTCAGAGTACTGATAGTAATAGGAAATACATACTTCCTCAACACTTACTAGGTGTCACACCCCGTACTAGACATCTAATATGAAGGGTAGGTAGCATGGTGGTAAGAGAATACAGAGTCCCTGGGTGGTGCAAACAGTTACCATGTTCAGCTGCTAACCAAAAGATTGGAGAATTCGAGTCCACCAAAGGCTTGGCAATCTACTGAAAAATGAGCCATTGAAAAACCTCTGGGGCACAGTTCTACCCTGACACACATGGGGTTGCCATAAGTTGGAATTGACTCAATGGCCAACTGGTTGTTTTCTTTTTTTTAAGATAGTAGGACTTGGGGTGAGACTCCCGGAGTTCAAGTCCTGCCTCTGCTACTTAATAACTCAGCCCTCAGGCAATTCATTTAACTTCTCTAAGTCTGACTTTCCACATCTTAAGTTCCTGTTGGTCTTTTGTTCTTACTTGATAACTTGTGGGATCTTGACAAAGCTTCCTAATGTCTCTGAGCCTCGGACAGCCCATCTGTGAATAGGAAGCAATCATAACTACATCTCAGGTTCACTGTGAACAAAAAAGAAGTGTCATCAATATGAAGGTCCTTTGAAAATCATGCAGCAATATGGGGAGAGAAAATATTGTTGCTTATAAATTTATGGCATGTAGTTGAGACATCCTTGAAAAAGTCAAGTTTTCATGAAGGAGTTTATATAAAACGTTCATTCAGCATGCAATCATTATCAGAATTGAAATTCAGCCCCCATTTTCAGAGTTCAGTTTACTTATGTTCACAGAGAGACCGATTGACGGGAAAATGTGATTTTTCTCGGTCTCAAGAGATCCACCTTTTCCCACTGTACCTTAGAGCTTTTGATCTGTCAGTTAAAAACAAAGGTCAGGAATTGCTGGGCTGAGGTCTGTGGGGACCATGGTCTTGAGGAACGTCTAGCTCAGTTGGCATAACATAGTTTATAAAGAAAACGTTCTACATTCTACCTTGGTGAGCAGTGTCTTGGATCTTAAAAGCCTGTGAGCGACCATCTAAGATACTCCACTGGTCTCACCCCTTTGGGAGCAAGGGAGAATGAAGAAAACCAAAGACACAAGGGAAAGATTAGTCCAAAGGACTAATGGACCACAACTACCACAACCTCCATCAGACTGAGTCCAGTACAACTAGATGGTACCCGGTACCACCACTGACTGCT
>NW_004443956.1:9563760-9602854 GCF_000243295.1 Trichechus manatus latirostris | reverse complement strand
ACTGGCCTGACAGAGACTGGAGAAACCCCAAGAGTATGGCTCTCAGACATCCTTTTAGCTCAGTGATGAAGTCACTCCTGAGGTTCACCCTTCAGCCAAAGATTAGACAGGCCCATAAAACAAAACGAGACTAAAGGGACACAACAGCCCAGGGACAAGGACTAGAAGGCAGGAAGGGACAGGAAAACTGATAATATGGAACCCAAGGTCCAGAAGGGAGAGTGTTGACATGTCATGGGCTGGGCAACCAATGTCATATAACAATATGTTTAATGAGAAACAAGTTTGTTCTGTAAACCTTCATCTAAAGTGCAATAAAAAAGAAAAAAAGATAAACAGGGTCAGGTTATAGCTCAAAATGAAATGATTTTGTGCCAGGTACAAATGCCTTTTGCTTATAGGCAGGCTGATGTGCTGAGAAGTGTCTGACATGCTTTCATGCCCATTAACAAAGGGAGAGCGGCAACCATATCACCATAACCACAGGCTTTTTTGTCCCTCTGCGTCGTGTTCAAATGAATGACTCATGCTTTTTAGAGACATCATTTTATTTGCTCATAGGAATTATAGTTCCAGAATGTTTACTTGCCCTTCTCCGCTTCCCCCTCCACACTATTTGCTCCCATTCTAGCAGTCCTTTCTGTGAAGTTGTAATACAGGAGACACAAAGGCTTAACAAATAGAAAACTTGAGACCTATTATCCTTGACCTCAAGGAGCGTATAACCTAAGTGGAGAGAGGAGGCCTAATTATTTCTTCCCCTTTCCCTTGCCCTCTTCTTCTTTATATTAACTTCCATTTGTGTGGCACATTTTACAAGATACTTTCATGTATATTAAATAACTGAAGAGTCTCCACTTCCCTGAGATATAGGCAGAGCATGAATTATTATCTTCCTTTTGAAGTCTCAGTAACAAAAGCTCAGAAGAGATTTGGCCAAAGTCACAGAACCAATAATTCTTAAAGCCTGGTCACTTCTCATCCCGGTACCCCTCCTGATGCCAGCACTTCCTCCACTCTGCGTGCCCCCCACCCCCACCACACACACTTGTGAGAACAATTCTTAGAAAAGACAGTGACCTGCCAAATGAGTGCCACCCGGAAGCAGAATAGAAGTTCAGGGGAGCAAAGGGTGCCCAGTCTTGTTATAGGTGTGGCAGAGCGTGTAGAGAAAGCTGTTTTTTGGCCTCTGTCACCTGGGTGGTGCAAACAGTTAATGCGCTTGGCTGCTAATCTAAACGTGGGTGGTTCACATTTGCCCAGAGTTGTCTTGGAAGAAAAGCCTGGTGATCTACTTCTGAAAAACCAGCCATTGAAGATCCCTGCGGAGCACAGTTCTGCTCTGACACACGTAAGTCAGAGTTGACTCAACAGCAACTGCTTTTGGAGCCCGAGCGGTGCAAACAGTTCATGCACTCGGCCGCTAACCGAAAGGTTGGCGGTTCAAGTCCACCCAGAGGCACCTCGGAAGAAAGGCCTGGCAATCTAAAGTCCAAAAAATCAGCCATTGAAAATCTTATGCAGCCCAGTTCTAATCTGACACACATGGGGTCACCATGAGTCAGAATCGACTCCATGGCAACTTTATTTGCCCCCCTGGTTATTTAGAGAACATACACTACAATGGGAGAGCTGAGATGCCCCCATATGGAATGGCTCCCCATATGGAGCTGCTAAAAGTCTGAGTGGAGTCAAGTGGTCATCGTTACTGGTGCAGATTAGCCTTTGAATACTTCAAGGTATTTTTGAATGAGAGGCAAACATTTCCACTAGATCTAACTTATATGTATATATATATATATATATATATATATATATTTTAGTTTATTTGAGCTTGTATCCTAGCTATCTCTATTTAGGTTTAATCTACCAGGAGTTGAACTAAAAATAAATCATATGTCATTAGATAATCTCACAGTACATCCATTAATTTTCCAGCCTGCTAAAATGCAATGAAATTGTGGTTTGAGCTGTGTGAAGAACATTACATGAAAAATGAGGAGAGGGAATAAAGACAGATTAGAACATAATTACAAGGGCTGGCATTCAGCCAGACTCTTTTAAGCCTTGCCAAGTCAGAGACAGCCTGTCTCCAGGTAAGCCTGGAGGATGAGGACTTCAGACTCAAAATGCTATCTCCCACACAGTAAGGCTCCACGTGGAAATACTGGTGAAATATCGAAACGTAAAAGACCACAAAATGCAAGGGGAAAAATTAAGCAGAAGGCTGAATAGAAGATGGGAGTATATAACGCTGATCATGTCTGTATAATAGAAAAGAGTGGCTTTTTTTTCTTTTTCCAACTTTGGTCAAAGATATTAACTTTCTCTCTGCAGGTCTGGCTGAAATCCTTGGTGAACTCCCAAACAGGGTGTGAATTTATCACTCAATGTTGGGAGCATCTGGGGGTTTTCATTTTATTAAAATGATTCTTTTTTTTTTTCCTACCACAGATGTTCCACAGAGCCAGGTCTGTATATTATAAGTGAAAAGTGATTCCCCAGAAGGAAATCTTTTATCACTGACTGTAACTTGGAGTTGAGCACGTACTTTATTTTGGAGGCTGCCTGGTGGAGAAAACAGCAAAAGGTTGAACTTGGAGACAGGTTGACAAGTACATAAGCATCCAGCTCGCAGCTGGCCTCCAGGATGGAAAGACAGAACTCAGCCGAGTTCAGCAGATGCACTTGAGTTTTGCTCACCTGTTAAAATGGGGATAAAAAAAGTAGTTGCCTCACTGGGTTATTGTAAAGATAAAATGAGATAATGCATGAAAAGCATTGTCACATCACCTGATATGCAGTAAGCCCTCCATAAATATTAACTAGAATTATGTCAGACCTGATAATCAGACTCAAAAACATTTCTGTAGCAAAGAGATATATTATTTCTGTATGCTTTCTGTTCTATATAGCAGTACTACATGACTCTCTACTTTCACTTGTTAATTTTGCTTTTGCTCAGCTGCTTAGTAATTAATTAATTTACCTGTGCATCTTACCTACAATACCCATGAGTGTCTCAGGAGCTAGGTTTATTCCTTTGTGTTTCTGTGGTCCTAGTGTCTAGCCTAGAAGACAGCATTTTCTATTTCTCAAAATGCACAATTTTAATAGACTTGAAAGCAGCAGTAGTTACCTTCTTAATAAAATCTGCTTTGGGAAATATACCAAGACTAGAATGACACCTTCTGATCTGAAGTTGAGCTTGCAAATGAAATAGACCAGGATGGAAACTCTTCCTCTACCCCCATAAAGAAGCCTTAAGGTTATGTGAAGGTTGAAGAAAGGATGAGAAGTGGGAAGCAGAGGAAGAAAAAGGGACACTGTGGGGATTAAGGTAAAAAGATTGCCCCAGAATAATTCATTTTGCCCAAGATGGTTTCCCCCTTTGTTTCTCCTCCTTGAACCCCCATGCCACCCACTACCTGCACCCTCTAGATAGGGCATCTGCCTCAATTCTTGAAAAACAGGTGGCTTGATATTCATCAAACTCAAGAAATCTTGGCTACTGACTTTAGATTTTTGAACCAAATAAGCACAATAGTCTCAGCAACATTTTGTGTTGGAGTAGATTTGGAAATAATGCAGAATATTTCCTCACTGGTTTTCTTCATTGGCAGCCAAGCAGATAACGAAGACTTTTTACTGCTTTTTCTTATTTTTTTCAGTGTTCAGAAACAGCAGTTTTACCTCTGAAATAAACATATCTAAGACATCCTTATATGCTAGCTGGGGGAAAAAAAAAAGCAACCCTTGCTAGGATATCTTATCTCTAAACAGAAAAAAAAAAAAAACACTTGCTCTCCATAGTTAAGAATATTATCCTTTAACCAAGGTAGATGTTTAAGCGATAATATTTTAAAGATGGAAGAAATACCCAGCGTCACAGTACCAAAAAGAATTGGTCGATGTTCAACCATTTCAGGAGGTAACATATGATCAAGAACCGATGGTATTAAAGGAAGAAGTCCAAGCTGCACTGAAGGCATTGATGAAAAACAAGGCCCCAGGAACTGACGGAATACCAGCTGAGATGTTTCAACAAATGAATGCAGCAAGTGGAGGTGCTCACTCGTCTGTGCCAAGAAATTTAGAAGACAGCTACCTGGCCAACCAACTGGAAGAGATCCATATTTGTGCCCAAGTAAAGAAAGGTGATCCAACAGAATGCAGAAATTATCGAACAAGATCATTAATATCACACCCAAGTAAAGTTTTGCTGAAGATAATTCAAAAACAGTTGCAGCGGTACATCAACAGGGAACTGACAAATTCAAGCTGGATTCATAAGAGGACATGGAATGAGGTATATCATTGCTGATGTCGGATGGATCTTGGCTGAAAGCAGAGAATACCAAAAAGATATTTACCTGTATTTTATCGACTATGCAAAGGCATTATACTGTGTGGATCGTAACAAATTATGGATAACATTGTAAAAAATGGGAATTCCAGAACACTTAATTGTGCTCATGCAGAACCTGTACATAGACCAAGAGGCAGTCATTTAAACAGAACAAGAGGCTACTGCGTGGTTCAGAATCAGAGAAGGTGTTCATCAGGGTTGTATCCTTTCACCATACTTATTCAATCTGTATACTGAGCAAGTAATCCTAGAAGCTGGACTACAAGAAGAAGAACGTGGCATCAGGACTGGAGGAAGACTCATTAACAACCTGCAATATGCAGATAACACAGCCTTGCTTGTTGAAAGCGAAGAGAACTTGAAGCACTTACTGATGAAGACCAAAGACTACAGCCTCCAGTATGGATTACACCTCAACATAAAACAAAAATCCTCACAACTGGACCAGTTAGCAACATCATGATAAATGGAGAAAAGATTGAGTTTGTCAAGGATTTCATTTTACTTTGATCCACAGTCAACACCCATGGAAGCAGCAGTCAAGAAATCAAATGACATGTTGCATTGGGCAAATCTTCTGCAAAAGACCTGTTTAATGTGTTGAAAAGCAAAGATGGCACTTTGAGAATTAAGGTGCACCTGACCCAAGCCATAGTATTTTCAGTCACCTCATACGCATGTAAATATGGACAATGAATAAGGAAGACTGAAGAAGAATTGATGCCTTTGAATTACAGTGTTGGTGAAGAACATTGAATGGACTGCCAGAAGATCAAACAAATCTGTTTTGAAAGAAGTACAGCCAGAGTGCTCCTTGGAAGCGAGAATGGCAAGACTTCATCTCGCGTACTTTGGACATGTTATCAGGAGACTAAGTCCCTGGAGCAGAATAACATGCTTGGTAAGGTAGAGGGTCAGTGAAAAAGAGGATGAGGCTCAACGAGATGGATTGACACAGTGATTGCAACAGTGGGTTCAAGCATAACAACGATTATGAGGATGGCACAGGACTGGGCATGTTTCGTTCTGTTGTACATAGGGTCGCTATGAGTCGGCACTGACTTGACAGCACCTAAAAACAACAACCACCATTCTCATTGCTTTGTGGGTGAGATAGGACAAAATATCCCACATTAATCACAGAACTAGCACAAAAGACCTTTGTAAAAATTTTTTTTTTGCAGATGATACAAAATACTTTTCTAATGTAGAAACATAGTTTGGGTCTACAGCATAGTCAGACTAGTCAGTTGAGTTTTGTTTACGTTATTAATCATTTCTTTTTGGGTAGGTGGGAACAAAGGAATTTGATTAATAAAGCTGCATTCGCTGTGATGTGAGCAGCTTCTGATGTGCATTCATTAGACCAGAGCATAGTGGCGGATTCTTTGATCAGTTTCAGATTCCAACCATTTCACTTACATCTGCATATGATTGAGCTTCAGCTCTTCCTCTATTAAATAGAGATATTTACAATGCCTGTCTCTATTTTTGACAACTAAATGTGACAATACATGTAAAGCCCTTAAAACAGCACATGGTATGAGGTGAGGGCTTAATAAATAACCTTAAGTATCACTCATTCACTAGTTACTGAGTGCCATCTGTGACCATAAGAATCTTACCATATTTAGTCTACGTTTCTCAGAGACAGTGAATACCCATTACCAACACATCGCTTGTACAACTAACATTTTGTTGTGTTTTCTTTATCATATATCAGTCTATCCAGCCATCAATCCATCTTATTTTTCTTAACAGCTTTGTTGAGAAACTATAATTTATATACCATAAAATCCACTTGTTTTAAATGTACAATTAATGATTTTCAGTAAATTTATAGGATGTGCAACCATCACAACACTCCAATTTTAGAACATTTTCGTCATCCCCAAAAAGATTTCCTTATGCCCATTTGTAATAACTCCCTATTCCCACTCCTAGCTCAAGGCAACCACTAATCTTCTTTCTGTCTCTATTTATTTAAAAAGCCATACGTTTTAACCAACATAACAAGAATTCACGGGCTTCCCTTATACTAGGATTACAAGATCTTGAAAGAAGTGCCCCAGACCAGAGGGACCTTACATTTTTTCATGGAGCAGAGGATATACGGTACAAAAAGATCTCCCCATAATTAATTTTATCTTCTAAAGGAAAAGTGATTCCAAGGAATCATTCTTAACTCCTTACATGTAAGTAATAAGTCATTCCCATTTTACTGATGAGAAAAATTGAGGCAAGGAAGAGAAGGCAAAACAGACTGAAAGTGGCCAAAAGCAATGGTAGTGGTGGAATTCAAGCCAGCAGCCTCCTGCTATTCGTCACTTTGTTTGCTGCTCCAAGGCTGGCTTTGCTGACTGTCATTGGAGTGTCATGAGATGGGGAAATAGACACCGATTATCCTGCAACTGATATTTCTGTGGGTAGTTGGCCTGGGTGGCGATTGCTTGAGCAGATTTCCCACTATGCCATTGTAGAATGAATCAAAGAAGTGGCAGGTGTTTGGAAGCTGCATTTAGAATTGTCCTCCTACAGAAAGGAGCTAGATACTGACTTTGTGGGTGATGAGAGAAGTCGACAACGTTTGCAGAGGCAAGTTGCTTCTGTGGCAGGTTTCCAAGCAAACAGACTTAGGTTTCGTTCACATTAAATCCCTGAAGATATTTGAGAAATATATACTTGGGGAAGGGAACACAACAGTAATTCCGCCTTCACATGTTGAGCATCTTCTTTTTTGGAGATAGAATTGTGAGCGCTAACCCAAAGGAGAGCGTTGAGGATTCGTCAATGCTGGATGCGATTACAGGATTTAAAAAAGCGCCAGTCCTGTGCAACCACAGTTCCCATCTTCCTATTTCCAAAAAGATTGGCTTCCCCTTCATTCACAAGTGGCACCGCTCTAGGTTCCCTTTCTTCAAACTTTCACCTGGCCCACCAAAACCTCTGCTTGGCCTGCTGAGGTGGAGTCAGCCCAGCCCATTTTCCGTTAACTGGTTCGTTTCTCCCACATTTTGTTATCAGCCTTGGGAAGCAAAATAAAGCAGTGCAATTGGTGTTAGCAGTAAATGCATTTAGATTTCCTCTGATAACTCAGTCCCTGAAAATCATGCTGTTAAAGGCAAAGTGGCAAAGCAGGTCACTTTTAATTCAAGCGATGGAGCTTGAGTGCCTATTTCAGTTAGGCTGCTGTGAATCCTTGGCAGAGTCCTTGCTCTGTAAACAGTCATCGAATGATTGAATGAGGACCACAGATGAACGCTTGGTTGTCTTGAATAAACTTTTCAATCATTCCTGACTCCCCGCCCACCCTCATGTATGCATACATGCACACACACATATTTACACACTTGCCCTAGAGTTGTGGAGGTACTGCTTTCAGGGGCCAATATACATTTTCACGTCAGTTCAAGGTCAAGGGATTTCTTGCTGCTTCTGTAACTTATTTTACTGCCTGAAATATGCTCCTTAGAAGCAAGGATGGCAAGACTTGGTCTTACATATTTTGGACATGTGATTAGGAGGCCACCATCTCTGGAGAAGGACATCATGCTTGGCAAAGTAGGGGGTCAATGAAAAAGAGGAAGGCTCTCAACGAGATGGATTGACACAGTGGCTGCAACAGTGGGCTAAAACCATAGCAACAATTGTGAGGATGGCACAGGACCAGGCAGCATTTTGTTCTGTTGTGCATAGGGTCACTATGAGTCGGAGCTGACTCGATGGTACCTAACGACAGCAACAAATCTGGCAACTTTGCAGAGAGACTATGCATTTAGCTAGTTAGGTAGTAAATTTATTTTATTCAAATCTAGTGAATTATTTTGAGTCAGTCACCTCCACCTCCCACATCCCCCTACATTATTGATGGAAATCATCTTATAGAGGATATGCCCTTATTAACTGGGACTCTTCGGTAGTAATAACTATGTCTCTATTATATTGATAGCAGTAGCTATCATTATCAATAATATATTGATATGGGTATCAGCTCTAACAGTTGCCAGTTATGAAATCCTGGGCATGTTATTTAATATTTTTCAAGGGAGTACATTACTCATGGGTGATATTGTTTATTTTATAAGCCAGTCTATTATTTGGCTGAAGGGTGACCTGCAGAAATAGCTTCAGTTCCAAGTTCAATGGGTATCTTAGGGCAATACTCTTGGGGGTTCCTCTAGTCTCTATCAGTCCAGTAGGTCTGACCTTTTTTTAGGAATTTGAGTTTTGTTCTGCATTTTTCTCCCACTCTATCTGGGACCTTCTGTTGTGTCCCTGGTCAGAATGGTCAGCTGTGGTAGCTGGGCACCTCTAGTTCTTCTGGTCTTAGGTTTGAAGATGTTGTGGTGCATGTGGGCTTTTAGCCCCATGGACTAGTTTCTTCTTTGAGTCTTTGATTTCCGTCATTCTCTTTTGCTCCATACTAGTAGGGACCAGTAGTTGTATCTTAGATGGCCATTCACAAACTTTTAAGACCCCAGACGCTTCTCACCAATCTAGCATGTAGAATATCACCTTTGTGAACTATGTTATGCCAGTTGACTAAGTTGTCCTCCTGAGGCTATGATCCCAAGTCTTTGGACCTACTTAACCAATCCTATGAGTTGTTTGGATATGTCTAGCAAGCCTCCGTAACTGTGCCCCCATGTGGTTCGTTATATATGTGGATATGTAGGTAACACACACAGATGTGTGCATATATATGCCTACAGATAAACCAGTACACATGTGTACATTTACTTGCATGTGCCTTCCTATACACGTATATGTATCCATGTGTTCCTACGTAACCACACACGTGTTTTTTGGTTGTTTTTATTGTTGTTGCAAAATTGTGTATGTTATAGCATTTACTGTAATTATCCTTTTTTCTCGTGTACTTCTTAGTTGGCTGTTGGTTTTGCATGTTGTCATTGTTAAGGGGTGTCCAGTGGGTTCTGACTCCCACCCACCCTATTCACAACGTAAGGAAACACTGCCTGTTCCTGTGCCATCGTCACAATGTTCGAGCCCATTGTTGCAGCCACTGTGTCCATCATCTCGTCGACAATCTTCCTCTTTTTCACTGACCTTCTACTTTATCAAGCATGATGTCCTTCTCCAGGGACTTGTCCCTCCTGATAACATGTCCAAAGTACATGAGATGAAGTCTTGCCATCCTTGCTTCCATGGAGCACTCTGGCTGTATTTCTTCCAAGCTAGCCTTGTTCGTTTTTCTGGCAGTCCGTGGTATATTCGATATTCGTT
The DNA here is from genome assembly GCF_000243295.1 of Trichechus manatus latirostris. NCBI lineage: Eukaryota > Metazoa > Chordata > Mammalia > Sirenia > Trichechidae > Trichechus > Trichechus manatus. The sequence continues at coordinate 9,593,238 of NW_004443956.1, read as the reverse complement.
GCTATCACCATAATTCAAAGACATCAATTCTTCTTCAGTCTTCTTTATTCATTGTCCAGCTTTCCCATGCATATGAGGTGATTGAAAATAACATGGCTTGGGTCAGGCATATCGTAGTACTCAAAGTGACAGCTTTGTTTTGTAACACAGATTTGCCCGATGCAATATTGTTTTGCATAAAACCAAAAACCAAACCAGTTGCCGTCGAGTTGATTCCAACTCATAGCAACCCTATAGGACAGAGTAGAACTGCCCCATAGGGTTTCCAGGGAGCAGCTGGAGGATTTGAACTGTCAACCTTTTGGTTAGCAGGCAAGCTTTTAACCACTACGCCACCAGGGCTCCCTATACCCTTAATTATGTTGAGGAATTTCCCTTCTATTCTTATTTCCTGAGAGTTTTTATCAGGAAGGGTGTTGGATTTTATCTAATGCCTTTTCTCCGTCGATTGAGATGATCATGTGATTCTTTTCCTTTGTTTTATTTATGTGGTGAATTACATTGATTGATTTTCTAATGTTGAACCATCCTTGCATCCCTCATATTTATCCCACTTATTCATGAAGTATCTTTTTGTTGTTGTTGTTACACTGTTGAATTCCGTTGGCTAGAATTTTATTGAGAATTTTTGCATCTATATTCAATGAGAAATACTGGTCTGTAATTTTCTTTTTTAGTGGTGTCTTTGACTGGCTTTGGTATCAGGGTTATGCTGGCTTCATAGGATGAATTAGGGATTATTCCTTCCTTTTCTATGTTCTGAAATAGTTTGAATAGAATTAGTGTCAAGTCTTCTCTAAATGTTTGGTAGAATTCTCCAGTAAACCGTCTGGGCTAGGGCTTTTGTTGTTGTTGGGAGTTTTTTTCATGACATCTTCAATGTCTTCTTTTGTTATGAATCTGTTTAATTTTTCTGCCTCTATCTGTGTTAGTTTCAGTAGGTAGTGTGTTTCTAGAAATTTGTCCATTTCTTCTAGGTTTTCAAATTTGTTAGACTACAATTTTTCATAAGATTCTGTTATGCTCCTTTTTGTCTCAGTTGGTTCTGTTGTAATGTCACCCATCTCATTTCTTATTTGGGTTATTTGCATCTCCTCATTTTTTTCCTTTGTCAATTTGACCGGTCGTTTGTCAATGTTATTAACCCTTTCAAAGAACCAACTTCTAGTCTTGTTGATTCTTTCTATTGTTTTTCTCTTTTCTGTTTCATTTATTTCTCCTCTGACCTGCGTTATTTCCTTTCTCTGGTGACTGTGGACTTCATTTGCTGCTCCTTTTCTATTTGTTTGAGTTGTAGGGTTAAGTTATTGATTTTGGACCTCTCTTCTTTTTTGATGTATGCATTTGTTGCTATAAACTCTTCTCTGAGCACTACTTTTGCTGTGTCTCAAAGGTTGTGATATGTTGTGTTTTCACTCTCATTTGATCCTAAGAATTTTTAATTTCATTTTTAATTTCTTCTTTTACCCAATAGTTTTTAAGTAAGTTGTTATTCAGTTTCCAAGTATTTAGTTTGTTTTTCCTTGTTCTTTTGGTTATTTATTTCTAGTTTTATAGCGTTATGATCAGAGAAGAGGCTTTATTATTTCGGTGTTTTTGCATTTATTGTGCCTTGCTTCGTGGCCTAAAATATGGTCTATTCTGGAGAACGATCCATGTGCATTGGAGAATTGTGTTTACTGTATTGCTCTTGGGTGGTGTGTTCTGTATATGTCTGTGAGGTTGAGTTGGTTGATTCTGATTTTAGATCTTCTATACCTTTGAGTTTCTGTTTGTTCTGTCCATCATCAAAAGTGGTGTGTTAAAGTCTCCTACTATTATTGTATAACTGTCTATTTTTCTTTTCAGTTCTATTAGAATTTGTTTTGTGTATTTTGGAGCTCTGTCATTGGGTGTGTAAATACTTATTCTGTTTATGTCCTCTTGGTGAATTGACCCTTTAATCATTATATAATGCCCTTCTTTGTCTCTTACAATGGATTTTGACTTAAAGTCTGTTTTATCAGAAATTATTATTGCTACTGCTGCTCTCAGGCTGTTTGCCTGATATATATATATATTTTTCCATCCTTTGATTTTTATCCTATTTATGTCTTTGTGTCTAAGATGTGTCTCTTGTAGGCAACATATTGATGGGTCTTTTTTTTGTTTGTTTTTATAATCCATTCTGCCACTCTCTGTCTCTTGACTGGTGCATTTAAACCATTTACATTCAGTATGATTATCAACAGATATGATTTTACTGCTGCCATTTTGTTACGCTTTTCTTTGTGGTGTTATCAGTTTCTTTGTTCCACTTAATTTTCTGTGCAGAGTTCTTTTTTTTTTTAATGGATTTTCTTTTCGTATGCTTGCTTTTTCTTGATTTTGTGTTTACAAAACCTTTTTTATTCTTTATTTTGATAAGTAGATTTATTAATTTTCTTTGTTGTTACTCTGAAATTTGATTTTAACTTCCTAAGTTTAAAACACTGTGTTGATATCTTGATATAGCCTTGACTTCTTCTCCATATGGAAGTTCTACAGCTACACCATTTATTCCCCCTTTTTGTTTTAAAATTGTAGTCATTTACAGATTGACATCTCTGGTTCCCTATTTTAAATTCTGCAGCTTTATTTTACTTTTGAGAGTTCTTTATCTGGGTTGATATCTTGGTGACGGTGTTGTGTGTCTTAATCTCATGTTGTTGATTCTTTGTCCAAAGGGCTCTCTTTAATAGTTCATGTAAGGTTGGTCTGGTTTTTACAAATTCCATTAATTTCTCTTTATCTAGGGATGTCTTAGTTTCACCATCATATTTGAAAGACAATTTTGCTGGATATATGATTCTTGGTTGGCAATTCTTTTCTTTCAGGGTTTTATGTGTGCCATCTCATTGCCTGCTTGCCTGTATGGTTTTTGCTGAGAAATCAGCACTTAGTCTTATTGATGCCCCTTTCTATGTGATATTTCCTTTTCATAACCTGCTTTCAGAATTATTTCTTTCTCTTTGGTTTTGGAAAATTTGGTTATGATATGTCTTGGTGACATATCCTGTATGGAGTTTGTTGAGCTTCTTGGATAGAAACCTTGTCTTTCATGATATTAGCGAAATTTTGTGCCAATAAATCTTCAAAAATTATCTCTGTACTTCCCCCCTCCCCCCCGTTTTGAAATTCCTATTACGTGTAAATTATTCCTCTTGATAGTGTTCCATGTAACCTTAGGCTTTCTTCATTTTTGTCATTCTTTTTTCTGATTGTTCCCTAAATTAGTTTCAAGAGATTTGTCCTCTATTTTGCTGATTCTTTCTTCCATTGATGCAATTCTACTTCTCTGTCCTTCCATTGTGTTATCTATTTCTGATAGTTTATTGTTAATCTTCCGGATTTCTAATTGTTCTTTTTGTATGGTTTCTAATTGTCTGTTTTGTTATTTTGTTCCTGTACTGTTTACATGAATTCTTCTAGAGTTTTGTCTCTGCTTTTCCTTAATCTCTTTGAGGATCCTATATGTAATTCTTTTGAATTCCTTATCAGGTAGTTATATTACAGTTTCTTCCTCAAGAAGGTTTTCTGCCCCTTTAGTTTGGTCACTTGTTTAAGCCATCATATCCTGTTTCTTCATATGATTTGTGATTGTCTGCTGTCTCCAGAGCATTAAGGTGTTAATTTATTTATATATTTATTTAGTGATTATAGGTATGTTTGTTTTGTGCTAATTTTTTTATTTGTTGTATCTGGAGCTTTGTTTCTTCTCTTTCTCTTTAGAATGTCTTTCTTTCTTTGTATTATTTTAATTGTTGTTTCTTGGTGCTGGTCAGTGTGTGACTTTGGTGGGGTTGGTTGACTGGATGTAATTTCCTCTCACTAGTGTGTATGGTGGGTCATACCAACACGTGAGTCCTCTGTGGTTAAGCTCGTATGTCTTCCCTTACAGGAGTGACTGGAAGTGGGATAGCAGATTCTTTCCTTGATATTTGGTGACAAGTACTGAGTTGTCAGGATTCCTCCACAGCCCTTGCAGGACCGGAAGTCCTTCCAGATTGATGCTGGCAGTTAGTGCATTCTGTGGAGGTCAGGGCAAGATGTCTTCATATTTGGTGTAAGGGAGTGCCACCCAAATGGACAGGGTAGGCCCACTGTGCGTGCACAAATTGGTGTATAAGTAGGTGGTGGGGGATCCAGGGGTTTCAGTGCACGTGCAGTTGACCTGCAGGAACTGTTTGAGAGTCGGATGTGTGACATTGCAGCTGCGCGGACATTGGATGAGGGCACTAGGGTCTCCTGCTCGTTGTTTGGTAGAGGTACAGGTGGCACCTGTCAGGATGTGACTAGTGTTGTTGATGAAGTAATGTGTCTTTCCAGCCCATCACCAGGGTGTGGGTGCAGGGAGTGTTCTCGCTGATTGTTAGGTGGGTAGCAGAAGAACTCAGACCACTGGTTGCCAGGCGGGCAGGACAGTGAAGGTGGGGGAGAGGGATCTCACACCTCTGGTTGCTGGTCTGGTAGCAGGAGCACACACCGGTGATTGCTGGTAGGACAGGGTAGCTCGGGGGTGAGTGGAGCGGGCACCGGGCTCCTGCACCTCAGGGAGGGATGGTGGGCATGGCTGGGCTTGCACACATCAGCGTGGAGCTCCTGTGTCTCAAGGAGCTGTGGTAGGCATGACCGGGCTTATGCATGTGTGCACAGGGCTTCTGCACCTCAGGGAGGGGTCTTGGGTGTGGCCAGGCTTGTGTGCATCAGTGTGGGCCTCTTGTGTCTTAGAGAGTGGGTAGTGGGCATGACCAGGCTTGCACATGTGTGCTTGGGGCTCCTGTGCCTCAAGTTGTGGTGGTAGGTATGGCCAGGCTTGCATGCATGTGTTAGGGCCTCCTGGGTCTCAGGGAGGGGATGGTGGGTATAGTTGGGCTTACTTGCCTTGGCTTCATCCATCTGTGCCTAAGGGTACATGCTAATGTAGATGACAGGCAGAGTGGTTGCACTGGGCCTGCTCTAGGGGGTGGGGGGCTCAGTTGTTATTCTATGGGTTGACTTTTTGCTGGGTGGTTCCCATATAAATGGCTGAGTGCCTCCACCAACAAGCATTCCCTGCACTAATTCCTAGCTCCCTCCCTGCTTGCACTACCAGATGGGCTGGAGCTCTCATCTGCCCCTCTGTTCCTTCCCTTTACTCCCCCACAAATGTGTACTCCCTGTCTATACTTTCCCCTTCTCTAAGGATCCGATGACTCAGTCTGTTTCATTTGCTCTAGAGGCATTTCCCTGTGGTTCCCTGGTTTCAAAGCTATACCATTCCTGTGCTTTCCCTGTCACTGGCCATGTCCCTCCCATCTTGTTTCTTTCCAGGGCTGTTTGCACAGAATCTCTGCCACCAGTTGTGCCCTCTTTGTGGTTGCTCTCCTGAGTTCCTCACCCCAGGTTGTTGTTTGATGCCATCCCAAAATGGCCATGCTGCTCTGCACCAGCAGGCAGTGCGTGGTTGATCCATGAATCTCTGTTTTCCAATGGCCTCGTTCTGCCTCTCCTTCCAGTTGGTGCTTGGTCTGTTTCTCGGGCTCTCCATTTGATGTCCTGGGATCTGAGGTCATTTTTTGTGTCTGTTTTAGTTAGTTTCTTGAGTCTTTTTTGTCAGGGGGTCATTATGAGACATGTATCTAAGGTGACATATTGACCAGAACTCCTATTTAATATTTTTGAGCACCAATTTTCTCATCTGTAAATCAAAGATAATGATTCTAACAAATAGGAGGTATTGCAAGAATTAAATGTTGCAGTATAGATTAGCACTTAGCTAAAATAAATAGCAACCAGGGGGAGTAGAGAATTTTTGCTTATGCCAACCCAGTAAATACCTATTTCCTTTTCTCTCAGGGGAGTCATTATGGTCTAGTTGGGGTTGATTCTGCCCCATGCTCTCTGAATCAAGCATAGTTGGCCAACCAAAGCTTTCTGTGACCCATGGCAGCCCAGTGAGACTCATACATGGGACCATGGTACAAATATTGGCAAAGAGAAACTGTCTTTCAGCTGGACTTGAAATTAAACCTGTTGTTGTTGAGTCAATTCCAACTCATAGTGACCGTCTCAAAAAAAAAAAAAAAAGAAACCAAACCCATTGCCGTCAAGTTGATTCCAACTCATAGCAACCCTACAGGACAAAGTAGAGCTGCCCCATAGGGTTTCCAAGGGGTGCCTGGTGAATTCAAACTGCTGACCTTTTGGTTAGCAGCCATAGCTCTTAACCACTACACCACCACTATAAATCTGGAGTTCCCAAGGACAATTACACACAAGGAACCTTCTCCAGGGTGAAGATAAGACAGAGCAAAATAGAACTGAGATGTTGGAAAGGGAAAGATGGAATCCTTATCATGTGGATTGAGTATCTTATAGCCATCTCTGGAACTAGAACCATTCCAAGGAGGTGCTGTAAGTCTCCCTTATTTGTTTAGTCTGGTTTGAGTTGGGTTTCTGGCATCTGTGACTGGTAGTCTTCAATAACATATTGCTTTAATTATTGATAGTTAAACCACCACAATGTCACCCTCTTCTGCCAATCTACAGGGCTGATGCTCCATAAAGCCTGAACTCTTAAAGTTGGCTATTTAAGCAGAGTAGAACCAAGGGAAAAGGTGGCCTCTGGAGGCACTTAATTTTTCACACCTCCTATTCTTCAGGGAATACTGGGAAACATTCTAAGATTTCTGAAAAAAAAAAAAAAAAGATTCTTTTGTTCGTAAGTAGCTTGATTTCAGTTACTCATACTTTAAAAAATGTATTTCCATTAAACCATTCCATTCAGAATGAAATTATAAATTATTATCATTACTTTAATTAGGAAATGAAATTCTTATATAGACAAAAATACTGGGTTAAGACTGGTTAAACTCACTCCCTTTCATTATTTGATAATGTGTTGACTGCAGTTATACTAACAAGATGTACTAAAGGGAGACACTAGTGGACCCAACTTACTCAGAAAACTGATAGTAGCTAACCAAATACATGATGGTAAAAATGATAGGGTGGAGTTGTTGAAACCATCTCTGTTGCACCAACTATTTCAATTGAATTTGTTCATTCAGAGAGTGAGTTAAGGCTATACATGGGATAAAGCACATCTTAACATGGATTTTAATTGTTCCTTAAACTAAGTGTCCATTAGATTGTGCTTTTCTGTTCACTTAAGCATGGCTTCATGGAAGGACATCCTCACTGAAGTTAGTGCCTTAGACCTCCCAGCCAAGCTGTGTTAGGAAAAGAAGCACCTTTCTCATTAGACCATGATCAAGGAATCTTTTATGAGTGATTTCTGACAGCACATCAGTAGGAGTTCATAATACATGTGCTGGAATTAGTGTGGCCTCAATAGGAGTCTCAGAGATGAATTAGCTGCTCTAATCAACATGTGACTCCTGTGTTCACTAAACAATAAACCATTGAATAATATCTCCAATATCTGCTAACCTTACAAAACAGGATACATAACATAGACTATGGTTGATGTTCAAATAGATAATATGCTCCCAGTTGGTTTGTTGAAAATCCTGCCCACACATCAGTGTGCAATTAGATTATTAGGTGTGTATGTATAAATTCAAGGTCCCTGAGTAGTGTAAACAGTTAGGCACTCGACTACTAGCCAAAATGATTGGCAGTTCAAACCCACCCAGAGGCTCCTTGGAAGACAGGTCTGGTAATCTTCTGAAAGGTCACAGCCTTTAAAACCGTATGGAGCAGTTCTACTCTGCGCACGTGGGGTTGCCATGAGTCAGAATTGACTTGATGGCAGCTGACAACAACAACAAATGCATGCACTCAGGAGTCGGAAATATTTTAAAGGCAGATTATCTCATAAGAACTATATAATTAGGTTTTATATTTTTCTCGCCCACAGACTTTTTGCTTTAAAATTTTCCTTTCTTAGTTTTGTTAAATTATAAATTTATTCCTTACTCATTGTTAAAAGTATATCTAAGGATGTTGTATTAGTTACAGTCCAATTAGGAACGAGAAACCACCCAGGAATTGGAACAGGGAAGTTTAACATAAAGAATTAGGAGCAGGAGATTCCAATATCAAAGGATGGGCTATTAGGAATCAAAGAGACCCCTAAGTAATATAGGAAAAGCAGATATAAGGAGCAGCTACCGCCGCTAGAGGTGAGATAGTGCACCCAAGGAAAACCTTTTTCTCCTAGACCTTGTTGGCTTTCGTGTTGTTGTTAGTTGGCATATGAACGCTTGTTCTGTAGAATGAACGCTTAGAATTGCTAGTTAATGGAGGCTTACAGTTAATTGAAGGCAGGGAGTTTTCTGCTTTTGAAGAAGAATTGTTGTTGTTAGTTGCTGTCAAGTTGATTCCAGCTCATGGTGACCCCGTGTGTGCAGAGTAGAACTTTCCATATGGTTTCCAAGATTGTGACCTTTCGGAAGTAGATCAGCAGGCCTGTCTTCGAGGCCCCTCTGGGTAGGTTTAAACTGTCAACCTTTCAGCTCGTGGTGGAGCGCTTAACCGTTTGTGCCACCCAGGAATCTTGTTGAATCTCATGGACTTTCTTAATTTTAAAAGCTAATTTTTCGTATTGGCTACATGCACCAGATAGAGAAAAAATTCAGCATTTTCTCTGAAGAGGGCTTGCCAATGGGATGCATGACGTCAGGTCAGGCAGCAGGAGTCTGCCTCCAGTTAGCACATTTTCTTCAGATGAATTGTGCAGGAACAGGGCTTTAATTTTGCATGCATAATAAATGATGTGATCTGTTAATTCAGCTAATTTCTGAAACATTCATTTTTCTGACTATGACAACTTGGTAGGAGGTTATATGAGACTGTTTAATCAGAATCTGGCAGAAAGTGACTAAATACCAAAGGGAGGGATAAAATTGTTTGTTAATCCTTTCTGTTGCCAAATTGATGACTTATGATTAAATATTTTGTAATATCTTAACAGAAACATGGACTTTTCAGGCAATTGTAATATTAAACCCATTTTTATATTTGTCTGACTCCTTTCTCTCCATGGGCCCACTCAACGCATAACTAATTTTATAAGAAAAAAATATGCTGAAGGCAATGTTAGTTTATGAGTGAGTACTCAAATCCATAGTTTTAGGTTAGTTTCCCTTACATAGATATTTAACTTTGACATGTGGAAATTAATGATCTTTGGGTTCTTTGGGGGTGAAGGCTTTAAAATATGTCTCATCTTTTTAGATTTTTTTAGTCTATGTCCAAGAAAGTTTCCCCAGGTGGAAATGCTTTAGGCAAATACTGCCTTTTGCCTATTACATTTTTATCAAAGAGTGATTTTGTGAGGCGCAGATTTGAATCGTGGTAGGGATGTGAATTTATACTTATCTGGTCCAAAATTAACATTCATGGATACTTTAATCAAATAGGAAGGGATAAATTTTCTTATTTTTCCATCACTTCTTTTTCTTCATTAGCCGCTTGTCAAGAATTTAGTATTACTCAAGGTATAAGGAAGGAAGTAAGGACCAAAAATTAGCACAGCATTGAGTTGAGTTGATATTAGCAAGTTTCGCAGTAAGTTATTGGAACTCAGGAGTCCTGAATCTAAATTTAGACACTTAATCATAATTAAGCTGCCAGAGTTTCTGTTTCTTATTAGTTGTGCTGAATTTCCAATTTATGGCAAAACAGATAGCATTCTTTCTTCCCTAATGCTTGGTTAAAAAACCTATTGCCAGTGAGTCGATCCTGACTCATGGCAACCCTATGTGCTACAGAGTAGACCTGCTCTATAGCCTTTTCTTGGTGTAATCCTTACATAAGCAGGTCTCCAGGCCTTTCTTCCATGGTGCTGCTAGGTGGGTGCAAACCACCAATCTTTTGGCTAGTAATCAAGTGCAAACTGTTTGCTCCACCCAGGGACCTAAACCCATTGCCATCAAGTCCGTCCAACTCAAGGTGACCCTGTGTGTTACAGAGTAGAACTGTGCTCCATAGGGTTTTCTTGGCTGTAGTCCTTAATGCTTGGTAAGAGGATATTTTTTCCAGGCTTCCACCCATTACCAATGAGATTGTTTTTGTTGTTGTATGTCATTGAGTCAATTCTAACCCAGAGCAACTCTTTAGGACAGAGTAGAACTGCCCCATAGGGTTTTCAAGGCTGTAATGTTTATGGAAGCAGACTACCACATCTTTCTCCCATGGGGCGGCTGGTGGCTTCAAACTGCCAACCTTTTGGTTAACAGCCAGGTGCTTAACCACTGCGCCACTATGGCTCCTTTACCAATATAAATTCTGTTTGAGTTATTCCCTGGCCCCAAGCAGGAAAAGTAACCAATATGATGATACTACTCACATTTGAAGATGGGTCCATGCTTCTTGGACAGCTCTCAATTCACACACAGAAGAGTTCAAGAAGTGCTTAGTGTAACTTCTAATCTCTCCAAGGCTTAGTTGCCAAAACAATTAGCAGGTTTAGTCAGGGGGAAGGAAGCAGTCCATCTGATTCTTTTGTGCCATTTAAAGCAAACAGCCAACGAATCGACTAAATCCCTCAGACAGTTAGTCAGAACCATTTGTAGCCCCCGTGTCCCCATGACAATCTCATCGACACATTTATAGATGAGAAGACAGATGGTTTCATTGGAAGTGAACTTGCCTTTTAAATATATAATAGCACCTTATAAATAAATAGTGCTTTACCATTAAAAGGCTTTCTTATGCATTCTGAAATCTGATGCTCGCAGCACCTCTGTTGTAAAATGGGTGATGGTATAATGAGGCAACAGAGTGTTACAAAGGTGACATGATAGCCCAAGTTTGCACACGAGCCGGGATTAGAACCTGAGATCTCTCAACTGCCAGTCCAGAGTTCTCTCTACTCTGCTTTTAGATACGACAGAGGGAATGGCATGCTCTTGGATAATTTATGTTAAAGGATCTAGGAATGCCTATATCCCCTTCTCAGCTACCCCAGCTCACTTTATGATGTCTCTTTAGGAGATGGATGCACAGGGAAGTTGCTTAAGAAAGCAAATAGCATTTTATGTGCAGCTGAGCATGAGCAAAATAGCAAGTCAGGACTCTTGTAAATTAGGGGCAAAGGGGATTATTTGGTGAAAGGGGATTTTTTCACTCAGTCTTAAACACAAAGGCAAATTTCAGGCTATTGTCATTGGTCAACTACAGTGGAGCACAGGACAAAAAATAGAAGAGAATGCCAGAACATACGTGATTCAGAAGATAGCAGAGCCCTTCCTTTTAAGCACCCCAGCCCCACAGAGAGAAGAAATACCCCACTCACGTTTGTGTAACGTTTATATGACCTTTTACTACACAGCAATCCTGGCCAGTAGTAAATGGGGACCATTCAGTGACATAGGCCTAGAATGTCTCGGAATCTGAGCCATCAAGTATATATCACTTTTCTTTAGAAAGGAACGAGGTAGACAAAAGAGTAAGGAATAGGAAATGTTTGTTATGTTATCTGAAGTGTAAGGAAGAAGTTGGGGTTGCAAAATAATACTTAGGAGTTTTCATAAATTTGCCAATTAAAATAATTAATTCATATAAAAAGTTTTGCTACTCGGTCTTATTGGAAAGAGTTCAAAATGTGAAATTTGTGTTTATTGTAGATTTAAATAGAAGAAAAATAATGTAATATTTGCTTAGTGAACTATCATGTTATTTTCCAGATACCCTAAAATTACACTTTCTGAGCACGTTTTTTGGACTAATGATACTATTTCCATGGAATTTTATTTTTTTAAAGCTCTGTGGAATGATTACACAATGGGAGGACTGATGTTGAGAAGTCCAACTCTTCATGCCCTTTAAAGAATTTTTTTTCAGCTTATAGATGAATTAGTGCAAGAGAAATACACTACAGAGTGAAACACGGAGCAAAAACCCTAAACTCCAGCAAAGTGTGCTCTTCCAAGGAGAATGTGTTGAGTCTCTCCTGTTGGTGGCTTGGGTGGGATATTGTTGCATCTTAGTTTCCTATGAGCTGATGACTATACTTCCTTACAACTCTTCTTAGGAGAGTGATCCAACTTTTCCTCTTTTGGAAGAAGCAACAGATATGTGAATATGTGAATGACCGGGTGAAATGGTATGGCAGACACAATGGCGTCACATTTAATTTGATGCTTGATTCACAGGTTTTATTTTTCTTCGCCAGCATAACAAGGACTTAAGAAGTTCATTTAATTTTGGAACCAAAGCCAAAAGCAGGACCAATAGGAAGCATGGATTTGAGAAAGCCTGAAAGACATCTATAATTGGAAAATCCTGCAGCTTTGCAAATTATTTGAGTAGTGCCACATAAAAATAAGGATTCAGAGATTTTCTCTTTTGGTTTTTTATCCTACTAGCCCTGGCCTTTGACCTGACCAACCCCTTGCCCTCCTGAATCTACAGTTACGCCTCCTAAAACCAGGTTAGTAGACTAGCAAGTTGGAGACACTTTGTTTACACAGTAGCAGATGGGAGCTGATAACAGCTTCCTATTCCATGAATGAGTGTAAGGGAATCTTGTTAAGGTTTACTCCCTGCTCCTGCATTGCTTGTGGCATTATTTTAAGTCCTCCTATGACTTGATGGGACTCATTTGGTGGCACAAATGGTTCCATGCTCCGCTACTAAATCAGAGGTTGGCAGTTCAAATCCACCTAGAGGTGCCTTGGAGATAAGGCCTGTCAGTCTGCTTCCGAAAGGTCACAACCTTGAAAATCCTATGGGGTCCTCATGGGGTCACTGTGAGTTGAAATCAACTAGAAGCAACTAACAACAAGAACAGCATGACTTGATTAATAGATAAGAATGGTTTCTAATAAACCCTCCCGTTCTTGTATTAGAACTTCTACAGTACTCATTGACGCTTTAGAAAGTAGTTTAAACAGTAGTTTAAAGATTCTTCTTAAACATTTCTTTGCAGGATTACTTTAGACAGCAAGTCCTTCTTTTCTTAAACTTTAAAAAAGTGATATGAAAAGCAACCATCTTAAATGCCTACGAGTTCTAAGTTAATGAGGTTTTGCTCTACATTAAGTAGAGTTCATCTCTAGCATTTGCGCCTAATGAATTTTTGCTCTTAGTAATTAGAATAGAATATAGAATAGTAGTTAGAATTCCTAATATCACCTTGTTTAATTACATCCTAGAAACTGTTTTGAGAGTTGAAATGATTTGCCTAACATCAAAAATTCTGTTATGGAACTGAAAATGTCATTTTCTTTTTTCGTACCTAAGTGTTATCGGTGAGAATCAAGTGCAGACATATATATTGTTATAAAAACTGTCATTTTCATGTAGACTACATTAAACCTCTCTTGTTGTTACATGCTTTAGATAACACTTAACATATGGTGACTCTTAAGAAACGATGTGAGATGTGCGTGCACGTACATAGGAAGAAGTGTGATGAAATAAAATACGTTTTCCGTCTCCTAAGAAGCACTTGGAGCCCTGGTGGTAAAGTGGTTAAGAGCTACGCTGCTAACCAAAACATTGGCAGTTTGAATCCACCAGCCGCTCCTTGGAAACCCTATGGGGCAGTTCTACTCTATCCTATAGGCTCACTGTGAGTCAGAATCGACTCGACGGCAATGGGAACAATCACAAAATTATATAATCCAGCAGGGGTGAGCTAATCTTTTCCCCCTCCGTGTTTCAGAGAATGAACATCAACTTTAAAAAAAAACAAAAAACTCGTTGCCGTGGTGTTGATTCCGACTCATGGTGACTCTATAGGATAGAGTAGAACTGCCCCATAGGGTTTCCAAGGAGCAGCTGTTGGATTCGAACTGCCAACCTTTTGGTTAGCAGCTGAACTCTTAACCGCTGCACCATTAAATTTTGGCTGAAAATTAGATCTGGGGGTGGTGATTGGTGCTCAGTCATAGCACAGGTATCAGTGAACTTCAAGTTTCACATGGAAAGTTTACATAAAATAGAAGGCTTTGAAAGTGCTTACCTAAAATACTAAAATCAACGTGATTTTTTTTAACTTTTCCTTTTTAAACAATTATAGACCCACAGGAAATTACAAAGACATGTACAGGGAGAATCTGTGTACCCTTCACTCAACCTCTCCCAGTGTTAACATCTTGTGTAACTATAGTGCTGTTGTTAACTACTATCAAGTCTGCCCCCAACTCATGGCGACCCCATGCGCAATGGAATGAAACACTGTCTGGTCTTCTGTCATCCCTATGATTGGCTGTTGATTGGATCTTTGTGATCCATGGGGTTTTCATTGACTGATATGTGGAAGGAGATTGCCAGATCTTTCTTCCTAGTCCATCTTAGTCTAGAAGGTCTAGTGAAACATGTTTAGCATCATAGCAACACGCAATCCACCACTGACAAAAAGGGGGTGGCTGCGCATGAGGTGCATTGGCCAGAAATCGAACTTTGGTCTCCCACATGGAAGGCAAGAAGTCTACCTCTGAACCAGCAATGCCTCATGTAACTATAGTACAGTATGAAAACCAGGTAATTGACATTGGTAAAATATAGAGTTTGCTTAGATTTCAGTAGTAATATGTGCACTGATTTGTGTGTGTATGTTGATCTGTGCAATTTTATCACATGTAACTTCATGTAGCTGCCACCACGATGAAGGTGCTTAACTGTAGCTTCACCACAGTGCCCCCTTATGCCACCCCTTTATACTCACACTCACCTCTCCCCCCATCCCTAACCCCTGATAACCACTAACCTGTTCTCCAGCTGTATAATTATGTTGTTTTATGAATGTTACATAAATGGAATCATGTAGTATAGAATCCTTTGAGATTGACTTTTTAAATTCAGCATAATTTCCTTGAGGCTCATCCAGGTTGTTCCATGTATCAGTAGTTAATTTCTTTTTTGTTGTTGAGTAATATTCCACACCTTGTTTAACACTTTACCTATTGAGGGACATTGGATAATTGCCAGTTATTGGCTATTATCAATAAAGATACTGTGAACATTCTGAGGAAAATGTTTTTATTTCTCTGGGAAAAATACCCAAGTGTGCCATTTCTGGATCAGATAGTATACCCACTAGTTTTAAAAGGAACTACCAAACTGTTTTCCAGAGTGGCTGTACCATTTAACTTTCCCACCAGCAATGCGTCAGTGATTCGGTTTCTCCATACCCTCTCTAGCATTTGGTGTGATTACTGACTTTTATTTTAGCCATTCCATTAAATGGGTAGTGATATGTCATTGTGGTTTTAATTTTAGTTTCCAGTGGCTAATGATGTGGAATATCTTTTCATGTGCTAATTTGCCATTGGTGTATTTTGTTAGGTGAAATGTCTGTTCATGTCTTTCGCCAGTTTTCTAAGTGGATTATTGGTATTTCACTGTTGAGTTTTGAAAGATCTTTACATATTGTAGCTACAAGTCCATTGTTGCATATGTGAGTTGTAAACATTTCTCCCAATCTGTCACTTGTCTTTTTATCCCCCTTGTGGGATCTTTGACGGAGCAGGGGTTTTTAATTTTGATGAGGTCCGATTTATCAGTTTTTCTCCTCATGGATTACTCTTTTGGAGTAAAATCTGAGAATTCTTTGCTTGGTCCTAGGTCTGGAAGATTTTCTCCTATTTTTTTTCCCTCGAAGTTTTATGTTTTACATTTAAATCAATGATTTGTTTTGAGTTAATTTTTGTAGAAAGTGTGAGGTTCTAGTTGAGGCTCATTTCTTTTGCCTCTGGATGTGCAATTGTTCCAGCACCATTGGTTGAAAAGGTTATCTTGTCTTCTTTGAAACACAAGATGATTTTTTACAGAAATATAGCCCTTAAGTAAATTCTGTGTCCTATGTACTAATAATTAGAAATGTTTAAGTGCCTACTGTGTGCCAGGCATTTTTCTAAGCACTTTACCTGCATCACTAACCATTCCTTATTTGCAGAAAAGAACGCGTATGAGCAGTATTATTATTCTTGTTTTACAGACATCGAATCTAAGGTTTATAGAAACTAAGTGTCTTACCCAAGATCGCAAAGATAGTGCGCGGCAAAGATAGAATCCGTGTCTATTTGACTCAAAAGCCCATGCTGTACTTAATACAAAAACGTTTTCTCACCAAAGGAAGCTGCGAATCAGATCTGTTCACCTCTCAAGTCCTTGTTACTTTGTACAGTAAGGAATGATGACCTCTTTAACAGACCCTTAAAAATCCGTTTCTCTGGCTGAAGAATTCAGCTGGCAGTTTGGAAAGTGATCTTGAAATTCACCCTGGCATTTGCCACATTGTCTCTGACCACTTTAGAAAGTGGAATGGGCGCCTTCATCTAGAATCATTTTTTAGCAATTGTTTTGCCATGCCCATGGTTACAGCCAGAGCCACGGACACATTCTTGCTCGTTTTTATTTAGTGTTTAGTATTTAAAAACACTTTCTGCAGAGCCATGTTGATTTTTAACAGAAGTCGTGTAGATAAGGATGACTTCCTTATTTATCAAGTCTCTAATTCCTTTTAAAAATCTTGATAGGCTATTTTCCCAGACATTAACCTGTAGTAATGATTGCTTTGTGATTTACATGTTACACCCTCGATTTGCATCTATTTCTAATGTGCTACTTTTCATTTTATGGAGGCGCTTAGGTGTTGCATATTAAAGCAGAGTGAACAAGAGGGTCACCTCACACCATATGTTGTTTGGAAGGAGAGTGGTATGGGGTGGGGAGGTTTACCACAGTTCTAATTTCTTTCATAAACATTTGATGCTTGGTCACCTTTTGCAAATAGAAAATCTCGTGGATAGAGCAAAAACCCAAAGATGAATTGCTTTGCTTCCTCTACTGATTACTTGCTGAATGACCTTGAGCAGCTTCCAAGTCTAAACCTACCCATCTTGAGAGTGCAGCTCACAATGGAAATAAATGCTTTGTTCTCAAGGGTTAGCTTTGATTGTTTTCTTGTTTTGTGAATGTATGAGCTGGTCTTTTGGAAGCAAGAGTAAGTGTGTTAGTCTTTTACAGGAGCCATAAGAGAGGGCGTGTCTCAGGCAGCAGGCAAGAAATAGGCCTGGGTGTAAGCTAACATGACACAGGACATTCTCCAGTGATGTAAGCTCCACAGAATGGTCTCCAGAAATGGAAGCTTCTGTTTTGGTTCCTGCACTGTCTCCAGAGTCAGTACCAGTGTCTGGCATATGGCCAAGACTCAATAAATACTTATGGAAGGAAGAGAGGGAAGGTGAAAGAGATGAAGGAGGGAGTGGGGTAGGAGGTAGGCACAGTAGTTAGCAGTATTAATCATGGTGATATAATAGCTCATGCATATTGGTGCTTATTATGCGCCAGGCACTTTGCTAGTCATTGTAAGTAATTTTATTTCATTCTTACAACTATGAGGTAAGACATACTATGATATGGAACTTAACTGTCAGAGAAACTTAGGCACTAAGAAGCTCAGTAAATCATCAGAGCCAGTATTTGATCCCAAACAGCCTAATTCCATGCCCCAACCTCACAGTTACCCAGTTTGATCCTGAGTTTACATATGGCTTACGCATTTTCAAAATATTTCAATCCTGGCATCACAGCCACATTTTTAACAAATCTGAGCACAAAAAGAGGTGTAGCACCCTCTCCACTGTTACGCGACAGTAATAATACCCCTGATACTGGGGACTGTGGTTTGTCATTTGGAAAGCACTTTCACGGAGCATCTCATTCACTGTAACATTTTGTATTTACAACAGGCCAGAGAGGTCTGAAGTTCTTTCCTCATTTTACAGAGAGGATGTTAAGACCAAGAGAGGTAAAGCAGATTGATCAAAGTTACCCAAGACTCTTTATTCTTGGTTCGATTCTGTTTCCGTGGAGGGGTCGGGACCACTTGGGAGCTTGGTTTGGGCACCATGAAGGCCACAGATGCCTGGGGCAGGGGCTCTGTGTGAGGATGGAGTGTGAGGAACCAAGACACACTTGGCTGATTTCACAACTTACAAGCTGGTGTGGAGGTGTGGAAATGAGCCCAAAAAGCAGACAGAGTAGAGTGGTATGGGTAGGAGAATGTACAAAACCAGTTGCCTTCGAGTCATTTCCAACTCATGGTGACCCTGTATGTGTCAGAGTAGAACTGTGCTCCATAGTTTTCAGTGACTGAGTTTTTGGAAGTAGATTGCCAGGCCTTTCTTCCAAAGCCACCCTGGATGAATTGGAACCACTAACCTTTCAGTTAGTTGCCAAATACTTAACCGTTGGCACCACCCATAAAACTGGGATATTTTCTTTTTTCAGTTGACTCTCCCCAGTCAACACTTAGAAAGTGAATTTCAGATTTCTAGTTAAGATTAGGAAAATAATATTTGTTGTTTTCTCTCACTTCCCTGCTACTCCAATAGTTATTTCTCAAAGCATTGTAACGCACGAAGTTGGGTAAAGGATTCCTTGTTACCAGTAAGTCTGTTTTTTTTTTTTTTTGTAAGCCAGAGTTTTGTGACTGGGAATGAATGATTTTTTGTTGTTGTTAAACTTTGCCTTTAAGAAAAAGTGTTATTTTCTTTCCAATATAAATTAATTATTGAGCACTTACTATGTTTCAGAGTCCCTGGAGGGCACACGCAGTTTGTGGTTGGGGGTTCAAACCCACCCAGCAGTGCCATGGATGAAAGTCCTGGTGAACTGCCTGCTTAAAAGATTATAGCCAAAGAAAACCCTGTGTAGGAGTTCTACTGTGTAACACATGGGGTCCCCATGAGTCAGAATTCACTCAGTGGCAACAGGTTGTTTTGTTTTTGTCTTACTATGTTTCAGGCACGTGGGCTTTAAGTACAGGTAACTGCCTGCCTCCACCTTGAACATTACACTGTGCACAGTGGTTTTCAAACTGCATTTTGAGAGACCTTGGGGTTCCATGGAGATTACTGTGACTGGAGTAGGGGCATTAAGTCTGATGCCAATTGGATAGGACTCTGTCCCAACGTAAACTTCCCATTCAACCGTAGCTGCTTTGCTTATCTATTTTATATTTTGGGTGAGATTCCATTTGGAAAATAGCTTTAATTGCACTCCAACAAACAAATTATTGTAACCACTTTTATAAGAAACAAATTCTAGTGACGTGAGAATAAATAATGTATTAATGACATAAACCCAGTTCTCAGGGATCACCAAGCAGAGATGTTTATTTAACTGGAAGAATCCAAGAGTGCTTTGAACAGGAAGAGGCAATTGATCTAGATTTTGAAAGATGAGTATGATTAGAAAGACCAAAAATTGTGTTTTGTATCATCCTGAAGAAAGTCCACCTGTCTACCTGGAACATTCCCTTAGATATTAACTAAATCTCTTTCTCTAATATGCATCCTTTGAAGGAAATTCTGTTCATTCATTCATTTATTCATTGCTAGGAATATTTTTAATTCTTTTTTCCTTTTGCTTTAAAAAACAATTTGTAAGTATTATTTTTTTCTTGTCCTTCAATGTCACCAGAGCTAACAGCTGTCCTACTTCCAGCTCTGGTGAGTTCCAGAGACCTCGTCAAAAGGAGCAACATTAGCAACTTTGTCAGTTCACAGTGATTTTTGCCTGAAGCCACCTGAAGCCCTTCATGCTGCAGGTAGAACGGAGGGACCTGAGAGCAGCAGGCCATTAGGAATCCATGTATACAGGGGCCCAGGGTTCTCTTGTAGGGGCGGCCATGTGTCACTGCTCTCCGCTAGTCATTTTGGTTGCACTTTCTGGATTCTTCCTGTTAGTATAAGTTCCTTTTAGTCACTATCTGAATGTAGTCTGTATTAGAAAGAGGAATATCATGCATATGATTTTTGTTCAAACGGTGACACAGTTTGTGTCTCTACCACAGAATGTGAAGGGGAGAGGCTCAGATGATTAAATCAAGTTCCCGTGGGCATCTTAGGCCCTGAGTACTCCCTCGGTGACGGTGTTCTGCTCTGAGTCTGAATCCATTAAGCCTGATCTTCCCATCTCTTTATCTGTGTGAAAACGACTAAAAATTCTGTTCTTGTTAATAATTTAGTATAACTTTGTAAAGGAGGTAAAATCCCAGACAATCATTTATATTCCTTATAAACAGAATATCATTTGACTGTGAATCACTATTGGCTAAAGGGCAGAACTGGAATGACCCCATCGGGGGTATTTTGTTGCAAAAATATGGGGAATTTTTTTTTTTCATTTTAAGATCCTTTAAGGCCTGGGCTTTGAGAAAAGGGTGAATGTGAGCCCTTAGTACATAACTGACTTTCACTGCATGCTCATTAAAAAGAAAAGCTAAAATAATTGTTAATCACTAAAATAGTCATCATGTTAATTTCTAATAACCATTTTGCAATGGCAGTATTGCATAAAGATTGATTTTTAAAGTCCTGAAGGTGGGGCTACTTATTTTCTAAATCTAGGACATTCCCAGTTTGGTTAATACAAAACCCTACGAAGAGCCACTAAGTGGAAATATTTGATAAAGCTATGTCATTGCAGATCATTAGGGAGACAAGACTTCAATTGCCTTAGGCTTGGCATTTCTAGAAATAAAATTAAGTTATTGAGAAATGATTAAGGATAAGATAAATCATTTGGAAAGAAAAAAGTTCATAAAATGACTGAAACCAGATGTCAGAGTAAATGTCTTGTTGAAGTTGGTGTGCCTTGTCAAAAGATAACCCCCATGCGAGCCACCTGCATTCAGAAAACTGGCTGCCTTGTCAGCCCTGTGTTCCTGATCTGGGAGTAACTCAGATCATAGAATTTTCTATTGATTTGTTCTTCAGTGCTCCTTGGGACATTATCTTAATAACTGTAATGTGAAAAGGTAATAAAAATACAAAATGTAGCAATATAATTATATAGTTATATAAAAAATATGTAAAAATATAAAAAATCTTAGAGGTTAACTTAAAAGCCTTTTTGTACAATTTTATTTACCTGGGAACAATATTGTTTGAGTATCATTTGTAAGAGTAGATTTAGGTAACTTTTTTTTTATTTTGGTTAAAATACAAAAAGTCTACATTACACTTTTTCTAGCCTACGACGACCTGCACTCAAAAGAACAAAGAACTCAAAGGGAAATGAACATTTTGGTAGCCTGTGATGGGTTACAAAGTACTTTTATATGTGGTACATCAATTTATGGAGACAACAACCCTGAGAGGTACAAAATGTTGTTGTTATTATCCCTTTTCATTTCTGTAACATGTTAGTGACTACAAAGTATTTTTCTATGCAGTGCATTAATTAATCTTGAGAACAAGTCTAAGAAATATAAATTGTCATCATTGTTATCCCTTGTACTAGGGAAGAAAACCAGTACAAAGGATAAAACTGACAGCATAGCTCAGCATAATATAACATAACGTAACATGGTGATATTATCTGTCCAAGATCCCACAGCCAGTATGGAACATATCTGGGACTCATACTCAGATCTTCCCACTCTCGATTCTATGCATTTCCCACTTCACTATGCAGCCTTTCCTCCTGAACTATTTAAAGTGTGAGTTAAAAGAATGGGATTATCATCTCAAAACTCATTGTTAGGAAATTGGACCCTCCTGTATTATTCCAGACTCTTTTATTTGCAAGTGACAGAAACCCAATTCAAATTCAAATTGGCTTCAGCGCTAAAGGAAATGTGTTGGCTCAAGTGACAAAATAATCCAGGGAGTAAAATAAGATCCAGAATCTTGCATGATGTCATCAAGACTTGATCTCTCCCAGTCTCTTGACTCTGCCTGCCTTCTGTGGGTTTCACTACTGGACAGAAACGTACTATCAAGTCAAGAGAGCTCCGAAAGCCCCAGGATTAAACCCCACTTGCTCAGCAACTCCACTAGGGAGACAATGCCTTTCCCAGGTGTTTCAGTAATAGCCCTGAAATTGAGTTTTGTTTTCCTGGCTTGGATGATGTAACCATCCCATTTGTCAGGATTTGAAATGTGATGTTTGTCCCTTGTACCAGATGGCATAAGCATAGAAGAATGGTTTCTCCCAAGAGGAAACTGGGGTTCTGTTGTTAAAAAGGGGGGAATGGTTGGTCAGGAGATAAAAACAACATGACTGCCTTCCTCTACCCATCTGTCAGGTCTGCATTTGAAAGGCATAGGGTGGGAGAAAGGCAAGAATTTGAGCAAGCAGGGCCTGGAAAGAAAAAGAAAATGGAAAGGGGAAAATGAGAACGCCCACTGAGGTCAATTTCACTTTCAGACATAAACGTGCAGAATTGAATAAGGCTGCCAAAGGCAGAGCAGGCCCACCATTGCCCCATCCTGAAGCCTACATGTGTTGGGTATTTTGTGACTAGCCTCCAGAGCGCCCATACGGATGGTCTACCCTTCAGCGTGGACTGCTTTATTTAGTATGATGCATCTGTGTCAATCACATATCCTCCAAAGGCCATATGATATCTAGAATAACACCAAACAATGAAAAATGGCTCTCGAAACATTTGTTGTTCTTCGTTTTTCTCCATCTCCCAAATGTACATTGTGACTATTTTATTGATGTTAAAACATACAGTGAATTCTTTCTGGGGGAAAAAATATTTCCAATGACTAACCATACCCTCTCAGTACTTATAACCATATCCCTGCCTCACTGTCCACGATAATGACTTTAATCCAGACTTCTCCACCAACTAACTGTGTAAACTTGGGCAAAACTGGCTCTCAGTTTATCGCTTCAACGGGTATAATAATAGTAGCCTTTACATAGATTTGTTGTCATAGTGTCTGACAGGGGGTAAGGAGTTGTTGGATATAATTGCTGTTTGAGCATTTTGACCTTATTTGGAAATGTTCTCAGACCTAATCAGATATTCTTGGTTTATAGTATTCCCTGAAGGTATACTACCAATGCTCAATATTGGAGGATTAGGAAGTAAACTTTTCTAGATAAACTATTTCTAGCTCAGTCTGGGGAGCTCCTGGGGATGAAAATGGTTAACATGCTTAGTGGCTAATAGAAAGGTTGGAGGTTCGATTCCACCCAAAGGTGCCTCAGATGAAAGGCCTGGCTATCTACTTCCAAAAAAATCAACCGTTAAAAACTCTATGGAGCATAGTTCTCTGACACACGTGAGGTGGCCATGGGTCAGAATTGACTTGATGGTAATTGGTAGCTCAGACTGGCCCCTGGCTCCTCCCCTGCTCCATATTTTGTCTCCCACCTAGTCAGTCCAGGCTTGATGGGAAAAATTTCATGATACTTCCTATTCTCAAGAGACTAGCTCTCTCCCCCAAAATATTGATGTGCTCAGTCACAAGTTATCTTGCATATTTTGTAATTCCCACTTTTTTTTCAGGCGATCAGCCCCTAAGGCAAAATAAAAATTGCTTGAGTGAGGATACAGACAGGGATTCAGAGAAAAAGAAAAAAGAATTTTCTAGCCAAATTGGGCAAGCCTAAGTGATCATTAATCATTTTTTTCTAGCAATTTCCTCCTTCTCTAGAGCCTGACCCTGCAGGACAAGATCTATTTTCAAGCCATTTACCATTCATAAAGGGCATAATTACATAAAAATCAGAAGAGGAACCCTATTTCTCTTATTATGGTAATGTAATGGTAATTTTTGAAAGAACTACAGTATGTATGATAGAAATGGTATTTGCTTTCTTTCAGCTTCTCATTGCTTTTAGTTTAATACCACACCATTCCCAAGTCTCCAGTTTATCAGCAAAGCAGTGATAAGTGGCAGCTTGCAGATTTTCATTAAGCAAGATAACAAAATAGAAAAAATAAGTCAGTAGTTTTTAACATACGACTGTGGCTAATCAACCTCTCATTAATAACATTCGTAACTCTCACCAAGAATTCAGATGGTAGACCCTCCCGAGTTTGAGTGGCGGCACTGGATATATGCTGAGCCACCCAGAAGCCCATTCACAACCTGAAGTCTTTTACAATCCTGTCTCCCTGCCCTTGTGTACATTAATCCCCCTCCCAAATGGCTATCCAGTCTTCATGATTAGTTCTATCCATCTATAAGGACCTACTTCAAATCTCACCCCTTAAGGAAACCATCACTGACTGCTCTAGCTGAGCATTGTTTCTCACTCCTCTGCACTTTAGCTCTGATTTTGTGTACTACCTATTTCACCCTCATCTACTGCTTTGTTTCGATACATAACCATCCTGTGCTGATGTTGTATCACCTCAGCCAGATGAGAGAAACCTGATTCTCCAGGGGAAACACATGGCAGGAGATGATTGGCCCATGTTCCATTCCAACCTTCTGGCAGATAGTTGGCAGCAATGATACATAGTATGTTACTGATTTTATGAACTCTCTCAGGGTGAATTTTATCATGACACTCTTCTTGGCCAACTATATACTAAATTAGAAATTGAGGTTTCTGTCTAATTAGTGGAACATTGTAATAGGTAGCCAGTTACAAATTAACAAGGTTTTTCACCCCTTCCTAGTACAGGTTGATGTGGATTCAAGGTTATTACTATGTGACACTAGTTTCTGATTGAAGGTTATTACCATGTGGCAACTGTGTAATGATTTAGTTATTACTTTATAGAAGCTGCAAAACTAATTGGCAAATCTGTAAAAATAGGTTAGGGATTCAGTTTCTTTGGGTTTTGAAAGTTATAGTGGAAACTGCATATGTGTGTGTGTGTGTGTGTGTGTGTGTGTGTCGAGAGAGAGAGAGAGAAATGAGTATGGTTTATACTGGACCTTGGTCTTCAACATGGGTAAAAGACAAAATATGATAATTCAAAGTATATTAGGTTATAAAGTGGAGAAGATGAAAATAATTACTGGGAAGACGTGAAAATAAATTATATCAAGATCTAACCACCCACAATGGTGGTTAGTGGAGGTAGAATGTTCCAGGTGTGCTCTAAGGTCAGCTAATGCCTGCCTAAAATTCAGTCAAATCTCTGAATGTTTTTAAACCTGAAAGGAAGACACTTGTGCCATCATTTGAATTTAAACACTTTTCCGTATGCCATCATGGTGGGGAATGGGGCTGCAATGATGAGGCTACTTTCTAAATAACACTGCTGGAATCCATCCATATGTTAACCAAAGAGGTCCTGTGATAGTTATTACCTTTGCATAGGAAAGCTAATGATATATAGGAATATTACAGATAACCCTCAGTTTTAGCAGTAGGTCTACCGCACAGACCCAGTTTTCTGAAAGTGACCTTCTAGTATGTTTATGTCTGACTTATGTTACCGAGGGCCATGGAGTCATGCAGGCAGCAGGAAGTAATGAGATTGTTTGATTGATCAGAGAATGCCCAATTAATCCTGTTGGCAGCATGCCAGACCCACAGTGCCAGCCTACATAGTACAATAAATGGAAAAGGTAATTTGATACTCTGGCTAAAGCTAGCACTGAAAGTGGCAGCCACATGACCCTTTTGAAAAGGCAGGGAGGAAATGAAGGTTGTAATAAATTACTTGCCACTCAAAAGAAAATTTGGTTTTGCAACAGGAAATAGAAACCATTCCAAAGAATGGCCATTTTGTCAAAAAGGAAACAATATATCAAATAAGTGCTAGTAAAACAGATAAAGAGTATTTATTCACCTTTAGGTCATCTACAACCCCAAACTATTAGATTAAAGTGGAATGATCCAGTCTAAGAAATGTGACTGGTCAGGGAAGGAATAAAGAGAACCCTTTCAGTTCTCAAAATGACCTTCTATTAAATATTATTCTTTTTCTTTTATTAGGTTTGGCTGACAAATCTGTATTTTGTAAATCTGGTTTGTGTCCAATTTAGAAAAACCTAATCCATTTACATTTATTGGTTTGTTTCTGTTCGCAAGTAATCATTAAATCTGGGTAATGAAAAACATTCACAACTCTTCAGTGTAGGAATGAAGTATTGTGAACTGGGGACCTTAGTTAAGGTCTTGATATACAATCAGCAATCACCACTATTCCTACCCAAGTGTGACATTTATAGGAAGGGACCCATGTATCCCACTTAATTTCTACTTTGGGGAGCTAACTGTTGTCTACATGTTCACTCAGGATGCTCACATCCTCTGTCAATGGCCACAGCAGAGGGAATCACTAATAAAAAATAAAGCCCATGTTGTAGACCTTTATAGCTTTTCTGTTTGTTTGCCTGCTTGTTTTGTGCGGAATAATGATTCATTTGCTTAAGGGACCCTGAGCTTCTTGGGATTTACTTTTTACTGAAAATATTGACTGAAGTGTCTGAAGAAGGGATAGCTGGAGATAGATTGATAGGAAGTGAAAAACTAGTCTATTCTGTCTGACTGACAGGCACTTAAATCTATAATAAACTGAGCTTTCAGTTTTAACAGACATACTTTTGATTGACAGCAGAGCTCAGTTAATTGATAGAAATTAGTTAATTGATCAATTTACTAATGAATTATTTTATTAATAATTGTTCCCTTTCAGAACGTTAGAGAGCCCTTGTGCGCAGTGGTTAAGCACCCAGCTGTTAACCAAAAGTTCAGTAGTTCAAACCAGTTTGTAAAATTACTTTAAAATTTTTAATGTGTGTAGTCATGGCTTTGGCGTTGTGGAGAATGTTATTTGGAGACTGTGGGACAGAAGAACAGCAGATATGACCTTAGAGTTATAAGACACGGGGGTTAATTATACAGTAAAACCTGCAAAAGCTGGAACCTGTGTAAGGTGGAAACCGTCAGAGAAGGAAAACTCAAATATTTTCCACTAAAACGAGCGATAGGAAAGTGATGAGACTGCATCCTGTGAAAGGCAGAAAATTTATGAGACCCAGAAAAACAAGGAAGTCCCATCAAGTTCCAGCTCTCACAGGTTTCACTGTAATATAAATCAAGCTAAATAATCTGGGAGAAGAAGCAGATTAGAGAGGATTTGCTATGTGTTTATAAATTTATCAAGTGACTACATCCACTTTTCTCCATCTCTGCTGTCACCACCATCTCTCTCCAACGTGATTTCTTATTATTGTATACCACCTTATGTCACTCTAATGCTTAGCATCACTCAACGGTTGGACTTTGGGTAAAGAGGAAACGCTGAGCTCCTGTCCTCTCTAGCTTCATCTCATATCTCTCTTCACTCATAGCACTCTGCCATGCCATCCTTTTCGTGGCTCTTGAGTACATGAAGTTCTTTCCAGCCTCAGGGCATCTGCACATGCTCCTTTCTTTATCTGGGACACCTTTCCTTCAAACTTTCTATCTCTTGTTCCTGCTTATCCTTCAAATCTTAGCTAAATGTAACTCTCTTAGAGTGCACTTATTTGAAGCTCAATCACCCCACCCCAAAATTTAGATTAGCCTCCCCCATTACTAATCTGGAAACCCTGGTGGCACAGTGGTTAAGAGTTCGGCTGCTAACCAAAAGGCCAGCAGTTGGAATCCACCAGGCGCTCCTTGGAAATCCTATGGGGCAGTTCTCTTCTGTCCTATAGGGTCGCTATGAGTCAGAACTGACTCGACGACAGTGGATTTGGTTTTGGTTTTTGGTATCACTAATCTGATTTCTGACATTGTATCAATTTTCTGACATAATTTAATTTCTGACCTTTCCTTCGTAGGAGTTACTACTATTTATCATGTTATGTTTTTCTGTGTGTTTAACATCTGTCTGCCCAATTGATAGTTAAATATACAAAGGTGGGGGGGAACCACATCTGTTTATTTTTAACACTGTATCCCATTTCTTAGCATAATGCCTAAGACATGGTTGATGCTCAATGGATAGCCGATTCTAAATACGTGAACAAATGAGCATTTACTATGTTCCCAGCACCGAGCTAAGTTTGTAACACACAGGATTTTATTTAATGCTCACAATGACTCCTTGACTTAATTACCATTAGAATCACTGTTTTACAAGTGAGGAAACAATCTATCTCCATAAAAGTGGTTATCTTTCCCCTAGAGTATAAGATGGTCTTAGTGACTTGCTTCCAAAGGCTAGAGTATGGAAAGAAAAAAAAAAAGGTAAGTCTACAGTGGGGAAATGATGCAGATACCAAGTGAGCCACTTTTATATAACCAATGATAAGCCATGTTGATTAATATGATGCAATAGGAAAGGCACTTCACTCTGTGGTATTCTTTCCCCAAACTCATAACCCCTGTCTAATCATGAGAAAACATCAGACAAACCCAATTTGAGGGGCATTCTACAAAATACATGGCTAGCACTCCTCAAAACTGTCAAGATCATGAAAAACAGGGAAAGTCTGAAACTGTCAAAGATCGGAGGAGACTAAAGGAATATGGCGCTACATGCAATGTGGGCTCCTGGAACAGAGAACAACAGATGACATCTGCATAAAGTCTCTAGTTTCGTTAATAAAAAACCAACCAGTTGCTGCTAAGTCACCTCATACTCAAGGTGACCTCATGTATGTCAAAGTAGAACTATGCTCTATAGGGTTTTCAGCAGCTGATCTTTCAGAAGTAAATTGCTAGGCCTTTCTTCTAAGGTGCCTCTGGGTGAACTCAGACCTTCAACCTTTCAGTTAACTGCTGAGCCCAGTAATCATTTACAAATAGTTTTAGTTAATAGGAAGTAGAGCCAGAATGAACTTTAGAAGTGAAGATGGTGAGACTTCATCTCACTTAGTTTGGATATGTTATTAAGAGGGACCAGTCCCTGGAGAAGGACATCATGCTTGGTAAAGTAGAGGGTCAGTGAAAAAGAGGAGGACTCTCAATGAGATAGATTGACACAATGGCTGCCACAATGGGGTCAAACTTTTCTACTGCTGTGAGGATAGCATAGGACCAGGCAATGTTTCATTCTGTCATACCTGGGATCACTATGAGTTGGCACCAGATCACCTGGGGAAAAAAACCAAACCAAACCCATTACTGTCAAGTCGATTCTGACTCATAGTGACGCTATAAATCACCTGGGGACCTTGATAAACTGCAGATACTTACTCAGTAGGTGTTGGATGGGACTTGAGATGCTGTAGTTCTGAAAAGCTCCCAGATGCTGCTGATCCTGCTGGTTTCTGGACTGCATTTTCAGTGGAAAGGTGCTAGGATATCATTGATGATTAATAACCTAACTATAAGTATACCATTGAGGGTTTAACTGCACATTCCAAAGTTCTATTTTTCTTTTCCTTTATCTCTGTGATTTAAAAGTTTTAACATTTGTGGAACTTCCCACATTAGGATACAAAATAAAGAAGAAGAAAAGGATTTAGTTTCAATTGAGATGTCCCTTCATAAGGCATTGAAAGAGTAAATTCTGTCATTGACCTGTGCAAGACCTCATTTCTATAGGATGGTTTATTACTTTATGTAGAATAATTTGTGATCTGGGTTGACCGAATCTGAGAAACACTGCCTAATCTCCAAAGGAATGAGGACTTTGTTGACTTGATGAAAAAAATAATTGAGTTTAGGGGGTATTTCTCCATTTGTCAGTTAATTCTCTCATGACTTGTATTCTGGCTTTTTCCTGCCATAATGATCCCCTAAGAAGTGCTTAGTAAAGTAGAAGGTCAGCAAAAAGAGGAAGACCCTCAATGAGATGGATTGGCACAGTGGCTGTAACAATGGGCTCAAACAGAGCAATGATTGTGAGGA